>NC_137454.1:62685690-63885690 GCF_964235325.1 Thermobia domestica | reverse complement strand
GCTTCCTTTCACACGTTTTGTCTGTTCGTGATATATACCTAATTCTGTGAAAAAAACAAACTATAGTATTCCCTTCCTTTCTTCTTCGCGATATTTAAGCGTCCCGAGGAATATTTTCGGGACGCAAATCTCTATTGTGTGACGGTCCCGGAATTTCCGGGACGAATGGCAACTCTATCTTATTAGCAGACGCATCTGCCTCTAACTCTTTAATCTCTCGTCTACAAATTTTCGGGCTGATTCCGCAGTTTGCTGTGCATCGTCCAGTTGACGCTTTGTTTGTCTTCCAATTCTGTAGCACTGTTCGAAGTTATGCAACCATCCACTACTTCCCTTGAAATCACTGTAACCTGTGTCTCGCGCAATTTGATGCCCATAACGTAGTAGGGCACTATAATGCACTATACTAAATTGTATCGAGCATCCTTGAAACGCGCAAACACCAGTTTTTGCAACAAGTGCGCCCTGTCCTTCCTTGAATATCCGTAGTTTTTCTTATGCACTGGTCATATTGCTGCGGACTTATTCGAAATCTGTTCATAATTGTTTTTACTATCCTGCCGATGATCATTATGCTTTGTACTTGCTCCTTGGATAACGATTGTTCTTTACTACGTTTCACTGAAAACGGGATCGCTGTCCGACAAGGATGGCTCGACACCTGTTTCACTGTCACTTTCACTTAAGCATTTTCCCCACAGTCCAGAGTAGACAACACCACACATTCTACTGATTCATCTTGCAGAAACTCAAGTATTTCATCTGCCACTTCTTTCTCACTCTGCAAAATTCCTTAGGTTCCTTTCTGATGAAATGTCAACTTTGGCAATTCTTATTGTAGATATAATGCAATATTTGCTTTGTTTATCGCTGCCATTGCTCTGTTGTATATCAACACCACTAGCACTGTAGAACTGTTGTACACGCGTCGACTAAGTAGTTCAACTACGCTTCATAGCCTCATGCTGTGCTCATCATTAGATACCCCCAGTCTCACCCTCTGTTGCCATTAGCAGCTAATATTGTGGTTGTAGGGTAGACAATATGTGGGGTGTTGAATTTTTGCGACCTTGCACTCAAAGGGTTCATTGTAAGATAAGTTTATGCACAGTTATCTATTACGTAGTTTCGCTATACAGTGTGTCCAATAGAAAGTATTCATATTTTAGCTTGCTATTACACAAATATTTAACTTTGATTGAGGTATTCATTGACAAATTTACAGGTCTAACAAAATAAATTAACAAAAGGTAATGACAAAGTAAAGGTAAAGGTAAAGGCAGGCACGTAGCCAGGATTTCGTGAAGGGGGGGGGTCCATGACATGAAATACTGTGGTCATCACAAAAGGGGCTCGATCATTCTGAACTATTTTACTGGAACATATATTCGTTCGTTTAGCCAGGATTTCGTAACGGGGGGGAGGGGGGTGACATGAAATTGTGAAGGCCCAGGAGCTCGATCAATCTAAAGTACCTTACTATCAACATATATTGGTTAGTTAGAACAATAAAATGAGGATATGTTGGCAAGTATTTTAATAACAAATTATAAAGAAATTTCGAGCAAAATAATAAAAAAAGTATTGAAAAAGATTTTGCAATATTTACGTCCTTCTGTTTATTCAAATATATCAATTTTCCTTTCGTTATGATCCAATTATTATAAAAAGTACATACTGAATGCTGTCTTGTAAACTATCTTCTAATATAAATAAAATAAAGTGTTTGTGTGTTTGTCTGTCTGTCTGTGTGCGGTCTGGGGACCAGACGAATGGACCGAGAGTTACCAAATTTTGGTCAGATGTGCCTTGGCCCAGGCCCCAGATCAAGACTAAGCGTTTTTTCAAATTTCGAAACAGTGGGGTCTCACAAGTAACACTTCACATCGTTGCTGCCGGTCTGACGCTAAACTATACATTTTCGGAAAGCACTAGTCCTAAATAGGATAACTACACAGTGCGACGGTCAGACGTTGCCGCGTTCAGGACTTATGGAGCGTCAAACATTAACATGGGGTTTATGAGAGTTACAGGAAACGAAGAAGAACACAAGGTTTGTGACGTTTGAATCGACGTTGTCTGATTGAGCACTTGTTTGCGTAAGTTAAAGGGTACAATCAATGTGCAAATCGTCGAACAGAGCATGAGAGATGCAAAGAGTGCGCTCACAGTGTGCACACTTGACGAACGGTAGTTCGCCGCACGTGAAGCACACGTCACCTTCGTCGAGGGAGTCAAAGCAGTACTCGTGCGGAGAGATCCACATTCCCGGCTCCTCGTCCAGATAGCCAGCCTTGTGGAAAGCGTACCGGATCAGGTTCTTGAATCGGGGTGCGCTGAACTGGTAGAGTGAAAACGACTGTAGTGCCAGGAATCGATCGCGATGCCAGATATCCATGACACTGTCCATGGCCAGTGTGTCGGTCACAAAGCGTACAAAGGACTTGTACTGACGGAAGAAATGCACATCTAAAGGCTGAATCTTTCCAGTGCAACCACCAGGAATAAGTCTCTTGTGCAACGCAACGTCGGCAGGCTTCAGTGCGTTCGATAGATTGTCGTCCTTGTTCAGAGTCCACGAGTCCAATAGCAAAACGATCTTCTTCCGATCATCAGGCATGCTTGGCCAGAACACTTGCTCGTAGAAGTCCTTAAGGTCGTCCCTGTTCATGTTGGACGTTTTGCCAGCAAATGATTTGATGTTCGGTGGATCTGCAGGCTTGTTTCCCGGAAACTTTCCACTTGGTTCCGACACCAGTACATACATCGGCCGCAGAATCTCTCCGGCCATGGTGATCACGGGCATGATCATGTAGCTGTGGGTTGTTGCGCTCATGGATCCCACAACCGCTCGCACGACTGTTGTTCCTTTGGTACGGAGAGTGCGAGTACTCTGCAACAACTTCTTGAAGCTACTCTGATCTGCATTGGCAACCTGCGTTGGTGGGATGCTTTCGCTTGCAATGAGCTCGCGAGTCGCTAATACGAAAGCATCAGCCTGCTGCTGCAAGTCCAACTCTTTCAGTTGCCAGGTCCTGCCGACCCTGTGGGTGATTGCACGGTCCACGATGTTGTTGCGCTTCTTGAATCTGTACACCCACGACGGTGATGCCTTGAACTTGAGACTCTTGTTAGGGTCCAGTTCATTAGCTGTTTGCCTAGCCCAAATTCGCAACGTTCGATCGTGAATGATAGCAGTGTGCTGTTTCTCCGCGAACATGCCCCGAACTGCCTCATTGATCTCTGCCATCAGCGTCTTCTTGTCATCTTTGCCTTGTGTTGCCCCAAAGTGACGTAGCACGCCAATGTTCCGAATATACCTGAACTGATTCTGCAGAGTCGAGTGGGTAGCACGACCGGTCTTTGTGTTCCAAGGCCTACCTGTTTTTGGATTTACCGTCCAGTAGGCATAGGCTTTTGCCTTGTACTCGCGCCACTGCTCTGGTGTCATTTTGGAGTCTTCTGGAGGCTGATCCTGGAACTTCGGCTTCTTCACAGGAGAGGGCAGGTATTCTGACGCTGATGAGCCAGATGCGGAAGACGTATGAGACTGCTGCGATGACGAAGGCATCTCTGCATCCTCCTGCTCTTGGTCTTCCTCGTCTCCAAAATCCATGTCTCCGTCCCCCTGGTCACCATCACTGTCACCGAAGCCGAGCGTACGAATCTCTTCAACGACTTCCATCCCGCTGGTCAAAAGAGACTTGATGTGTGCCGCCATCCTTTGCTCTTCCAAATTTGGATTGCGCTCATTTGTCCCGATCTCGGCCACCAGAGCCCAAACGACCACTTTCGGATCCATCTTACAACGCATACCTAAAAAACACAAAAACAACACAAATGTTAGCACAGAGTACAAATGCAAGACGAATTAGCATGAAATAATACGACTGCTACAACACACATGTTAGCACAGAGTTCAAATGCAAGACGAATTAGCATGAAATAATACGACTGCTATGGTTACTCTCATAAACCCCATGTTAATGTTTGACGCTCCATAAGTCCTGAACGCGGCAACGTCTGACCGTCGCACTGTGTAGTTATCCTATTTAGGACTAGTGCTTTCCGAAAATGTATAGTTTAGCGTCAGACCGGCAGCAACGATGTGAAGTGTTACTTGTCAGGGGGGCGTTTACCGGAACCGACTTGAGAACCAGACAAATTGACTGAGACTTACCAAATTTTAGCCACGAATACCTTGGTCCAAGCTCCAGACCAGAGTTAAACGTTTTTGTCGAAATTCGAACCAGGGAAGTCTCAGGGGGGCGTTTACCGGGACACGTAAAAGTAGTAGAAAATGACTGATATTTATTTATTTAACAATCACCAGATACAGCTTAGAGGCCATTTTACATTGAATATCCAACAACATTAACAATGGAAAGGATTTGGGAAGTATCGGCCAGGGCCTGTTCAGTAGGTGCCATCCCGGCATTTGCCTGGTAGGACTGAGGGAAACCCTGGAGAACCTCAGTCAGGATGGTAGGCAGTGAGATTCGAAGCCACAACCTCCCGAATCCGAAGCCAACGCTCTACCACTTGAGCTATTAGTGTCGAATTCATATTTTCGCGGTCGCTGAAATCAATGGTGAAACTCCAGTCGCATTAACTTCCATATTCACGCTATTCGGCTCCGGGCCGGGGGTCACCGGAGGGGGGTGAGATACAAGAGTAATCCAAAATGACCGATATTAGTGTCAAATTCATAGTTTTCGCGGTCGCTGCAATCAATGGTGACATTTCCATTAGCGATGACTTGCAAGTACGCAGGCCGGGAGTTAGCGGGGGGTGGATACCGAAATATATATATAAAAAAAATAGCCCAAAATGACCAATATTAGTATCAAATCCATAGTTTTCGTGGTCTCTGAGATCAATGGCGATACTCCCACAGGTGTTGACTTCCAAATACAGCCCCTGTGCGAAGCATGTGTATATTCAACTAGTTTTACAATATATGCGTTCCTTTCTCTGTTGAATCAAATGCTAACAGAACTTTCTTTCAACATAATTTTCTTTTATTATTCCGTCAACCACTATCGGTTCCAAATGACAGGTTAAAGGAGCAACAGAAAATTGTACTTGAAATAACATGTTTTATACTACAAGGATGCGATGACGAAAAATTATGATTAAAAATGTCCACGCTGTTACACAACGGCACTTATACTTTCGAAAGCTTGAAATCTCGCTGACTAGTAGCAGGAATTCTGAGAATTCCATAACTTTTCTTGAAATTTCAAATTCCCTGACTCTTCCAGAATACCTCACTTACCTCGCCACCATATTGCAAGTAATACAAATCTCCTCATAAGAAAGAGTAAGCAAAAGCTTCCTGTAGTTTTCTTTTTAATTTTTAACACTGATCCTTCCTTTTGTCATTTAATTTAATTTTATGCTTCATTATTTTTTTCATTTCTGGTCTCGAAGGGGGGGGGTCCGGACCCCCCGGACCCCCCCCCCCTTGGCTAAGTGCCTGGGTAAAGGTATCTTTTCTGCAAATCGTTTACATTTTTTTTTTAACAAAACAAAAAAATATTTGAGTGATAGATCAATAAAGATCAAGTACATTTTTATGAGTCACCCTGTAGGTTAATAATATTGTTGATTTTTTCGGTGTAAGTTATAATTTTGTAGTTCATCTCTTTGCCAAAACACAATTTCGTACCTTTGTGAAGAATAATAGAAAGCATTGCTTTATTTCTAATTTGCAACGCTCATAGAAAGAGTTAGCTTGGTGGAAGTTAATGGTCTTATACGTGGTTAATCTCTGTTACTATTTATAGAAGTCCAAGACAAGAACCTATTGTTTTAAATCGCAAGATCGGTTGTCTTCTCGAGGATTTACAAATTGTGGCGTCAGATGATATTGAAGACTTTGAAGCATCTGTTTGTTACAAGTGGTCGATTGTCCGATAATCCGTTTCCAGGAAGGAAGAGGAGGCAATTTCAATATGTTTTCTCAATATATACAAATGACATCGATGCTGTCCCATCATCACTAGAAAATGGCTGAAGAGTTTAAAATGACATTTTGAATACAGTATTTGGCTCAGGACGATTTTTTATCGTGCCACTTTCATTAAAAAAAAATATATCGGAAAGTGGGAAAAGGGGAAGGGGATTAAAATGTACACGAAATTACACTGTTTCTTTAGTTTCTCACGTTAAGTAGATAAAAGTCGGTATATGAAATACTTATTGAAAATAAGCGGTACTATTTCATTAATATTTTTAATGTCTCTCTCATCATCACGGAAAAAAGGTCGAGTCGTTTGAAATTAATTTTGAAACATAGCACATAGCACGACCTGCGTTCTAACTAAGTACTTTTGTTAAAATGTGTATTTCAAGAGGAAAATGAGTAGCTAAATAGGGAAGAGTTTAAGCTAAACACATATTTAACCCCTGGTATGAATCACTTGTGCCAATTTCGTCCAATAAATTCATTCAAAAATTGTGTATAAAACTATATACAGTAGAGCGTCGATTATCCGAACGTCGGTCAACCGAACGACCGCTTAACCGAACTGTGTACTCGCTCGCACCTGTTACTCTCCCACCCTACCGTCCATCATCCCCCTCACTCCCAAACCAAGTTTCCCACAGTAGTCGCCGCACTGAGCCACCGCTGGCGGAACATTGCTTCTAATGGGGCCTTCATAAGGCGCTGCTGACCGGCCAAGCCGCCAGTCGCTGTGTTTCAACAATCAGCACACTTCTGTCGGTTTGGCACTGGCTGTAGAAGTACAGTCCAGTACAGTGCAGTGCAGTACAGTACAGTTCGATTATCCGAACAAACCAGTTTTCCGAACACCCATGTCCCCCAATTACTTCGGATAATCGACGCTCTACTGTACTAAGGAGGTGTAACCAACAGTTATAATATAGTAGACTCTTGCTAATCCGGCTCTCAGCATAACGTTGCAACAATCTATCAACCTAACAGTGACTCTCATAATCTTGACAGTGAGACACAATCCTAACAGTAAGAAATATACTCCTGACAATAACGCACATATTTCTAACAATGACTCACATAATCCTAACAGTTTTTCACGTAATAGTAACGGTCACACACATAATCCTAACACTGACTCACTTAATCGTAACGGTGACACACATAATCCTAACAGTGACTTACATAATCCAAACAGTGACTCACGTAATCGTAACGGTGACACACACAATCCTAACAGTGACTCACGTAATCGTAACGGTGACACACATAATCCTAACGGTGACACACATAATCTTAACAGTGACTTACATAATCCAAACAGTGACTCAAGTAATTGTAACGGTGACATACAATCTTAACAGTGACACACATACTCCTAACAGTGATTCACATAATTCTAACAGTGATTCACATAATTCTAATAGTGATGTGCATAATCCTAACAGTGACGAGCATACTACCAACAGTGGCTCACATAATCCTAACAGTGCTCTCGTAATTCTAACAGGGACACACATACTCCCAATAGTGACTCATATAATCCTACAAGTGATTTACATACTACTAACCGTGACTCACATGATCCTAACAGTGGCTAAAAATACTACTTGAAAAATTTTATTGAAAAAGTTTTATAAAATATGTTTTGAAAATGTTTGAAAAATATGAAGTTACAGCGTGTTCCTTTTCTAACACGATTAATAAATTCGTTAAGCGGCTCGTGCATTTTGCCATATTTCGAAACCACATAGTCATATACGATACCACTAGTGATTTATCCTCTTTCTCTCCCCCTTCTCTCTCTCTCTGTATGGGTGAGTGTATGTGTGTGAGTGTATGTGCTTTTTGATTTTCTAAACCATTTTTTCTTTGTGTTTAAAGCTGGCGAGGAGGGCGTGTGTGAGGATGTTGCTTAAACACAGAGACACGCTCGCAATCAAACACAGTTTTAAGAATAGAATGCGATGGATTTTTTTTTCAGGCCAAAATACACGCACACACACATATATGCAGAGAAGCAAGGAACGATAATGCAACATCTTTCAAAACAACAAGAAGCCAATCACAGTTCTATCATGCATAACATTCTGATAAGCAAACAAATCACGAAAGTGGAAACGACAGAGGAGGAGAAGGGGGCGGGGGCAGGGGCAGAAAGATGACAATACGAGGTAGATGAAAGGGTAAAGATTTTCTATTCTGCTCTTCACACAAAGCAAGTTCATCACGTGACACGGCAGCCCTTTCTAGCCCGTCTGTCCCAACGGACTAATCGAATAATCGTGTTTGGCGTTACTACAAGCAAATTATTTATTCTTCGTCGCACAGAGCACTAGCATCTAACTATGTATACTTAGACCTATATACGTACGTGTATAGTGCGTATGAGTATGCCTTTTGTTTTACTACCTACGCTCCTCTTTCTTTTTTATCCTTTTTTTTAAACAAAAATAAAACAATGAGATAAACCTTGTTTCATGCCAAAACGTTTTCTTTTTACTTCAGACAAATTCAAATATGATATAATAAAATGGAGTGAAATACTTAGTGTAAACTCTTACTTAATCCTCATAAAATCTGTTAAAAGTAAAAAATAATGGTAGCTGGTAAGATAGATATAAATAATACTATTACTACTACTATACAGTGATTTTTAGTTAGATCGAAACACCCTGGAAGGTCGTTCCAGAAAATATTTGTTTTATATATTCAGCAGTTCAATAACAAATTGACTCGTTAGCCATATACATTATAGAATTCCATTAAATATAAAAATGAAATGAAATCTTTCAATTTAACGTTCCATGATTGTATCCTTTAGGTTTAAGAAGACGATCATTAAGGCTAGTGAACGATGACGAAAGAATTGGTGGAATGAAAATGTGGGAGAAAATGGGAATAACAAGATAAAATCAACTGAGACAAAACTATTTGGGAGGGGATCAAACCAGGGACCTTACGCACCAGAGGTAAGCGCGTTACTGCTGAGTCACCGTGCTCCCCGTTCCAGTAAATATGTTTCCCAATTAAATTACTACTGTTATATACACTTAGAAAAAAAATAATCAGTGCGCAAGAGTGTATTTGTCGTTAAATACAAATTGCATATGACTTTGTATCCAAAAGTTTTGTAATAATTTTCAAATATCTAATTCTATGGCCTATTACGTTTCTCTTACTTCTCTCAGTCTTATATTTTATACGTTACATACTGTACATGAGCATAGTGGCAAAGTTTCTGAATCCGTGGACTCAATTCAAGAGTACCCTAATTCACGCCTGCACCCTCGCATAGAGACAGTCGTGAAGATGCCAACTGCCATACTAGGAAATAACGTTCCATACGTTTCTCCGCTTGATGGTAATTTGTCAATAGGGTTGCAGACCCAACCAGGCGTATTTAGAGTCACATATCACAGGGCTGGTGATGAGAATGCATACATACTGTACGTACTTGCTTGTTTTTTTTTTATTATTATTATTTTGAATGTGTGAATAACTGATGTTGCGCATAATTGATGTGCGTATAAAAGATGCTCTACTGTATAAGCATTACACAAGCACTGTTAAGTAATAGGTTGTATATATGATATATGAATAAGTAAACAGACTCTTTCAGCAGAATAACAATTATCAATTATTATTGGCAACGAACAACATAGTACTTTTAGTGGCATAAAAAATAACTTTCCTCGATTTTGTCGAAAACTACGCTTAAGAATTTAAAGTAAAGGGTGAAATAATTGATTATGTTGTAAATGTAGCATGTGCCTAATAAAGATTTGGATAAAATAAATAAAAAGTGATTTTTGCCGCAATATGAAAACTAACTAGTAATCGTATATATTTATTCAATTCAATGTTTCAAAAAAGCATGCAAAAAAAGAGAACGAAAATACATCTCAACCACGTACGGGGTATATTTTCAGAGCTTTCTTTAGAGCTACACAAAAAATCTAATCGGATACAGACCTCCTTTTGTCTTCTTGATTGGAAAGGTCAATTGAATCTGAGAACGGTCAACGCTAAAGTGATAGGCGAGGAACAAAGTAGAGCTTATGGAAAGCTCGTGATTCTGTTCGGTAAAGAAAACTCCACATCATATGTCGCGATAGCAAGACGATCCCATATTTTTGTGCACGAAATCAAGACAAAAAAAAAAAAAAAACTCGTTTCGGATTCAGCAATATGCAGTAATTGATAATCTTGAAGAACGGTATCGAACAGAATAGTATTTCGCTAATCATGTGCCATGGCGCTCAGAATTCTACACCTCCTGCGGAATTCATGTATTAACCCTTTCACAGAGGAAGTCGACTTTTGTCGACAGAACCAAATTTCCTTAACATGCGAATGTCGACTGTAGTCGACGTGTTAAAATTTGTTTGTCCGTATCTTGGCTTTGTCGAGAGTAGTCGCCAAAGTTGTACCGTTCATTTTTGTTTGTGTTCTATTGTTTTCGATAAACAATAGAAATCACACAGAAAACCTTTGGCGACTACAATCGACAAACCCAAGATACAGACAAATTTTAACACGTCGACTATAATCGACATTCGCAGGTTAGGGAAATTTTTTTCCGTCGTCTTCCACAGTGAAAGGGTTAAGCAAGAAAAATATGAGCAAACTTTATGAATAGACAACAATCACAAAATGAAACAAAAATAAAATGCAAGTATTGAACTTTATCTAATATCTGCTCCATATAATTAATTCTTTTATGCAACAAGATAAATACTGGAATGCACTTCATATCTGTGAGTAAATATATAAGAAAAATTCGGCACACGTATGAAACCAACAAGAAAACGTTTTCTTATTCTTATTGTGCGACGAGGCTATATTCTCTAAAAACAGAGCGGCGTGTACTTCTCCAATTTTCATGTAACAGACGTGAGACAACAGTTAACGATTTTGTTTCCCAATACGAGGGTCCAGATTTCGAATCCCGCTTCCTACAATCTTGACTAAGATTTCTTCATACTGCTTTCTTTGTCCCGTAGAAGAAATAATATTAAGGTGGTTGGTACTGTGCGTTTGATATGCAGGATTTGTCCAACTTCCTTTCAAAATTATACTCTAGTTTAATTTCTAATTGTATCTGGAACTTTCTAAAATAAATTACAAGCCGTTTTCTCAGTTTATCGACCCACGATTATACACCGAAGCTAAGAAAGACGTTGATGATGATAATGAATGAAGTGGTAGAATGACGGAAGTGAAAGGAAACTGAAGAACTCCGGGGAAACCAATGCACACAATGTTCACTTAACGTGACCTGGAATCAAACCAGAGATCCCATACACCAATGATCAGCGCTTAGTCACTGAGCCACCGTGACCTTAACAAATCTTTTTTGTGTAATTATTTCTGTAATGGGAAAATAGCCAATTAATTGTCATGACTAGAAAAAAACAATCATATTGTAAATTTATATAATTAAACATATTCCAGTTACAGATATCTTCCGTTGTTTTGTCGTAAAATTCAATTCATTTCCAGTGCTAAATCTTCAAGTATCTTTATAATGAGGAAGAATGAATATTGAGGTTTGCGTTCCTTTGCGTCCAGTCTAAATCATTGTGTTATTGTGTAAGCGATATACATGTATATAGTAAAAGAAAACACTATATAAACATAAAATTTTAGTTTTAAATTGTGCATGGCAATAACTTTTATAATATATGACATCAATTTAATGCATTTAAAACTTTTAAATGTTTTCGTTTTCGTTATTTTTAAACAGAGTGTTTTGTTCTTAGAACAGATAATGACAAACTAAAATCTGGAAATCATAACAAAATGTTAGGTTAAATCGTGGTGCATCATGAATTCTTTCAGTTGACAGCGTGGAAATTCTACCTACTCATAAAAACTGCAAATGCGAAATGCTATTCAGTTCATGGCTGTAATAAATTAGGCGAGTCTCATAAACCGATAATTGAATTTTGTTGTTTATTTTTCCTTTTTTTCCATTGTATAAAAATACTTGAAAACTGAGTTATAGCGCATTAGGTATACTTCCAATGATTTTTTTGTTTTCAACCTTGATGCTGTACTTGTAATGACAATAGCAATAATACTAATAGTTTAGATTTATTTGTAAAAGTGCAGATGGCACTAAAATCAAGGGTATTTCTAATATTATATTTGCAAACTCCGGAGCAAATTGCCAAATATGCTCCATATGCTGGAAATTCTTTGCTAGTTCTAAGCTTGGGCAGACAGAAAGAAATACTTATTTATTTCTTTCCTTTAAGGTAATCCACAAAAGTTGTCTAGATTTAGCCAATTACCGTTGTGTAATAATCTACATAGCTGGTTCTGGAAACAAACTATCTACCCTTTACTTAATTCATTGATCTTTTCATTCTTCATTTACAGATCCGGATGTCGTTTTGATTCGGGTTTCATGCCAAACTTTAGATTAAAAAACTTAATAACCGGTACTGCGAATAAATGTTTAAAAGACACTAATCAATGAACCACTAACGCACAAATGAGATGCGTTATTTCTAATCTGTGTTATCTGCAGCCCATTTACAACAGTTAAGTATACATGATATGTAATAGGGATTTTAAAAACTGGTATATGATTATTATGTGAGCTCTCTCCTGGCTATGTACGCGCCTTTGGTGTGGGAGGTCTGAGTTCGATTTCAGGTGGCATCTCCTGTGATTCGGATCTAACATTATAATGTAGGTCCATGTATCATATAGTCTCACTGCTGATCGGGACGCTAAGCTCAAATCTAATTAATTATTATGTAGAGTTCTATGTAGAGTTCTATGCTTATATTTGGTATTTCAACTTCTTCTTCAACAAATTACAAACTCAAGGCTTCTTATGAACTAGTGCCAGAATGTCAAGATATATTCCTTGGAAGGTTCCATAAATTAATTAGTGCAATTTAGACATAACGTATTAGCGTTTAACAGCGAGCGGGGGAAAAGATGAAAGGGTCCTGGATAGTTTTTACACATTTATTTTTGGATTGCTATTATGGATTAATCAGGATATTGACATGTATAAATGAAATATAAGCTATTCATAAGTGTGGCAGAAATGGGAAAGTTGGATCGGTAATATGTCAACGAAGAGGAAAATTCACACTAATTATGCTGTCGAATCAAACCGTCAGTGCACGAAACAAGTATTAATGATTTTTTGCGAAGACTTTTCTTTGTTTCTTTAATCGAGTGATGCTGTAAATTGTATCAGTCTATTTTTTGCTCTGATAAGTTAGAAGTGTAATGTAATTTTTAATACATTAATGTATATTAAAAACTTTTAAAATTAAAAATAAAAGAAACAAATAGGCTAAGGTTTTGTAAGGTATTCCTCCATGACAGGTGTAAATTATTAAAATTTATAATTTCTATATTTATTATTTTATAATCCTTTCTCTATGTAACTTGTTACAATTATAATCAAAATATATCTAAAGTAATATTATCTTTCTACCAAAAATAACAATAAACAATATGCTATAATCATTTGTTCAAATTAGCAACCAATCTCTTTATTTTAAAGTTACGAAACAGAAGTGAAGGTAAAAGAATTTGATTTAACTAACCAAATTCACACATATTGCACCGTATTATTCGCAATATAAAAATTTCAGGATATACGTAGTTTATCCCCATAGCGATATGCAACACACATAGCTTAGGTGTACATTCGGTTGTCTAAGGAAAGGGAGTCATTGCTCGAAACGTTTCCTCGTTCTTTCGGAAACAAAATACAGTTCGGGAATAACTACCGGCCGTATTTTCTTCTTGATACTTGTCAAACAATAGCGTGAATCTTACCTGTTAGTAGGACTAACCACACATAGCTCGCTCTACTAAAACCGGAAGCTGTAGAAATTTACTATCACTTATGTTTATAATATTAATACAAAGCAAACTCCTTTTTTTGATTCACACGTGTCACAACTTGTTTTGTAACAGAGAACGGTGAATATTATTAAAAAAAAAATTGAAAGCGATAAAAATAAGGATATCTTTGTTAAAGGCTAAGCATTTCTAAATTTTCTACAAAATGATGACGCTCACAATTCAACACATCTATCAAAGAGTAACTTAATTAAGATATTACAAATAGATATGTGTCTGTTCGAAAAAAAATGAAACAATAATAGATACACAATCTATTAATTAATAGGGTATATTTTTCATTACATAAATAAATTATTCCAGCCAGGGCCTGCAGTTTACCCTAGGAAATATACAGCTCGTGCAATGTCATCGTTAGACAGCCCCTCTCCCGTTTCTCCAGAAGGAACAAATATTAAAAGCCACGATTATAAATATGTTACTCCATCATTAACAAAGGGGCCGCGGTGGCTCAGTGGTAGAGCGTTCACCTCTGGTGCTTGGGGTCCCGGGTTCGATCCCAGCCCCCGCCAAGTGAACTTTGTGGTGGACAATCACCGTGTGCTTGGGTTTCCTCGGGGTTCTCCCGTTTCCTCCCACTTTCTTCATTCCACCATTGCATTCATTACTCATCATCACCGTCTCCTTTAGCCTAACCGGCATAACCGTGGGACGTAAAACTCAAAGATTTCATTTCGTTTTTTCCATCATTAACAACTAAGGGGGAAAAGAATCCGCACTCAGAAAGGCCTAAACACCACAAATACAATCTCGTTGTGTCGGTTTTTTTCTTTAAATAACAATCTATTATGTTAGTAAAAGATGTAAGAAAAAACACCTGCAGAGGAAAGATGGTAATCCTTTTTATAGAATTCAATATTGAGCTTAAATCTCAATATATCAGTTTGCAACTAGCTCTTTTATCTTTATTTCTTGATTTTCCTTCTACATCATTAATTTTTTTTGTTTCCAACTTCAATGATAAGGAACTTATTTCATATCAAAACTGTGATAACTAACAAAATGTAACAGGTTTTCGCTGCTGTTCGAGAATTAAGTTCTCGTATTTGACAACAATCAAGCAATTCATGCCGGAATTTGTTTGACCATTTGCTTTAGCACTGCCTATGTAACCTTAAACTAATGCGACCTAAACGTGATTTATAAATGTAGTGTTCAAATAGAAGGTCAGCTTCGTAAATTTAACTACCATTATCATGAAGTCTGTTTTGAACAAGAAATATTTATTTTAAATAATATATTTATGAGAGATTTTCCCGCCGCGTGCAAGTGCACGTGCTGAATATACGTAGAGTCGGTCCTGATTGCAGCAAAATAAAAACTTTCAACCGCAACAGATTTGCATCCAACAGTATTCTCTTTAGCGCTACAAATATTCGTTCTTCTTGATTTTGTCAAAAACTTTACGTATGAGCTTTTGTGTATCTATCTATCTATCTATCTATCTATCTATATATATATATATATATATATATATATATATATATATATATATATATATATATATATATGTGTGTGTGTGTGTGTGTGTGTGTGTGTGGTGTTTCAAAACAACACCGACACCGATTCCTGACACCAAGATAAGACAAATAGTAGATACCAACCTGGGTGCACAAATGCTTCCTTTCGAAGTTATAGGCTGACGAAAATATGGAAAAATGAACTTTTAAGATCCATAGCTCCAAAACTATAGAAACCTACTGTAGTCGGGTCAAGACTTCACTCAGAAACTATGTGCGCTATCCAAAAATACATGTTTCAGAATCCTGCGGCACTCACGCAACAATTTTTATGAAAGAAGATTGGCTGCGGGCATATGATTTGACGTACCACCAACTATCTCTACAAAAACTATTGTGGAAGTGCAGGATTCTGAAACTTCGATATTTGGATAGGGCAAATATTAGTTCAAAGTGAAGTCTTGACCCGACTACGGTAGGTTCCACGGTTTTGGAGCTATGAACCTTTGAAGTTCATTTTGTCATTCTTTCGGCAGCCTATAACTCCGAAAGAAAGCATTTGTGCACCCGGGTTGGTCTATACTTTTCGTCTTTTCTTGGTGTCAGGAATCACCTCCTAAACCTTGTCGGTGTTGTTTAGAAACACCCTGTATATTCGCTATCTGCGGATTTGGGTGGCAACGGCACCGCGGATAGCGAAAATGGCGGATAATCCGAAAAAAAGACTAAAAAATTAGAAGCAAACACGAAGAAAATATTTTAGTATGAAAACTGTTTTATTGTACGTACTACCCACGCAAATCGAAATTCCCGTTTTTCATTCCTTATAACAATCGACATCTGCTTATCAGAGTAGAGAGCTGCATTTCGAAACGTGGTCTATTGTTGGAAATATTGATTTTTTACAATGCATTTTTATGTTTTATTTACAATATACACTACTTATTTGCATATGGAGTGTCAATCTGGAGCGACTACTTATGGAAAATAATTGAGGGGTAAATTTGTATAAGGGCGTAACTAGCGATTCTTCAATTTTTCAGGAGAGCGGGAAGAAACGCCATTATCCAATTCACCAATGTATTCACACACTATTTTTGGAGACAAGCGTTCGTTACGGAGCAGATATATTACCTTAACACCATCTAGACACACACGGACGTCCTCAAACTTGCAGAAAATATGTATATCTCATTTTACCGGAAACAGGTCGATATGCCCTTATCCAAATTACCCCTTCAATTGAACGCGACTGCAGAGGTTATTTTTTTTTTCGCGGCACTCGCGGATAATCGGGGCTCTCTCTTCTTCAAACATTTTGTTTTCGCAAAGAATTATTGGACGGCAGCACAATTTAAAATTTTAACATAGCACTTAAGTCGTTTTGCGTTTTCATTATTTCATATTCATTCAAATATAAAGTCTAATGAGGGAAAGGTGTTTAAAGTGTATATTTCCAAGTATATTTCATAATTTCATAAGCCTATTCTTCCCTTGCGAACAATGACTAATTCAGCTAGGTACGGAGGTATGGTAGCTCAGTGGTAGAATGCTTACCTCTGATGCGTCGGGTCTTTGGTTCGATCCGCAGCCTAGTAAATTTGTGATGGACAAAATCGTGTCCGTGAGGTTTCTCGGTGTACTCCCGTTTCCTCCCATATTCTCAACCCACCAATTTTCCCATCATCATTCACTTCCCTTAATCATCGTTTGCCTTAGCCCAAAGGGCATAATCGTGGGACGTTAAACTGAAAGATTTTATTTCATCTTATTTACTACTTTTATTTACATCACTATCTACTACTTTAAAATGCAACAATATGAATTTATTCTCCCATTTCTTTAGTCTGAAGTTATAATCCAGAAAATTCCAATTAAGAGTCGTTTAACGTATCTATGTTTTATTCCGATGGCAAGATCACGTAAACATCCAACGTTGGAAATGTAAACATATCCCATTCACAGCGTCGACGGAAACAAAGAGCTCTCTATCAGCTGAATGAGATCAGATCCTTCTGTTTTGAACAAACGAAAGTCAAAACTTACAGTTGTTTCTTTAAACACACTTCTTTCCGGTTTTTTTTTTTTTTTTTTATTTGCAAACCGCGCCTACTGAGTTCCAGATCGTTCTTGTGCGAGGAATATAGGCTCATAAATGAGAAGTTAAAAATCAACTAAAAGATGGCCACCTACAGCTCTTTCCAAGTGGGAGACTTGGTTTATGTCAGCGCACCCAGATGGCTCTGTCTTTATATGTATATACACACACATACATACAATGCGCATTCAGAACCACTAGACTAATTTCCACAGAGAATTGCGAATTCTTAACATACCTGCTGCATTCTTAAATCTTTTATGGACCACCCACGTATGTGCTCGTCTATATTTGTTTGTAGAGGTGATCTGGTGGAAACTTACTTCTATAATTCTGTTTGACACTAAAGTTGTCCTTAAGGCTTCATTTATCCTGAAACGCCATTGGAACTTTTAAACTAAATTAGTACTGTATATGATGCAAATATACCACACTAACAATGTTGCCAACCCAACATAAAGTGTTTTTTCAAAGGAACGTCATGTTACTATATATTTGAAACCTAAATGTAAAATGAAAAGTTACTATGACACCCACATGAATTATTTAGTGTTGCAAACTAGGATGCTACAATATCACAAACAACCATATTGTAGAGGAGTATACAGTAGTACAGGAGCGCACGCATGGGGGTCTACGGGGTTCGGATCTCCCCGAAAACCTTTTAATTCAACATACATTTGTACACTTTCTCAATACAACTATAGTTTTTTAAGAGAGAAATGATTGATGTAGCATTAAAATTTCACACTTCATCTTCTCTTATAAAAACGACCTACTTTTATTATTTGTTTCTCTGAAAATATGGTTAGAATTACTTATAATTACTTATTGTCTCTTCGGGTGCAGAATAATATCCGTTCAATGCTATAGACGTAGTAGTGCCTTGTAGTATTTGTTCCGCTTTGCTCAGAGCTTGGACTACTCCCAACAAAAATTTCTGGGTGCGCGCCTGTGGCAGTAAGACAGAAGGGACAACAATGCACATCCAAAGTACTGTATTTACGCGTGTATGCCGCGCCCCCGTGTAAGCCGCGCACCCCCAATTTCTGGAACGTTAAAATAAAAAAATAAAAAACTCGTGTAAGCAGCGCACAACAATTTTCTGAAAAAAAAAAACTGTATTTTTCATCCTACTTTAAAATCATTAAAATCGTTATACATAGAGATAATCCAACAATACTGTGATTATTAACAGAAATCACTCCCGTGCCTAGCTTTCTTCGTCGCCGTCGTCTCCCGAGGAGCTGGAGCACGTATCACCATCGAACTGAATAAAGTCTTCGCTCCCATCGCTGGCATTGGAAATGCAGCATTTTTTAAAGCTGCGGACGACAAGATCCTCTGGAATTGAATTCCATGCTTCAATAATCCATTCGCACAAAAGGCGAAGTGCAGGTTTCTTAATTCGGCCAGTTGGCGTAGTTTCGTGTACTGCAGTCGCCATCCATTCAGTGTACAGTCGCCGCAAGTGGTTCTTGAAAGGTCGGTTGATGTAAAGAGGAAAGATGAGCTGTAACTTGTCATTTTATATTAAAACTTTTCTACTCTTGTAAAATTACTCACAATATTCCAGTATTAGGTTAATAAAAACTCCCCGTGATTTTAAATGTTTGGTGGCTCAGTCAATTCTACATTTCCTCGTGTATGCCGCGCACCCTGTTTTTTGACTTCGTTTTTGTGCAGAAAAGGTGCGCGGCATACACGAATAAATACGGTACCTTAGTAGCCAATACTACAGGGCGCACTCACCGTAGGTGTCCACCGGGACCGCCCCCCCCCCCCCAAATACTTTCTAACTCAACATACATTTGTAAACTTTATGAATAAAACTATACTTGTTTAACAGGGAAATGATTGATGTAGCACGAAAATCTGATCTTGCACTTTATTTGTATTCTTTCTCTTATAAAAAACAATATAGCTGTATCATTTCTGCCTGAAAATATAGGTGGAAATATATTACAATTACTTATTGTCTTTTTGAGGGCAGAATAATACCCATACATAGACGTAGTAAAAAAAGCTTGGATTCCTTAGAACAAAACTTTCTAGGTATGCGACTCGAATATTATGATGAAGATGTTCTATTATCATGAGTTTCGAATAAATAGGAACGAAGTAACAAGGAATGAGTTGAAAATTTGAATGAGTTAAAAAAAAAAGTTTACTTTCGAAAAAGACCTTGAATTAGTATCATATCCTGGCGCAAACCGAGAATTTTTTGTTGGAAGGCGTCCAGTACTACAAGTCATTACGTCTATGTAGTGTTGAAGGAATATTCTTCAACCGAAAAGGTGATACGTAATTGTAAAATACTTTCACCTATATTTTCAAAAAAAAAAAAAAAAAAAAAAACAGTATTACTAGGTTTGATTTTATAAGATTAACAGTACAAATGAAGTGTAAGATCAAATCTACATGCCACAACAATCACTTTTCTGCTAAACGAGTATAGTTTTATTAAGAATGTGTACAAATATATGTTGAGTTAGGAACGTTTGTGGGGGAGCAGCTCCAGAAACCGATGGAAAAATCTGAATTTCATGTGTTGATGAAGCATTAGGTTTTTAATGGGGGGAAATACCGTTCAAGCAAAGTAATGCCTTGGCAAATGTTACTCGGAGTCTGCTCCATCGAGGCAAATGGTATAGAAGTAGTTTCTTGAATTTAAAGGCGACGGTACAAACACCGATGATGCTGAACGCTCTGGTCGCCCAAATTCGGCAGTTGTTCCAGAAAACAAAGTCTACAAAATCATTTTGGTCGATCGTTAAGTGAAGTTGCGTAAGACAGTTGACACCTTAAAGATATCAGAAAGCAGTGTGTTCACCATTTTGCGTGAACATTGGTCCATGAGAAAGCTCTGTTCGAAGTGGGTACTGCGTTTGCTCACAGTCGACCAAATCCAACAACGCATCGACGATGTAAGGTGCTGTGTGGAGCTGTTTCAGCGCAATAAAAAGGAGTTTTTCATGCGGTATGTGACAATGGATGAAACATAGATCCATCACCACACTACAAAGTGAAATGGACAGTCAGCTGAATGGACAGCAACCGGCGAATGCCGCCCAAAACGACTAAAAAGACAAATGCCAAATAGAAGGGTTTTGATCTACTATTTGGGGATATTTTATTCATAGATTACCTTGAGAAACGAATAACCACCAATATCGAATATTATATGGCGTTAAGGAAACAATTGGTGGGTTTGAAGGGGAAAAATGCGAAATAACGACCCCAAGTGAAGACGAAAAGTGCTCTTTCACCAAGAGAATGCACCATGTCAAAAGTCGATTGCAACAACGGCAAAATTGAACGAATGGCACTTTGAATTGCTTTCCCATCCATCGTACTCTCCAGATTTGGCTTCCAGCGACTACTGCCTGTTTGCAGATCTAAAAGGAATGCTTCAAGGAAATATATTTGACCCCAATAAAGAAGTGATTTCGAAACTGAACCCTATTTTGTGGCCAAAGATAAGTAGTTCTACAAATAAACATTGAAATGTTAGAGGAGCGTTGAAATGAATGTATCATTCTTGAAGGAGATTATGTTGATGAATAAAGTCGAATTTTGTCTAAAAGTTGTTGTTTTATTAGTCATTCTACCAACTTATTGAGTGATATGTCAGATGCTTTTTAAGATTAATGTCGAGTGACTGTGGTAGTGATGAAAGGTATTTCGCGTGTTAATCAGTATGCAAAGTCTTGTGTTCAGAATGGAATGTTTTGGATTATCGTCTTTTATGAATATAAAGTTCTTTCTCGTACCAATTTATTTTTAGAGAGATTAGATTACAAAATGTCAACACATAGATGATTATTATATATAAGCGATAAGTGAAAGACCTGTTTCATATATACTCAAACTAAAGTAGAACTGCAACTATTTTATTGTTGGTTTAAAACTTTGTTTTTGAGGTCGTTATTCATTTATAATTCATTAAATTGTCCGATAATCAAGTAACGGGGGCTGAATTTGTTTTATTGGTAAATATTCCTTACGATGTTTACATGTAGTTTGGTAAGTTCTAATTTCTTTTTCCTATTGGTTTCACTGTAAATAAAATTTCTACGACCCACTTTACCAGTGGCGTTGGGAAGGGGAACCCAGAGGGGCCGGGCCCCCCAAAGAGGTCCGACAATGTACTTTGGTACTTTGACGTTTGTATTTTTTTAATATATTTTTATGTTTATATATTTTTTGTTTGTAATGTTTCTATATGTACCCATAACAGCACTTGTCCCCCCCCCCCAACACACATCCTGGCTACGCTACTGCACTTTACCATGGAATAAAGATCCTCACAAATAATTTTGAACAGCAGAAGGGCAAACATTCTCTTGGAGTATATTATAGAGCTTACTTCTTATTTTTGTCATTCTTGTGTGTATGAGATTTAACTCCATCTTTATATCTGGCGAAGTCATTTTTATTGCCGTTAGTCAACTCGATCTTCTTTAGATTTTTAAAAAAACATTTTCTTCATCCAATTCTTGTCAACGATAATTTGAATAGTTTTGCTACGTGTGCCAACATCAGCTATTATTTGAGAAAGCTACATACACAGGCTGTGCAGAAGAATTAAGATTGGCTGTTCCTCTTCTCCAACTTTACGATCGTTCGATCCCATGTTTCAGTACTCCTGCACTCAGCAACATAGTGACAAAGCACAGTCTCGTGCAGATAAAATGAAATGTTATGCCAATATCTCTTTTCCTCATTCGTGAAAAAGCTGAGAATTGCTGTCCAACTTCTATTGTACTGTATTAATAGTTTTCTGATTTGGAAAAAGATCTTTAGATTCATATGCTTTTCTACATACTTTCCCTGTCTTTTGTGAGCAAATCAGTGGAAATACAGGTATAGTTTCGCACTCTTTTCTATTATCAATATTCCAGGAGAATTTGAGGACGAATAGCATAGGTTTATGAGTTTATAACGGGTAAGAACACAAGAAAATTATGGGTTGATTAAGAAATGAAATGAAATCTTTAAGTTTAACGTCCCATGGTTATGCCGGTTAGGCTAAAGGAGACGATGATAATGAGAAATGAGTGAAATGGTGGAATGTAGAAAGTGGGAGGAAACGAGAGAACCCCGAGAAAACTCACGAGCACGGTGTTTGTCCACCACAAAGTCCACACGTCGCGAGCTGGGATCGAACCAGGGACCCCAAGCACCGGAGGTGAACGCTCTACCACTGAGCCACCGCGCCACCCTGGGTTGATTAAGAATAATGGGAGAAACAAATTTTATAGAAGGAAAGAAAGTGCGTACATGTTTTATTTATAAATCTAAGAAAGAGATTGGATGAATTCTGATTTGTTAAAATTCTTAAGAAGGCGGGATTGAAATGAAATGGTTTGAGAGTTATGTGAAACTAATATACGAGGGTGAGTGAAAAATTATCTGCAATTTTGACATAACTCTCTTAAAATGTTCATACTGACCTGTGTCCTCGTTTATTTTATTTCTGTGCTGCTGTGATGATGCTATGGAAGTTTAATCCTAATTTCTCCATTTATCTTCCTTTTGTTGCAGATAGATCATGACCGCTCCATCAGAAGTTTGCACCAAAGAGGAACAATGAACAGTGATCTGGTAATTGTGATCGGAAGGTGTATCAGGAACCATGACTAACTTCCAGACGGTGTGTCATTTCATCAATAGTGACTTGTCTGTCTAACAGAAACATGTCACGTGCACGCTCAATATTGTCATCATTTGTGTCCGTAGATGGTCTTCCAGCTTGTTTTTGGATCCTAACACTTGTGCGACCATTTTTTTGAATTGTTCAATCCATTCGTAGACACTCCGTTGCGGCCAGGAACTGCTCCCGCATTGTGTCGAAAGTCTTTGATGGGTTGCGGCCCCTGATACACCATCCGACTACAAAAAACCGGATCACTAATCGTTGTTCCTCTTTGGTGCGAACTTCTAATGGAGCGGTCATGATCTATCTGCAACAAAAGGAAGACAAATGCAGAAATTAGGATCAAACTATTATAGTATGACCACAACAGCATAACAATAGAATAAACGAGAATAGGAGTCAATATAAACATTGTAGGAAGAGTTATATGAAAATTGCAGCAGACTGACTTACCGTCGTATGAACCAAACAGTAGTTTTAGAATAGAGGGAAAATGACAGATGAGAGTGTAATTGGAAACAGATTTCTACAGGTATATTTCCTCTTATCAACGTTTTATTTCTTTTAATGCATCTTCAGAAGACAACGGAAAAGATGTTTCAGTAGAAAACACAAGAATAAGGTGTACATGGCTTGGAAATGATATGGCTCTGGTTACGGAATCTGAGTTAAAAAATGAATAAGATGTTAGAAAATCTGGGCAAAAGAATATGGGAGGAAAATAAACTTTAAGAAAAACGAAAACAATGATGATTGGAACGAAGCGGTCGGTAACAAAGATAGAATTAGGAGGGGGAAAAGAATAGCTGACTACTTTTCGGTATCTAGGTAGTATTGTTAGTTAAGACATGAAATGTGAACAGCAACTAAAAGGAAGGATAGGAATAGCGAAAAAAGCATTTAGGAAAAAGAAAGTAGAATTAAGGAACATAGTCATCAAATATTCGATGTAGAGTGTTGGAGCAAATATACACGCACTATGCAGAGATGATGATATAAGACCAGAAGCTCTCAAATGAGGGTGTTGAGAATAGAGAAACTACCTGGGTCGAATAGAAAACCAATGAGGAAGTATTGGGAACAATAGAGAAGAAGAACAACAATAGATGTAATTATAAAGGGGAAGAGAAAGTGGGTGGATCATTAACTCATAATAAGTTGATTTCTGAGGATATGATACTAGTAAAAAAGATAAGGGGTAGCAAGAGGCTACAATTGACGAGCAGTATTAATATTAAACGAGACTGTAATTACTCGTCAATTGCGTAGTCATCTGAAGACCGCAGTAGATTGAAGCGAAATGCTAGTACTTGTCATAATACCTACAATGATGGTGATGATGATGCTCTGTACTCTGTAATAGAATAGAAAATATTCTTCCTTCTCAATGTGTCTATGTAGAAACAGAAGGAATTTGGCAACAGAACAATTGACGATAAGAAATAGTCCTTTTATAAAGCAAAAATATCTCAATATGTGAGCAATGGTAATATGCAAACTGCAAAACATTTCACTTATATGAGTTGCATAAATTTTAGGTGAAAATATTAGATATTCTTAATCCTTATTACAAAAGCAATAAGCCTCTGTCAGTCACGATAATTTCTAATAGTTTACAATCAAGCTAATAGTTGTCGGTAGCTGTGGTATTTCGCACTTTACGACCTACATGAGGATAATGCTAGTACAGTACAAAAACAAAGGAAAACTGAGACATGTATATACACTATATATGTATGTGTGTGTGTGTGTCAGTAAATACAACACCTTACATCATGTATATGAAAGACAGATTCCCTTTTTTGGCATTTACTCTGATTTTTTCTTCGATTTTTACCAATTATTTTGAAAAATCAAGAAAGAGAATTATGAAAGCTATTTCCTTACACAAAAAGGCACATAAAGTACCATTTTCAATAATATATATAGGCTCCCTTCGAGCAAGGGACAGCGCTAGGGATTGAGCGAGGGGGCTTTTACATACTAGAAAATCTTCTAGCCCACCCGTAAATAGGTAAGGGAATTCATGTGTATTTATAACTCAATTTCCTACTGCACCCCCACAGTACTCCAAGTCTCAGATTCTGGCAACGCCACTGAGGATCATCATTTAATTAGTGAGTCAAAGTGGACAAATCTGCATAAAGGACAGTTCAAGAAGCTACGGGACGTGAAAAGTTAGTAACAGAATATCAGGAAGATATTTTAAATGGATGATCAACATAGGAAAAATTAGAAAATTGTATTATTCCATATTGCTTTCTAACTTTGGTTAAGGAGAGAAATAGCCTATTAGGAGGTATGGCGGCTCAGTGGTAGGGAGAGGGCACAATGACTCAATTAGCCCTCCCCGCTGGTGTAGTGGCTAGCACGTGCGCCTTTGGTTTACGGGGTCCCGGGTTCCATTCCCTGTGGGAAAGCCTTTGGAATTTTAACTGTCCTAGATATGTATGTGTTCGTGTCCCTGTCGAATTTAGTAACGGTCAAAGAGGCCTTGTATACGAGGAAACTCGGGTTGCTTAGGAAACTGAGGTATGATCGGTTGAGGTATGAAACTGTAAAAAAAAAAAAAAAAAGAGGTAGAGCGCTCTCTTCTGGTGCGTGGTGTCCCTGGTTCAATACCAGTTCGCACCAAGTGGGATTTGTGGTAGACAAACACCATGTTCCTAGGTTTTCTCGGGGTTCTCCCGCATCCTTCCATTTTATTCATTCCACCATTTCATTCATTTATCACCATCACCGTCTGCTTTAGCCTACCCGGCATAAACGTGGAACGTAAAATGGAAATCTTTCATTCTATTTTCTTTTCAATGGTAGGGACTTCACTTCTACTGCAAAGCATCTGTAGTTAGAAAGACGTTTGTGTTTAGCAATATCGTTTTCATGGGTTTTCCCGAGTTTTTTTGTTTCATTCAATTGTCCATATTATCCCATTTTCTCATCATGCTTTACTTTCTTTTGGTTTCTGTCCTTTAGTCCATATACACAGGGCATACCAGTGATAAATTGAATTAAATACTTTATTTTAGTAGCCTATCAACCGTCTTAATTTTGTGAGTATTTGTAAATGCATATTGTTCTTAAAATAAAAACAAGAAACAAAAAAGTGATGACTACACTGAGAAAAAACCGTTATCCGGACAACGGTATATTGTTCAAATATACAGAATCCATATGTTTACTGCGGAATTCTGTACGGAGTATACATTATGCATATTCTACGCACGTACTGATTTTCCCCTCTTAGATGTTACGTCATGCAACTGCAGAGTATCTGACATCTAAGAGTCTTCCGTATATTACATACGTATACGTATATTACTTACGTCAGCTATATGTTACATACGGGTCCATCTATATATGAGATCCTTACTGCCTATGTACAGTCATACCGAAAGTACGTATAGATGGAACACTTATACAGAAAGTATTATAAAACATAAGTTTTCAGTTATACGTTTGCTACGGGATGTTACATATAGCCAAAGTCCAAAAACTACAGGATTCACACATGTAACCTACGTTTTACGTACAACACGTACGTTTTTTCTCTATGTATTTTAATTTCCATAATAATTTCATAGCTTTTCTTCGCAAAAACGTTCTCTCCTTTACAAACCGGCAAAAGGTGTCGAAAAATGCTTATAATCTACGACATGTGTGTGTGTGTGTGTGTAACAAATTCAAAGTTAAAATCAAGAAACATTGTTTAGAAATTGAATGAGACAGTGAATACGCTATTTACAACACAGCGTTAAATTATTTTCAACAGTAATAGAAATTTATAGACGTGGATACCCCCTTTTCCTCCCACAAAAAAAATATACGAGGAGAAAAAAAGATGAACGCAGAAACATAAGAGAACATTAGACATGAATTTTATTGGAAAAACTCTTAGAAGACGGAAAGAAAGCGTCTAGAGAACAGATATGCGGGTTGCTAGCGTCGTTTGTCAACTTACAAAATGGGGTCGCTTTCAGGGGATTATGATAGCAAGACAACCACAAGAGAAAGAGGGCAAACGAAAAGAAAGCCAAATCTTAAACAGATGTTCTGCTTTTCGTAAAGAAAATAAAACATAAATCGTTTTTTTCTTCTTTTGTTGTTTTCTTTATGTGTTTTCCTGACCAATTTTCTTGCAATCTCGTTTTCATATTAAATTAGGCTTTCTTTTTTCATAGATTGAAAAGTAACAAAAAAAATGATGTGTAATGTTATAGATATTCAACTGGACTACGTTATAAGCTATTTACGTATTCAATTTGTAAAATGAATAATGGCATGCCCTCTTGCATTCTATACATACGTATTTCATAGCCATTTTACATTCATCATCATACCCGCGAAATCTAAATATACATACAGCAGTGATACACCAACACAATAAGTAAAATTAAGAATGTTAGAGGTGTCGGGTGAAAGAATTGATCTCCTTGGAAAAAAATCAAACTACTCAATAACTTTTCTACATAATATGCATAGGTATATTCATACTCTTACAATGTTAATAATAACAAAAATCGCAGTTTCGTTTTTACGAAGTTACACTTAAGTAATTCGGGTTACGTAAAGATTTACGGAATTCATTACTTAACCTAAGTCAGAACGTTACTCTATTATGAATTGTCGTCTTCCTATAGTACTCGCGCCGAGTCGTGAAGCTTGACCTAGATCTACCGATTTCACCACCCAATAGAACGCGAGGGTGTGTTCCGGTCGTCAACCCCCACCCATCAAATTTTGTCAGTGTCTTCTCTCGCGCTACACTGAAAACATCTCCCGAGAGTACAGTGTTGTCGGATTGGCGTCAACAAATTCCGTTTTGTTAATTCTTTTTTGTTGCGTTATATTTTCGTTCTTACTATTTCTGTTATTGTTATCATTTTAGAATAGTTGTTACAGGAGTTATTGTTGTGCAGTCTTATTATTGGTAATTTTTAAATACTCTTTTTATATACTCGTTTACTGTGTCTTCAAAGTTTGGCAACGTAGTTGGTGAATTTCAGCTGTTTGACGTTTCCCCAAGTATGCGCTCGGGAAGCGGCTCCACGAATTGTACCGAAGTTTTCCGATGTGTTGGAGCTCAAACAAATTATTTCTCTGATTGGTTTAGATTCCACGCTTCACGACTCGGCGCGAGTATTATAGTGGCATAGTAAAAAGCTTTATAAAGGTATTCTTCAGTCAGTGGCGGATCTAGAAGGTAAAAACTGGGGGGGAGAACCTGAATCCAGACTACTATGATCAGTATATCATGAGTTTACAATTTTTCATGGGTCCTGCAGAAGTTTCTAATTTAACTCTCTCCCGATAAATATTATGGTTAGGTTGGATGTTGACATTGTGAACCTCAAGTATTGTTTTACACATTACATAACAAAAATTGGAACTGAAATTATATCTAATTTTTCAAAAAAAAATCCAAAAAAAGAATAAATGCAACGCTTACTATAAACTTTCAAAAATAAATAAATAATAGCCTGAATATTATTTCTGTCACTCAAAAAACTAGGGGACTACTAGGCCCCGGCCTCGGGATAGATCCATCACTGACAGTGTCAGTTTCATCTTGATGGTAGTAGCATGGTTATCAAAGAGCATCAAATCTCGATTTTCAAAATAAATAAATAAGTAAATAAAAACTTCTTTTTTTCATTTTCTCAAAAACACTCATGAAAATTTACACTCATCTATATCACTTTATTTAGCTTAATGAGATCTATCAATTACAGTATGCCTCATCTTTGGACATATATTTCCATTAAACGCGAATAACATTGTACACTGAAAAAACGTAGGTTACATGCATAAACCCTGTAATTTTGGACTTAACGCACAACCCAATATAACACCCTGCAACAAACATATAATTGAAAACATACTTCTGTTTCATACATACTTTTCGTAAAAGAGATCCGGAAACACGTACTTTCCGTACCAAAGAAAGATATGTATATCGGTGGTCAGGATTTCAAATACAGATGGACGTGTATAACATATAGCTGACGTATGCAATATAGGAAGACTGTTAGATGTTAGATATCCTACAGCAGCATGACGTAACATATAAGCGCGTAAAAGGTATTATGCATGTATTATATGGATTACGAACGATCCGTACAGATTTCCGTAGTAAACATAAACATTCCGTATATTTGTAAAATATATCTCTGTCCGGATAACAGATTTTTCTCAGTGTAGAATGTCATGAACAAATCAGTAATTATATTTTATTTAACGCTTTCAATGCCTAGGGAAAACATCGATATGTCAAACGTATAAACTCATATAATACAGTCGCGAAACAAGTGCATTTTATGTTATAGCAATAGAACATTAATTTCTAGAAAAGTGTGCCTTTAATGTGTGCCTTTAACTTCTACGCCTCTTACAGACTATGGCGCTGAAAAGAGACACAAAACTTTGAAACTGTAACTGCCACGGAAAACAATATGGATCTGACCTTCAGTAATAAAATAGCACACATTATTAATAGTCTTTTCCTGGAAAGATTGTTATTAGCTAATGCAATTTCATCATCACGTAACATAAAATATGGAAACACGTAGACTGGTTTGATTAAATCAGGACTAAAACATTTACCTTCAATCAATACATTTCCGCAATTTCTCTGACTCCATAATCTATTTTCATTTAACTTACTTTTAGCGAAGACTCGTATCATGAAATAAACTTATCTTTTTTTATTAGAAAATCTTGAAAAAAAAGATGTTATTAGATTTTAATTAAATTGGTAATATCACTAAGTACTAAACACATTGTACTAATATTTAACTCACGCACGCACACTCAAAAGAAATACGTTTAAAAAATGAAATGAAATCTTAAAGGTATACGTCCCACAGTTATGCCGGCAAGGCTAAAAGAGAAGGTGATGATGAGAAATAAAGAAAATGGTGGGGTGAACAAAGTAAAAAGAAACGGGAGATCCCCGAGAAAACCCACGTACAACAAAGCTCACTTAGCACACGGTGTTTGTTCACAACAAAGCTCACTTGGTGCGATCCAGGATCGAACCAAGAACCCCAAGCACCAGAGGAGAACGATCTACCACTGAGATTCATTGGCCCCGAAATATTTTTAGAGTAGCGATAAGTTGTGACCAAATGTATTAAAAGATTTCTTACAATAGTTAGAAAAATTTAAAAGTAAGGCATTTCAAGAATAGAAGTAACTTGTTCAATTCTTGTGGAATATTCAATTCATGCTTACTTAATCTCGAGACATTTATGAACTTTGAATTACACATAGCGATAGAACTTGTTGCACAGAAAATGTTACTTTACTATGATCTTTAGTTAATAAATCTTTAATTAAAAATTTCAAAAGGAATCACAGGTTTAAAATGATAATTTAATCTTTTATTTACTTAGTTGTACGTAGTAAAATCTACACAAATTATGTATTTTGTTAAGATATCTTCTCCTCCTAGTTCCAGAATCCCCGACCTGTGGTATTGTCCTATAGAATTCTTAACTCTGAGCCACAGGCTTTCACGAATGTTTGAATTGGGGAGGGAAAGAGGTAATGTAGAGATAATAGAGTATGGCCATAGCAGAAAAGAAAACGATATATATTATTATTATTATTATTATTATTATTATTATTATTATTATTATTATTATTATTATTATTATTATTATTATTATTATTATCTGATTTGAAAATAAATAAATTTTTCTATAGGTATGATAAATATGACCAGTTCACCTTTCATCTTAGTTTTGTTCATTCTGAGGCTAAAACGTTTATAAAGTACCTACAATACACACATACACACACACACACACGCACGCACACACACACACACACACACACACACACACACACACATATATATATATATATATATATATATATATATATATATATATATATATATATATATATATATATATATATATATATATATATATATATATATCTTCCAATTGTCAGTGAGTTCTGAAATTTCCATTGTAAATATGCATGATTCCTTACAAAATATTGATATATTTTATTATTATTCATAAAGTGGAAATTAACACTTTCAATCTACAATCTACAATAGCATTTTAACGAAAGGAAAAGTCCAACGATAATACATACCTATCTATCTAAACAAAATTATATCGAGAAATGTAAAAGCTCATGTGTAAAGTTTTCGAAAAAGTAGAAAAAAAATATAATTAATTAGTAAACCTAAAAATTGGTGCTGTACGACAATAGTTCTCAAAGTGGGGTCTGCGGACCCCTGGGGGTACGCGGGAACTAGCCAGGGGTCCATGACGCCTAAAAATTGAAATGTTTTGTAGGAGACCCGGGTTCTATTTCCGGCGGGAGTTCATGTGGTTCGGATTCCACGTTAATCAGTAGGTCCCGTCTCATATATTCTCACTGCAGAAAGGGACGTTAAACTCAAAATCAACTCAAATTGAAATGTGTTATAATAAAGTGGAACTCACAGCTGTTATGCAAGAAGTATTTTTTTTCAGTTACTAAAAAGAAAGCAATTAGAAATTATATTTATGTTTGTAAATTTAAATATTTTCCTAATTTACTAAATTTCTGCCCTGTGAATATGAAGAGTTTTGTAAAAAAGGCATTGCAACATTTAATGGCTTTCTCTGCCACTTATGTGAGCAGACCTTTTCCGCTCTTTGGAGTATTAAAACCTTGAAGCGAAACCGTCTTAATGTGGAATCGGACCTAAGATTGATGGTGACAAAACTTATTGCAGATTTTCTCAATGCAATTATGGAAAAACAGAAAGAATTTCATTCCTCACATTAGTGACCCCACATTTGAGAACATTGTTTCTCAAGTAGATTTCCTTCTCAAAAAAATGATTTTCAACCTTGAAAGTTTTTGCAATTGAAATATCGTTCACTAGGAAACAATCATGTCTTTAGAATAAATTACTTATTGCATTATTTTTCTTGATCTTTTTCTTATCAGTGGTAATTCTAATTAGTATATTTTTAATATCATGTGAAATTTCAGATAACCTTGAAAAGGGGTCCGCAGAGCACTTTCCGAATGAACAGGAGATCCGCATTATAGGAAAGTTTGAGAACCACTGCTATACGAGAATCATGCCACTTATTGAGATGAAACTCGTACTGAAATATGTGCCCTCATAAAGCTCTTTGTTATGACTCCAAAAAATGGCAATGCATATTACGATTAATGAGAGATTGCCTAAAGGTATCATTAATCCTTAAATTTTAATTAATGTTTATAAAATATTCCCCAAAAGAGATCTATCATGTGTAATGTTTTCCATTGTACAAGCGTTGCTTTTTATAGTCTTAAATTTGATTTACTAATCAAAGCAATACATTTATTGTAAGGATTATTATTAACGTGTAACAATTTTGCCAATTGTCTACTTTAGCTTCATCAGATCAGATAATGTCTGATCTTTCAGAAACAAAGTTTCGGAGGGCCACACTTAGTATTATTCCAGGGGCACTGTTGTAGTTTTTATTTATTATTATATAATAGACGTATGATTTTGGTCTCCTAGGGAGGGTACTCTCAGAGCTCCCTAAAACATGTCTAGAAGAAACACTGGTCTGATGAACCCAAAATAGACAGTTGGTGAAACTGTTACACGTTAATATATATATATATATATATATATATATATATATATATATATATATATATATATATATATATATATATATATATATATATATATATATATATATATATATATATATATATATATATATATATATATATAATAAACGTATTGTTTTGCTGGCGAATAGTTTAAATCAAATTTAAGGTCTATTAGTCGATAGGTCACATGGAGTTGAAAAAAATGAAATATTTTTCAGTAAATTTTCATGTTCAGTTTTCTAGATTTAAAAAAAAAAAAATAGTTTTTGTAGCTCCAACCAAAATAACAATAATTAACAGTTTTTTTTTATTTTGCTCGAAGAAATTGTTCTTTACTTATGTATTTCACATGTAACAAAATACACTTTTCACTAGCAGATTTTATCCATAGTTTATCTTCTCCTAAGGATTACAAACATGCTTTTTTTAAGCACATATTACTTGTAAGTAAAAATAAGCCTGTACTGTACTAGATGAAATGTTAGGTTTTCGCACGGAATTTAATAGATTTATGGAAAATATTTGAAAGGTAAATTTTAACGCCCTTAGGATGAAATTGGAATTGAAATTGGAAATAGTTAAAAAAAACTCAATCACATTGCTATATTCAAAAATGCATTTCAAACTATGCAACCATTAGCATTTTTTTTTTTTTTTTTTGAAAAATTAAACCCTCTTCACCTGTTAGTATTCGCATTTCAATCAATAACATAAAAACCCTGATCCACCCAAGTGCTAACTATTTTCCAAAAATAATTTTAAATGACTTATACTCGACATTGGAATAAAAATATTAAAAACTTACACATATTTACATTCATGTAATAGAATTAACAAATATGGAGTTTACCGTTACTGTATTGTAGACATCCTATACTCAATGTCACTTTCAAAATCATGTTGAATCTACAGATTTAATTTAATAAATTTTAGCAAACCGTTACGACCTACGTATAAAGAAAGAAATTCACAATTCACATAAAACACTTAAAAAATATGTTTTACTCATTCTTCTAACTTCGTTCAGCAGTCGTGTTCATCGTGACGGAGACAAATAGCCTCAATGCTGACGTCCCTATTAACCCTTAATCAATTAATCAACCTTCTAGCTTCGCTGTAATTGTTTAGTATGTCATTTTTGGACTTGTTCAGTTTTTTTTTTTTTTGTAACAAAATTCTTTAATGATTATTTTTTTTTACAAATACAAACATATCTATGAAATAATAATACTTCATAGCATCCCCTGATACAATATTACTTATATTGCAAGTTAAATAAATCTATTCATAAACTGATTACCAGGGCTTTTGTCAGATCACGTGTTCAGGATTCACTTTATGGTATGGTGCATGAGCATATCGGAGAAGGAAAGTTCAACTCGTTTTGTAACTGGAGCTCTATTGCTTCAAAAAAAAAAAAAAAATCAGAATCTTGTAAAGTTCATGGAGTCTGCTTCTTCTTTCGAATTGGATATGATGACAAATTCTTTTCTAATTGTCTTCATGTATACCCTCTTTTTGTTCTTGGAAATTTCGGTCCAATCAGGTAAACAATAGTCCAAAGAATGTATTCTACGTTAGTCGCATAGTTCCTGTTTGTAGAACAGAATCATTAGTCAGCGATTCGTTTTATCTTTTTGCACAAATAATACCTAAGATATCTACTTCTGACTTTCATTTATGCATGTTTTATTTTTTTTTTCCTTTGAGCACAGAAAAATAAAATTCACAGTTTTTGTTCTTTCTTTTTTTTCACCGAGTTCACCGGAGTAGGCTGTTTCGAAACTTAACTTTGATTATGTTTCTTCTTTCTTACGATCTGCGAGAAATTCTTGAGATGTTTCCATCTATTCTTAACATGTACACAATTGTTTTCGTTGCCAAAGATCTGCCAGCTCAGTAGATGGAAGATTGTTATCAGTTGTGATAGATGTTTCTTCCTTTGTTGATCTACGGCGTATGAGCTATTTTACAAGTTCAAAAATAAGAGTCCCAATATTGTCTTTCTTTGGCTGTACATAAACTTTGCTTTTCAATGTGTATGAGTTTTCCTCATTGTAACGCAGATACTTCCTTCCATAATTCTTAACCTTGCCGCAAAGGTGCTACACGTAGCTGTACGTTCGTTCCCAGCATCTATACATCTATATAGTAATTTCTTATGAAACAACGACAAGATCATTCAAAGCGATGATCGCTCACCTACCTGTCTATGTTGTTGTGAAACAATGAATGTTCACTTCATGTGCCCATTAATCCTACTGCTATTTGATCATAATTGTTTATTTTTGGATCTTTTCCACAATTTTTAATTTATATGGGAGTGATTCCATATAAGTTAGAATTGAGTGCACAGTTGAATTATTGGGTTGAATTTTACATTCGTTGCAATGTAGCTATACAAGAATTTAAGGCAAACTACGGGAATGAGGTATTGTCAGGTTTGTCCCTGGGTAGGTCAAATTGATGGGACACGTTTAAAATGCATTATGCACTATGTTGAACACAACATTTATTACAAATTATGTAGAGCATTGCCAAAAGACGAGAGTTTTGCACTATGTTCAATGTTTGAAGATAACATCTCTTAGGTTAGATGGACACCACCTAGATAAAAACACTCTTTGGTCCCAAGAATCATATCCAGCATAGTTTGGCGCAGGGTTTTGGCAGAGATGACTGCTATCTCCCTTCGAATGCTGTCCTTCAATTCATTGATTGTAGTGGATTTTGTTGTGTACACCCCCTCCTTTAGATAACCCCACAGGAAATAGTCCGGTGGAGTTAGATCGGGGGATCTGGGTGTCTAATGGATATCATTGAATCTGGAGCTGAGAAGTCCAGGGAAGTGTCGGCGAAGGGTTGTCATTGATACTACTGTAGTATGACTGGTAGCACCATCCTTCTGCATTCACATGTTCTTTAGGGTAAGCCATCTCATTTCGGGAATAAAACATGTTCGTAATATTGTGTTGTAACGCTCAGCAGTGGCTGTTACGGTGCATTATGTTCGTTCTAAAATAATAATAATAATAATAATAATAATAATAATAATAATAATAATAATAATAATAATAATAATAATAATAATAATAATAATAATAATAATAAGGACTTCTCACATAGGCATGACTCACTAAACGCCACATAGTAACTTTGGTACTGTGCAATGGCAATATCATACAACAGCTGCGGATTTTTTCTAACTTAGAATCGACAGTTTTGTTCATTGACATAACCACTGAGGTGGAAATGAGCTTCGTCGGAAGTGATAAAGTGTTGCACAAAGTCATCACCTTTGCTGATTCGTTCTTTTCACAGAATGTGGTTTGTTGAATCTTATCTTGGTCGAACAATTTATGCACTATCTGTAGCTTGTATGGATACAGTTGTAAGTCACTTTTAAGGATTCGCCGCACACTGCTCCTGGAATATGCATTTGACGACACAATTGCCGAGTTGACTTTAGTCCATGGCGTTAGACACACGTTCAATGTTTATTGCACTATGCGACGATCGAGGTCTCCCAGGGAACTGTTGTTAGTTTGCGTTTGTGGTCTCATGGAGTTATGAACAGCACGCAGTATGACCGTTCGTGATGGTGCTACTCGTTTCTTAAAATGTTGTTTGGAATGCCGTTGTGCTGTGATGGTGGAGCTTGCACAACTGAAGAATGCTTCCACGACATACTAAATTTCAACGATGGTCCACATCACGATGATTCCCTTCAGCAATTAAAGAAACATATGTCAGTAATCCCAAACCTTATTCTTCCTGTTAAGCCATATGAAACACATGTATAACTGTTATTGCTCGTCGTATTCAAAATATAGATATATTCCAACAATATGTCCCATCCTGTATAAACTGCTATTGATTGCTCATCTACGCAACAATGTAAAAGTCCTCTCTGCTGGTCTAGTGGCTACAACACTCGTCTTTGGTGCACGTGTTCCCAGGTTTAATTCCCGGTGAGAGACCATTCAAACGGTTTCCATTTAAAACTATAGATCCATGTCGCATATAGCTTTGGTACGTAAAAGGATGTTCAGTTTCATTTTTAAAAAAACACACAGAGAGACACAAAGAAACCTGTGGACTAGAAAGAAACATTTCCCATACTTCTCTAATTTTTTGTATGTAGTCATAGTATCTTCAGCTAGTCTGTTATTCAAGTGCTTTTTGATTTATTATCGAAGCTACAAAACCTACAAGGATTAAGAATGCGTCTGCACAAAAGTCTTCCATTATCATTAGAGACTGCTACACGCCTGCCAATAATAACAATCCAATGAAAGCGTGGATTTCGATATCATCAATGTCTTCCCACTTTCTTGCAATTTGATTGCTTTCTGCCGCTCCGAGACTTATTCATGGTTCTGTTTCTGCCGTCTGTTTGTTTCATGAGCAATCACATTAATAGTCAGGAGTTTATCCAAAAATTCAGGAGTGTAATGAAAACTTCGGGAATGTAAAATTTATTAGTTGCTTGTTCATTTCCCCGTAGAGCAATGTTTCCCAATGTATAACGGGGGAGTAGATGTTAAGAAAAATTTGGGATAAGTGATTGAGGTGTGTGGATAAATTATTGTTGATATATCTCAAGATTAATATTCAGCTTGAAAGACGAGATTATATATTGTTTACCTTATATTAAGTTTATTTATTCTTCTTTACAGTACCAAATAAAGTTCGTTGGCTGAGTAATGGTCAATGAAAAATATTTACAACTTCCAGTTTCAATATAAGGATAAAAACAGAGATGGAAGCGTTCTTGGGACGTTGAATCTATGCTAAAAATTACCTCTTAGTGTTTCTGCTCTATAAGAATGCAATACTAAAATCGAAACAGCTTAAAGAACACGAGCAAAGATGAAGTCTATTCTTCGGATGTTATATCAATGTTAAGAATCTATTTATTGGTATTACTTCCATTTTTGCAGTATGCAGATGGAATATTAAAAACAAAGCAATTAAATCATGCACTTAAGATTTCATCAGACAGATAAAGGCGAAGATGAACCTGCAATGCTAAACCCATATATACAGTGTGTTAATGGCAAGCTGTAAGAGGTAATTCCTGACATTAAAAAAAGTTCATATGGGCTTGTGGGGGAAAAGTATATATTTTCAGAGTTAAGGCTATCTAAAAGCATGAAACACACAGACTGCAACATGTACTACCACGTATTTCAAACACAGGAACTATGGAGGGGTGGCATATGTCAGTGTAAAGGAAGTAATTTATATGTCCTCCAAAATGCATATTTCAGCAATGTATCATGTGTACCTAAGAGATTCCCCACAGGGCATAATTTCCAGACATGCTCCCAACACAATCCTTAGATAGCAAAGTGTGTCCAAAGTAGGCAAAAGATAAGCCTTGGCAGCAGTGAATACGAAATGCATCGGCGGGAAGCAGAAGTGTTAATGACCGCTTGTTACACGATTCCACATGTTCGAAACAACGTGTGTTACAATCTAAAATCCTAGGGTAAATGGAGGAGGAGACATATAAATAATCAGAAACAGCCTATATTAATGTCGAATTCATGGTCTACGGGTCATTTAGATAAATAGTGACATTTCCGATGCCGTTTAAGTTCGATTTAAGCCCCAATTAGCACGTGCAAAATGGTGACATTTAAAAATATCGAAAACGATTGGAGACAAAAAAAAAATCCGAAGAACTACTCTATAGTTCGTCATCAATTTTGGCCAAGAATCAGAAAGTCAAAAGTTCAGTTCGCTGATGAAGGTAATCCATCTACCTGTATTGGTAGAGAGCGACAATTTTCACCTTTTACGTAAATTACTATGGAGTAAAAACGATAATAGATGGAGAGAAGCGGTTTGCTACAATTGATTAAGCGTCCCAAGAATTTATTCCATTTCCAGCCTTAACTTTCTATTAAAACCGGAAGAGATAGAAATCCACCACAACTTCCTATTTCAATATTAATTGATTAAATAGCACGTTATATGAACCAAACTCCTTCACGTGTTGTACACGTGACACTGCCAGTTAGTTTTAACGCACTCAGATTTCTCTGTTAGAATTCAAACATAAAACGGCAAAAACTATAATAAACATAACTTAATAGTTGTCGTATAAGAGAGAAGCCTGAGAAGCAAAAGGATTTTATTTTGTACTGAATTTCAGACTTTCCCTGTGAGACAAAGAATTTACTTTCACCTAAGACTATATGCGATTTTTTCATCTTTTTCGTTTTGTTACATAGTTGACTTTGCGGTAGACAAAAGGTGAATGTTACGTTCACAAAACATACAAATATATTTACAAAAGAAAAATCATAACAGTAATCGCTATGCTATTAGTTCTGTCAGTAATATATGACAATGCAAATTGGGCTGTTTCTTCTTCGAAAGAAAAATAACAAATGTTTTATTTATTTGAATTTGAGAAGGGGTAATCTCTTTTCTTACGTTTGGTGTTTTGTGCACGTGAACAAAGAAGAAGGAAGAGAAGGAACAGCACAAGCGACTTTAAAATGTGGCTCTTCGTCCTAAATATGTATTCATATATATCTATTCCCCACGGAAATAGTATTTGGTCCATCGCCAACAACTGGAAAAGATGAGAACGAAATCACTACGAGGCCAAAAATAAAGAGCCACTTTTTCTACACTCCTCTCTCCTTCTTCCTTCTCTTTGTTTGAGAAAGAAAGAAAGAGAAAGAGAGAGAAAGAATATGCATGTTCTATATTCTCCTTAAGCTCTTATGACGTGAACATACACGTTAAAACATCACTTGAAAAACAATCTCTAACAGTATTGTTAATAAAATTTGCTGTGGGAAATGGGGTAAATTTCGTTGGTTGCAGTGAATTACTTTTCTGTTAATCATAAAACATGGTGAGTTTCGTTTCCCCAAAAACGTAGTTGGCTGAGACAGGCATCTTTCGATCAGAACGAAGAATGTGATTCTGTAACGATAACGTTTATGTATATTTAGTTTAGGGCAATAAGGATAATAGTCCGGTACCTTATGATAACAAATCTTGTGGCTAGACTTGTTTAAACTTGTTTTATTTATGCTGTTAAAGATATAACAAGTGAGGAAGCCATAAGTGATTAAAGTGTATTTTTAATTTCTGCAAAATGAATGATAAGTATTAAGGAAGTACAAAGTTTAAATGTAACAAATATAGTTTAAATGTACTGAAATAATTATTGTGGCAAGTTTTGGTGGGCACTAAAGTAATTTAAAACGAACTGGGATTGCAATATTTAATTATAAATGTATGTTACATTTCTTGGGAGTTTTTGTTTCTTAATTAAAAGTTTTCTGCTTCATTTTGACAATTTTATAGAATAATTAACAAATGAGATACGTACATGAAGTAGAAAAACTAAATTGGTCGTGACTATATGGTTCGAGTATGCGCCTTTTGACGCTTGAGATCTGGGTTTGATTCTCGGTGAGAGCTCATGAGGTTCGGATCTCACTTTAAACAACAGATTCACGTCTTCCGTAATCTCGATGACGAATTGGACGGTAAACTCCAAACCAAACAACTGATTTTTGTGACTTTATGACTATTTCCTTTAAAAAAAAAAAAAACTACCTAACTCTAACTCTATGGCTATGTAACCCGAAGGTTCAATGCCGCGTTCACAAAAGCTCTCCACTAACTTCTATCCTTAGCCAATGGGATCCAGTTTCTACTTTGTATTCCTATCTCTGCGAGATCCATCTTAATATTGTCCTCCCATCTGCGCCTAGGTTTTCCTAATGGTCGTTTTCCGGTTGGTCTTCCAGTTAAGATTTTGAAAGCGTTCCTACTTTCTTCCATCCTAGTTACGTGACCTGCCCACCTGAGTCTCCTAGACTTTATAACCCTAACAATGTTGGGTAAACCGTACAGATTATGTAGTTCCTCGTTATGAAGTTACCCATTCCCCATTTCCGTTTCCCTTCGGTCCGAATATTCGTCTCAGGATCTTGTCCTCAAATACTTTCAATCTATGTTCTTCCTTCCGAGTAAGCGACCATGTTTCGCAACCATACAGAACAACAGGCATGATTATCGTTTTGTATATTTTAAGCTTCAAATTCTTCGATGGAATTATCGACGACAGGAGATTTTCAACTGAATAATAACACGAATGCCCTGCTTTTGGTCGACATTTAATTTCTTCGTGAATATGGTTTCGTCTGTTAATATTGATCCTAGATATTTGAAAGTATCCACTTTATCAAAAGTATTATTCGATATTTTAACGCATCCATAATTTGCCCGTATTACGATCCCGACGAACTTCCATGTATTATGAACATTTTGCTAATTTCTGCAAAACAAAGCAACTATATCATTTCTCAATTTTTAAATAACATTTCTACCACACTCTATTCCGTAGGTAAATATCATATACATAGTTACGTTTGGTATATAGTTTCTACGAAGAGTGACTTTACATACCAGTAATGGGAAAAAATGTATTTTTGATTGATTGCTCATGGTTTCATTACAATCTCAAACTTTCTCCCAAAGATTATTATTATCAACTTTTACGTACAGTAAAGGGAGTATTTTGTGGGTGTAGTTTCAAGTAACAATTACAAAAATAATCTACAATCTTTCATTTTAATTCTAACAATATTATTAATCCAAATATTATGAAATAGGTAAATAATTGCAAATTTCTATAGGTCATCACATTTTCTCTTATAAAATTGAATAGTATAAAGGCGTTGTTTTATCACGTAAAATCTGAACAGGTTAGCTCAAACCGCCATGCCTAAAGGACGACGAATAAAGTTATTTCTTTTAATTCAACATTTAAAAAGAAATGTGATAAAAAAAAATATGGCGGGATATAACAGAAAGCCTGAATTTAACTGTCTTGTTTAAATGTTCTGTCCAAAGACAGTTTTAACTAATTTATCTAACGTAGGTACATAGTATAACATGGTCGTTAATTTAACACAATGTATTACCCTAGTCATGTTAAATTTTGATACATACCTGATACTACTTCAACTCCATTTGAGTTTGGTGTGAATTGTTAAAATAGTAATCGTTGATTCAACTATCTGACATTATCTTCATGGATTGAAATATACAAGGAATAAGGTTAAGATATCGAAAACAGATGGCAGCACTTCTGTTCGTATACATTTTGTCAGAAAATTCTTACATTCATTAAACTACTTTCATAAACAATTAGAGAAGATATACGTTCTTCATTATTTGATATAAATGTCAAATATACTACAAAGAGCTTTGCGCATAGCAAAAAATAATAACTATCACTAATTCTCAATATCAGTTACTTAGATATTTATGATATCCTCGGAAAGTAATGTGCACGCTTACAGAGTCATATTTGACATTCAACGATTGTCTACCTCATATATTCCCATCTTAGCACTTTTTTTTTCACTCAACACTAACTTTGGGCTTTCACTGCTTCTTACATCAGTCTCGAGTTGCCCCGATACAGATCTAATCAGGGGCGGATCCAGGGGGATATTTTCTTATTTTTTATATAGATAAAACCCATCCCAGAGTTTGGAGCTCTTAAAAAGTATCTCTAAGTAGTAGTATTACAACCAACCGCTTCCCCAGAAGTCCGTCCTGGATCCGCCCCTGGATCTAATCATCATGTGTCTCATCTAATGTTCTCAATGTGGTTGTGATGTGAATGCACTTCATATCATCATATCATCCAGGATAAGTGATTACGTTTATCCCCCAATTATCTGTCTTTTGTTTATTAGCAACATTAATACTATATTTTACAGTTTTGTTAATATTTTTTTCTCATAAGTATTAATCTCTAGGTATTTTGTTGTTGTTTTCTCTCACTTTAAAATTGCTCCTAATCAATTTATTGATACAATTAGGACATGATTAAAATACCTCGACATCATTGCTACAGAGAGGATGTAACTTTCTAATGGCTGGGGTTATATGACGCTTTGGAACATCAATGATGAAAATTATGAATAAAAAAGCATGATAAATCTGATTTCTTTCCTTTATAGGAAATGCACGCTTATAATTACAGTATGGTAATATCCATCTGATACACATGATTTTGAGACGGCTGCGACACCTTTGCTGAGTTACCGACGACAATACTTTAATAGCTTACGTTCCCCATGCGAGGTGATATAATTTTAAAAAATACGATATATATAGAGAATGAATACCGTAACGCTGTTCCTATTACCACAGTTCTTCGTTTATTCATAAGGTTCTTTAACACAGTCGCGGTGTTATTTTCACACCGCTCAACATCGACTCTGTGTCAAACAGGTAACACCGGGCTTGTGTTAACCGTGACACCAGATCCTTAATGTTGAAATAACACGTTAAAGTGGTAGTCACACTAGAACCACTCGCCTGTGTTAAAATTGAGTAACCATTTTCTGCTGTGTAGGTGGGATCACTAAGACTGAAGAATAGGAAAACATACAATGTTCGGAAATGTGGAAAGCTGGAATTTACAGTGAAAGAAAATATTAAAATTAGTATTATCACGGACACAAAAACCTAGACGTATATACATTGGACAAACCACAGTAATATAGAGTGTAATCATATTGAGCAATACCGGTATATATACTGGTCTCGAATAGTAAAGTGTGTGTGTATAATGCAGTGTAAAGTATTGTATGTTGCTTCTTACTGTTTTTGCCTCTTGAGACATAATTATGTTAATTTTTGGTTATAGATAGTATCATGGGTGGAAAGAATAATATGACATTGTGACACAGTAGCAAATCAGAGCTAGCATACATATCTGGTCGTGAGCCTCATCAATCTCTGAGGGAGGCAATGACGTTGCTAGAAAGGCATTATGGGGAAGGCTAATAATAATTGTCGTGTCAAAGAAGTATACATTTACGCACGCACGCAAATATATAACAAAACTATTATGAGTAACTTTTTAACTTAATTCAATGTTCCTTTCACGTAAGAGAATATTTTATTTTGAGTAAGTTCTCAAAATCAACGGAATGACAAAAGGTTCGAAATTGGACATTTACGAACTGCCACTGTTGAGTAAGCAACTTTACCGACATAAAATATAAGTTAGTATACAGTCTAATTTTTCCTTTCGGTAGATAATAAATATACCAAAATATGTTGACTAATATTTATTAAGGTCAAAATAAAAAAAGACATTAATATATAGAAAATCAGACTACTTTAATACATTTGTTTGTTTCAGTTCCTTGATAAAACATCATAACAATAGATTATATGTAAAGTGAATGTCTCACAGTTACAATCTGTTGTATGCTAAAGGAAACGACAATTAATAAAAGAAAATGAATAAAAGAAAAAGGATGATAAAGATAGTAAGGAGGAACATACGAAACATACATATATGGGCAAGGGCGGATCCAAGGGGGGCTATAGGGGCTATAGCCCCCTTGACCCTCAGGTATACACTGGATAAAATGGACTTCAATCCTGTTTTACACTGGATAAAGAGGCAAACTATGGTTTAGCCCCTCCCTTGATCATATCCTGGATCCTCCACTGTGTATGGGCATAGATAGCCATCTTCATTCATTAACATTAACGGAATGCTATATTAACAAACTCGGCCAGAATAATTGCTCTATCTATCTACAAGGTAACCAGAAAAGTACTTGCCCTGTTCATGCGCTCACAGAGAGGAAACGAAATGACACACGTGCCTGCCAAGTGATCAGGAGTTTGTCTGACCATCGACCTTCAATAATGCAGGCACGTTCAATGTCGAAAAGAAATGGACGTATCGAAGCAGCTTCTTCGCGTGTGTTTGTTGTATGGTTTTAAAGTGACCCTGTCAGCCGCCACATCAAGTAGCCGCATATGCCAGGCATTTGGGGAGAATGCCATGAACGAACGCACCGCCAGGCATTCGTTCCAGAAATTCTGTTCGGAAGCTGTGATCCTTTTGGATGAACCTCGCAGTGGACGACCACATGTGTTGGATGACATGGCCCTGAAAGCAGCCATTAAAGAGGACAATAGTCTAACGTATGATGAACTTCTAGAAAGGTTTCATGTTTTCGCTGTATGGGATAGGGAAGTGTTACAGGTTAAGCAAGAGGGTATCCCACACACTGTAGGGAGACAACAAGAAACAATGAGTGACAGTCAGTTTGTCCTTGCCCACTCGCAGCTGATCACACCCATTTCTGATCGCTTGCTCATTGGTGGCGAAACGTGTATCCTCTATGATACTCCCAAGAGCACCAGACATTGGTTGCCACATAAACCTGTTTTTCACATCTCAAGACTCCCTTTGTGCCCACGGAAAGTTATGCTCTCTGTATGATGGAACTGTCGGCAAGTGGTGCATTACAAGTTCCTTCCACCTGGTCAGACCATTACTACTGACCTCTGCCCTCAGTAATCGCAAAGGCTACACCATGCATTGCGGAAGAAGGAGCCGGCATTTGCGAATCGCAAGAGTGTGTTGTTCCTGCACGACAATACCAAACCACATGTGGCAAAGAGGGCCCGGGAGACCCTTAAACAATTTGGATGGTGGACACTGTGCCATGCATCACATTCACCGGGCCTTACTCCAACAGATTACCACCTATTTCATTCCGTGGGAGAACCTTTGCAAACGAAGGAGACCTGCGGAACGAGGGAGACCTGCAGATGGAGATTACTTTGAAATCTAAAGGTCTGTATCGTTCACTGTATTCCTTTTTGTTTATCACCACTCTAGAGCGCAATTGGTTACCTTGTATTTCAAAAAACAGAATTCAAAATTTTGCTTACATTTATGTAGGATATAGATAATCACCATTAAAGTCGTCGTTATTCATTAAGATTTTAACGGATTGTCTCTATTAAAGAACGCAGCCAAAAGAATTGATCCAGTGATTTAATACAAAAAACAAAATTCAAAATTCAAAAATTCGCTTAGGTTACATATATTAGATATAGGATATAAATAGTCATAATTAAAGTCATGCTATTCGTAAAGGTGAAAAGGGGTTGACTCTATGAACGAATTCGGCTGAGATAATCGCGCTAGCTAGCTACTGTATATATATATATATATATATAATTCAAAAATTTGCTTCTCCTGTAACCTAGCCGGCGGACGTAAAGAACTCAAAAATTTCCTTCATATACGAGTTATGAGTAGAAACCAGATGTTAGGCAGAATTTCTGTTCTTTAATATTAAAGATATAATCAAAAATAACATTTTAAAGTTTATATGGGGGGGTTGTAGTTTCAATTTAAGCCAATTTTATTTTGCCTATTTCACCTATTTTCCTTATTTTGCCTATTTCACCTATTTTCCTTATTTTGCCTATTTCACCTATTTTCCTTATTTTGCCTAAATAATTGCTTGAGTGCCTAATGCCGTCTATTCTGTGCATTTTCTTCAAAATAAGACTTTATTGGGGAAAAATATATAATTTAGTATTTCAAGAAAGGATTTTGCCTCTTCCGAGATAAGTACTGTTTGTAGTGATAAGATGTAAAATTTTGGACTACTAAGTGTACTGATAAAGTGCTAGTGTACTTGGACTGCTGTGTACTAATAAAATGTATAAAATTTATACGTGTAATGTGTAGTGATAAAGTGCTGTATAGAATGTGTTTACCAAATATACATTGAATACATGTCAAGCTTCGTTTTTATATATATAGTGAAAGAAGATATTAACAAGTAGGAATGTTTCTACATTCTTTGAACATTATTTATGACTTGAATTTATTTTTTAATTGTATTGAGTATTTATCTTTATTGTTTGCCTTACATTTTTGTGCCTATTTAACTGCCTATATTTTAAATTTTGAATGCCTATTTTCCAAGTTTTTAATGCCTAAAAATCCGGTCTCTAGTTATGAGCTATAGATAGCCACCTTTAAAATCGCCGTCACCCGTTAAGATGTTAACGTATTGTCTTTATTAACGTACTCGGCTGAGACTATCACTCTACTCTACATAGAAAACATGCGCTCTACACATCGCTCTATTGCAGAAAACATTGAATGTCTTGGGAAACGATAGTGCGATGCCGATAATAAACTAGGGATTGCTTGTGGATCTCTATCTGTAGTATTTTTAACTATCACTAAGAAGTCTCAAGAAATATTAAGAGAGAATGGCGCAAGCGCTATTAATTTGCGTTGCCCCCATAAATATGATCGTAAACATTTAAGCATGAACAACCTACACCATGTATGGAAGTAAACATGGCGGAAGCTAATGCAAATAGTGTCAGAAAGCATGCGAGAAAAATATTGTAACAAAGAAAGTGATATTGAAGACTTGAATTTACTGAATCTGATAATCTCATTGGTTCAATTTAAAGTTATAATGATTGTTCAATAACAATAGTGAATTACGTTTAAGAACAGAAAAAAAAGAACTCTTCGAAAATTCACCTTAGGCATCACTAATGTTTACAATTTTCGTAACGTCTCGTACTCCAAAGTATATTAGTTCACTTCCTGATCCTACCACAATTATTAACTAATTCTTAACGTACATTGATGTTGATTATGAGTGTAAATTGGTGATAATATTAAACTAAACTAGACAACGAACTGATTTTGAAAATACGTAGCCTTAGAACCACGGCAATCAGAAGTTATATACTTGTTATGTGATTACTTGACTATTATCACAATAATACTAGTGCGACATGTTTGATAGCTATATACGCTTAATATGGACTAGTATGTAAATCGATATGAGTATTATTATTTGTGTATATTTGATTAAAAGAAAAGTAAAACGAGCATGGACACTAGGTTAGTGAGAGTACAAGCACGAAATATAAATAAGACTAGCTCAATCAACTAGAACATTGAACTCATATAATAAAGCTCATCTTTTTAAATTAGACCATGTTAAGGTCTTGATTCGATTGGTTAAACCGAATGTCAATTGATATATCCCAATGTTTATCTAGACCATAATGTAATTTTCTTTGTTATTTATTTTTTAATTTTTTTTGTTGTCATTAGATGTAATAAAAATGTACTAGTTGTAATTAGTTGATTGTTTCCTTTCTGAAGCAATTCTTAACCCACTAGCATATATACGTACATTGTTTGATATGGTGTGAATGTGCGAATGAATGAATGAATGGTTATTTTAATTGTAAGTAGACAAACCTACGATATAGAGTAAAGACTGATAAACATCTTATTACATGTATATTTTCTTTGGAAAATTTGGTTGTTTCTTATTCATGACCTAGGTCATGAAGGTCATCAATTTTCCAATTAAGTTGAAAATGTCTCTACAAAGCAAGCGGGAACAATGGAACAAAACTAGTGATAGTAACCACTGAGTTTAGAAACTTCGAGAACTTCAAACCATGAATAAGCAAAGTTTCAGTTGTTTTTTTCCTTCTTCTTTTTCCTTGACTAGTCCAAGTACGATTCTGATTGCTGAGTAAGAACCAGTAAGTAAATAAACAAATACTTTATGAATAGAAACAATGATTCCAAGAATCAATCTAACCTTTTTCGCCATCTGGGCTGGGTTCGAGTAACTCCGATTTGCCCAGTTACTTGGATCCAGGTCAGAGTTGTATGGGTTAACATGTTTTTGCAGCAAACTGTTTAAACTCGATTTTCAAACAACAGAATGGGAATATAAAATACCTCGAGTACTTCCTTGAGTTTCTTTACTATATTTCGATAATTTTCCTGTAAATTTTTCCTTTCCTACTTCTTCTTTCTCTCCCTTTTTACTTTTTCCATCTTTACCATGGACCATTCCATATCCCTTTCTCTGTATCACCTTCTCCTTGTCTTCCTGCCATTTCTGAGACAATACGTTCCTTTGTAGGGTCATTCGAACCATTTTTTCCTTCTTACTATCCTCCTCCTTCTCTCTCTTCTTTCTTTACCTTCCCCTTGACTTCCCATCCTTCTCTCTTAACCTTTCTCTGTTTTAATAAAACTGAACGACGTCGTAACTGGGAGTTATCGTCATTGTACGCGGTCAATAAATTTAGATTCAGTTAAATATTCGGAAGATCGATATTAAACGACAGTTAAAGATATATATTAGTTAATGATCGACAATACTTTTAATAAGTCATGACATTCAATGGTCTTGTCTTTACAGTTTTCAGTTTTCAAAATGGCGACAGCTCCTCTTCTCTTTTCTCTTCGTTAAGACATGACGATTCGTTACAAACTAAGTGACTTGTGCGTGAAAATGTGGTGCGCCACGCCTACAGCCACCTACCAAAGTCTCATTGTTTCCGTGACAAACCGCTTTACTGCTGTCCTGCGAGCCAAACGAAGACATATTTTTCTACCAGATATTTAGTAGGTAGTCATAATGCTCTGGCTGGTTACTGTATATTTGTAACGGTAATGCCCCAGATGATCGAGCTTTTTCTAAATCTTGAGCATTGAAAGCCAAGAAAATCACCATGTTGATACGGACAAAGTACACAATGAGTTTCTCTTCCAAACAATTCACCGCTTTTGGAAAATTACGAGTCTATCGAGAAGTTTTGGTGAGTTTTTATACATTAATTGTGATTATTTTATGTGTTAATTTTTTTTAAAGAAAATATGTTTCTCTTAAGAAACTCATTTAGTTCAATGCAAATGTTTTGAATAATAATAATTATCATATTATGTGCCATTTCTTGCATAATATGAGCAAAGTAGTGACTGACTAGATGGAACATCCAAGGTCAATAATATTTTCTCTATAAATTGTACCTGCCTTCATGAACGTGGAAAGAGGAAACCCTTTTGACATTTTTAATGGGAGGTCCATTCTTAGTTAAGCTACTGAGTAAATTCTACATTGGATGACTTCTTTTCCAAGATTATTAAGTATATATGTGTCACTGAACAATCTATGTTAATTACGACGGATGTTACAACTAAGTGCATTATAATATGTGGGCTTAGAACTATGTTCTTCCAAGCAATAAATGTACAAGATTTGTGTCACACTGCAATAGTGTTCAGGTCCCTATTATTCATCAGCGGCGAAAGTATTAGGATTTAGACAATATGGAATCAGATAACGTTTTAACCAGCGTTGTACACCTTTTCGACATGTAGTTTTTTCTTTTTTTAAAAATTTGATTGGAAAATCGTTAGTTGTACAGTCACGAATTCAAGAATTCTACTTTTCTAGTGACACAAATGAGAGAAGAAACATCCAAACTCTTCACCAGCACGTGTTGAAGGCTTTGTTTGCTGTGTGATGTCTCACTTTCCGGCAAACACAGACGATTTAAGTAGTCACAAGAGTTTTGCTTACAAGTTAGAGACCAAATAACATAAATTTCATTACACCACTAAAACATTGTGAAATAGTTTCTACTTTTAACAGTTATCACAAAGTTTCTGAAGGTAATGTGTTTGTTCCTGACTTGCCTACTCCTGGTTCATCTACAACCATACAAACAATTTATATAATCAAACCTATGTCATCTTGTATATAGGCGGGACAGGAGTTTCTGTTTGACCTGTTCCAGCTTCGACTAATTTTCTCGGAGATGAATAATTAATACTAACCTTTGACTAGCTGGAGGTTTCGCCCTCAGACTCCCGCGTTTTCTCAGGCCTACGGTGTCACATCTTATATTCCAGCCTTTGCTTGTTTTTCACACAGCAAGAATATGTTTAAACAATTATACTTTACGAAAAATTTAAACTCCTTCACTCTTTAGAATACACATTGCAATCAAAGTGAAATGATAAAAATCCATGTCGGCCCAAGTGTTGTGCTCAAAATCATTTCAAATGGTTTATCTGTTTTCTCAGGATAATGAGACTGACAACATCGAATTCATATTTATATATTGAGAAAACAAATAGAAATTGCTCTATTCTCTCGTTAAAAGCAGAATTTCCTCAGAAATATTGTGGTGGAACTTCCGGAAACACTGTAGCACATACCCACTTGTTTTGAATACGGATTTTATATACCAAGTTTCATATTCCTAACATATCTCTATTTTAAGGAATTTCGACATGTGGCCATTTAATTATAACAACTGCAATCTCCACCCTTTTTCTTCCCTTCCAAAGGAAACAAAAAAAAAAACGCTGAAACATAACATAAAAGCCTAAATACTAATTTTTATTAACTATCTGGTTCATGCTATCTTTGTAGTAACTTCACAAGAGAAATAAAAATCAGTGAACAAAGCAAGTTTTAATTAAAAATTATAATTGTTTAACAGTTTCGCCAACTAATTAAACATCTTGGCTTCATCAGATATAATGCAATACAATAATATAATATACAGTTAACTCTTAATATAACAAAATCCCTTAGACTGATTCTGAACGCTGTTTGGCTGATTTGAAGAATTTCAACCAATCAGAATTAGAGTTGAAGAAAACAGCATCTAAAAGCCATAAATTCATTTTTCCCCTTGTCCGGTTGACACTACTGGACCTAAAAAGCTACAAATTAAGTTTTTTTCTCAATAACTTGCCCCACAGCTCATCAATTTTTAACACCTACATTTCAATTCGTGACACAGCCTTGTTGGATCAAAAGTTCCATATTTCAGGCAAAAATTTTCTTGTAGGCCTTATATCTGGAGAACTATATCTAGTGTAGCTAAAGCCAAACTGTCACTTAACTCAGTATGATGTGCTTATTCCGTAAAACATACGAAAACTCGATTTAGGGGCCATTCAAAACTTTTGTGGCCTCTGATCGAAAAATGTATCAAAAGATCCAATATATTTCAATCAATTTTTTTTCAATGTACGCTTTATATCTGGAGAACTGCATACAGTGTAGTCAAACCCAAACTATCATTTACCAGTAACTCAGTATAATGTGCTTATTCCGTAAAAAATACGAAAACTCGATTTAGGGGCCGTTCAAAACTTTTGTGACCCCTGATCCAAAAATGCATCAAAAGACTCAATATATTTCAATAAATTTTTCTTGTATGCACTGACGCAAATAACGGGGGGATGAGGGGGACGTGTCCCCTTCAATCTTGGAATTGGGGGGACTGTCCCCCACAATAATCCGATTTAGTGAGATGAAATTGATTCCTCTTGGCTTTTCCATTTCACCTTAATGATGTAAAGATTTGAAACTTCAATGCATTCAATTTGTCATTAATTATTGTTAGTCTATTTCTAACTATTTGCTTAACTGCTGTAACGATTCCTACAATGCTGTTGAGATCATCATCATTTTGCTCGCGTCATACATAATTGATTTTCTTTCTTTCGGGAACTCATTATTTATATTATTATAAAACAAGTGTCCTAAAATTTTAATGTGGATCATTGTGGATGCCTCAGTAGAAACATATCAATTATATTATATATAGATATATATGCATATATTCAAATTTCAGATTGTGTTCACGGCACTGATATGAACCACTACTTCATCTAGATCGCCTGATATATAATACAACAGCTTCAACTTAGAAATCAGATTCATCTACTGTAATATGAGTCTCAATCCTTCCCTCCCAAGAATAAGCATCAAATCTGCCCGCCTCCCAATGTTGACGACAACTGTGCTCCCTTGATATTGCACTGAGCATTGTTTTTCAACTTCAAAAATATTTTGAACATCTCTTTTAATATATATATATATATATATATATATACTCGTCCCCCCAATGTTGAAGACAAATTTGCGCCGCTGCTTGTACGCATTGTATCTGGAGAACTGCATATAGTGTAGCCAAACCCAAACTATCACTGAACTCAGTATAATGTGCTTATTCCGTAGAAAATAATACGAAAACTTAATTTAGGGCCGTTCAAAAATTTGCGACCCCTGATCCAAAAACTAATTATTGGTCAAGATCGCAATCTTTTGATCCATTTTTTGATCATTCCTAAAATTCTTGGCCGAGATCAGAATCTTTTGATCCATTTGTTATCATTCTTATTTTTTTTCAATAAATCTGGCCTCCTTCCACTTTCTTATTAACTTCCGTATCCTCCACATGCTTGTAAATGGCATTCCTTTCTGTGTAACCTTACATCATCTTTGTGTTGTTTTACACGTTCATTCATTTTTTTCCTCGTTTCACCAACATAGTAATAGCTATCAGAATCAGTACATCTGATCCTGAAAATAACTCCTTCCCTTTCCATAACCTTCTCTCCGTTTTCTTCTTCATACATACCACATCTAACAGTCTCTTACTTCCTTCCTATGTGCTGAAACACTCCCTATTTTCTTAAGTGGTCTCTTTATTATCTCAAGTGTCCTCTTCCATATTCTCTATTCCCCTTCAAGGTTTTCTTTCTTCTCCTCCTTTATCTTCCTCTATTTTTCTTCCTTTATATTTTTACTTTCTTGCTCTTTTCTTCTTCTTTCCATTTGAAGCTTTCTTTTATAATATCCGTCGGTTTCCAGGTACTAGTAAAATTCCTCTATTTCTGTTGCTTTTATTTTATCACTATTTACTAACCTAATCCTCTCCTCCACATTATGTATGAAGTTCCTCTTCGTTGAGTGATCAACGTCATTCCTTTTATGACAGTAGTTGCCTGATGCACATCTCTTCTGCTGCCATTTCATGTCCAACTTGTCTACTTGCCTCCCTATCCTCGTATCCAGGAACACAATTCTACGGCTTAGCGTCTTAGGAACGTATCTACAAAAAGTTAGTTTTCCAGAATTGTGAAAAGAAATTGTTTCTTCGTATTTGATTTTAGTTTTTTGATAATCCAAAATGCTTTTTGTTTGATCAACCATATTTTACAAGAAAGTTTGACTTGTAATCATTTCACAGAAAGAAACACTCGAGCTCTGATAATGTCAGAATTGTTCATATCTCAAAAAAACAATTTTTGTAAATACGTTCCTTTGATACTAAGCCATCGAAATGCTCCCTCATTTTCCACATCTAATTCTAGTTTTCCAATTATCATGCCTAAAACCTTAAGGGATTTGGAGATATGGTCATCTTACTACAGCAATTGTAACTCCCACCTTTTTTTTAATTTCATCTATTTTCGTCCAGTCTAAGTGGAATATAAAAAAAAAAACGTTAAAACATCTTTAAATATTTTAAATGAAAACTCTAAATACCAAATTTCATGTCCCTAACCTTGAATGGTTTCGAAATACAGTCATCATATTATAACAATTTTAACTCCACTCTTTTTTTCTTTCCTTCTAGGGGAAATATCAATAAACGGTGAAACAGTATTATTTTAAATGGGAAGTCCACATACGAAATTTCATGCATTTATCCCTCTTCCTTGCCGAGTTTCTAGAAATCATTTCTTAGTGAATACTTTAGGTCATAAATCCTATGCACTATTGAAATTTCAAGTTTCTATGTAGCTTAAGCACTTTGCCCTGGGCATTTATCAGTCAGCCACTCAATCAGGACTTCTTTTATATAGAAATGTTATAGGTAGTGTTGCCCAAGAAACGAAATGAGAAAACCTTATTTGTGGAAGTTTCGTAAAAAATTTTATAGAAGTCTTATCTCTCTCAATTTTCGAAGAATTTCTTCTCCTTTCGTCACGGATCTCAAATTTTTGTCTCTTTACAAAATTTTTCTCGTCTCGTTTGTAAATATATGTACAAAATTTATGCCATGATATCTTCCTTAATTTCATCTAAGAGTTAACAAAATCCTTCCGCGTCATGAAAAATCCACGAAGAGTGTAATATAGCAATGTTTAAACCATATTTTTTTTTTATTTAAGTATATTGTGTAATAACTTTCTTATCTTTAAATGTTTATAAATGCTCTTCATAGGGTTCGTACTAGAGGTCTGCACGGGTCGGAATTTTTAGCCCGGGCCCGGCCCAGCCAGTGAATTTATAATGTGAGGGCCGACCCGAGTCCGAAATATGTTATAGCGTTTAGGCCCGAGCTTGTGTGATAATCAAATGAGCCCGAAATAAGCCCGAATTGCAGTAACTTAATAATTAAACGCAAAATTGTATTTTTACTTACAACTATTAGAGGTTTATTTAATTTTGCAGTTTAAAAGCTTACATAATTCTGAGAGAATAACAAAATACGGGTTATTGTTTACACTTACTAACTATATGAATTCTCTAAAGAAAATGGTCATTTATATAATCAGCCTCGGTGCATAATAGTGCAACTTTAAACTAAATATTTCATTTCATTTATATAAATTTTCATGAAATTGAAACATGAATACTCCTAATATTTACAAAAAAATCAATATATGCAAATTCTTATGGAAATGGATGTCTACTGAACTCACTCAGATAGTCCTCAAAGCAGTCATTGTTAATTTGCTGTGAAGAAAAAGAATGGAATCCACACTTTGGTTGCTCAAACTTTCACTCACAGATAAGCTAAGCATATTTGTTTCTGTTACTTGTAGTTTTTCTCTGCATTCCATAGTTAGCTTCACTCTTAATTACATAATGATATAATTTTAGAGTGGGTGTCTCAAGTTGCAAATTTAGATGTGCTTTAAAAGTTCTCTAGAAAGAACGGTCCGATAAATATCTTTGTACAGTATATCTATAAAGCTAGTTCCGATGGTTGTATGTTTAAAAATTTACGGCCCGAACCCGCGGTGTTCTATGCTTTGTAAGCCCGAGCCTGGCCCACGGGCTGGGCCAGGCCTAAATGCGCAGGCTCGGGTCGAGCCCGTGCAGACCTAAGAAAAAAACAAAACTCTCGGCGTAACAGCCCTTTGTGGGCTTGAGCCGCTCCAACACCATCTGTTGTCGACCGGCTGAACTAAGTCTAGCATAGTGACGAATCCGCGGTCAGCACGCTGAATCACCCTGTCTCAAACAGGCGTGTCACGAACTTTCTAGACCTAGTGATCGTCTCGTCTTGTATTCACGCAACTCCCTAGTTTGCCTCACGACACTGGGTGAATGCCGAATATTGGGAAGTACCGGCCGGGATTCGAAACCGGAACCATGCGGACGTGAGCCCAACACTCTAACCACTATACTGCGGCGTCCCTTCTTCGTAAATCTGTTTCATTAATTTATAGATTTTATATATGAATCAATTCCACACTAAAACTGGTTCACAAGATTCGCGAAATTCTTCGTCTCGTCTCAAAATTGAGAGACGAAATATCATATTTTTCGTCTCGTCTCGAATTTGAAGATGTACTTCTCGTCTCATTTTCAAGACGACAAGGGAAATTACTAATCTTGTGGGGAACACTAATCATTGGAATTATTTTTATAGCATTTCTCCGATCTTTTATAATTAATGACTAAATTAAAACCCAAATAATAGGGTTTTTCTTATAATTTTCTTTGACGAGACTATTTTTGTCGCGGTCTATTTTACTAAGAAATTCTACGTTCACTTGGCACGTTTTGAAACATAGCACTTTTGAGAAAATGACTTCATATGTATTTAAATTCGAACTTGTCTATGTGTGTGTGAGAGAGAATTTTTACGTTCTTATGCAACATCGAGGTATAAAGAACAGATGTAGCGGTAACGTGAGCTCCCAAGTTCCCATCCTTCATAACCTTGTTGTTAGTAAGGATACAAACATGAAAATTCTACAATTCTACAATGTCTGCAATGTTTATACCTAATTCAAACTCAAAAAGAGTAACTCCAATCTGTACTCATTTATTCATTGCAATCATGACATATTCATTTAATTGGGAGGAAAAAGTGCATAAGAAACACTTCTAACTCAATTGAAACGTTAGTTAAAGTAAAATCAAAAGGTAACTGCTATGAACGCATCATTTAAGAAAACAATGGTAAACTGTAAGGTTGTTTACGAGACAATACATGAGGCTGTCTCGGTTCGAAGTGATTTCGTGAAAATGATGTCTCGCTTTGGAAAGGGTATCTTTTTCTGTTTTAAAGAGCTAATGTCTCTTCTCCCTCATGGGCTACCTTGTGAAAATGAATGATTTTTCGTTTATTTATTTTTGATTTGAACGTGTCTTTCAGGACAGGCTATTTAAAACATGGTTCTGTTTTAATACAGGTTCTGTTTTAATACAGGTAAACCGTGTAATACAGGTCTCCTGCACGAAAGGAAAGAATGTGAAACATTTATTGAAGATTCTATAAATGCATTAGAAACTTATCATTTCATTTACTGTGCATTTCACGTAGCCGTAAATAACTCACATCCAGGGCCGACCCTAGGCAATTTGCCGCCCCTCTTTATCCAGAAAGAACAAATCTTAAAAGCCACGAGTTTAAGTATACTATCCCATCATGAACAACGAAGGGAGGGAAAAAGCACTCCCACTCAGAAAGGCCTAAACACTACAAATACAATTTCATTGTGTCTGTTTTTATCTTTTAATAATAATCTATTTCTTAGTGAAAGATAAATTAAACACAGCTGGAGAGGAAAGATGGTAATTCTTCTTATAGAATTCAATATCAAATTTCAAACACAATGTCAGTTTGCATTTGTAGTGCAACTAACTCTTTTATCTTTATTTCTTAATTTTTCATCTATCTGTCAATTTTTTTAAAAAAATGTTTCCACCTTCAATGATAAGGAACTTGTTTGTGACAAATACAAGACTAGTTTTCATATCAAAAGTGTGATAACTAACTAAATGGAACAGGTGTTCGCTACTGTTCAAGAATTGACTTCTTGAATTTGACAACAATCAAGCAGTTCATATTGGGATTTGTTTGACTATTTGCTTTAGCATTGTTCATGTGATCTTAAACTAATGCGACCTCAGAAGTCTGTTTCAAACAAGAAATATTTATTTTAAATAATATAGTATAACAGACTTTCCGTCCCTCGAAACTGTTTACCCAGTACAAATGCACATGTTGCATATATGGTAGAGCTGGCCCTGCTCACATCAAAATCAATTTCCTCATTCAAGTTGAACAAAAGAAAGCACATCAATTGACACATATATGTGCATAAAATATTTGTTTCATTTTTTCTGGATATACATACATGGTATTTTACCTAATACTGTAACGCTAAATGCAGATGATCGTTTCAGGTTTAACTAACGGCTGTGCTTGTGCAAAATATATCTGTTAGCTATCGTCTTGCATCTCAGTTTCTACTAAAAGAGCCTGTGTTGAAGCACAGTTTGATCACAACTTCTTCCTCCCTCATGAGAAAATTCCAACGATCATAAAGGAACCACCAAAAAGTATATAGCAACCTCGTTTTAACAATGGAAATCCACAAAAATTCATGGAGATGCACTAGGGGATTTCACAGGGATAACTGTAAAACGGATTCCATGAATCCTTGTTTCACGTGCCATCCGCTCCATGTATGTCACCGTTGACTTCACCGTATGACTGAACACCTTGTTCTCGTAAATGACAACGCGACGAAATGTGGAGCTGCCATAAAGAGATAGAATATCATATCAGTATAGTAGTTTCAATATGTTTGTCTGGTAATAAATTGCATTGATTTTGACGTTTTTGTCCACTCTTGTTCGGTGGTTCATTTGGAATTAACCGTCTCACTCAGCACCGAGACTTACGAGACTTGGACCTACAGCTTAACGTAAAATCAGAACCACATGAGCTTTTACAGGGAATTGAATTCGGGTATCCCGCGCCAAAGCACGTACGCTAACCAGTCCACTCTGGTGTAGCGTTTGTTTGCCTTTATAGGAGCATGTCCAACAATTACAAAATCGTGTAGTTGAAAACTTTCTACACATTCACGTACCCAGTCAGTATGACCTCTGGAATCACAGAGACGATAGAAAATGGTCCACTTTTTTTTTTTTTTTTTTAATCGTATTCACACATCCATGCCTTATTGTTCTTAGAGACGATGGGTTCTTACGTCGCACCAAGGAACGCACTTTTCTTCCACCATATAAAAGATACACCCGGGCTTCTGATATCTACGATATCCAAATTAGAGGACCCAACGGTGTTTGTTTTGTTGCTATTCAAAATAGGATTTGTCCCTTTATTTGACATATGGAATTTTTTTATATATACTGCTTATTTTATTTGACGATAACTAACAAGTATCGCTATAAACCAATAACCAATAAGCACAAATATAACTCTAGCCATAAAACCACACACACATACACACATCAGCCATCCTCAACGCAAATCAAACCCTGCACTTTCGAACTATTCACAATAACTTTTCGGACTCATTCACTCGTATTACTACTTAGCGTTTGAATGCGCTGCCATAAAATTGAAACGACCTTCCCGTATTTTCAATGGAAGCAAATATGGAAAGCCTACAATAATATTTTATCTACAAACTGTAAGCTCATGACATGTGTATATTCATACGCAAGTAGGTTTTCCACATTTAGTTGCGATTGAAAAGCCATTAAGATCTCAACGTTAGATAAAACGACCTACATCTGGGTTTCTGAGAAATGAATTAAATGAATATCGGCTTTGTGACTAAAGAAAAAATTTACTTATTTATTAAACGAGGAATTATAATAAATAGTTTTGAGGTTTTGAGTTTTATTCCTCGTATACCACCGATGTTACCAAGAATCTATTATTAACACGGACTCGACCAGTGCTTAACTCTGGTGTATTTGGTGGATGGATAAACTCCAATGCATGATCAACCCTCACCATACAGGTCAGTTCCAACTACACTTTCTCGAACTGGATTACAGAAATATGAAATGTGATACACTATAATGTTTACCGCTGACGTCTCTTCAATTAAATTTGATTTTACTTGGTTTATATTAGTCGTATCCGCCACGAGATCAAGATTCGTGAACAGTTAAAGATAGACAAATTCTGATTGCAGATTAAGGTTACCTGAGCTGTAAAGAAGTGACGCGTGTAATTATTTTTCACAGTAGCTCTCACAAAACACACCGAAAATTCCCAAATAACTCTAATGAACTGGAGATAGTCAATTTCTGCTGTGAAAATCGAGTAATGTTTCCGATCCGTAGCGAGTTGCAACGGATATTTGTTTTTCACAGTGGCGTTCTTTAAGACCAAGAAAAGTACAGTATTTGCAAAATAATAATTAGCTTTAGAGCAGTATGCAGTAACATGTAATATATTATTATGGATTCTACATTCTATGGAAAATGCATTTATATGGACACTTTTCGACAGAATCAGCAGTGGCCAACAGAGCCAATTTCACTATTCATGAAACAGGAAGTGGTCAAAGGATTTTTTTTAGAAACGGGTAATGATTGCACTGTTTAAGAAATGGAATCCAAAATCAATTAGACTAGAGCAGGGTTTCTCAACCTGAGGGTCGCGAGAAGGTTTCATGGGTGTCGCGAAGATAAGCGGAAGAGATAAATATAATTAATACCTAATACAGGAAAATATTTTTAAATACACTGAGAAAAAAAATTGTATGTAGCGTACGTGAAATTGTATGTTATATTTGTAAATTCTGTAGTTTTTGGACTTAACGTACAGCAAACGTATAACTGAAAACGCATGTTTTATAATACTTTCTGTATAAGTGTTCCATCTATACGTACTTTCCGTAGGAAACAATATAGGTGGTCAGGATCTCACATACAAATGGACGTATATAACATATAGCTGACGGAGGTATGTATGTAATACAAGGAAAATTGTTAGATATCAGACATCCTGTAACGGCATGATGTAACATCTAATGCAGTGCCTATCTAGCATACGGATAACGTATGCTCCGTACTGATTTCTGTAGTAAGCACGAGGATTCCGTATACTTATACAATATACCGCTATCCGGAGAACGGATGTTTCTCAGTGTATTTTTTGAATTTTATTCTGATATGCTTGTTTTATTTTTATAAGGCACATACTGTTAAGAACAACAAAAAATAGGTTCATTAAACATTTTCAACAGATGCTGAGATGTTTAAAAATAAATTTAAATGAAAGACGTACGATATCAAGCTAATGAGAACTGCATATTGACATACCAGAAAAATACAAATGCAAAAAAACACACCTATTGAAATACAATTAAATTGAAAGATAATGAGACACGTATGTGTGTGAGCGAATAGTCTAGTCTTTTTTTTTCAGCAAGCTGGTCACAATGAAGGTAAATTTTTGTTTCGGGATTTTATTTGTTTCCTAAATTTTAAACAAGCTGCTTTTAACAGTTTTTGGTGATACTGAACACATACACAACAATGAACCAAATTCACAACAAAATGAGGTAACTCAAAGTGGCAGTCTCTCGAAAATTAAAATGCTCAATAACTTTTTTTAACAACTGTCCAAGTTTTTTTTAACCAAAATAAGAAATCACTTTATATTTTTATTATATACCCAAAATTAAGGGAGTTATGAAGTTTTGAAATTTTGAAACGACCTCCAGTTTGAAGCAGTATGACGGATCGGATTCGATATTTTTAATGTGAATGAACTGACCAAATTTGGTTTTAATCCATACACTTTTAGGAAAAATACTCTACCCACTATATACAAGAAATGCATTTTACTATTACAGAAATAGATGGATATCGTGAAATCTCCGCAATAGGTATATATAAAAAAAATCCCACACAAGTTTATAACAAACTGGAAATTATAAGGAGTTGCTGTTAAGAGGATGTGATAAAATGAGGGTCGTGATAGGAATTAGGTTGAGAACCACTGGACTGGAGGACTGATAGTCTCATATCTCATGCAGAAAAAATCCTGTTTCAAATATTTATCATTATATGGTTGAACAATGAGGAAGTATTGCCTTACTTTCAAAAAATTGAAAATAAAATGAAATATTTCAGTTTAATGTTCCATAAGTATGCCCTGTAAGCTAAGGGAGACGGATGGTTAAGGCAAGTGAATGATGTTGAAAGAATGGGTGGAAAGAGAATGTGGAAGGAAACGAGAGAACCCCGATACGATGTTGTCTACCACAAACTTACTTGACAAGGATCGAACCAGGGACCCCGCGTACCAGAGGTAAGCATTCTATCACTGAGTCACCGTGCCTCTTTGACTTATTTCGAAATTTCCTTTAGAGAAAGAAAATCAAGTGTCCGTAATGTTAACTAATTTAGAGACTAAGTCAACCGGGAAATTTTAATGGAAATTCTTAAGAAAATTTTATGGAAAAATAGAAAACTAATAACTAACATCGAGCCATTGAGAAGAAAATAAGGCAGAGAAAAATAATTAGGAAAAATGAATGACTCAAATGTTGCCTCTCAACAAAATTATTTATGCTATTTGTAGAAATTGTAAAAAGGGAGCTGACAAGAAAATATGCTATTTTAGTTAGAGATATGAGTTCCCCAATTCCAAAACGTCCCTTGTTTACTTTTTGGGAATGTGCTTTTTCACTGTTTATAATTTATTAATACCTCACATCAGATAATTTATTTCATTTATTGCGTTCAGCTATTTATTTTATATTTTTAAAAAAACAATAGTTTGCTTATTTTCAGGTGTAAAAATATTAAGATGGTAAGACAAAAACCTTGATTCTCCGAAAGTTGTAAAGTGGACAAGAGATGTGTTGGAATTGAGCAACTGATATAATGATTAAGTACATTCGGTTTGCAGATGATATGGCTCTTACTGTTGAATGACTCAAAAGTTAACTTTGAAAAGGTGGAAAATATTGTGTGAAAATAAACAAGTACTTAGAAAGAAAGAAAGAATAAGGGAAAGAAGTAGAAAGCAATTGTGTTGGAAAGGAAATAAGTTCTGTTAACAACGGAACTGAAGAGAGAACTAAAACAGGACTAATATTTTCGGTATTAGGTAGTATTATTGCTAAAGATAACTGCTCACGAGAACATCAGCAATGGTGAAATAATCCCTTAAGAAGAAGAAAAGTGTATATTGAGGGTAAGATAAAGTACTCGTATGTTTCATGTGACATATGGCCCAGAAAAAAATGAATACAACCAAAGTAGATTAAAAATAACTAATTTTTTTAAAAATGTGCATGCGGAGAAGAATAGAGATTAGCTGAATGAAACGGGAAAACTAGTGAAGAGTTGTGAAGAAGAAAAGGAAAGAGCAATATTAAAGATAGCTAGCAAGTGTGTTGGAAGTGTGTTGGAAGCAATATAAAGGAGAGTGAGATAAGGACTAAAGATGATGGAAACGGATAATCTCCCATACACTTGGTGTAATTGGTTAATTCAGGATAATAGTATACGAAATTTTCACTTTTCACCTGTTTCAAGTGACCTACCTTTCAATTTTTATCATGATTTTGATAAAGAATAAAATGCAATTCTTTTCTTGGACAAAATCAATTATGTTTGTCAGCATATAAGAGATATTGAAGCGAAACTAATAATTGGCATATTGTGTTACGAGACTAAGGCTACTTCTTTTACATCCCTTCTGAGTTTGCCATTATATGCGGTTCTCAAAAATTTAATTTTAACATAATTGAAATAATTCATAAAGTTCAGGTCGAAATTAACAAAATCTTGTACTAATATTGAAATTAAATTCGAACATTAATGACAATCGAATTACTATAGTGGCCGTTTCCCCTAAGCAGGGGTAAAAGAATTTGAACATGACGTCATGAAGTTCCCCGTGCATATCTTTGCCAATTGTAATTTTTTTTTTTAGGAAGTAGGGGGACGCCATGGACATTTTCTGCAAATGAGGGCATTCCGCCTCACTTTTATCCCTGACCTTAAGCAGCCAAAAATGAAAAGTGAACTCAAATAAGCCCCACAAAAATATGTCATTCCCCTGCCCTGTCTAGTGCTCTGGTTAGAGACCTGTACGTAAGAAAAAACTTAGTTCAAAATTTGACCCAAATAGAGAAAGCAAAATTATTTTATAAATAAAATTGAGTTACAAAATTCAATTTAGTGCAGTCATAGTTGTGATTTTGTTGTTCGTAACAGGTAGAAAAAAAGCTGCATGAATGGGCTCCAAACGTACCAAAATATATGAATATTGGTGCATTTTTTCTTTATCAAACTTATAATTTCCTTTTTGTAATTTACAAGTTATGGATTTTATTTTTTTCTTGATCAATTCAGTCATAACAGCGGATATCCCCACACGTTTAATGTTGAACACTATTACGACGAAATAATATTGTATAGTACCATTATAATATATGAGTCTAACTTAAAAAAAAAAAAAAAAAAAAAAAAGCCAAGAACTGTTAATGAACGAATACAAGCTTGAATATATGTGTGTTATATATACTAGAGAGAGAGAGAGAGAGAGGGGGGGGGAGGGAGGGAGAGAATTTCCAAAGTAAGGAATGGATAGTAAAAATGTTCAATTATCAAGTCTCAAAATTGATAGTACGGATTTAAAATTTCTTGGAAAGCATTCTGAGTTTCTTGTCTTCAACCCACATTTATTACTACTGTTTCCTACTATAAATATCACGAACAATATTCGACAACACAAAATTACCTCGTAATACAAAGAAAAAGGTACTGCTAATGAGCAAAGAACATTATCATATGTATTATAAGTCCGTCGGTAACATATTGTTGATATGAGTGATTTCATCTCGCCCGACATCTACCGGGATAATCAATCATTAACCATAGAAGAATGATTGCCTTCAGTCACGTCCTTAATGCATATGTGTTCCCTATGCATTTGTCTCTCTGATATTTTAACACTATATAGAATATATTATGTTAGCTACTGCTGTGATTTTATTATATTTTACACTCTACCTTCTGATTTAAATTTATTGGATTTAACCATTTTGCCATATTCAGGGGAGATAGTGTTTTAGACGTCTATAAGGGGTGACGATTTATAAAATATATTTGTTTCACAGCATTAAGCTTTTCTCTAAAAATATTCAAATCTTGACAATTGTTCGTGCACAAAAAATACCGCCATCTGTGTTTCATACTTTCTTACTTGTGTCTAAAATATGGTTTATAAATTGAAATTAAGCAACGTTTTTTTTTTTTTTTTTCTGAAATCAAATTGCTGCACAGCCAGGGGACAATAATATATACGTAACACAGGTTTTCATCTGTTTCCCAAAAGAAACAAAAAAACATAATGCATGGTTTAGTACTTACCAGACGAACAAAATATGAGCTCACATGTTGTTAACACTCCGAATCTACTTGATATGTGGATTCACATCACTTACGTGTAAGCTTACATAAAAATGGAATACTCTGTGTTTTCTTCTATTTTGTCTATTTGCCTTATTGACAGTCACTCGCGAAAACTAGAACCCGCCTTTATCCCCTGTTCGCTTTCTCACTGGGCTGTGCGACAGCCACTGAGCCAAGCGAACCCAAACCGTGCCGATGAGGAGAGCTTCTCTCTCCTGCACCGAGCCGTGATGGGTTACGTACGTTGCTATGACAACCAACTGCGCCCTACTTGTTCTAGTGTTTTCAACCACTGAGATACATTACCAGGCACTTTTTTTTTTTTTTTTTACTTTCTTCTTAATTTTTCTAATTTTGTAACTCCCTGTACGTGAACTGATATAATTGTATTTCTTAATACCGTAACAAAATAGGTTAGAGTAGCGTTTCTCACACTTTATTTTCAAGTGGAGATCACTTTTGTCATCAAGTTCTATGAATTACTCCCTTCAAGAAACAAATGTACTTTTTTCTATGTTTTGAGGATATGTTAATAATAATTTAAGGATCCATGGATGACGTGAGAATTGAAAGCAATTGTAGAAAAGAAATACATTGAAGCAATAAATCTTATTGTTCAAGCTTAGAAAATGGTATTTATAAGAACAACTTATATTTTTGGAACATTTTTAAGAAATCTGACTGTAAACAAGTACCAAAGCAAATAAATTATAATGGTATGTTAATCCAAGTCACTGTCGAAATCACTGAAGCATTTAAGAGTGTATTTTATGAAGCTTTTAACTTAGACGTAGGTCAATAGGTATTACCTAAGAATATCGTTAGTAATAGTGCCCTAATCGGAATTCCTACCGTTACTGAATTAGATGTAATGGAAGCAGTTAAACTAAGTAAACCGAACACTACTCCAGGTCCAGATAATATTCCTTATTATGTAATAAAAGCTTGTGCAACTGAACTTTCAATAGTTTGGCAAATATATTTAACGTTTCATTACGTACAGGTGTATATCCTTCAATGTGGAAGCAAGTATATGTTGTTTCAATATGTAAATCAGGTGTTAGACAGAATGCTAGCAACTACAGGCCAATAACTCTTGTCAATGCATTCTCGAAAATATTTGAATCTTAAACTAATTATATATAAACACAAATATTTTAATGTAAGAAAGATCTTAAATGATCCTCAACATGGCCTTTATAAGGGCAAGTCAATTGTAACAAATCTACTTAATTTTACAGACTTTACCAATCACGCACTGAAAAATAAATTGCAAGTCGATGTAATATATATAGATATTACAAAAGCTTTTGTTCTGTCAGTCATAAGTATCTTATTAGCAAGTTACCAAATATTGGTTTGTCACCTTTATACATTCAATGTTTTGAAAGCTATCTGTCAAACAGAACATACAAAGTTAAAATTGGACCTGTACATTCTAGTGTAGGCTATGTAAAAATGGAATACCGCAAGGGTCGTCCTTGGGCTCCCTCTTATTTTCGTTATTTTTAAATGATCTTGCAGAAAAATTCTGCTATATGCTGAGGATATGAAGTTGTTCAGATTAGTCAAGAATGATTTGATAATTATTTACTGCAACAAAACTTAAATGCAGTAAATACCTGGTGTAGAAACAATTTTCTAAAATTTAATAAGAAAACAAAATTTATGACATACAACAATAAAACTCAATATTGTGTCAGTAAATATGAGGTCAATGGTGTACAAATAGAAAAAGTAAGCATTATTAAAGGCCTAGGTATTACATTTGACGGTTAGTTAAAGTTTTCTTACTGCATAAATTGTATTGTACAAGGTGCCAGAAGGATAATAGAAGAATATTTTTAAACAGTGAACTGCATTTCAAAAAGATAAAACATATGTATTTCTATATAAATTACTTGTAAGACCAAAACACATTTCTAAAACTTTGACAAACAAGATAGAATGTGTGCAAAAATGTTTTATTCGACACTATGTTTTAAGATGAAAATGAGCTACTATTCACATAGCTATGAATATTGGAATGACTATTGGGGTTTGGAAAGTCTTATAAATAGACGAAAAAATTTCGACAGAGTATGCGTGCAAGAAATACTAGATAACGTTTATATAAGTGAATATAGTTTACAAAACACAGGTTTTAAAGTACCCAATCATAGCATAAGAAATAGCACGATTTTAGTTCCTCTGAATTGGAAATGTGACATTTTAAGAAGATTGGCAGATTTTTAAAGCTCATTTTAAACTTACTGTATTAAACAATGTGAAGGAATTACATGACAGTTTGACAAGGAATTACTGTTTAATCCGATACTATTTTATTTTATCATTATTTTTTATTGTTTCAGTAGGAAGGTTATGTTGTATGCAATATGTGTTTATTTCTGTCTGATAAGGTACTGCATTTTTGCCATTAAGCAGTTCATGACTAATAACAAAAATACATATTATTAGAAATAAACATTATTATTATTATTATTATTATTATTATTATTATTATTATTATTATTATTATTATTATTATTATTATTATTATTATTATTATTGCCTGAAATACAAACTGAACAACGAAAGCAAAAAAGATCGGTCATTTCCTACTACTTTTACACATCCCGATAAACGCCCCCTGAGAACCCCTGATTCGAATTTTTTTAAAAAACGCCTCTGGCCCCCCAGCCGATGGAGGCTGTATTTGAAAGTCAACGCCTGTACGCCTGTGGGAGTATCACCATTTATCTCAGCGACCGCGAAAATTATGGATTTGACACTAATACATGTCATTTTATAATTTTGGATTATTTTTACATGTCTCGGTAAGCTCCCCCCGCAGGTGACCCCCGGCCCGCAGCCAAATGGGATGAATTTGGAAGTTAATGCCATCAGAGTTTCACCGTTGATCTCAGCGACCACGAAAACTACGAATTTTACACTAATATCGGTAATTTTCTACTACTTTTATATGTCTCAGTAAGCGCCCTCTCTGAGAGCCCTCTCGTTCGATTTTTTTTAAACGCTTCGTCTTGGAATAGTACCTGGACCAAAGTGCCCGTGGCCAAAATTTGGTAACTCTAGGCCGCACACAGACACACACACACACACACACACACACACACACACACAAACTCTTTATTTTATTTATATTAGATTATTATTATGATTTTAACACACTGTTGTATCTTTGCCAACGAGCTGTTCACAGCACTGAAAATAAAGTTATTATTATTATTATTATTATTATTATTATTATTATTATTATTATTATTATTATTATTATTATTATTATTATTATTATTATTACACCTGTTGGCAGGTCTGAGGCTAATTGGAGATGCCCTCCTTACGTTAAAGTCTAGAGATATTTCATCGGTTCCTTGATCTTCAGCTTCCTCCTTTAACCCCAAATATTTTCTTCCATTATTCAAACCGTCAATAAGTTGTGTTCTGCTTTTTCGGATTGCTCGCTTTCCTTCCATCTTAACCCGTGTGGCAGTATGAAGAAGACAATTTTCTCGCAAAATGTGTTTAATTCAGTTGGCCTTCTTACGAAGGATTCTGGTTAACAGCTTCCTCTTTTCTCGTACTCATTTTAAAACTTCTTCGTTTGTTACTCTCTCCATCCACTTCATCTTCTCCACTTTCCTCCAACATCACATTTCGAAGCTCTAACTTCTGTAATGTTGAAGTCACTGAGCCATGCAATTCCATGATCCACATATAGCACTTCTTTTTTAGTCTAATTAAATTGTGTAATTTATAATAAAATTACAGCTGAAGTGCGTAATATTCACTCTTCTGGACTAATCGTCAATCTATGAGGACCATCAAGGCAGATCACGAAAACCGCTTGTGATCCGCGGACTACGGTTTGAAAAACACTAGATTAAAGTAGTATTTTAGACTTGTTTCTTCTTTTAACACTTTGCTGATTGTCAGTGGCGGATCTAGAAGATAAAAACTGGAGGATAGCCAAAACCCAAAATATGATAGGTATATCATGGGTTTACTATAAACTTTCAAAAATATACAAATACTAGCTTCACGTACTTGTGTCACTCGAAAACTGAGGGGGATATGCCCCCTCGGCCCCGGGCTAGATCCACCACTGACAATTGTCCGTAATTTTCGACAGTCTACAATAGCGAATTTCCACATAGCGAAAGAAAAAGGAAAATATAGTACTGTACTTTTAATCAAGTACAGTATCCAATCTGAAAATATTTGGGATTAAAGTATCTGGTACAATGTAAATATACATAACAATATATTCAACATTTTTAGTTTAAAATCAGAAATTGCAGACTGAGATCGGCTGATCTAGATTCTATCCGTTGCTTACGAAATAATATATATATATATATTATTTCGTAAGCAACGGATAAAATCTAGATCAGCCGATCTCAGTCTGCAATTTCTGATTTTAAACTAAAAATGTTGAATATATTGTTAAATTACTCTACGATAGCAAAATAACAGCAAACAACATTTTTTTTTTTTAAAACTACGGTACTTGAACATATTCTACGGTAGATGGATATTCTTATTTAAAAGCAAAAAATGAAATCTTTGAGTTTTACGTCCTACGGTTATGCCGGTTAGGCTAAAGGAGACGGTGATAATGAGTAATGAATGAAATGGTGGAATGAAGAAAGTGGGAGGAAACGGGAGAACCCCGAGAAAACCCACGCACACGGTGTTTGTCCACCACAAAGTTCACTTGGCGGGGGCTGGGATCGAACCCGAGACCCCAAGCACCAGAGGATTATTTAAAAGCAATTCATACATATAACATAGATATGCAAACAATTGCAAGAACAATAGAAGTTAATTTAGCTAAAATAATGCTCAAAGTTAAACAGAGCTAAGTTTATCAAAGATAAACAAACTTAAACTAAACTTAGTTACGGTAAACTAAACTAAATTTAAGTTAAAGCTAACAAAGTTTTAGATAACTTAAGATTGGGGTCGCCGATCGTAGTTTTTCCCGTAAGTTTTGCGTTTTTCTACTAAGTTTACGTAATACGTTCTTTCATATTTCCCCAGTAAGATTTTATTTCGTTATTTGAATAAATAAAACAAATGATAGTCTTGGGATCTTTGAAAATGTTTTTACGTGTTAGTGTGAACAAGATTTTTTTTAAGTCACAGAAATTGATTTCTCAAACAATATTAACAAAGCAGCCCAAGAGTTTAACTTAGTTTTCAGAAAGAAAATGCAATATTTGGGTTTTTATCTCCTATCTAATCGGAACTAAAGCCTTCTGTCTAAGAATAATTTGGTTTTTAGAATTTTAGTCTTTGTTTGCCAACACCGTTGTCTAAGAATAATTTGGTTTTTAGAATTTTAGTCTTTGTTTGCCAACACCGCTGTCTAAGAATAATTTGTTTTTTAGAATCTTAGTCTTTGTTTGCCAACACCGTTTCGATCATATCGCATTTTCAATCTATCGAGACATATTGATGTCAGGAACAGAAGCTATTGATCTAACAAAAGCAGAACTCTAAGTACTTTTGAATTTCAAAATGTCCTGTAAAGATCTTTCGAACATATTAAAAAGTTTCCGAAGTCTTCGTTAAAATACAATTTAAAAGACAAGAAAGATTTATATAATATAGTTAGTTGGTTGGACTTGAGTTTAGCGTGGGGCCGCGGTGGCTCAGTGGTATAGCGTTCACCTCTGGTGCATGGAATCCCGGGTTCAAACCCTGCTCCCGCCAAATGAACTTTGTGGTGGACAAACACCGTGTGCGTGGGTTTTCTCGGGGTTCTCCCGTTTCCTCTAACTTTCTTCATTCCACCATTTCATCCATCTCTTATCATCACCGTCTCCTTTAGGCTAACCGGCATAACCGTGGGACGTAAAACTCAAAAATTTCATTTCATTTCATTTGAGTTTAGCGTCGCTTTCAGCACCTAGGCTATAATGAGACGATTATCTACAGCTTAACATGGGATCCGAATTACATTAGTTCCCATAGGGAATTATAATATACTTTCTTATGTTTTATGTGTTACAATTATTTTTAATGAAATTTCCCCAGCTTCCAATTAAGTTATTCTGTTACTCTATGGAACGATATAAGCGCTTCCTATAAGTAAATTCTGAATATCACCCTATCTTCCTTCTTTTCCACTTAAACATCGTAAAATCTTTTTTTTTTTACTCAAAAATAGTAAAAATCTTCCTTTCTTTTCCACTTAAAAATCATAAAATCTTTTCTTTTCCACTTAAAAATAGTAAAATCTTCCTTTCGTTCCCACTTAAAAATCGTAAAATATTTTCTTTTTTCTCAAAAATAGTAAAATCTAACTTTCGTTCACACTTAAAAATCGTAAAATATTTTCTTTTTCTCTCAAAAATAGTAAAATCTTTTCTTTTCCACTCAAAAATAGTAAAATCTTCCTTTCCATTTAAAAATCGTAAAATCTTCCTTCTTTTCCACTTAAAAATAGTAAAATCTTTTCTTTTCAAATCAAAAATAGTAAAATCTTCCTTTCTTTTCCACTTAAAATCGTAAAATGTTCTTTCTGTTCCACCTAAAAATAGTAAAATCTTCCTTCCTTTCCATTTAAAAATCGTAAAATCTTCCATCTTTTCCACTTAACAATCACAAAATCTTCCTTTCTTTTCCTCTAAAAAATCTGGCAATCTTACCATGATAACCATAACTATTTTTACGAAATCAAAGCTAACAACAAGTTTTGCTGTTCACACGCTTAGATCAGACGTTAAAGATTCTAATACAACCGTGCTCTGCTATTGTCGAAGTTACAATAATATGCTGTAAATATTTTTTTAAAATAAAATGTTACACCCAGTGATATTCGGTATTGATAAAGCATCTACTTACAAACTGAATGACCGAGTACAATCACCGCAAAGCGCGGGATTTATTAATAATTCCAATTCTGTTTCCCAGCCTCAGTAAAATGTATACTTGGGGAAACCTTGGAGTCAATGATGGCTCCAGAGCTTTACAAGAGAGAAGTCACATCGGCAGTGGCGGCGAAACCAACTTTGCCTCAAACGAAATCACCTGCTGGCTTTGAAGCTTTCAAGTGATTTTTCAGTTTGAAGCGATTGTTGGTCCTCTAATTCTGATGTGACGCAGAAGTATTAGAGGAAAATTAACAACGAATTTGCGATTGCTTAATCAAATATCTAGTATTTATCTTACATAGGAAATTATGAACTTTCGTAAAGGTTTTCAAAAAAATGTAGGCATACATCAGGTGTTATTATAAAGGTAACCAAAAAAGTTCAGTTGCTTTTTGTGGAGATCTGTGTTCAATTGGCCCTCACACCGTGAGTTGAATGCGAATTGATATAAGGCAAAGGTCAGTTGTTGAAGTGGGTATATCCAACATACTACCTGGTTGTGGCAGTTCAGTTACACCGTGAACTTGCGTAAGGACAGAGTGAACATGAGACCTCCACAGAGCGTCATAAGGGCGTGTATGCTGTACGAGTTCAAACTTCGGTCAAACGCCGCTGCAGCGGAGGGGAAGATATTCCTGGCTTTTGGTGAAAGTGTCGTTACTACGCGGACAATGTAGCGTGGTTTAACAAGTTTAAGGACAGTGACGAAACACTCGAAGACGCACTACGTGTCGGAAGACCAATACATGTACAAAATGAAGATCTTCAGGCAGCGATTGAGGAGAACAGTGACAAGACATATGAGGAACTGGGGCTACAATTCACTGTGAGTGAAGAAACCATTCGGCAACATTTCCATCAACTTTTGAAACATTACAAGTTGGATCAATGGGTCCCACATGATTTGACTCCGGGCCAGATGGCAACGCGAGCAGACACCTGTGTTTCTCTACTATCTCGTCTGAGGAAGGAGCTATTTATCTTACATAAGGAATTATGAACTTTCCTAAAGGCTTCCAAAAAATGTAGGCATACTCAGGTGCTATTATAAAGGTAACCAAAAAAGTTCAATTGCTTTTTATGGAGGTTTGTGTTCAATTGGCCCTCACACCGTGAGTTGAATGCGAATGGAGATAAGACGAAGGTCAGTTGTTGGGGTGGGGATCTGACCCCATTTTGGACATTCTGGACAGGGTGTTGACATGTGATGAGAAGTGGGTCCTGTACGAAGGCCCATGGAGTTGTCATCATTGGTTAGCATCACATGAACCGGTTCCAAAACAGCCGAAACCAGCATTGAACCAGAAGAAGGTCCTCCTGTGTGTTTGGTGATCTGGTCGCGAATCGTCCATCGGAAACTGCTACCAGCTGATCAGAGCATCAAGGCAACTCTGTACTCTCAGCAGTTTAGCCGTGTTCAAGAAAAACTCAAAACTCTGGAGCCAGCACTTCTGAATCGCAAAGAGGTCTTTCTGTTACAGGACAACGCTAAGCCCCATGTAGCTAGGATTACCCGGAACACCATTCTACGCCTTGGATGGGAAACACTATTGCATCTGCCATACTCCCCTGACATTGCACTGTCCGATTATCACCTTGGACAATCAGCTTATAAAGGACACCAGTTCAAATCACTAGTAGAGGTTCAAAATGCACTTCATACCTTCTTCACTTCACGGCCCACCAAGTTCTACTGCGGTGGAATCCATGGCTTTCCAGAACGTTGGGAGAAGGTTGTCGATGCTGGTAGGGACTATGTTTGATCTTCCAGGTACGTCTTAGGTGACATATCGATGTTAGAAGATAGAGGGTGGAAAAACGACAACATTTTCTTGGTTACCTTTATAAATTCCGAAATTGTAAAGTACATTTAAAAAGTATTACATATTTTTCTGCATAATAACACCGGATCACACATGTTTTGTTTCAGAGACAATTTTGCCTGTTTCTATAGTATTTTTATATTGGTAATCCAGCTTTTGTATCAACATTTTGCTATCAGGTATAATTTTATAGATAAAAGAGTGTGCTTATCATTTTTATAGGACAGTTGTATTGTTTACAATTATTGATTTGGAGCAACTATTGTTGGTTATTACTAATTACAGTTTACATACCTATGTGGAGTTCATGTATAAATAATGGAGGGGAAACATTGTCTTTTCAGAACTAGTAGGAAGCTAAATATTTTCCGGCTGATCATCGCACCGTTCAATTGCCTCAGTTCTTTGTAGACCATTATATTAGTAGCTTTCATTTATGTTTGAAAAATTAAATTTGCCTGATAAGTGCTTAAACTGTTCGGGTATTTTCTGTTATATTTGTGGTGGTGAGTTGACTTTCAAACCTCAAAGAAATAACATCATTCTTTTAATTCGAACGATAAGTTCAGCGAAATTATCTATGCAAAAATTAAACAAGGAATTTTTGAATGATCACAAATAAGAGAATTAATAAAAGGTGCAAATTTTGAAAAAAGTTTAAATGATTCAGAAAGATATAGATGGGTTTCCTTCGAAATAGTGACTCAGTTTAAACAACAAAAAATCTGACAACCATGGGGATTGCTGAAATCATTACATTAAGCTCAAATATGTTTCTTCAAATCCAATTCCTTCACTGTCACTTCAATATCTTTCCAGAAAACCTGGGAGCTTTAAACAACAAACACGATTAATGCTTCCATCAGATTGTTTTAATAATGAAAAAAATTCTGAGGACAGTGGCACTCAAAAATGTTGACAGATTACTGCTGGCCTCTAACAAGAGAAGTTTCTGAGACAAAATACTCAAGGAAGTGAGCAATTAACACGTTATAGGTGCGGTAAACATTTGATAATTTCTTTTGTGTAAGTGCTATAAGTGCAAATTATTTACCTGTCACAAAACATACTTTATGTGATTAAGAAAAACAGTTTCCACTCTTTTTTCAGTGAAAATTTTCCTATAAAGATCAACCAATGAAGTTTTTGGAAGATTAAAACTAACTTTGTAGACCATGTAATTTGTCTGTAAGCGTCGCAAAATAAACATAATGCTTCGAAAATCTACTGCCGAGTCTTCTTGTCCTTGAAACAATAAGTTTGAGTCTTTTCTGCAAGAAGGAGAACAAATTTTTCTTACTTTGCTCGTGTCCAGCTCAACAGAGCTGAGAGGCTTTACCCTATTTCTTCCAACTGCCCAAGAAAGTTGAGAAGGGAACATTTATTTGATTACGGTGAAAGTGTGATTACTTTGTGCGTATGGTAAGTGTTTAAATTGTTATGTGAGAAAGAATCAAGCTGGAACAAGAGAACAGAGAATAACATCAAACATCGCGACTTATGTTATGACACCAAATCTCTCATGGATTTTATTCAGGGTTGCAAAATTTATATGTAAATAGCTAAAGCTTTTATTCGGTCGTCCCTTATTCGTATACAGGAATAAATGTTCGAAATTATTAATTTTGTTTGTTTTCTCTAAATAAATCTTCTTCGTTAATTGACAATGCACGTAACTATGGGGTATATATAGACTACGTTAAGAGGTGTATATAGACTACTACATGATGGGGATAAATGCAGTCGGGATGTGATATTGACTGCAACAGCTCCAGTACGGCTGAACTAAAGAAAATGTGGAACTTTACCTCTTATGGGCTTGTCTTGAATGGGGTGGTGAGGGTGATAGTCCATTCTTTACTTTTTCTCCTTGAATCAGCAGTCTCTTGATAGTTTAACGCAGTTTTCCATTCTTCACTATCAATTCTTCACCAGACTTTTCATTTTCTTCAAACTTTTCTACCCTACACCTTGTGTTAATCGGTCAATATATTTCATTCAAGGCCTTTCTTTTGGTGTTTTTCCTTGTACTGTTCTCTCAATAGTCAATAGTGAGATTTCTTCATGTCTCATAAAGTGTCCAATTCACCAATAATTTACTCATAAACCATCTATTTATTCTCCATTTTTCTTCGTCGTCTACAGTCTATACCATACAACGTCACTTTTATATGTATGCTTTAATAATTAGTTCTATCTCATATTTCCGATTAGAAATTCTTTCGTCGCCTAAGTTATTTTCAATCTTAATTTTGTTATAAAATATACTAATGTGATCATGAAACTATTATTAACATACTAACCCTGAATTAAATGTGATAACACACTTAAGTATATTCCATAAATTAAAAGCCTACTATAGAGGTTAATCATCCACTTCTGTGAGGAGTATGTTATCACATCCAAGTTGGAGTTGGCTGTCGCATGTGACAATTGAAATGTAATAACATATCCCTCACAGAACTATATAACAAACATCGCGCCTACTACTACACAACAGAAGTGTAGTTCGAATGTGGATAATTGACTTTGGTAGTAGTCTCCTAATACAGTAAAACAAATATTCAAAGCCATGAAAATGCACTTTTCTTCGGTTAAAATAAACACTCAATTCTACACCACAGAGAAAATAGCACAGCAATCTCTCTTTCTTGTAGCAAGTTCACGACAATCAAAGAGACATTCTGTTCCGGAAATACAGCTTTAGTCAGCCGAGTGGACCCTTGAGTGGGAGTTGTAACAACTAATACTTGTTTTTAGGTCATTTCTTCCCTATCATCCAAGCTTATTTGAACATTTAATGGGACTCTATCTTCTAGCAGGAAAATGCCCGTTCTCATCCTCCAAGGAAACTCATCGTGCTCTACGTGCTCTACTTGGGAACTGCTTGCTGGGTTTCCCGGTCTAAACCCTATCGCGCACATATTTGATATGGTTGGACATCGCCTAAAAGTGAGACGGTCTCAGTAGGAGTGCCCATTCCGCCAACGGCGTGAGTACAACCCCTCAAATTTACCATTCTTCCCTAAATTTAACAGTCTCTATGAAATTTAACATTTCCCCCGGACGTTACTATATCACCAAATTTACTATTCCGCTACCCAAATTTCTTTCTTTTCCCCCAAAATATACCTTTCTTCCCCCAAATTTAACATTCTCCAGTTTAATGGTACAATTTTCCGTGAAAAATTATGTCCCACAAATAATCTCATGGGGAAAACTGCGACCTAAAATCCCCTTATGGGGACCCGTGGGTATCAAGCATAAACCTTCGTCCAGGTAGGATTATACCGTGGTCGTAGAATACCATACGTCAGGGAGACACTTACTATTCATACGACAGACCTGAACGAAGAGCTGTTTATTTTTCCAGTCGGAGTGGATAGACATCCTACCAAAGTGAATATTGTATGTATTTGAGCACCCTATATAACCTGTTCCAGATGTTTTACAAACCGCATAGGGATTCGCTACAACCTTCTTGTTGTAGATCATCTTGTTATGTACCAACATTGGACAAGATCTGTGAATTCCTCCTGGATGTTACGAATTCATTTCGTCCTGGATGTTATGGATCGTCCACTTAGACGATACAATATCATTAGATATACGTCATATTCTATAACTTCTCAGGACACTCCCATTAAATTAAGGTTATTCTGTCAATTATTTCAATAGTAATAACTTTCACTAAATGTTCATTTCCTTTAGCCTACACACTATAACCATAAGATGTTAAATTGAAGATTATGTTCTCTGTTGGTTCATACGGCAACTTTGGTATTACTCTCAGTCATAGAGTAATTATAAAAATTATAACAAGTACGGGGTACTGCAGAGTGGAAGATAACGGGAAGCTACTACCACTCTACTTCCACCTAGATTACTAGGAATAAAAGAACATGTATGCAATGGTCTTTTTCAGGCCAAAATATATTTAGGGGAAAAAATATTTTCCCATTCGAATCTCCAGGAGGGGTTGTTTTGGAAAAGATTTTTGGGAAAAAGAGGATACAATGTAGGAAACCTCAGTGAAGGAAAAAAGACATGCAATAACAAACTTATTAGAATAGGAGCGTGGATCATGTGTTCCGTGTTACAGAGAGGAAAATTAAATCTTAAAGAAGATATGAAATCAACCAATCTTGCTTTGGTAGGAATTTGTAATGCTAAGTTAGATGAGAAAGTAATGGAGATTTGAGAAGTAAACTTTATACTTGTATTGTATAAAGTTTTATGCAGGTTAATAAGAAAAATGATTCTACTGATGTGGAAGTAATTCTGGGTAAATGTCTGAAGAAGTACAGGAAAATTTAAGAAAATAGAAAAAAATCGTAGACAAAGCGAACAATGATGCATGTGTAATTGTAACGAGATACTAATGCAGCCATAGGGATGTTCAGGAAAGTAGTATCGAAAGGAAATATAGTTAGACCAATACCTATCTAGTTCCTGTTAGCCTTACTTTAGTAATTCAAACAAGAATTTTAGGAATGGTACCAAAAAACTGGATCAAAAGATTGTGATTTTGACCATGAATTTTAGAAATGATCAAAAAATCCATCGAAAGATTGCAATCTTGGCCAATAATTAGTTTCCGGATCAGGGACCACAAAATTTTGAACGGCTCTTAAATCGAGTTTTCGTATTTTCTACGGAATAAGCACATTATACTAAGTTAAGTGATAGTTTGGATATGGCTACATTGTATGTAGTTCTCCAGATATAAGGCGTACGAGATTTTTCTGATTTGGATCGTATGGTCTGAAAATTGAAATAACACACAGAGCCAAGAGAAGTTGACGGAGACAGAAGTAAAAATGTGATTTTTAAAAAAATGCAATCTTTCAGCTTTACGTCGCACTATTATGCCAGCTAGGCTAAAGGAGACGGTGATGATAAGAAATGAATGCAATGATGGAATGAATGAAGTGGGAGGAAGCGGGAAAACCCAAAGAAAATCCACGATCCACCACAATAAAGAATGTGACAGTTATTATATAGAAGAAACAAGGAAAAAGATAGAGGAGCCTTAAAGCAGCACAAAGACGATGTGAGGTTATGAAGAAAAAGAAATGTCATTTCGAACATGTAAAGGATACGGGACATGACATAAATTGGTGTCCTCCCCCCTTCCTGAAATTTTGATCAAGGACAAAAGTAGAAAGGGGTTATAGAAGGGAAATAGAAAGAAGGGAAATAGAATACAAAATAATAATCTTAATCAATTCAACGCACAGATTTAGTATTACGATAGTAGAGTGGAATTTAATACCCAGAGGATGAGTTCCACCAAGCTAGATTAAGCTATTACTCTGGAGTAGATACGTACGTAATCGGAAATAGGACATTAGTTGTGTTTTTTGGCGCTGTTACTCCAAGTAAACTGACAAGGCAGGGTACCTCGGTGTAACACGCCGATTTTGATAAGATTGCACAGACATACAGATCATCAAAAAAGAAGCGACACGTATTTTTTTATATCGGCCAACAAGCGTATTGAAAGGGTCAAATAGGGACATAAAAATGGGGTCAAAATGAGATTTTATGCAATATAGCGAGAACGAGAAGAGATATCGGAAAAGGTTAAATGTACGAAATACTACCCATAGTTGACGCAAGCCATTGAGGTAGAACTTACCCATGTGAAGAAAGCAGAACATCCGGAAATGGACCAATCACGTTTACAACATTGTCATAATGTGCTACAGAAATGAGTGAAGAGGGTGGCAAGGAGCAGGAAGAAAGAAAACACGAAAATGGAAAATACGTGTTTTTGCTTTGAGTTCATACGTCACCCGTTTGCGAAAGGGACGCAGATTCATCTCAGTGCACGAAGATTCATCTCTACACGCAAGAAGGATGCAAACGCCGTTCGTATAGGCAGCCAGCAAGACAGTACTGCACAGCGGGTTGCATATAAGATCAAAACCTCAAGTTGAGTGGTAGAAACGACTAATAGATGAAGGAATACGAGGTCAGATGACGTAGCACATTATGACAGGTGCAGGTACTGTAAGGAAAGAAAGAGCAAGTTGACGTTGTACACAAAATCAGTTTTAACAGTGAGAGTATTGGACGCGGCGTATGCAATACGAGCTGGTTTGAGTATACAAAGTTGCCAAACGCGAGGTGTAGAGCCAGCAAAGTGTATGTGCATTTGTGTCTTTCACAGGTACTATTCTCAACAAGACAAGCAAGGCGACGTTTAACTGCTTGTGAGACCTAGTGGTGAACATTGGACAGTGTGGTAGCTGGAGTGGTATTTGATTGTTGTGTAACTGGTGGTGTGTGCTTGTGCGTATTTGTAAGTGTGTAACAAAATTCAGGTGAGGTGTAAGTGGGCTTGTGACGTTTGTGGTTGCAAGATGGTCTATGTGAATCCCCTGAATGTGGTGGATATGCTAGTGGAGGCATATCAGGCAACACAATATGTCCGGACACCACGAACGGTAACGGAAATGGAGCTCAAGGACTATATTTTTAACATCCTAGAAAGTTTCAAGACGAATGGGTACATGTATGTTGAGATTGAAGAAGACCTATTGTGCAGCAATAGATCAGACATCCCAAGTATGGCAAGTGAAGATGAGATGGATGAGTGGGATGGCCCAACGACCTCCAACGTACATACAACTGGAGTCAAGAGCAGAGATATTGTGGACATGGGATACAAGCGGAAGGCAGTATCGTTTTGGAAACGAGGGAAGAAGAGAAAGATGTCCTGGAAATCTGTACAGAAACACTTCAAGCGTGTCAAATGCAGAACAGATCTATATAGATGGGAGAAACAGATCACAGAAGGTGGAACCAAACGTGAAAAGCTAAACGTGATAGACCGAACTGTGTATGAAAAATTTGCGACAGCAAAACAGCGGCATTTAATTGTCCATGACACAGACTTGCAACGTTGGGCGTTAGAAGCAAACCAAACAACAGCCGTTGCTAATTTCAAAGCTTCGAAGAAATGGTTATGGCGCTTTAAAACACGTCACGGTATCGTCTCACGCAAAGTTACAAAATTTGTAACACATAGCATTACAGCGAAGGCCACACAAGTGCACGAAAGCGCTAAAACCTTCGTCCAAAATGTACAATCACTCATTACTGCTCATGGCGAGGATAACGTATATAACACAGATCAGAGTGGCTTTGCTTTAGAATTTCACTCTGGACGCTCTCTGGCTTTGCGAGGTGAGAAGCATATTACAGCAACAATGCAATCTCTACCTGCCATCACACATAGCTGCACAATACAGCCTGTTATATCTGCCAGTGGAAGATTGCTGTCGCCCATGCTCATAGTCTTGAAAGAACTTCATGGTACGTTTGGGCCACGGATTCAGCAAACAATGTTCCGCCCACAAAACTTATATATTTGTGCATCATCATCTGGGAAAGTGACAAAACAGATAGTTAAGACGTGGTTCCAATCAGTGTTCCTTCCACAAGTCAATGAGCAAACGGTACTGTTAGTCGACTCGTGGACGGGTTATGATCGATCCGACTTGGCAAAAATAATGCCACAGGACAAGCAGTGCAACATTATGACGATACCTACACACACAACTGGGTTAATACAACCTCTGGATGTGTATGGTTTCAGAATTTGGAAGAACTTCGTACGCAAAGTATCTGATGCGGTACGCCTTCAGCAACTCAACATCAATCTATACAGCAGAGACAATATACTGAAACTTCAATCCCTTGTGCATAATCAACTTTCATCTCCACGGTACATACATCTATTCTAATACGCATGGTTTTGTTCTGGATATCTTTCATCACGACCAGATTATTTTCCAAATCCAGTGGAGTTTTGTTTTCATCAGTTGACGTCATTGGTCTGCGAAGGAGCAGAGTGCCAGAACCCATCCATCATCAAGTGTTCGTGGTGCAAATACTGTTTTTGTTTGGACGATTTCTTCCTGAAATATCATTTTTGTGCTACTTATCAGGAGTGAGCGTCTTGTTTTCAGCATACACCTCTGCTGACTTTGATGTTGTACGTACATATGTACGCGTATTTTCATGATATAATGTAGATACTCATGCGTAGAACTGATATTGCTGTTGCTCTTTATCTTACATGTGGACCACCTGCTATTACATTCTACTGTGCAATGCATTGTGTGTGTGTGTGTGTGTTACTAGCTACAAACATTCCCGTTTCCAATATGTATCTCACCGTTGCTCCCATTGCACAATATATGCAACCCACTGTGCAGTATTGTCTCACTGGCTGCCTATACGAACGGCGTTTGCATCCTTCATGCTTGTAGAGATGAATCTTCGTGCAGTGAGATAAATTTGCGTCTCTTTTGCATATGGATAACGTATGCACCCAAAGCAAAAACACGTATTTTACATTTTCGTGTTTTCTTTCTTCCTGCTCCTTGCCACCCTCTTCACTCATTTCTGTAGCACATTATGAATATGTTGTACATGTTATTGGTCCATTTCCGGATGTTCTGCTTTCTTCACATGGGTAAGTTCTACCTCAATGGCTTGCGTCAACTATGGATAGTATTTCGTACATTTAACCTTTTCCTATATCTCTTCTCGTTCTCGCTATATTGCATAAAATCTCATTTTGACCCCATTTTTATGCCCCCATTTGACCCTTTCAATACGCTTGTTGGCCGATATAAAAAAATACGTGTCGCTTCTTTTTTGATGATCTGTATGTCTGTGCAATCTTATCAAAATCGGATTGTTACACCGAGGTACCCTGCCTTGTGAGTACTCTTGAGATAACATTTACTCCATCGAATTCGGGCGAGTAAATTCATAATTCGCGAGTGAAGAATTCCTGCAAAACAGAACAATGGTGGAGAGGCTGTGACAGTTAGTGTTTACTCTAATGTTTCGAGTGAAGATTATGTTAATGATGGAACTCGGCCAGCAATATGAATCAGAGAAAGAGCTAACCTGTTTGAGGATTAAGATGATGCTGAATATGTTTTTTTTTTTTTTATATATAGCTGAATAAAGATTGTAACTAGTACCTACTGAGTATCATTAAGCATAAGTTAGAATTTTTCTCTGACGTGTAATTTATTTCTTGTTTCCTTTGGTGCTATATCAATGTAACAACAGAAAATCTATATTTCGACAGTTGTTATTAGACCTGTATATTTAAGTTTGAATCTTGAATGTCGAATGTGAACGCGTGATTAAAAAAAATATATATTAGCTAATGAGTTATTCATTTGCAAATATTACATATAATAATACTTAAGGAAAATGATGGCTTAGAAAACACCTCATACGCGTATTAAGAACAGATATGGGTGTACTTAGTGTTGAATACTTTGAACGGTAAATACAAATGTACATTTTAAACATTGAGTACAAAGGCAATCTCTGTGTGAGGTGTTTTGCTAAGCAGTCCCTCTGTTTAGGTGTTACCAGGTCTAATATTTGGAAGTAAATAACACAGTAACTAATAACATTCAAGATCATGAACTCACATTCAATATTGGAGGTTCAAACTTAAGTGTTCGATCAAAAAACGTTTTCAGTAGTATTCAGAAACGTGTTTTCGGGTGACAATCAGCGTGCTGCACTAAGTGAGTGACAAACACACTATTTATATCTGTATTTAAGAAAGAAATTCGTGCGCTAGTAGCGTCGATAGTTTTAACAAGAGGAGGGACTAGTTTTTCGTGTGCTTTTCTTTATCTGGAACACTTTTGATGACATTTTCCAAATTAGCTCTAAGCTAGTAAAATAAGTCATTAAGAGTGAAATTAATCACTTTCGAATGACGGATAAACAAATGAAAAGATCAAATCCATCGAGCAATAACCTGGAAGAGCATTTCAGAAGAACAATCTTTGTACCGTACTTAGATTATTTAATTTCCGTTTTAAAGCAAGATTTTGTGATAACAAAGAAGTGTTAGAAATACTTTCAACATGCTGACGAAGGAAAACCAAAAGGTCTCGCAAAAAATTCAGAACTATTGGACTAAGAATCCGTCCTCACGGCTGAATATATAGTATGTGGTGTGAAAAAGAATCACGAATCAAATAAACCGGTCGAAATTATGGATGTGCTCGATGCCTGTAATCCAGCCTTCTTCCCAATAATCAACAAGTTACTCAGTATCTTAGCTTGCTTGCTTGTTTCAAACGACGTCGGTGGATAGGTTATTTCCTTCAATGGAAAGAATCAAATCCATCTCCAAAGCAACTGACAGGACTTGCGCTCCTATAAACCCATTTCACTGTCTCCTAATGTTGAGAAGGTGACTGATGTTATGACTGCTGGACAAAGAAAATGAGGGCGCGCTGGCTCAATGGTAGAGCGTTCACCTCCGGTGCTTGGGATCCCTGGTTCGATCCCAGCTCGCGCCGTGTGGACTTTGTGGTGGACAAATACCGTGCTCGTGGGTTTTCTCGGGGTTCTCCCGTTTTCTCCCACTTTCTTCATTCCACCATTTCACTCATCTCTCATCATCACCGTCTCCTTTAGCCTAACCGGCATAATCGTGAGACGTAAAACTTAAAGCTTTCATTTTTTTTTTTTTTTTTTTGACAAAGAAAATTGCTTCTATGAACGGACATATGAACTCTCTTCATTGTGCTTTGTAGAAAGTGTGTGTTTTTATACTTCGGGGTTGCCATTCGTTCCGGAAAATTCGGGACCCTCACGAAATCGAGACTTGCGTCCCAAAAATATTTCTCTGAACGCTTAAATTTCCCGGATTTCATCGAAGAAGAAAGGAAGAGAATATTATAGTTTGCTTTTCTCACAGGATTAGGTATATAATTATTCCCTTCAACTTCTGAGTATGGCAATTCAAAAGTTGAAAAAAAATTGAGTACATAAAACATGGATAGTATTAAGTTCACGATTTAATTACTTTGACATTTAATGAAGCATTCGTTTCATTGGGCAGGGACAAAAGGTTTCACTGCTCGATCTTATTGTTATCATTAGTACTCTGTTTCAATCTACATCTTGTTTCTGCAATATTTTAATCAATACCGGTAATCCCTGACCGATATTTTTGGTAATTTTCCTCTGACCAGTCAATAAGTAAAATATATTGTGAAAAGAAGCACCATATCTTGAATGAGCTAAAATAGACTCTGAAAGCCATGAAACATAACAGATCCTGCGAAATTTAAAAAATGCTTAACAAGGGGGAGGGGGTAAATCATCTGTTTACATTTACTTAACTACGGAGGAGAAGGTATACTGAAATGACTAAAAATGTGATTACGTAATATTGAAAAGTTCTATCTAATAGAAGAAAGTAAATTACTATATAACACTTCTTTTCATTTTAAGCATTTCAAAGATTCTCGTAATTTAGTAGCATCACGGATTTTCATTTTTGAAGTATGACAACCCTAGTATACTTTAAAGAGAAGTGAGAGGTTCATTTTTTTTTAAATCAATATATAGTTAATAAATTGAAATTTAATGAATTTAGCTGTGAGTGCTTCCCAGTCGCAACGTATGGATCTAGACTACAAAGAAAGTTCCTGAAACAGGAACCTCGAAAGATTTTAATGTCCCTCCACGAAATGGAATTCTGGCTACATACTACATTGACCTTTCCTTCTTTCACAGACAAAATTTTCCACACTAGAAGAGTCTTATGTTTCATCTGTTTTCAAGCAAAGAACCTCTGGTTCATTCTCATCATATTCTGTTCTTATTTTATTCAGTACCACCTCTGCCAACAGTTAATTTATTATGTTATTCTGAACTTCAGAAGATGTACAGTCATGTCCAAAATGATTGTCGCATATCTATAACTGTCTTCTTGTAAGAATGTAATTTGATAATGATTTTGTAGGGTACTTTTAATACTGAAACTATGTGTATAATCGGGAAATGCATATTTGTGGTAAATTTCAAAGGAAAAGAATTATAAATACGAAAATTAGAATGAGTAAAACAAAATGTTGCTAAATGGACAAGAAAGTTTTATTTTCGTTTTGTTGTTCTTATTTGCTGCTCTTTTGACATGAAATTTGCCACATACATGATTTTGCCGATTATACACATACTGACATTATAAGAAATACCGGGCGAATTCGTTATCAAATTGTATTCATACAACAACATATTTATAGATATGCAATAATAATTTTGGACATGAGTGTACATGAGTGTTCTGAGCAATATGTATAACTGAGGACTGGAGACATATAACGGGCTAAGTGACAAAAAATTTAAATCGCTGCTCTCCCCGGTTTTGTGGGCTATGAAGCGAGTGACATATCCTGCTTAACAGGCCAAGTCAGAGTTGGCATGGAAATAGTTGAAAAAAAATTCCGCAAGTTAGCGTGTGGGGAAATCAGTGTTCGTAACTTGAGGAAAATTTCGTAGGTAAATTTAGCAAAAAGGGCAAAAGTGATTTTTTCGATAAAACGTGAAAATCCAGGGAAATTCTCGCGCTGACTGATTGACCAATATAAATCTTTAAAATTTTCTTTGTTCTTCAGAAATAAACCAATACAATAGCAATGGTTTGTGTATATATGTGTGTGTGTGCAATATAGCACAATTTGCACCTTTTGTGGCTGGATGAATTTGTCTGTTTTTTTTTTTTTTTTTTTTTTGCCAAAATGTGATGGAAAAATACAAACAAAAACAAACGAATAAAGCAAATGTGGTTGGCTCTTCCTTTTTTATGGTTAAATTAATCCTGTCACGTAACTTTTGTCATAGGAATTGGACACTCAAGGAGCTAGGGAAATTTTGATAAAGGGAAAACTTTATGTCAGTCGAGGGAAATTTTATTAAGGTAACCTACAGACTCGTATCCAGGGGGGTCTAGGGAAACCGGGCCCCTAAAATTTTTCACGGTAGCCTTGCAAAAGAAGTATAATATGGTGATAAACTATAATATGGCTGGATCGTTCCCCCCTAACTTCAGAATCCCCCTCCTACATTTTTGGGCTGGCTACCGACCTGGTAAGCTACGAACACTGGTGGAAATTTGGCGAAGTCATTTTAATACGGTGGGGTTGTGAGTAACTCGTAGCACATCATATGGGTTCAGTCCACTCAGTTGTCGTGTGATATCACTGTATAGATCACAGGCAAGAATACATAACTATTTACACGTCGTGTTGTGCTTTTTTTTTTTTTAAAAAAAAAAAAAGTTATTACCGGTACTTGTAATAGTGCTCCTAGGTTGTATTTAGTGTGAAATAATAAACTTGTTGAATCATGAGTGACAACGGGAAACCATTAAGAAAGAAAGGTGAAGGATCCTGGCAAACTTACCGAAAATTAACGCGACAGGAGAGGATTACACATAGAAATAAAAGAAATCTATGGCAGCTGAAACACTTATTCTGAGAATGTTAATGATGTGACAAAACCAGCTCCTTTGCTGGAGCTACCTCATTAGCTCCGGCACTGATACGGGAATCGTTCAAAGGTGCCAGTTCATTTTTGAACTGGTTCTCGAATTTTATGTTCGGGTGGTACTGTCATTCACGGCACTATTGCTGTAATGATAAATTCATTGAGTTCCCATGCTTACCAACAGATGGCGTAAGATGTCCGCTTCTCGATCGTAGGTTTGTGTTTATATTACAAAAATCTTGATGTTGCGCAGTCTCAGCGTTGCTAGGTTTACTGATTTAGCTGTAGATCTACAGGTTTTTCATAGAAATACTGAAAACGTTTTTATTACGATGTAGATGTATAGATATTTATTATTATTATTATTATTATTATTATTATTATTATTATTATTATTATTATTATTATTATTATTATTATTATTATTATTAAAAATAAGACATCGTTCAATACATATGTTAAAGTTCTAATCGAAATGAAATGAAATCTTTAGTTTTACGTCCCACGGTTATGCCGGTTAGGCTAAAGGAGACGGTGATTATGAGAAATGAATGAAACGGTGGAATGAAGAAAGTGGGAGGAAACGGGAGAACCCCGAGAAAACCCACGAGCACGGTGTTTGTCCACCACAAAGTCCACACGGCGCGAGCTGGGATCGAACCAAGGACCCCAAGCACCGGAGGTGAACGCTCTACCACTGAGCCACCGCGCCCCCAGTTCTAATCGAGTTTTTGCTGGAAAAGGAACAAAGTGAAAAGAATGAACGGCAGTTTTTCATTTCAATAAATTTTATTTCAAGGGTCCATATTTGCCAGGAAAACAAATGGATGTTGAGTTATGGGACAGCTCGTCCCTGCGCAACAGACGCATATTTTTTCACGCTTGACCCTGGCCATAGGAACTAAATACACGTTTCTGATTGGTTGTAGTTTACGATTGTCCAAACCTTCTGGTGCATGTATTGTGTATTATAGTAATAGAAGAAAATTGTCACTTTGTGTGTTGATAAAAATAAAAATATAAGTATGTTTGGATTACCTTTCGTAAGAACATGATGCATATTTGTTTTTTCAAGCGCTACACTAAAAAAGATATGCATTTTGGTCACAAAGAAGCGGGTAAGGTTCAAAGTTGGACCACCTGAGTGTGACGTAATGTCACATGATATTATCGTGGGGGTAAAGGTGGAACAAAACGAGCCCTGTTGGGCTTCTAACCCCCTTTTATCGCTGCCGCTCGCTCAGCTGTTTTGTGACGTAAATAAATTGCTTTTTATGCATTATATATTACGTACAAAGGCGAATGAGTATTATTGTTTTATCTTATTTTAATGTATCACCATATCTATATTAGTCTTTATTAATTTGTATTTAATGTATGTAGTCTGTATTTAATGTATTATTATATCTATATTACTCTGTATTAATTTGTATTTAATGTATGTAGTCTGTATTTAATGTATTACTATATCTATATCTGTATTATCTACAAATGAGTAATATTATATCTAATCTTAAAATTTAAAAAAATAATTTTAAAAACTTTCCTTGGGCTGGGTTTGAACAAACGCTTAAAACAATTATCATTGCTAGTACGTTACGCTAGCACGCTCGGCAACGAAAACCGACACCAGCAGGTGTTTGATTTCTGGTATATGCACGCTACATGGCGAGAAACGGATAACTTTAACCAATCAGAACCGCGTATTTAGCTCCTATTGCTGGGTTCGAGCGTAATTTATAAATATGCGCAGCAGATATCTTCCGAGATGCATTCGACTATTACATACTTTCGTTGTGGTCGATAAATGCAAATATTTGCAAGAAACGAGATGGAACTGTTTATTTCAACTTTCGATTTTTCTCAAATTGGTTTAAAAAATTATTGTGGGAGAAAATCCACCCGGGCACTTATTGTACTCTTTAAAGGAATTACACGTTCGCGTAGGGCCGTCGCGTGGGTTGTAAGCGCCCGGGGCGAGAATTCCTAGGTACCCCCCACCTCCAGTGTGTTATGAAAAACAACCAGAGTTTATTCTGTACTCCTAGATTTAAATATGAAATGTAAGACAAAAAAAGTTGGTATTATGTCAGTTTTTTTTAAGTGAATGGCTTTTGTAGTTAAAACATAAAAGTTAATGAAAACATGGTTTTTGAATTATTGAAATCGAGTGCTATTCTTGCTTATTTTAAACTTGATACACATCAACATACTAATAGCATAGAATATACAAATATTAAATAAAAAAAACTCACAGAGGGCTGGAGAGAGTCCTGTTGAATAATCTTAGACGATGTTTTATTTTACTGGTAATTTTCAAGTTCAATACTCTATCGGGAGTCCCTCAAGGATCTAATCTAGGTCCCCTGTTGTTTCTTCTTGTTATTAATGATATTCCTCTGTGTATTAAAAATTCTGAAGTTCTTGTTTTTGCCGACGATCTCAAATTATACTCCAAAGTAAGTTCAATTGATGACTGCGTGAAACTTTAACAGGATCTAGAGAGAGTTCAAATATGGCGTGATAAGAATAAATTAGTCCTGAATGTGTCCAAATGTTTCACGAGGAAAAAAAATCCAATTAACTTTACCTATACAATAAGTGGCACTTCCTTGTCTACCTCCAAATACTATCAAAGATCTAGGAGTTATATTTGATAACAAATTAATCTTTGCTCAACACGTTGACGCAATAACGAGTAGTGCATATTGTAAGGTTCCGCAGGTATTCACATCATGCGATAACCATGTGTGTACTACACGTGTTGGCAGTAAACAGATACAACGCAGACGACAGTAACGAAGAGGAGTCGCCCACAATCGCCAGTAGTCGGCAAGACGGAGATCACCGATGGTAGCCGACATTTTAGGATAAAAGACAGGAGTACGCCTCAAACAGCATCAATCTATCCAGGTTGATCAAACAACCAAAGCCCTAAGGCGCCTGGCCATTGGGAACACCTTGCCCTCTCACGACGCTCTGTCAATTGAGAGATACCTTTCTTAAAGCCCTACGTCGCTTGGTCATTGGGTTTCCTCTCTCTCTCACGACGCCCGATCACCGAGAGACACCTAATCACACAAAACTTATCCCTTCTCAAGACTCCCAGTCAAAGAGAGTAACGTCACCTACAAAGCCCTATGATACCTGGTCATTGGATTCCTTCCTCTTTCTTACCTAAAATTATTAGAGGAACTACTTGTTGTAATATATTTCTGTATTTAACAAGATCTTCTATAATAAAAGGTGATGGGAAAGTCCAAATTCCCGTGTACGATAATTGCTCTACCTTACATAAACTAAGAGAATTTGACATGGTAGATGCGTTGGCGTCTATTTTAACAGACATTTCTTAAGGACTTTCCTACGGGACGCTATTTTTATTAACGGAAACGGTCTTAGAAACTTTTTAAAGTACAGTGTTGGTGTTAATAAGACAGGATTATATAAAAACTATGTCCGTGTTGTTATAGCAATCTCATTACTCTTAGCCGTAAATTGATTCGTTTTAGGCTGGCAGATATTTATGCCAACAACTAGATCTGGAAAAAATACGTATAGAGAGAACGATAATAATATGACAGAATCAGGCTCCCGAATACCTGTGAATATTCCTCATCTAACTAGATACTCAGGTCTAGAGATGCAAGGGCTCGAAAAAAAAAACGGCTTTTTTGGGAAAAAACTCGGTTTTTTCTGCTTCGCTTTTTTGCTTGGGGAAATTTTGGGCTTTTTTCAAAATTCTGCTTTAAATTGATAAAGCAAACTTTGTTTCGCTTCTCTATAACACAAAAAGTCATTTAATTAGTGGTTGATACTGATAATAATATAAAACCTCGAAAATAAACTATGAATTTCGAAAAGATATTTCAAACAATTTTTCTTCAACATATTTACATTATGAATTCCAAAAGATTAACTAATGTAAATAATAAGAATTTTTTAACCTCCTATATACAAAAGTAAGCAGAGTTGGTAAGAACCATGGTTGTTTTTGAAAATGCCAAAAACCCGTTTCTTGGGGGATGTTTAAACCAGGCTTTTTTGGTTTAAACCAGGCTTTTTTGGTTTAAACCAGGCTTTTTTGGTTTAAACCAGGTTTTTTTGATTTAGATTTTTTGCTTTATGTATTTAAATTACATATTCACAGAAATAAGTTTGTTTCGCCTTGATGTTATTATGCAACAGCGGGGTTATGCCTGAAGAACTCCCATAAGCTTAAAGAAGTCCGGTCAGTAAATTTCTTAAATTGAGAAGCTCCCGCCCTAACCATCGGGAAAATCCCGTCATTACTTGAAATGTAAGACAATAACGGGAAAATCCTGGTATTGCTTTGCATGTAAAATTTAAAGGTCAACGTATCATAATCAGTACGCTAAAACTGAGGTATTAAATTACAAATTTAGTACGTAGCATAGATGTCCAAACTCGCGAGCCCGACGCTCGTGAGTTCGGCACTCACGCTCAACCTGACTCGGGCTCAATAATTGAACGCGAGCCCGAGCGAGCGCGAGCCCATTTGAGATTAGTGAGCGCGAGCCCCAGTGAGCGCGAACCCAATCGAGAGAAGTGAGTGCGAGCCCGAGTGAGCGCGAGCTCAGTTAACAGAAGTGATCGCGAGCCCAGTTAAGAGAAATGAGCGCGAGCCCAGTTAACAGAAGTGAGCGCGAGGCCGAGCGAGCCCAGTGGAAAATGGCCACCTTTGGTACGTAGATATCATTGAAAGCCCAATCCAAGCTAATGTTGGAAGCTACGTAGGCAATCGATAAATTTTGCCAATTTCTATCAATGTATTTAAGCAATCTTGGCTTCTTTATAAAACAACATGCATTTAGGCATGCAGAAATATACAATTTGGTTTCGTTTCGTATGTTTAGGCTTAACATCCTTACGAAATACCGAGGTTATCAAGGAGAGGACACGCTTAAACTGACATCCGAACCGCTACTTGGTTTACGTATGAAAGAAGTGTTGTGGTTCGACCGAGAATGAACATGGGACACCTTGATTAAAAGGTGAAAGGGAAATAAAACTATTGCAGGTGGTTTGATATCTGGAAACGTCACCATGAAGTTCACACGATTCGCATCGTAGAGTGATTATTATTATAATAATCACTCTACGATTCGCATTTTTCGTTCTTTTTTATTTTTTTGGTTTAAACTAGTTATTTTAAAAAAAAAATTGGTGTAAACCAGCCAACCCTAAAAGTAAACACTTCTTTTTAAAAAATACACAAATAACTAGCAAAATTGTATGTAGTATTTTTATTTCAAAATATTCCATACCCTCTTTTTGAAACAAAATAAAATTAAAATAAAACATAAGAGAAATACTTACAAGAGATTTATATGATACACTTAAAGGCTGCACATCTAGAGCTTTTGGTTCTGTATATTCTTGAAATTCTACAGTTAAGTTTTATATAACCACCATCACGGTTTACCCAATCCTCAAGTTTTCTGAATTTTTAAGAAGAGGGATTTAACATATCATTACGGAACTCCCCCCCACCCCACCCCCAAAAAAAGGACTACGGAATATATTTAAGTTAAGCTAAATACAACTGCACAACAAACATGACTGAGTGATTAGCTTTTGCGCTTCTATCGGGAAGTCCGGGATTCAATTAGTATTCGACCATTCTGACAAAGCTTTTCTTCATTCCATTTGTGAATGTAGAAATAGTGTATGCACTGTGAGTTGGCCGATTTCCTTTCTTGTTGTTTTTAAATCGTTATTATTACTAATTACCAGCAGTGACGGTTTTGCGAAGGTTAGGGGGCGGTCTTTCGGACTGAAGCCTGTTCCCCAAAGTTACGAAATGTCTGCAACAAACGAAATATCTATTAGTTATGCCTTTACTCATAAACTTTAAGCTCCCGTCAAATAAAAATTACGAATGTTTAGAAAAACTAAACATTAGTAAGAAAAACCCTTCCCAAAATACTTTTCTAAATCCGCCACTGATTATTTGTATAAATTGGTATTCAAGGTTGTGTCCGGAAAATTATTGCTAAATCACTTCACAGCTACAGTATAACAGAAATGTGGAAGTACGGCTTGACGGATATATTGAAAAACGTATGCTTTGACGGATAAATAGAAAAACGGGCAAGTTTAATATTTGCGCTAGAAGCTAGAGTACTAAAAGCTCTTAGAAATGAAACACGGATGACAAACTAAAATGATCTAGAGAAAAAAAAAAGATATTGATAACTCAAAAGTTAAAATAAAGTTAAATAGCCTCTAAAATTGCCCTCAAATACTACATTCTTCATGTTAGCTTTAATTCGTAAAACATGTGCTCCATCCATCTTGATGGTGAATTTCAGAGCGAAATATCGCATTTAGGTCATGGAATTCTTATCTAACTATAGAATATACTATAAGAAAGCTATTTAGATAGAAGAATCATGAAAATGAAAAAAGCCAAAATTTCCAAAATTCTCGTTTTTTCCCCAAAAAAGCCGGCTTTTTATGTGAAAAAAACATCGATTCAAAAAAACCGGCTTTTTTGCATCTCTACTCAGGTCACAGTACAGACGACTCGGATCTATTTTTCATGTTATTCGATCATTTGACTTTACTCCAGGCATGGACCCCTGAAAAGAAGAAATAAATTCTCCCGATGTATTTACAGGATGTAGCTCTCGATTTTGCATTGCAATTACAAAATCAGAATCAATTTAATACCCTATATTACGACCAACTTAAAACTAAATTTATTTCATTGTCTCGTCCAAATTTGCCAGCATATAAGGCAGAATTAGAAATTTTCCAAATACAGAACGAAAATGAGTCGGTCGATTTATATTTCTTAGGGAAATGAAGGGCCATTAGACAGCTAATGCCAGCGGCTTCGGAGGAACAGAAGATCCATTTTCTTTCTTGGAATTACAAAGATTTTTTTTTTTTTTTTTTTTACAGAAGATAACGTTGGAATCGAACAGCAAACACTGGGATATTCTATTACCTAAAAACCAACAACTAATGTATTTCATAAGCCTCTTGTGTGAAGAATGTGTGCTTCATATAACAAAATGATTAGATTTTATGCAGTAGATGTATTTAGTAACGATAAAACCGTTCCCATAATTTTTTAAAGTGATGTTCAAAATATTTACGAAGTTGTAAAACAATGCTGTAGAGGATCAGGGGGACAGATTTGTCTTCAACATTGAGAAATCGGCAGATTTAAGGCTATTCTGGAAGGACACCAATTTCATCTCACTTTCCTTATGGCAATCGGACACAAATCATCACATTTTTTCCCATAAAGCACATTTCAAATCGGATTATTGGGGGGACAGTTCCCCCAGTTCCAAGATTGGAGGAGACATGTCTTCCTTATCCTCCCAGGATTTGCGCAAGTGACAAAGGTAGAAATAAAAAATACAATGAGCAAAATGATCAACGGATTGTTGAGAACGTGAACTCTTTTCCCAGACAAGAAAGTCACTCTTCAAGGGCTAAGAGTAATACCGAGTACTTAAGCTTTGATTTGAACACGAGTAGGTTACATCAAGCTTTTAATGAAAAAACATCCTGGAAACGAGATTGAAAAGAAATATTTAAAAAAGTATTGAAATGCAAATTACCAAAACTGTTTTTTCGCACGCTACACAGAGGAACGTGCGATACTCTGGTACAGTCCAAATCTAGCGCACGGTAAGCTTCTTCTAAGAGAAAGGGGGAGAAAAATACATGAACTGAGGCGAAATCAAATGATGGTGAAAGTTCGTTTTCACCCTCAACTGTTCCTTACGCGAAGTCTGATGACAGTCCTCTCGACTCCACGAGAACACGGACCTTGACTCTTGAGTCCATGAGATTTTACACAATCCTGCGCCCCAGGGTTGTTTTGTTTAAAACAAATGATTAAAACTTATTTTAAACAATTGATTATGTTTAAAACCAAATTTATATAGTTTTAAACATTTTGTTTTAAACGTGTATTTTAAGACTTGTTTTAAACATAACTTATGTTTATTTTTATTTTATTTTATTTTTGTAAAAAAAATCTGCCAGAGAAAGAAAATTGTCAAAAAGTGCTTCCCATTCGGAAGACTGTTTTTTTCCCGTACGAATGTTTTGATTTCTCGTGGCTTCAGCAGGTCAATGTGATTATCTACAACTCTCTTTTTCCCCTGTTTTTAACGTTTATTGTATTGTTTAAATGTTTATCAGTTAACTTGCGAGAAAGTGTCGTAGTCGAAGGTTGGACTACTTGTAGAACTGATATTAAGAAATAAATAAAAGAATGATCATGGAAACAAGTTTTTGTGTTGTATTCAGAAAACAAACAAAGCGTTCTTTGCTAAATTGTGGTTCTGAAATTAAATATCGCAGGCATTCGTTGATACAGTATATGTTGGTTCCCATTGTCCGTATAACTTAGAATTGTTTAACATGAGTTTTACGGGAAGAGAAAAAGAACATCATTTGGAGCAAATTTATTAAAGTAAACTCCATCAGATAAGAAAATGACAATACGAACTCGTTGCAAAACGTGTAAGAAAGAAATAGTTGGTTTACTTCAAAGAATGAAAAATCATTATAAAAAATGCAATTCTGTAAAGAATAAAACTGGAAACTCAAGCAGAAGTAGATTTGTTGATCAGAAAATTGCTTCTGATGATTCTAACGTCGATAATGTGGTTGAGATGCAACTGGAAACTTAAGGAAAGAATTAATTTTGTATCACCAATATCTTTTATGAAAATTTTATTTTGTATCTCTCCCCCCACCTCAGTTCTAAATTTTTTTAAAAACTTTACACTGTGGCTTAGCTTGTATGAACTGACCAGGCGAGAGAGGGCAAGGTATAGCAGTCACCCGCATAATTAACCATTAAAGCGTGATGCTTATGGTCACCCCATTGCCGAACGTTAGTGAGTCTCATGTGATGGCTTGATCCACATTTGTTCGTCTGTTTGTGTATATACACCACGCTACAGGGCGCAATTTTCGGTCTTTTAACATTAAATTTTGAGGGTAGAGGTACGAGATATCCAGAATTTGCTGTACAGATTTTGACTGCGATCTGGCGGAAAATTTCAAAATTAGTGGTTTGGATTCCACTTTAAACAATAAGCCCTGTCTCAAAAAGCCTTGCTACCGATGCAAAACTGTAATCAATCTACAAACTAAACAAACTAATTTTATGCGTTTCAAACAAATTTGGGTTGCGAGATAAATTTGGCTCCAACTTAGTTTTTTGAAAATATTTTTTGATATGGGACCTTCAGAGCACAAAGGATCCAAGTGTATTTTCAGAAAGGTTAACATTTGCTCAGCAAACGTAGATCTTCGTAGCCGAAATAAATGAAACAGAAACCACGTGAAAGGATGTGTTCTAGAGTTTCATAGTACAATCGCTAGACGAGAGCATTGATGGAACGGAGAAACAGGATGCGATTTCCCCCTCCTTGCTCATAAATTTAAGATATTAGTATCATATTGTGTACGCTGCAGCGTGGGAATGATTAACAAATCAAGCTCCGAATGCCATAGTCAATGGTGCATAATTACGTTAAATAATTGCAAGGTGTGTCAAAAAAATACATTGACGGAAAACGTCATATCTTCGCAACCACGAATCCGAGATGAAAGAAAGGACAACAACGCGAAAAAGTGCAGTCTAGAGTTTTGTATGATTGAAGCTAGAGAGGAATGTCCGTTTATAGGTCATCCGCTCCTTAATCTGAATTTCAGATTTTTGGAATTTCAGATTTAGGAAACTCTCAGTAACAATAACTCCAAAATGACTTCTTCTAGGGCTCATGTAACCACACAAACGTATTTCTGGTAAAATTCTAGCCTTAAAACATGTAACACGACTCTCTTTGCATTTACAATTTCGAATACCAATCAACGATGGCCCCCATGATGCTTGATAGCACCATCTGATGTGTAAGACCACTTCCAAGTTTGATCATTCTCCCTTAACTTGTTCTCAACACATAAGGGTGTGAGGATTTTTTTTTTGTTTCGCCATGTATATTGATAGATTGTGTAAAATCTCCATAGATTAGATTTAAAACCTACCTAAAAAGCTAATTACAACCAAGAAGGTACTTATGAGAGTCACTGGCAAAGAGTGTAATAAAAAGGGGTCGTGATATAAAATAAGTTGAGAATTACTAATCTATACAATGTAGTCTTAACCAGGATAAAATAAATGAAAAGGCCAGTTGCAAGTAAAGAGCAAAAAGTCTTAACAAATAAATTATTACACGATTTTGAATATGTTTAAATTCGTTTTAAACTATTCAAAATATTTAAAACTTGTTTTGTGTGTGTGTGTGTGTGTGTGTTTTAAAACATGTTTAAAACATTTTAAACGCCTTTTTCATGTTTTAAACACATGTTTTGTTCTTTTTTTTTTTAAAAAAAAAAAACAAAACTGTATTTTTTCCAACCCTGCTGCGACCATGTGAAATTTGTGCCAGGGCCAGTTAATTTTCATGAACTATGAAGATGAGGCGTACCCTGAACTAATTACCCAAAAAACTATGTACACTTTTTGTTCATCACCTTCAAATAATGCAATAAATATTGGAAACGATCGGAAAATAAAGACCTTTTAAACTACACGTAAGATGAGATATTTTAATAAGAAACTAGCTGAAACTGCACTGTCTACTCAGCGCATCGTTCTGTTATGACCATGAATCTCCTTCTCACTGTGCATGTCTCCTTACTCACACAAGTAAACAATAGGAGACTCACAAATGAAGTGAACTATGTATAGATGTTGGAGTGAGTTTGTAGCAAATTTGTAGAAGTAACAAGGTATCAAATGGAAATATTTTTTAATTCATGTCCGTCCGCGAGTACGCCTTTGCCAGCATACAATAGATTATGCCTAGGGATGCGCACGAGACGAGTCGAGACAGGATTTTCCTGGCAAAATTCGAGTCGAGACACGGCTCTTCCAATAGAGAAATATACATTTTTCGAGTCGAGACATCACTTTTACAGAACATTTTCGAGACGAGACAGCGACAAATCTTGTCTCGTGCGCATCTCTAATTATGCCATTCTGATTTAAGCAAAGCGCCTGCAATGTCCCGCCATACGTAACTTCTCTAGTGTTTGCCTAACACAGTAGTTTTGGCCTGCAACAATGTTAATCTAATGGGCTCAAAACGGCCACTAAAATGTTGAATACAACAATAACGGCACGGTTTTTGAAAATTTGAATGAGAACTGGACAATCTTCACAAAGTTTGGAATCAACCAGCGAAAACGGAAAGTTTCTAGCACGTGTTGGTTTCGAGATATTATTGTCGAACGGATTGGGTACAAACATGTAAACCTAGTATTTTAATACGAGGAAGGTTCAATAATTATTGTCCCCGGTATATTTAAAATACTTGAGCTGGGATGGCTAATGGGGGGTATTGTAGCCTAATGCCTTAGATGCCTATATGCTAGATTTCAGAACCATAGCTGCTATATTAATATTCTTTTTTTTTTTTTTATCGTTTCAGGTGTGAGAGGTGGCACCTAGCTTGAAAAATGGAGAAAACCGAACAACGAGCTGTCATCAAGTACCTCCAGAAAAAGGTGTTAAGCCCAAAGGAGATTCATGAGGGCATGGTCAGTGGGTTGGGCGATGGGACTCCTGCCTACCAGTGGCAAAGAACTGGTGCCGCGACTTCCGTTGCGGCAGGGAAAGCTGTCAATAGGCCCCTGGTGCTGGTCATCCAACAGCATGCACCCCAGAAAACATTGATGCTGTGAATGATACGATTATAGCAGACAGACGAATCACTGTGCAACAGTTAGCAGTCACCATGCACATCTCTGTAGGCTCAGTGGAAACCATTGTGAATGAACACTTGGGATTCAGAAAGGTGTCAGCGCGATGGGTACCCAAAATGTTATCTCGTGAAAATCAGAAAGACACAGTTCGATGTTCAAAGGCTGGTTTGGAGGTTATGGGGCAGACCTGAAACAGTTCTGTGATAGATTTGTGACAGTGGATGAGACGTGGCTCCACGACTATGATCCCGAGTCCAAACGCCAGAGCATGGAGTGGCAGCACAGCAGTTGGTTTAAGGTGCAAGCATCAGCACACAAGGTTATGGCCAGAATGTTTCGATGCGAAGAGTGTGCTCCTTATTGACTACCTGGAGGTTGGACACACTATCACGGGGGTCTCTTATGCAGCCCTAATCCCTAAGTTACGCGACGTAGTCAAGGAAAAACGGCGCGGGATGTTGCAGCGAACAGTGCTGTACCACCAAGATAATGCTCCGGCCCATAAAAGCCATCTTACTGGTGCCGGAATCCATGCTGCTGGTTTTGATGTATGGAACATCCTCTCTACTCACTTGACCTCGCCCCTAGTGACTTTAATTTGTTCCCAAAGTTGAAGGAGCATCTCAAAGGGAAGAAGTTTCACTCAAATGCAGTTGTTATTGAAGCCGTGGAGGAATGGCTCACGGCTCAGCCAGAGACTTTCTTTGAAGCTGGAATAATGGCTTTACAGCATAGATGGAAGAACTGCATTACTATTAAAGGAGACTTTTTGGGAAAATAATACTGTTTTGGGAAAATAATCTAATCGTTGAATAAATTAACAACAATGGTGATGAAACAATAATTACAAAAAAATGTTGATTTAAGAGCAATAATAAAATAAAAATACAGCAATGTTCCTTTATAACCATAGCAGCATTTTATTCATTTATTTTCATTTTCCCTTGTTGCTTACACTAACACTTTCTTTCAAATTTCCTTATTTTTTCATCTTCAACAATCCTCTACATACACACACACATTAGCATCCTTCTACTTCATCATTCTCTGTCCCCTTTTTTCTGATAATAACAAATTCTTTGGAAAAGTGTCGCAGCAAAATCTTTGGGATTGAAAGAATACCAAGGGGTTTGCATCGTGAAATAGCAAGGAATTTGTTAGAATTTCCCCACCCTTCATCTCATCATCATCCACTAGCAAGTTACTTGATAAAGTATCGCAGCAGAACTTTTGACATTAAAGGAATTCCAAAGGGTTTGCTAAGTGAAATATCAAGGAATTTGCTAGAATCTGGTTGTCCGGCATAAAATCGTATGCTGCATATCATCTTAACGTCCCTCTCCAGTCAAAAGTAGGCCCTCACAGAGGTAGAGACCTTGACGAGGTTGTGAGGCTTTCAACCAACATCTGCCTGCACCAACCTTCCTACTTTGCTTTGGATGAAAAATAATAGCTTGTTCTTTTCTTTGCAGGAGAACAGAAGTCCAGAGATAGTTTAAAGATCATTACTCGTGGCAGACACAAGCAAAATATAGAACAGACCTGTGCCAAATAGAAGGAATATTACTTGTTTGAAAATTATAGAATAAGAACAACATCGTATGGTATCTCTGAAGATACCGTAGCAATAAAAATCCAGCATCTAAAACTCGAGAAGATTGAAGAATGAATACAAGGAACAATTTCTGATGACAGTAAAATAGAGGTGCTTGAAAGGCGTTTAGAAGTGTCCAATTCATTAGTTTGGAGCTATGATATAGTGCAGCCCTAAGCTATGAAACGGTACAACTTAGCCAGTTAGTGCATGGAAACTCAAGTGTTTGAAGTGCTTGAAGAAGACCGACTTATTCACTCAGTCTGATAGTTTGATTATATTCATGAGTGGTTGATTTTAAGATGTAAAAGAAAAACATGCTCAAGAATCGATAGTTATCGAGAGACTGGAGCTTAATCCTCTAAGGATACCGTCGACTGCTGTGACTCATTGCAAGTAAAATCAGAATGGTCTTCAGGTTGCCCCAGAAAATATTTTCTTCCATCCTTTTAAGATTAAGAATAGTTGATGTAGGAGGGAAATTTGATTCAGCGCTACGAAGGAATTTACGAAACCAGGAAGTATTGTTTTTCCCATTCTAAAGAATAAGGAAAAGCATACAAGTTCTCACTCAAGCAAAAGTGTTGACTGCAAGGAAAAACAAAAAACTTTCATGGAAATCAAAATTCTTACATTCAGCTAATTTATCGTATTGAAGAGTTATTTGAGCAATGATTTTCAAAATTTACCAAAATTCCTCCATGAGACATAATATATTATAAAAGTAACGAAGAAACTTCTGTCGTTTTTTACCCACCACCTTCGAACATCGATATGTCACCTAAGACGTACCTGAAAGATCAAAAATTGTCCCCTTCAGCATCCCCTTCTTCCAGCGTTCTGGGAGGCCATGGAATCCAGCGCGGTAGAACTTAGTGGGCCTTGAAGCGAACAAGGTATCAAGTGCATTTTGCACCTCTACTAGGGATTTGAACTGGTGTCCTCTAAAGTGGTTTTCCAAGGAATGGAACGGGTGATAATCGGACGGTGCAGTGTACGAGGAGTGTGATGCATGCAATGGTGTTTCCCATCCAAGATATAGAGTAGTGTCCCGGGTGATCCTAGCCATATGGGGCTTTGCGCTGTCCTGTAACAGGAGGACCCCTTTGTGATTCAGAAGTCCTGGCTGCAGAGTTTTGAGTTTTTCTTGAACACGGCTCAACTGCTGACAGTACACATTTACATTGATGCTCTGACCAGCTGGTAACAGTTCCCGTTGCGCGATGCCGCGAGCAGTCCACCAAATACTATTGCAATGCTGGTTTCGGTTGTTTCGGGACCCGTTCATTGTATGCTAACGAATGATGACGGCGCTATGGAGCTTCGACAGGACCCACTTCTCATCACATGTCAACACCCTGTACAGAAATGGTTAAATGGCTCCTTTCTCAATCAAGACAGGAAAGAAACACAGATGTCTGCTTGCGTTGTCTTCTGGCCCGAAGTAAAATCATGTGGGACCCATTGACCCAATTTGTTGTGCTTCCCAAGTTGATGAAAGTGCTGCTGAATGGTTTCTCCATTCACACTGAATTGTAATCCCAGTTCCTCACATGTCTAGCCACTGTTCGCCTCAATCGCTGCCTGAAGATCTTCATTTTGTAATGTGTTGATCTTCCGGCACGTGATGCGTCTTCGAGTATTTCGTCGCCGTTCTTAAACTTGTTAAACCACCGCTGCACTGTCCGCGTAGTCACGACACCCTCACCAAAAGGCCTGGTATATCTTTCGCCCCGTTGCAGCGCCGTTTGACCGAAGTTTGAACTCGTACAGCATGCACGCCCTTGTGAATCTCTGTTTAGATCCCATGTTCACTCTGTCCTTACGCAAGTTCACGGTGTAACTAAATTGTCGCAACCAGGTAATATGTTGGATATACCCATATCAACAACTGAAGTTCGTCTTATCTCTATTCGCATTCAACTCACGGTGTGAGGGCCCATTAAACACAGACCTCCACAAAACGCGACAGAACTTTCTTGGTTATCTTTATATATTTAGGAATACATTACAAATCGATAAAGGGAGAAAGGATTGAGAGAATTATGAATTATTGGGTATTTGTCTGGAATTCAAATCAATTCTTAATCACACAGAATAGAACATTCACGAAACTTAACGTTCGAAATGAAGTGAAATGAAATCTTTCAGTTTAACGTCCCACAATTTAGCCCTTTAAGTTAAGGGAGAGGATGATTAAGGCAAGTGAATGATGATGGAAGATGTGATGGAATGAGAAAGTAGGAGGAAACGAGAGTACCCCGAGAAAACCCACGAACACGATGTTGTCTACCACAAACTTACTTGGCCGGCGATCGAGCTGGGGACCCACGCACGAGTGCTCTACCACCGTGTCCCCCTCGAAATGAAGTTAATTTTAAGATCAGGCCGTGTATATTAATATATGAAGAAGTATAAAGAATAAACACTAAAGAATATAATGAAACACAAATTACAAAATACCACCCTAGAAATCTCAGTTAATATTTTAATCAAGTACTAGCTCAACCTGCGCTGTCTACTGAGCGCATCGTTCTGTTATGACCATGAATCTCCTTCCCACTGTGCATATCTCCTTACTCACACGACTAAAGGATAGGAGACTCACAAATGAAGTGAATTGCTATGTATAGATGTTGGAGTGCGTTTGTAGCAAATTTGTAGAAGTAACAAGATATCAATGGAAATATTTTTAAAAAAATAAATCCATATCCGTCCGAGTACGCCTCATTGCGCCTCTTGAGGCTTTGAAGTTGCCAGCATGCAATAGGTTATGATATTCAGATTTAAAAGCGCCTGCAAACTCCGTCAACCCGCCATACATAATTTCTCTCCTGGTTGCCTAACACCGTAGTTTCGCCCTGCAACAAGGTTAATCTTATGGGCTCAAAACGGCCACTAAAATGTTAAATACAACAATAACGACATGATTTTTCAAAGTTTGAATGAGAACTGGACAATCTACACAAAATTTTGGAATCGACCAGCGAAAACGGCACGTTTCTAGCACGTGTTGTTTTCGAGATTTAATTATTACTAGCATTTTAATATATAGATTATCATACTCATAAAAAGGCAGACGAAGAATCTTCATTGTGAATAAACTGGGTTTGTTTGACGAATTTTTACCTGCTTACTCTACTATGTGTGCACTTAGGACACTTTTTTCTTCAATTCATTTGTTGCATTTGTACACCATGATTTTTTCTTTTTTATTTCATTGTATTTTTTAGTTTCAATTGTTAATTTGTTCAATGGAAGTTATTTTATGTTGTTTAGCGTTTATTTTTCAAAACTCAAACTTGTAGAAAGAAAGAAAAATACTTTCCTTTCAAACAAATATCTTAACAGAATCATTAAAAGTTTAACAGTAATTAAGAACAAACACACACCCTTTAGTTACATTACAAAATTTTCAATAAATACTGTACTTCCTTGAAAACACGACTTGTCCCAAACACAAACGAGAAAGTATTTGAGTACGTAATGCTCGGATCAGTGATACCAATCTAAAACGTTATAATAAAAAAATAAAGCTCTCGAGAGGCAAAAAATCGCATTTTACTCTTCAATTTCATAGGTTATACTAATGAACTATAGTACGGAAGCTATAACGTCGTTGGCTTCCCGCGAAAAGTTGTAGTGACGTTTATGGGGAGTGGCCAGCTTGGTTACTCGTGGCTCGCTGAGCACAGTAGACGGTTGGTAGTGATTGGCTGTCCTCTTACCACACTCCCAGTAACGAGCAAGTAAAAGCGCGGGAAGCCAACGACGTTATACCTTCTAGACTATAGTATATGAGTGGAATATTCGTAAATTTCGATCTTCTGCATTTATCAAATACGTTAATTTACTTGAAAGAGAAAAGTGAAAAAGTTGAAAACAAATACAATTAGTCAGAATTTAGTATTTACATCATGCCTTTGAGAGATTACCTTTTAATAAATGTAACGATATTAGAACTTTATTCCCCAGTCACTTTGTGTCGAATATTTTTTAAGTTGTTTCCCCTTTCGTATTTCATTTCTTCCGTTAATTGTTTTCACTCTTTCTTTGTTTTTCAAGAAAAAGTATGAGAGCACAATTTACGTTTCTTGGAGTTTGCTTTGGAACATTACAAGTTACTTCTGCACTATTATGCATTTTCTGGTAAGAAAATTTGACAATTAACTAAGATTTCAACTTATTAAGGACTCGTTTATTCTGATCTCCGCTCACAGAGAATTTTCCTGCTGACGATGAAGTATGAAAAATCCCATATATGTTGCTAATCGTAACGAAAATGTAAAAATGTTTTTAAAAAAGCTACAAAATGGGATTTTCCCCGCGAGTTGGCAACACTGGCACGGATAATGAAATTATGCTCATATTTATAAAGCGGAGGGTTGACCCTCTTCTGTTTAACTCTATTTCGGATCGAAATTACTCTCTTTTGTTGTTGTTGTTTTCTAATTATACGAAATTTTGTACAACACTAACTCCGCTTTACGGTGTATTACATGTACGGCATGAAAACTAGGTTCGCGTTCGAATCTTCAAGACGACCAGGACTGTAGTCGAGGGTACACGGCGATACACGCCGTAATGTACTGTGATATGACGTTAATATTACCAGTAATGAGAACAATTTCCACATTGCCATGTTCCACAGCAGAGTATAAGCGAGGTGCGAGGTTAAGGTTGACGAATAACATTATCACTGACTCAGGCACGTAGCCAAGGGGGGAGGTCCGGGGGGTCCGGACCCCCCCTTCGAGACCAGAAATGAAAAAATTAAGGAAGGATAAAACATAATGAAATGAAGAAGAGAAGGATCAGTGTTAAAAATTAAAAAGTAAACTACAGGAAGCTTTTGCTTACTCTTTCTTATGAGGAGATTTGTATTACTTGCAATATGGTGACGAGGTAAGCGAGATATTCTGGAAGAGTCAGGGAATTTGAAATGTCAAGAAAAGTTATGGAATTCTCAGAATTTCTTCTACTAGTCAGGGAGATTTCAAGCTTTCGAAAGCATAAGTGCCGTTGTGTAACAGCGTGGACATTTTAAATCATAATTTTTCGTCATCGCATCCTTGCAGTATCAAACATGTTATTTCAAGGACAATTTTCTATTGCTCCTTTAACCTGTCATTTGGAGCCGACAATAGTTCACGGAATAATAAAAACAAAAATTTATGTTGAAAGAAAGTTCTGTTAGCATTTGATTCAACACAGAAAGGAACGTATATATTGTAAAACTAGTTGAACATACACATGCTTCGCACAGGGGCTGTATTTGGAACTCAACGCCTGTGGGAGTATCACCATGGATCTCAGCGACGGCGAAAACTATGGATTTGATACTAATATCGGTCATTTTGGGCTATTTTTTACATGTCTCGGTATCCACCCCCCGCTGACTCCTGGCCCGTATACAATTGTAACTAAATTTGCAAGTCATCGCTAATGGAAGTGTCACCATTGATTTCAGCGACCGCGAAAACTATGGATTTGACACTAATATCGGTCATTTTGGATTACTTTTATATGTCTTGGTATCTCACCCCCTCCGGTGACTCAAGGCCCGGAGCCGAATAGCGTGAATTTGGAAGTTAATGCGATCCGAGTTTCACCATTGATTTCAGCGACCGCTAAAATATGAATTCGACACAAATAGCTCAAGTGGTAGAGCGTTGGCTTCGCATTCGGGAGGTCGTGGCTTCGAATCCATCCTGAGTGAGATTTTCCAGGGTTTCCCTCAGTCCTACCAGGCAAATGCCAGGATGGTACCTACTAAACAGGCCCTGGCCGATACCTTCCTAAATCCTTTCCAGTGTTAATGTTGTTGGATATCCAGTGTAAAATGGCTTCTGAGCTGTATGTGGTGATTGTTAAATAAATAAATAAATATCGGTCATTTTCTACTACTTTTACATGTCCCGGTAAATGCCTCCCTGAGACCCCGCCTGGTTCGAATTTCGAGAAAAACGTTTAACTTTGGTCTGGAGCCTGGACCAAGGTATTCGTGACTAAAATTTGGTAACTCTCGGTCAATTTGTCTGGTTCCCAAACCGGTTCCGGTAAACGCCCCCCTGAGACCCCCCTGTTTCGAAATTAAAAAAAAAACGCTTCGTCTTGATCTGGGGCCTGGGCCAAGGTATCCCTATCCAAAATTTGGTAACTCTCGGTCCACTCGTCTGGTCCACAGGCCGCACACAAACAGACAAACACACAAACAAACTCTTTATTTTATTTATATTAGAAGATAGTTTACAAGACAGTATTGAGTATGTACTTTTTATAATAATTGAGGTCATAACGAAAGGAAAATTGTTATATTTGAATAAACAGGAGAAGGACGTAAATATTGTAAAATCTTTTTCGATACTTTTTTTTTATTATTTTGCTCGAAATTTCTTCATAGTTTGTTATTAAAATACTTGCCAACATATCCTCATTTTTTTGTGCTAACAATCCAATATATGTTTATAGTAAAGTAATTTAGATTGATCGAGCTTCTGGGCCTTCAGAATTTCATGACTTCAGATCATCATTGTTGTTTACCCACGTCTCCAGTCTTATGTTCATCAAATCAAATGGACCACCACTTGATCAGTTCATGCCTTAGATTACGTGAACACGTGGATTTAAAACCACCGTGCTGCAAATGACAGCAAATCCAGAGTTTGTACAAAAAAGCGCTAGTGACACCTGTGAAGAAGCAAAAATTGCGCTTTGGAGTATTTTTTTAGTAAACCGGTGCAAATAGCTCTAGAACACAACTGTAGTGTTGAAGATAAATAATAAGATCTTTAAAATAACGTTATTTTGTTCAAGCTTTTAAAAATCTTCTACCAGCGTTATTTAATTATTAAGAGTTTACATGTGATAAATATGGAGTAGGTTCGAGTTAAGAGATGCGAATAGCTCCATAGGAACAATTTATTATTGCAGAGGAAGTTAATGGTGGGTGTTCAAACTATTTTGTTTATGCTTTCTATGTTTTGTGTTATTAGTAATATTTAAGGTATTTTTGAAAAATGCTCTAATCTCTTTCCAGCCTTAGAAAAAAATAGATGTAAACAAACCCACCTGACTACCAGTGACTGGATGACCAGAGATTGGTTGTTGGTCTCACTGCACTAGTATCCTGCCATAATATAATCCCTGCTAAAACAATAATTTAAAATAAAGATATCTGAATTTATCCTACATTTTGTGATAATAAACTCATTATAAATAATATTTAATAACAACTGTAGTAGCTTTATTTCCGTACTTGGACATGTAGTATTTACTGGGCATGCGTATGTGTTCGCGCGCCGACCCCGTTCATTTGAAATTGTAGAATGCAGTTTCATGTCGACGATGAGTGACAGTAATTCATCTTCATCTCGTGTTATAAAACACAAAAGAGGACAACAAGAACAGAGGCAATCTCTTTTATATAACGATTTAAGAAAATACATATTTCCAACATAGTAGTAGTCAGTATCAGTTCGTTAATTATTTACCAATTAATCGTAGCCTTACATTTTGGAAATTGTGCAATCCGATGACAGTAAGCTAGCAGACGATCTTACTGTTCATGTCTCTCGCTGTCGAAACACATGTGAGCCGCGGAGAAATACATTTCGCTTTGTTTACGTCTACTTTGTTCTAAGGTTGGAAATACCTTAGTGACAAGTGTGAGGACAATAAAAAGTTGCACTTTACAGTTTTATTGAGCAAACGGACGCAAATAGCTTCAGGAGAAGACTTTATCAAGGTTAGTGTTACGTCTTATATTTTATGGGTTTTCATTGTTACTGTTATTACTAGCTGTTATTATTCGAATGTTATTATACAGGAAGGAACCAAGACACAAATTGTTAGTTTTGGGATGAGGGAATAGATCGATGCAAAATGGCATATTTTTGTTCTGAGAGGATACCCAAGCGCTTTGAAGGTCGAAGGCTGTGATTATCCAATTGCTTGAACCCTTGTTCTCTGCTGAAAAGAAGCAAACTCGTTCGACATTTTAAAACTAAGATATGAATATTTTCAATATCACGCCAATGTTAATACGTAACTTTGTGCAATACAGAACCTATTAATTGAAAAAAAAAAATGAAATGAAATCTTTGAGTTTTACGTCCCACGGTTATGCCGGTTAGGCTAAAGGAGACGGTGAAGATGAGTAATGAATGAAATGGTGGAATGAAGAAAGTGGGAGGAAACGGGAGAACCCCGAGAAAACCCACGCACACGGTGTTTGTCCACCACAAAGTTCACTTGGCGGGGGCTGGGATCGATCCCGGAACCCCAAGCACCAGAGGTGAACGCTCTACCTATTAATTGAAACAAACATTTCATGCCTTAATGATTTTATAGAGTTAAATTTGAAAACAATTTTCTTGCTTCTGACTGATCAGGCGCAATTTTTTCTGTTTCTTCTCGGAGTGAGTGGGTTCTTTCTCCATATCTAAAACCCATTTATGTTACTAAGGATGTGATGTAAGGAGTGTCATCAAGAAAATAGCATGAAATACTTTTAGACTATAAAACAGTAATATATCCTTTATATTTTTTAATTTGCCTTTTACATTGTTCATTAAAAAATGCCTTATGTCTTTTATGACAATTATAGATTATCACAATACAGCGTATCAGGGGTGCCCATCCCCCCCAAAGCTGATGGCGCACTCCCCCCAAAAACTAGTAATCTCTTCCCCCCTCAAAACTCAAGTCCTCTAAAAACAATTGCCCAGTGTAGCAGTAGTTTTTATAGTACTAATAATTGTTATTTTTGTTGTTTTTATTTCCTGTAGTAGTATTATAGAATGCTTGTAGTAGTAGTAGGGGCAGTAGTAATTATAAAAATGGCATTACTTTTATTAGTAGTCTTGGTAGTGTACAATACTAAATATGTTCTATAAGAATATTGAAGGGTATAAAAACTTCTACACACTGTGTATGGCACAGGTATTCTTTTTTTACAATTAGTAGTAAGGTAAACGCGCCTGAATTCGACAGGCACCCGAATTCGACATACCTGTGCTTAAATGTTGTGAAATAAGCGTAGGATGTCATCCCTGAGATCGTGAATAGAAGTGGCAACATTATGGGAGTGTCTTTTCTCGTGTCAAAAGTGCGGTTACAGTGGATAAGTCATACGCATGGAGAAAAGAAGTACATTGTTGTGTGTGTGATACCTCTTCGAGAAAAAAACACATAATCTTAAGAAAATCATAAGACGGCAGGTTATTTTCGTAAGACTTTTATTAAAGTTAGGTTTGCTTCAATCAAATAGTGGTACTTTAATGTTGTAAAGGAGTTTCAATCAGTGCGTTTTGTTTTCTTCTGTGATGACAAAGGTTGTCATGTAACATGAACGGGGGGTTGTCGAAAACACAAGCTTTTTTGTAACGTGAACCGGATTTCGACAAGCTTGTCGAATTCATGCTCAGTAGTGCAAATATAATTTTAACTGAATATCTAAACGTACAAGTATGTTCAAAGTCTTTCATAAAGCTATTTATTGCATAATTCTCTGATAGTTGTAACCTCAGTTCGATATGGAATGTCGAAATCAGGTTCCTGCATGTCGAATTGAGGATCATCGAAGTAACTACTCAGTTCAGAAAATTTAAGTTGTGTTCTTTTGCCCGTCTGATAATTTCTGCATAATAATAAAACAATATTTGAAGCTAAGAAGAAATTACTACTACTAATAATGCCGACTTAATGTTTTAAATGGATATAATTGAAGGTGTCGAATTCAGATACCGCAACTGTCGAAACCAGGTGAAGTGTGTTGAATTCGGGTTCCATTGACGAGTTCCAGTTTCATAAAAAAATTTAATATTAGCATTTGAGCCTTGAAGTGACTTCGAGTATTAGTAGAGACTGTACATTTCAAGGAAAAAAATGGGCCAACACCGACCAATATTATGGCCACAATAGGCAATTGATTTTGAAAAAGGTCTTTAACCTGTCGAAATCTGGTGCGTTTACCTTATTATTTTTTTCTTTACAAAATATTGATATAATTCCCTTGTACATGAAAAGTAAGATGCAAGTTACAAGTTATTGAGTTTGATACCAAAAGAAAATGTTATCCTCGAAATTAGCCTACAAAAAGAAGTGATATCCAACAAAAAACATTCCTGTAAAAGAGCCAAGTACGAGTGGCCTTAAAAAGAATTGAAATCACAAAAATAGACGCCAAGTTCTAGTGGACAACAGTTACAAACACTCACTGGCTCACTTCAAATTTAGATTTGAAACTTGGCTGTTGTTTGTATGGTTACCACTATCTCACAATTATGTCAAACTACTTTATAATTTTCAACAGACAACATAGGCAAGTTTCAAATCTAAATTTGAAAGTGATTCCTTGAGTGTTTGTAACTGTTGTTCACCAGAACTTGGCGCCATCCTTTCATATAGCAACTTGCGCGGTACTTCATTCATAGAGTTTCTAAGCACGGGTAGGGGGATTCATTCTCGAGATTAAAAAAAAAAAAAAAAAAAAAAAAAACGCATCGTGTTCCAATGTTATTCTGACGACAGCAAAATTACTAATTCGACATTAGAGTAAAATTCTTCCCCAATTTTTTTATTCCCCCATTTTTTTCTCGATGGCACAACTTGCGCCATTAATTCCTCCTGTGGGCGGCCCTTCTCTCTTAAAACGAACCAATCTTTCCTTTCATACGGCTACTTGCGCGGTACTTCATTCATCGAGTATCGAAGCAGGGGGTACGGGGGTTCACCCGGAAAATTTTTAAAAATTAGCTTCTCAAAATCGTGTTTTAATGCTATTCCGACAGTAAAATTGCTAGTTCGAAAGTAGAGTAAAATCCCCCCCAAAATTTTTCTCAATGGCGCAGCTTGCGCCATACATCCCCCCTGTGGGCGGCCCTGCAGCGTATACTCTCTGAAAATTTTAGGACTACATATTGAAGACGGCATACTGTAAAGAATCATGGATTTAGTGTTGCCAACTCCGAAAAATAAAATCACCTATTTCTGGCCCCTATGAATCATGGCCATTCACCCCCAAGTGCCTCCTTGGGAGTCATGGTCCCTGGCCACTACAAGTCCTGCCCTATACATCCAGCAAACATTGTGTCTGTCCCATTGATGTTAGGGACCCTGCCCCTAACACCTGTGTTCTCTGACACAGAATCCATGACCCTTCATCTTCAGAGCTCGTGTTCCCTGGCTCCTATTGTGGTGGTTCCTGGACATTGATTGATCTTTCTAGCCTCAGTTCCTTAAGCCTAGAATCCTAACATTGAATTTTAATCTATTTAATATCTTTCAGTTAAAAAAGAAAAAAATGAATGAACCGTCCCAATTCCGCATAGCTCGAAACATCAAAACAACAGTTTAGAAACAATATTTTTTTGAGAACCAATTTCCAGTGATGACAATTATATGATCTGAGCTTAATCTAAACTTGACTTATCTTCGAAAAATTCAGGTTATCCGATCCGGTCCTGTGCAAGATGGGATAAATTTAGAACTATTTCATGCTGGGCTCCCTATTATTTGACTTCACTTAATTCCATCGATTGTTTGTTTAAGTTAGTATACCAAACCTTCTTTATATATTTACCATATCTATCTGTCCGTCCAGGAGAGAAAAAATCTCAACTACTTGGTGAATCACCATCAATTTTGGTCAGCATGTAGAGAAAAAAAAAATGAAATGAAATCTTTGAGTTTTACGTCCCACGGTTATGCCGGTTAGGCTAAAGGAGACTGTGATGATGAGAGATGAGTGAAATGGTGGAATGAAGAAAGTGGGAGGAAACGGGGGAACCCCGAGAAAACCCACGAGCACGGTGTTTGTCCACCACAAAGTTCACTTGGCGGGAGCAGGGATCGAACCCGGGACCCCAAGCACCAGAGGTGAACGCTCTACCACTGAGCCACCGCGCCCCCCTCAGCATGTAGAGAGTGAAAAGTTAGGGATAATGTACGTTGAGGGAAGTAACATTCAAACCGGTAGGGTAGAAATCAACCATTTCTGCGGTTAACAGAATATTAATTTACATAGAGCAAAAATGATAATTGGTAGCGAGAAATGTATTTTTAAAATAGACCAGACTTTGACTAGCTGGGGACTCCGCCTCCAGACCCCCGCATTTGCTCGGTCTACAACCTCGCATCTCTTATGTATCAGCATTTGCATCAAGAGTGAATTTCGTGCATTTGCTCTTAATATTTCCTAAAATTAGCCAACTGTGGACTTTACCCCAAGCCCTCGCGTTTGCTTGGGCTATGTCCTCACACCTCATAAATCCACAATTCTACCGAATTTCAAGTTTCTTTTCGTATTTCAACTACCTAAATAATAATAATAATAATAATAATAATAATAATAATAATAATAATAATAATAATAATAATAATAATAATAATAATAATAATAATAATAATATTTTGTATCCCAAAGAAAACGCCCATTTAAATAACATAGAGATTTTTTTTTATTTCCCCTTTAGACCCCTTAAAAATGGGCTCCTTAAGTTATAGTTCTTGTTATTATTTGTTTGTGGTTACTTTCTGAGCGACAGTTTGGCAACATTGACTGAAACGAGAAGAGAATACTCTGCAACTGCCAGCCTGTTCACGTAAGTCGGTGCAACGCATTTCACAAACACCAATCATAATAAAATGCACCCGAACGACTATGTATATATGGTACGTGACAGGAAATCTAAAAGATTCGAACATCCACGTATCGAACATTGGTTTAACTCTTTTTCCAAACAACATTGATGTTTTTCATACCTAGGTATTAATATATAAAAAGTAACTTCCGCCCACTACTTACGTAGTGTTATTACTATCAATATAAATAAATAAGATTACAAGATGTATAAAATACTAGTAACAATATGCTGAACCGAGATTTCAGTCCCTGTGTGAGATTTAAATACAAATGATTCAAAGGATAAGATAAGAATAACATACAGAGGAACCTGCTAGAAATGTTTCCAAGAGTTTCAAAACAGCGACACAGAGTTCTTTTGTGGCTAAGCGGTTGGTGTGTGCGCCTCTGGCATGGGAGACTCAGATTCGATTCCCGGCGGGAGCTCATATGGTTCGGATTCCACGTTAATAAGTAGGTCAATGTCTTATGTAGCTTCGTGCTGAACGGGACATTGAAATCAACTCAAAAGGGTGGCACCAAAACAAAGTCGCGAATATACACACCTTGACGCATATAATACTTCATACAAAACAAATATTATTGACTCATATTGCATAACTTTATTATTTCCTGTAAGTATAATCAATTCTGCAGTATGTAAGTAAGTAAATTTAACATTTTTAGGAACCGAATCCTTTTCAACAATCCTGGAGGGGGCAATTGCCCCTAGTTGCGAGTGCTCATGATAAGATATTATTATCACACAAAGGATGTATCGGGACAAGAAAAGAATGACAGTTCGTATATGATTCTTTCCTATTGCATTCACTAGACTTTAATTTAAATCTGTGTGACAGCTCGTAAACCGATGAGAAATGGTTAGGACAATGGTAGTTCCAGGTTTCCCCGAATAAGGGAAAAAGGGCTTTTACAACCTCTGGCCAGAAAGTTCAGTGAATAACGTCATTCTGCTCACCGTCGCCACATTGTAGGGTGAATGTGTAGTGCGTGAGGTCGAAACCAAAAATGGATACCAAATTGGAACAACGAACAAACTTGGAAAACCAACGAAAGAGACTTATGAAATGCTGACAACAGTTTACGTAGAACGTGCAGTCACCTTGAATTTTTTAAACGTTTCGGAGAAGAGCAGTTCACCGTGGAAGATGCCCTCCGAACTGGCCGGCCTTCATCTACATGCACCTCGGACAACGTACAGAAAGTGAAGGAACTTTTGGCCAAGGGTCATTGTGTGATAGTGCAAATGATAGCAGAAAAAGTGAGGATTGGTCGTGAGACGGTCCAAATCATAGTTTCCCAGAATTTATGTAAACGTAATCTTTTCTCTCTACTCGTGCCACACACTTTGACGCCGAAAAATATGCTACTTCGGTTTGATGCCTGTAGAAACTTCATCGACATGGCAAATCAAAACCCAAATTTCCAGAAAACCATCGTCACGGGCAACGAGACCTGGAGCCTAAGATATGACTCGAAGCCAAACATCAAAGTATGAAGCTGTGGGATCCAGAGTCGTCGAAAAGCAAGAAGGTGTGAAGTGAGAGATCCTACATCAAGACAATGTACAAGCGGGTACACCCCAGCACGCAAAATAAGACAACTGAAACCTGCTCCACGACAATGCCTAGCACACACTGCATTTCTGATTACACAACAGGAGAGTTATGTCACTCAATCACCCATCCTACTCTCCGTACTTGTATCCCCTTGACTTTTTCTTGTTCCCCAAATTGAGATTACCCCTGAAGGGCCAGAGGTTTGCGGACATTTCGGAGATCCAACACAATGTTATGACCCAGCTGAAAGCTATGAAATGAGTACGCCAGGAGTTTCCAGGATTTATACAACCGTTTCAAGAAGTGCATTACCATCAACGGAGATTACATCGAAGGACAGCTACTGCTGTTTCAGGTAAGATAACAATCCATTTGAAATATAGACACATTCACCGAACTTGCTGGACAGAGACTGTAGTAGAGAGAAGGTAGAAAGTAGTACTGTGCATCTGCTGGTAACACACATTGAGCATCAGCGAAGGTATGAGTCTGGGGAGAATTTTGTAATTCCGGGCAAGATTCCTACCCGGAACACCCTTCAAATCATCACTGAAGTAAGATCTAGAAATTAAGGTATAACTTGAACAAAATGACCGAAAGTGCTTCCTACTGGTAATTACCTGATATTATTGATAATCTCCTGCATCTCAACAGCATTCCTCCGTTTCTACGTTGAAATGTCAGAAACAGAAACAAATTTTTAAATCAGCAAAATTTTTAAATCATTCATCCGACCTTTTTTTTTTTTTTTTTTTTTTTTTTTTTTTTTTTTTTACATATTGGTCTTTGGGAGTCATTCCGTAGTACCAGGCTTCGCAAAATTCTGCGAACAGCAACGCAATGCAAAAAAAATGAAAAATGTCGTTATAATTGCTCTGCTAATTATTGCAAACTCGATCGTAAATTTCGCGTTGCGTTGACGCAAACAGTAACGGAATTCATCAGTTAGTGGCAATTAATTTCCAGTGGCGGATTCACGGAGAGTGAAGGAAACAATCACTCTCTTCAAAGGTTTCACTTACTAGCGTTAATTCGTTAGAAAAAGAAGTACGGTCTTTTCTTAATGGATCCAGTATGAGTAACACAGGTTTGGCAGAGCCCAATCAAAATATGTAGTATTTACTAATAGCTGGCACGAAAACTAGTTTATCGGTTTTTAGAAAAAACGAAAGCGGTTTTTTAAAAACTTTGGGAAACAATTTTTCAAAACCGGTTCGGTTTTCTATTTAAAAAAAACTGGTTTGGCTTTCTATCAAAATCCGTTTCAGTTTTCTAACAGAAAGTTTGTTTCTTCGTTAACTTGTTTTTAAATGAGTACAACAGGGATAAGAAAGGATACCGGCATCGGGAAAAATCACAATTGGTTTTAGTATTAAAAAATGGGTTTGGAGAAAACTGAAGTGTCTTTTTTCGTGTTTTTAGAAACCAGGTTTGCCCATTCCTACTACTTACGTAAGCTTATCACTTGAAGTGTGGGTGTTTCAGGTCTTGGTATGTACGATTCATTCTTTGGATAAACAGCTGTGAGACAATCAAATTCTTTGAACTAAAAATTTGTATTTTATTTTTGTGCCACAGAAAAAAGGGCGGTGAAGTAATGCGGAAACCAAAACATAAGATTTGCAATTTCTTTCCCCTTGGTTAAAAACAAAGAGAAAGGAAATGTAGAAATTTCAGCGCTCCTGGCCAAGGTTATTAGATTCATTAATTAATTTGTGTTAACAGTCTTTCTCAGTAGCTAGAGAAGGACGAGATTTAGAGTTTAATACAGTGTGTCAAGATTGCAGTGTTAGGTGGCACAAACAATTGTTGGAAATAGTCTTTGTGTTGAGGAAGAAAGGCAGTGGAGAGAACCCCGTGAGTTAAGAAGTGGAGACGGTTCGGGAAGCTTTTCAGCAAAGTCCACGCAAGTCGATAAAACATGTAAGTACAGTACTGCGAATCCCATGTTCGACTATTCATGATATCATGCATTAAAAGTTACGTCTCAGAGCCTACAAGTTATAGCTTATTCATAAACTTCAGTTTAATGGCATGCTTTGCAGATATGAATTCGCTGTTGAAGTGCTAGTGGTGAAGTGAAGGACAATTATTTCTTTAAAAGAATAGATTTCCCTAAGGAAGATACCTCTCATACATCAGATAAGGTGCATAGGCATAACTACAGGATAGGGGTGAGGAAAATCCAGATCAGTTTGTGGAATATAAACTCAACAGCCCACAATCAATTATACATGTGGGTGTGCGTTGACTGACAATTCTGTCATAGGCCCATTTTCTTTGAAGAGGGCTGTTGCGATTATAGATTCTAACTCAACTTACATAGGACATTGGTTATAAGTTGAGACAACAAAGATGACGTGGGAGCTCCTCCGTGGCTAAGCGGTTAGCGTACACGTCTTTGGCGTGGGAGACCCGGGTTCTATTCCCGGCGGGAGCTCATGTGGTTCGGATTCCACGTTAATCAGTAGGTCCCATCTCATATAGCCTCCCTGCTAAAAGGGATGCTAAACTCAAAACTCAACTCAACTCAACTCAAAGATGACGTGGCAAACCTGTGACGTATGGCTTCGTGAATTTGCAGTATAGGCACAAAATCTATTTTATAACATCCTTGATTAGTGCTGGCCAAGGATGTTATAAAATTGAAGATCTGCCTTTACAAACAATCGTGAAGATATACGTCACAGTTTCACCACTCCTACTCCGCCCGCTACGCACAATAAAAACGCAATGTTTTGAGCCAACATTCATGGCGGAAACGAGAGTAGCCAATCAGACGTGCCAATGCTCTTTTTTTTCTTCATTGAGTTAATAGTATGAAGATACATATGGGCAGATCCTTTATTTTATAACATCCTTGGTGCTAATTTGTTTGACTAGTGGTGCCGTCTGGCGTGTGCAAAGAGAAATGTACAGCTAGCAAACCTTGTAAACAAGTGGAAGATTCAGTGAATTTGAAATAACAACTTGACTAACAAGTAAGTATAGGCAGACACCGTGATGCACTCTTCAATCCAGATACAAGCAGTGATGCCAACCCGTGGGAAAAATCCCATATTTTGAGATTATTTGACTAATTTCTCGAAATGGGATAAAGGGAATTCTCGTAAAAAAAAAATTTAAAAAGCAGAAATTATGGGATTTTTCATATATCCCATTGACGCCGACAAAATTGACCAATGGATCTTCAATAAAAACGAAATTAATGTTAATTGTCAAATTTTGATAGTATAAAATTCATGTAGTGTTGAAGTGATTTATTGAGTTAATTGTGAATCTCAAAAAATAAGGGCCAAGAAGCGTTAATTATATTCTGGTATATATATAAAAAAGAAGAAAAATGAAAGAAAGAACAGAAAAAACGGAAGAAGATCAAACGAGAAACGTTAATCTCCAAAACGATCCATACGAAATGAATGAAGAATGAAGTTTTCCACGTTCAGTTGAAGATCTGGCTTAAAATCGTGGTGGAAATAGTAAACTCGCAACAAGATATACGCATTTTCATCAGCATTTTTCAATTGCCAAAAAGTAAGGGGGCCGCGGTGGCTCAGTGGTAGAGCATTCACCTCTGGTGCATGGGGTCGTGGGTTCAAACCCTGATCCTGTCGGGTGAACTTTGTGGTGGACAAACACCGTGTGCGTGGGTTTCCTCGAGGTTCTCCCGTTTCCTCCCACTTTCATCATTTTCATTTATTTCTCATCATCACCGTCTCCTTTAGCCTAGCCGACATAACCGTGGGAGGTAAAACTCAAAAATTTCATTTCATTTTCTTTCAGTTAAGAAAAATATATGTTCATAAGCTGTTTGATAAAATTAGACTATCAGAACTTTTGGGCCATTCACTCATATATTGAAGAAAATGATTGATATAACTCTCCATGTTTTCTAAGATGATGATGATGATGATGATGATTATTATTATTATTATTATTATTATTATTATTATTATTATTATTATTATTATTATTATTATTATTATTATTATTATTATTATTATTATTTGCTATCAGTATAGCATGGGAAATTCAAAAGCAAAATGGGAATTTCTACCTCTCGAGATGGGACGTTTTAAAGTTACAGGTTGGCATCACTGGGTACAAATGAAAATGGCAGACTATGAAACTAACGTGAGAAATACTGTTGCACATCAATCATCAGTAAACCATTTTCCACACTCCTAAACAATGTGAATGAATTCATTTACATACAGTGAAATTGTGTTCTTACAAAGTTTTCGATATTAATTCGTTTTAAATGTGTTCTCGAAACAGTCGCTCCCAACTAACTACGTAATAAGCGGAAGAGAATCAATGAAACCAACCCGTAGAAAAATTCCATCTTGTGGGATTCTTTTACTTTAAAAAAAAAAAAAGAGAGAGAGAGAAAGCAGTTGTCTGAAAAAGTCGAACTTCATTGGGCTAAGTTCTGATCCCTTAAGCCCCTATTCTACAACTGCTTGAAGTTCGAAAACGTTATTGTTCCCCTCGTTTACCTTCATTTTAAATATTCCCGCGCAAACAGCAGCTTGAATGTGTCTCTTCACTCTTCTCACTTTCATACCTTCATTCTCACCGTTGCACACTGGGGCCAAACCAGGCAATTCTTAGCAAAAATTCGAAAAATGAAGTAAAAGATTGACTCGATATAATTTGTTATAATGAAACCTTAATAGTGTATACATAAGATAGTGTGCAGGAAAAGAAGTGATAGCAGTTTACAATGAACTCATGGGACGTGTAAATTTGGTTATAGGAAATTGACTTTGAATGCGACTATTCCTACATTGCTTGTAGATATTCAGTAGCTGGTAAACATGGTGACACGACCAACATGTATGTATCGTTTTGTATATTTAGAATGTTGTTGTGATGTACTGTCAATAATCATATTTGGAATGATGCTAATATCATTATCATATCCCTATGATAATCCTCTACTTAATATCATATTTGGAAAATGCTGTGGTACTGAAAGCATATAAACTATGGTCAAACGATAGAATGGCATTTTAGTAGAAAATATGGCATATGTCTGTGATTTTTACTATGTCGTAGCGGAAACATTGTTCTTACTGTATGCAAAGAGAAAACCTGCACATATTTGCACTTTTGGGAAATATAGAGCATGAAAACGTTTGAGGAAAACCGCATTCTGGATGCAATGCTGCTTTTGAATTGAGCTGGGATGAATGTGAGAAAAGTGTTAGGTTATTAGACGTGTGATCCCCATGCACGCAGTGACAAAGTTGAATATAGGTCTATTCTGGGAATTTTGCCTCCAGACCTCGTTGGGGGCTACGGCCCCACGACCCATCTTGTTTCCAACATCTAGTCATATTTCTCTGGCATTCACCAACAGAATCAAACTCTAGTCAAATATATTTGATTAATGGTAACATATTTGAAACGCCAATGTTTGCTAAACAATCTATGGACCATAAGGTAGAATCATATTAAAAATGGTATTGATCAATCAGAATTGTGTTTTTTGTGATGGGTGCACAGAAGTGACATTGGAACCAACTGTAATGAGCCACCGCTCGCTCCAGCTCAGAGTGTTCCAATCAAGCCCTGAAATAACTCAAGTAATGGACGATTCAATATATAAAACAACCTGAACAGATTACTTATGCTTGTAAATCATAATATGTTTAATATATCTGATAATATTAATATATAATATTCATATCGAGAACTTGGGATGAGATAATTTTTATATTGAAGCGTCCTTGCATCTTCATTGTTGTAATGAATCCTGCACAACTTTAAAATAATTTTGAGAAGCAAGAACTTTCCTTCAATTTTATTACTCTTCAGTTGTAAAATAAATAAGTAAACTTTTTCCTTTAATGCGTAAGAATGTAAGCCAATCGTAAATTGATAAATCAAAGCATATTGCCCACGCGTTTGTTTATGCCAATCATATAATCTGTTATATAAGTTAGGCGTGAATATAAGGAATATTGCCTTTTATGATGTAAAACTCTATGTTTTTGATGAAATAATGTCGAAATAACATTATTGTAGCCACTGCACACACCGAGCTAATTGGTTTTCTTTCAATTTTCTGCTTCATATTGCTAATTCTTATTTTTGCCAAGATTTCAGTGCTTTGGCCCCACTGTGCGTCGTGATTAATCCGAATGGGTTAAAAAAAAAAAAAAAAGTTTTGAACTGAACAAACTCATCATTATTAAAACGTCGAGCACGACTTTGCTCGTTTCTGATTTTGAAAATGCTCCTGCATACACTACAAGTCATTACTCGGCACCTTGTATGCCACATGTCGTTAAGAAATCATCTATAATAACTCTTTAAGTAATAAGTAAAATCTTGTTGTGACTTATTTAAACTCTTGGATTGCGAGCGAAGCGAGCAAGAACATTTTTAAGAAATCTACGTATTTCATTGATAACCGATAGCAATATTTATCTAATAACATACTTTCTGGGGGCGACTCATCTTTTATTCATGTCCAACACCACTTTTTCTTTCTCCTTGCTTGTTCGGCGCCCCCTTGCTATCAGCGCCCGGGGCCGGCGCCCCGCTGCCCTCCCCCTTAGCTACGGCTCTGGGTGTGGCCTAGGGACCTGGATCATTTCTCTGAGAGCTTTAAAACATTAAAATTTCATGTTTCTGTCTGTTATACGGTTCATCTATTTAACACTACATCATAATCACTATTTAGAGAATTAGAGTTGTAAGTTTTGTAACTTGTAATACCTAAACTGCTACTCAACAACAGCTGACATGTTTGCAAAATTGTGGCTTGTTTCCTTGTATGAGACATCAGTTTGTGCGGGAGGGATTATTTACAGCACAGGGGCATACAATATATAAATATGGGCCTGTATATACCTAGGCATATATATACACTTAATCAATAGCAACAATATGGACGTGAAGTAGACTAATAATTAGCGCTAATTGTCAAATTTTGCTGAAAAAGCATGGATGCTAGTTCTGCAGTAATTTGTGGTTCAAAGAACTTCAAGAAAAGGAAATCATGATCTGGTATTTTTTTTTTAAAAAAAAGAGGAAAAATAAAATAAGAAATGAGAAACAACCAACTTAAAAAACGTTCCACACAAAATGACCGGAGAATAAAGTTCTTGTAGTATTGTTACATTCATTAGAAGATGATGTCTCAAAGGCAAATACAAATACTACCGTATTTACTCGCGTAATTTTTGCATTTTTTTTTAGACGAAAAAAGTTGTTTTGAAACAAGGGTGCGTAAATTATCCGAGGAAAAAGAATTAGCCACATCAGTGAACATCATCTAATTTTTCCCCAGTCAAAATAACACGAAAATACCGGTACACATTTTCTATGTAGCAAGAATTGACAACAAACAACTAATTCTTAATTTGTAGAAAAATAACATTAAAAAATTGATTAACCCTTAAGAGATCCGGGGTTTTTGGGCTATTTTTTAGACTTTCAGTCAAGCAGCTACTGCATCGTCACTATTTATCCTAGGATCATGGTTCATACCTCATTCTCTTCAGAATGGAGCTGGCTTTCAAATGATACCACTTGCATGCTCATACCATATACAAGAAGCGGGAAATGATGTCAAAGGGAAAATTTCGGAGGGAAAATTTTTTTCTCGCACTTTGGGTCCCCCTGGAGCGACCCTGTGTGAACGTAGCCATCTAAAAAAATCTGATAAATAGTACTTGGTATACTGAATGTGTGTGTCAAATTTCAAGTTTCTATCTCGAATACCAAGGGCGGGAGAAATTTTATCAGGAATTCCCACCATGCCCCAAATTACCGTAAAACACCATGATCTCAGGCAAAAAAATTCCTGACACATCCCTAATTACCCTAGGGTCATGTTTCGCCCATCATCCCCTTCAAAATAGAACTGTCTTTCAGGCGGTATGACTCAGGTGTCTCCATCATGTATCTAAGGCGGGAAAATGAGGAAAAACGGGATTTTTGGGTCTAAATATCCTTTTTTCAACTTTTAGCCCCCCCTGGACTCCCCCTATTTTAACGCAGAGATCTGAAAAAAATCTGGTAAATACTACTCGGTGGGCTGAATGTTTATGCACAATTCCAATTTTCCAGGTGCAAAAGTAAGCCCGCCAAAAAAATATACCGACAATGTCCCATATTCCCGTATACAGAGGGAAATTTTTAAACATTCCCTGAGATATCCCTAATTACCCTAGGGTCATGTTTCGCCCATCATTCTCTTCAGAATAGAACTGCCTTTCAGGCGGTACCGGTACCATTCACTTGTCCCCATTATGTATCTAAGGTGTGAAAATCCCGTGAAAGGGATTTTTGGTAAAAATTTCCCTTTTTCAACGTTTAGCCCCTCTGTACCCCCTGTTTTAACGAAGAAATCTGAAAAAATCTGGTAAATACTACTCGGTGGACTAAATGTTTGTGCACAATTTCAATCTTCTAGGTGCAAAAATAAGCCAGCACAAAAATAGTACCGAAAATGTCCAAAATTCCCCTATACAGAAATATATTTTGATAAAAATTTCCTGACACTTCCCTAATTACCCTAGGGCCATGTGTCGCACATCATTCTCTTCAGAATAGAACTGCCTTTCAGGCGGTACCATTCACTTGTCTCCATCATGTATCTAAGGCGGGAAAATGAGGAAAAACGGGATTTGGGGGTAAAAATATCCTTTTTTTCAACTTTTTGACCCTCTGGATCCCCCCCTGTTTTAACGCAGAAATCTAAAAAAAAAAAAAAATATGGTAAATACTACTCGGTGGACTGCATGTTTGTGCAAAATTTCAATCTTCTACGTGCAAAAATAAGCCCGCCAAAAATACTTTACATACCCCCCCAAAAAAAGTATTACACGAAAATAAAAAATTTAGACTTATGACGTCATCACCTCCTATGTCTCGACACAGGAAGGTGTGAAACCATCCGTAATGTCTTCTACAATGCCTCTGGACTTGAAAAAAAACGGACGAAAAAGCTCAAATAGGAGAGTTATAACGCAATGTACCATGAAAAACGCATATGGTACAAATTGTACCATAGGATCCCCAAAGGGTTAAGAAGTCGTGTGGTTTCTTATCCTATAACAATGGCTTTGCTGCGTTGCCAATTGTTCATTAGCTACCATAATTGATTCCTGGAAAAATGCTGTTTCACAAAAAGTTTCCGCGTGAGCAAATTACGCGAGGAAAATAAAATATACAAAAAATGCTCTTCAAAATTGGGATGCGAAAATTATGCGAGGGCGAAAATTACGCGCGTATTTATGGTATATCCTGACAACAATATGTAATTGTACTCGTTAACATTTGGTAAACTTTCTAATGAAATGAAATTTTCAGTTTTATGTCCCACGATTATGTCCTTTAGGCTAAGGAAGACGTATGACTAAGTCAAGTGAATGATAATGGAAGAATTGGTGGAACGAAACGAGAGTATCTTGAGAAACACGATGTTGTTCACCACAAACTTACTTGACTGGAGATCGAAACAGGAACCTTACACTCCAGGTAAGCATTCTACCTTATCTATAAAATGGGAAGCTATCGGACTCCCATTATATATATACATATATATATATATATATATATATATATATATATATATATATATATATATATATATATATATATATATATATATATATATATATATATATATATATGTGTGTGTGTGTGTGTGTGTGTATGACTATGTATATGTGTATATGTGTGAGTGTGACTAGTATAAGATGGGAAATTCAAGACCAAAATAGGAACTTCTGCTTCTTGGAAATAGGATTTTATAACGTTTCAGGTTGGCACCACTGAAGGGAATGCGTCATTCTTCCTTGTGGATTGTGAAAGGAATGGAGATGCATTAGATTTGTGTTAGCCATTTTTTTGATAGCTCTAGCAACTAAAAGAGCTCACAAGTAAATGATTGCGTGCTAAAAAGAGAAATAGCAATCAGAAGTTTCTACGTAGCATTATTAAAATACAACATCTTCATTTTTAGACAGTATTTGACTCTCGTACGGGTCATCCGCGTTACCGTTAACTTCGTTGCGTAATGTAAACGTGAAGCGGCAAAAGTCTAAAACTACGAAGGATTAAGTGTTTTATGCTTTACTGTGAAATAAGAATGTGTCGTGTAAAAAGATTTTCTTTATGGGCTTGCAGTAAGTATATAGATTAAGAATAAGCAGGGAGATGAGATTGTGCAATTAGGTATTACACAATCTTATCTCCAAAGTAATATCAACACGTGTGGGTATAGTTACTTTGGGATAAGTCTAATGTACAGTTACTGATTCTTGCAGGCAGACTTTGGAAAAGTAACTCTACTTCGCTTAAAGAACCGCACCCTAAGTTGACTTAATATTGATTGCATCAACTTATGGGCATGTAGATCGGTGAAGCTGGGGGGACCAACCAAGGTCAATACCACGTAAGAATCAGTCAAAGTACAGTTTTGAGATGATGAATAGATTACAGTACTTTTATATATGGTAGACCGTCACTAAAATTTGGCTCTAAACTCACAAGCCTCGGTGCTTAACGGGACACTAAACTCCAGATCAACCAATCTTTATTTATGCAGAAATATTTCAAGAAATATTGCAGCATATTCATTTGTATTTATATGCTATTCAGTTCAGCAGATGCCATCGAACAATGGACGCTGACCAGTCCACACCTTACGGTGCTCTAGTGCCGTGCTAATAAAGGGTGTCCAATATATATATAATGCAACCCGGAGTTTGGGATAGTAGAACTTTTGAACCGGAAGCGGTACACAAATAGTGGTTATACCAAAATGAAGCCTTGTTCATGCACATAGTTTTAAACTAGGAAGCAACGATTGAAGTACACTAACAAGGAAGGGTCACGCAGTGGCTCCGCTGAGATCCGAACGAGACAATTGTGTTTGCATTTGAAATGTTATAACTAGATGAATCCCAAAGTTATACGTGCCACCGGGAGGAATATCGTGAGTTACAACATATTTTGTAATGTAAGAACTACAAAAAAATTACATGGCAGAATAGTTTGAACCGAGTCATTTGTTCGGAAACGGTTGGGTAAGTGGAAAACTCGGCCAACACGTATCCCATCATTTTCAACGACAAACTTTTTGGGGTAAAAAACTTTGTCCCAGGGTCCCCCGCAGGGTCCCAGACGGGGTCCAACTCAAAATTTTCAAATGGGAAGAGGGGTTAAGTGGCACATAATTTGAAAGCTGTTGTAAAATGAAAGAAAATGCAGCAGGTCTCGACTCTCTACAACAACCCTGTGCAAATTGGCGACGGGTCAAAATGTAAACAAAAACAATTGAAAAGTCCATGGTCACCCCTATAAATCGGAAATGGTGAGACAAATGTGAAAACAAAAAAGGATGTGTGGTATTATTTTCAAAGTATAACGATTTAAGTGAAAACGTCTTGTCCCAGGGTCCCCACATGGTCCCAGGTGGGGTCCAACTAAAAAATGTCAAATGGCAAGAGAGGTAGGACATCGTTTGAAAGCTCTTGTTAAGTGATAGAAGATGGAGCACGTCTCGACTTTCTACGACAAAACATGTCCAAAATTGCGGTGGGTCAAAATGTAAACAAATTGGAAAACAATCCAAGATGGCCGCTTAAAACCTATATCGAAAGGATAAGCATACCAAACTGCTGAAGCTAGGAAAACAAATTTGGCATTAATGTTGATTAGTAAGTGACTAAAATATGCAAAATGTTCAAAAACGCGACATCTTGAATTGAAAATGCCGCACTATGTATCGAACGCATATCCAGCTCACACCACAAAATATCAGAGTATAATCTGTAATCCAATATGGCTGCCATCGTGAAAAATGAGTTTGTATATAAACATGTTATTTCTTGGAATACTGTACCAAGCCAACAAAGTTTGACGCAGTTCGATGTACTGAAATGACTTACATATGTTTGGTACTACTTGCCAATCTTGCAAATGATTTTTTTTTTATTTGGTATTGTTTGAAGTATTGAGATCAAACCAACGAATGACATACAAATGTAACCATCACGAATACGTTACAATAGAGCCCCCAACTTACTGGTGCAGCAAGTTCTTTCTGTATGAACTACGTATGACAGAATTAAAAAAATACCCCAAGGTATTCAACTTTTTTTTTTTTTTTTTTGCACTATGAGTAGGAAGTCATAGTTGTGTGTTCATCTCATATTCGTTATATTCAAGTAAATAATGCCGAGAGAACCGTGAAGAACGTGCATTAAGAAGAAACCATATATGTGTTGTTACCGAATGAAATAATAGTTGAAGTGAATCGAAATTCAATTGTTCTTTAGTCTTCCTAGTAGTTCTAAATACATAATAGAGAAAAATAGAGATTTAGATTTGTACTGTTATGAATGGCATAGGTTTTAAGCGGCCATCTTGGATTCAAGGTGGCCATAGTTTTTCAATTAAGCTTTTATTTACATTTTGACCCGCCACAATTTTGGACAGGGTTGTCGTAGAAAGTCGAGACTTGCTCCATCTACTTTCATTTAACAAGATCTTGCAAACGATGAGCTTCTTAACCTTTCTTGCCATTTGAAACTTTTTAGTTGGACCCCACCTGGGACCCTGGGACAAGACGTTTTCACTTAAATTGTTGTACTTTGAACATAATGCCAGACTCCCTTCCTATTTTCAAGTCTCACCATTTCCGATTTATAGGGGTGACCATGGACTTTTCAATTAAGTTTTTGTTTACATTTTGACCCTCTGTTATTTTGCACAGGGTTGTTGTAGAGAGTCGAGACTTGCTGCATTTTCTTTCATTTTACAACAGCTTTCAAATTATGTGCCACTTAACCCCTCTTCCCATTTGAAAATTTTGAGTTGGACCCCGCCTGGGACCCTGCGGGGGACCCTGGGACAAAGTTTTTTACCCCAAAAAGTTTGTCGTTGAAAATGATGGGATACGTGTTGGCCGAGTTTTCCACTTACCCAACCGTTTCCGAACAAATGACTCGGTTCAAACTATTCTGCCATGTAATTTTTTTGTAGTTCTTACATTACAAAATATGTTGTAACTCACGATATTCCTCCCGGTGGCACGTATAACTTTGGGATTCATCTAGTTATAACATTTCAAATGCAAACACAATTGTCTCGTTCGGATCTCAGCGGAGCCACTGCGTGACCCTTCCTTGTAAGAATCGCACAGTGTTGCCAGATGTAACTGAAGGTGTATTTTTTTTTTTTTTTTTACAAGTCACGTAAATTGACTCATAACTCATACGTATGGATGTTCTGTCGTTAATTTTCAGTTTGTATAGTTGGAGTAGTTTGGAAACTATGAATGGAAAAAAGAATTTTTCATTTCCATTAATAACTAATCGGGTGAGGCCTCTGTAAGGGGTTACTAAGGAAAACGTGGTTTTCATAAATCAAAATTCTGAATTGGCAACAGTGCTGATGTTTCAGTGCATCAAAGGGTATGTTAAGGATCTGTCTACATTATGCAATTTCTGAAAACAATAAAAACTGAAATTATCGTGATAAAACTTTTACTTACATGCACCCGGCAACATTGCTATTCATCAAGAACTGAATTGTCAGTTTTACGGCAGATTCCGGAAGTGACCCTGTTTTGATTCAATGAATAGTAGTGTTGCTGGCTGCATGTAAGTACAAGTTTTATCACGATAATTTCAAAGTTACTTTTTCATTGTTTTCAGAAATTGCATAATGTAGACAGATCCTTAACACACCTTTTGATGCACTGAAACATCAGCACTGTTGCCAATTCAGAATGTTAATTTATGAAAACCACGTTTTCCCTAGTAACCCCTTACAGAGGCCTCACCCGATTAGTTATCGGTGGAAATGAAAAATTCTTTTTTCCATTCCATAGTTTTCAAACTACTCCAACTATACAAACTGAAAATTAACGACAGAACATCCATACGTATGAGTTATGAGTCAATTTACGTGACTTGTAAAAAAAAAATTGATTTACACCTTCGGTTACATCTGGCAACACTGTGCAGTTCCTAGTGTACTTCAATCGTTGCTTCCTAGTTTAAGACTATATGCATGAACAAGGCTTCATTTTGGTATAACCACTATTTGTGTACCGCTTCCGGTTCAAAAGTTCTACTATCCTAGGGTGACCAAATCGTCAACTAGAAAAAACGGGACACCTTTTAGTTTTGGATGGGTTGCTCCCATATATATATATATATATATATATATATCTTTCTCTTTGTATCTGTCAGAAAAAAGGACAAATTTACACTTTTTCGTTTCAAAACCTATTGAAAAGGATGTGGAATTAATTAAATAACTATTAACTATCAGCAGATAACAAAAAATGAAAATATAAAAGAATGAAATATTTGAAAACATTACTAAAAATATATGAAACATTTATCAATTATTAAAATGAGAAACATGAGGTATGTTCATGGGAATAATGTACTTCAAAATATGAGTTCATTTCATGAGCTAGATTCATGAGAATACCTAGCTGTTCTAGTCATCTTTAAAACTTGCTTCTTTTCTAATAAATTTACGTTATAAAAGTTACAACAGTCCATTTTGAAATTGTACTTAAAGAATTTCAGAAAGAGTCTCCACTACCACCCTGCTTCTTTCGTCTCTCCATTGAATGTTCATGAGTGAAAATATTCTTTCAGTATTGCCGTTATGAGCAGGGATCGCAAACGCAAATTGGCATATCTTTAAAAATTCAAAGTGCTGTTCAGACCTAGTATGGGTTTTGAAAAAACAAACCCACTTCTCGTGGTGCTGGAGGGACTTTTTAAATCTTACTTTTTTCCACTCCTTTATATTATTACTAACAAAATCCTTCAACGAAGCCACTTGATCGAAAAGCAAAGAATCATTTATTTCAATACTTCTCTGTTTGAAGTGTGTAACACTATCTTCAATCTGTCCCCAACTGAGGATGTTCAATAGCATCCATTTGATATTGAAAAAGTAGTATACAATACACTACATTTCCTTAGATATTCAATGCAAGTTTCATAAGAACGGATTCTACATTAAATGATAAAAACTGTTCGTCTCTTCTTTTAGACATAACTTTAAGCATGCCTTCCAATACATCATTGATATCCATAACACTTGTTTTTGCATTTCCTTTCAATTTTCTTAATTCCGTGGTGGAAGGCACTAAGCTGGTTATGGATAAATTATGGGTATGCTTCACTTAAAGGATTATTGTTAATTATTGTCTAGTCAAATCACGGAAATATTGTACTGTACTGATGACAGCGCCTCAATTTTCCACCGCCCAAAACAGAGAGCAAAATCAGTTCAGTTGAGTTGATTTTGAGTTTAACGTCCCTTTCAGCAGCGAGACTATATGCGACGTGGACCTACTGGCTAACGTGGAATCCGAACCACATGAGCTCCCGCCGGGATTAGAGTCCGGGTCTCCCACGCCAAAGGCGCGTACGCTAACAGTTTAAGCACGAAAGAGCTCAAGAGCAAAAACAGGTTACATTTATTCATAAGGTTTTCAGTCCCTTGCACTGTCATCTGCGGAGTGAAAGTCTTGTATTGGGGAGACCTGGGAAGGGAAGCAATGCAGCCACCATATCCACCATCGCAAACGTCGTAATGATGTTGCTCAGTAATTAGATATGTTCCAATTAATCACATAGCTTAGTAAATAATATAAATTAAAAAATTTTAGCGATTGGAAAGTTTTTTATACCCAATGTAAATACGGGACATTGTGACGTCCCGAGAGATTTTTTCGGGATACAGGGAATGGTAGTGCAAAAACGGGACAATCCCGTTTTTACGGAACGGTTGGTCACCCTATACTATCCCAAACTCCCGGTTGCATTGTATATTGGACACCCTGTACTATGGAGGACATTGTACGTTAAGACCAGGCAGACAAGTTATCCATTTTTCATGTGGTGTAGTCGCTGCGTACGGTTCTCTTCCGTCTTTTATTTCCATATACGCATCACTGACGTGATGGCGTTCCTTGTATAGGTACCAATTTCACATTACGAAAAGCCTCCTCCCATAGGTCGACTATACAGCACCATTTTAACGAACTCATTTGTTTATATTGCACCGTTTGGAGTCGATGAGGCATAATAAGCCTGATAATATGTCTTCTATTCGTTTGTCCACATATCACTATCTGAGTGGTGCGTAAATTGCCTTCCGCGCACTCAACACTGGGTGCTGCTTTGTCTACTCATGCACCATATCACTTAAATTGTAATTGTTCGTGCGTCACACCTTGCCGTACAAATAATGTAAGTCTTCTACATGTTTCAATTTTCACAAATACCAGTAGTCTTTATACATAACATGAATTTGTAAGGGTTATTAACACATTTCCAGATAGCTGTAAATATATTTTGAACTGGAAGCCTAAGATTGAATTGTCGAAGAAACTCGCCCGGAGTAAAAGTACCAATAAAAGTACCAATATTCACATATTGAAATTGAAGAAGACATCTGGGAAACCTTAGCGCTTATGGCCGGCCTCCGAACCCGGGACCTCCAAAATCAAATGAAATAATAATAATAATAATAATAATAATAATAATAATAATAATAATAATAATAATAATAATAATAATAATAATAAAACTTGGAAATTGCCATTAAAACAGTATTACTTACATGAACCCGACAACACTGCTATGCATCAGGAATTGAGTTGCCATCTTTATAGCAGATGGTGGAAATGCGCAGTGTTTTGATCCAAACACAGATGCATTTGTTTCACCATGTCAGCAACTTAACTAAGAGTACAAATGTTACTGTTCTCAATGTTCAGCGAATGTTCGTTTCTAGATCTTGTATAGTTCGAGGATTATCCTTGTATACCTCTTTCTTTAAGTAGCCTATAGATAAAAAAAAGTCCGGATATATTAAGTCAAGGGTCATAAGTCTTTGCTTATTATTTGCTCACCAGAGATTCTTTCAACATGTTTAATGTTTTAATTAACGTATGGAATGTTGCCCTGTCTTCCTGGTCACGTTCATCAATTGAACAACAAAGAAATGGATTGCGTGATAACCTCCCGATATGCTGTGCTATAAACTGCATTGTAAAAAAAAAAAAAAAATAATAAGACTATTCGGCGCCGTCAGCCCACACCTACCTTTATGGAATGCCACTGTTGTTCTTGCAACACGTGTGGGGGTCAGTTGACCAGTATCTGGAATTTTGACTGTTGACGTAACCATTGAGGTTGAACCAAGCTTCATCGCTAAAGAATAACTTGTCCAATATGTTGATTCCTTGGTCTCGATTAAAAGATACACCATGTGCGTGGGTTTTCTCGGGGTTCTCCCGTTTCCTCCCACTTTCTTCATTGCACCAGCTCATTCATTACTCATCATCACCGTCTCCTTTAGCCTAACCGGCATAACCATAGGACGTAAAACTCAAAGATTTCATTTAATTTTTTCGATTAAAAGATTTGAACCAACGGCAATAATTCGTTCGGGATTTCAAATCTGGCATCTTAAATTCTTGCACAACTTGTATCTTATCTGTGTGTAGGTGCACCATTTTTAAAGCAATGTACGTCATTGTTGGTGGTAAATTTACTTGTGCTACAAACTTAACGTAAAGATTTCCGTGGGATTGTGAAATACACTATTCTTCAGTTTCCAGGACCTCTTGTGTAAAAATATGCTGTTGTCTATCGTCTTTTTTTTTTCGTGTACGGATCTCGACTGACGAAATTTTGAAACAAGTCTACATACTGTTCACTTATCTGGAATACTAGTTATTGAGAAACTGTTCTTAAAATTCTGCTGTCACTGTGTTCAGTACTGAAATAATTTTTCTTCTACAGAGTACTTCCTTGCACCAAAACAAGAATAACTTAACAAGACACTAATAAACACTAACAACACAGAACAAAATACAAAATAACACTCAATACCAAAATGCACTGCCGACCAAACACGACTGACCGTTCCTTAGGTTTAAAAAAAAAATGTAATCTTGTGACAGCAGTGTTGTTGTGTGCATGTAAGTAACACTATTTAAATGACGATTTTCAACTTTCTTTTTTCTTGTTTTCAGTGCTTGCATGATACATACAGTTTCAAAACACACCTTTTTTGGTACTGAAACACCAGCAGTGTTGCCAATTCACGATTTTAGTTTATAAAAACAACGGCTATCCTAGATCCCCTGTACAGACTTCTCATCCGGTTAGCTATCGGTAGGAATGAACAACTCTTGTTTCACTGCCATAAATGCCAAGCTACTCCATCTAATCAAACTGAAAATTAACTACAGAATGTTCATACATATGAGTTGTGTGTTACTTTACATGCTTTTGTTAAAAAAAAAAAAAAAAAAGTATTTATACTTACCGTTGTATTAGCAACACTGCTTGAATACTAATGAAGTTCATTCTTTGCTTCCAAGTTTAAAAATATCTACATAAAAAAAAGATTCATTCTGTTATAAGCAGGGGTAAAAGTGAGGGGGAGCGCGGGGAGACGTCGTCCCCTCACTTCCAAAAATCTATGGTATGGAGTGCCCTTCACTTCCTAAAAATTGCAATGGGCAAAGATAGGCAAGAGGGACGGCATGACATCATGCGTCCTCCTAACAACTTTTACCCCTGGGTATAAGCATTATGTGTGTACCACTTCCGGTTAAGAAAAAAATACCATCCTCAACACCGGTTTTCACTGTAAATTGAACATCCTCTATTTGGTGTTTCATGATAGTCAAGAGTAGTCTATTATTTCGTTCATTTCATTTCATTTTTATCCATGGTCATACATGAAGTTTGAAGGAAGACGAGCGTATGAATCGGACGTATTATGAAGCGTTCGTTGGCGATCGCTAACAGAGAAACTAAATGACTGTGTATTATTATTATTATTATTATTATTATTATTATTATTATTATTATTATTATTTTAGAAAATTGTCATTTGTACCTTATCAGTACTTCAAATTATGACTTCTTTTATTTATTAAAAAATATGTTGCGTAAGTACCGCAGGAACATGTTTATTTGGGTAGAGCGCGCATACTAGTGCATGTATACTTAGTGATACTACGGTGGTCCCTCTATTTTTGGAGCTATGTAACTTTAAAGTTTATTTTCCTTCGGTTTCGAAATTTTATAACTGTCACGGACTACGTTAAATCGCATAACTTTGAAAGGGCACATTTTCCGCCCCATTCGGCACTTTTTACTTGTTTCGAGATCTTCCACTGGCTATCTTCACTTCAGCATCCGGTAGGATATATGTATTTCGGCACCGAGCCTTTGGTAACAGAATCCATCTTAAATTGTAGGACTTCTTATACCTAGGTATAACTGCGATGCTGAAAAACGTTGAACTCACCAGTATTTGTTATACATCTCGGAACCGTTAAATTGGACGTCCTTTTTTTTTTTTTTTTTTTTTTTTTTGCATTCACCTTGGCCTATTACTGTACACACCAGGCCTGTATCCAGGGGAGTCTAGGGGGGCCGACACCCCTAAATTTTTACTGGCCCCTCCTAAAATTTTCACGGTACGCTTAAAAGTGAACTATAATATGGTGATGAATTATAATGGGGTTGGATCGGCTCCCCCTTTCCTTAATTTTTGGGCTGGCTACAGGCCTGGTACACATGTTGATGTGCTCCAGGAACGCACCTACAGTGAGAGTCCGCTGGGTCCGAACCACTCAAAAATTCATAATTCATCATTTCATTTTGTACACTTTCTCAGTAAAATTATACTTTTTTTAAACAGGAAAACGATTAATGTAGCATGAAAATTTGATCTTATACTTCATCTCTAGGGGAGAGGGGGGACATTGATACACGGGGCACATATGTACAAGGTAGATATTTTTCCACTGTGAAGAGATAAATAGACAACAGTTTGGTGTTGGCAACATTGGTGACAAACGAACATCGTGAGGCACAATTGATGGATGGCCACAGCGACTTTTCTCTGTGGAAACAAAAAGCTTGATTTCTGAGAGCAAAAGTGTTTTCACTTATGTCTTTGTAAGCTTATATTTGTAATAAGCACTGAATTTTTTTAAAAAAAACTTGTGTATGTTGCATGAAAGTGTTAATTCTTTACAAATAATTTCATTTATGTTCAATTGCCCTGTGTGGAGTAATTTTTCAGTTATAAGAATTAATGATCCTGAAGTTTGGTTGGGACACATTAATACACATACATGTGGGGTGGATTGGTATGGACCAATGTGCCTCCACTGCTCTGTACCAATCTGCCCCTTCCATTTGTAATTATAAGGCTTGACTGCTCTTTGTGCATTTCCCATGTATCACAGTTTTCATTGTGATTAACATCAAGTAGAAAAAGTTACTAATAATATAGGCTATCTCTTGTGTGTCCCAAACTTATAAGAGGATAAATATTTTCATCGTGTGAAAGTAGCTACTACTATCCATTTCATAAAGATAGGCCCCTGACTTCGCGATGCTACCGTGACGTCCAGTCAAAACTTATATTTCATTGTCGTACCTCGTTGGAATTGCTGGAATGTTGTCTTTTCAATACTTAAGATATAAAAATTTTCTTTGTACTATGTAGTGAGGAAAAAATAAAAATTAATGAAAAAGTGCGTATTTTTTCGTACTTTTTTGGTAGATCAATGTTTATAGAGCTATATCTCAGAAAAGAGATCACGTGAAATAATTTCCTGTGTACAGTATGTAGATGCATCCATTAACTATAAGATGTGAAAAGTTCAATTTTCATCACTTGACATTTTTTGTGTAATTAAAACAAATGTACGACGCTCTGATCTCCTTTACCATGGTAGGTAGAGAAACGTACAAAACACTGTTCGAAAATTTGGAAGTCTAGTGTTCCAAATATTTGGAACTATAAACAAAAAAGGGTTTAGTTGGTAGAGTATTTATTTATTTTTTTTTTAAATGTTTACTTCAACATATTCTCTGCGTTAAGCGGTGAGCCATGTTGCAACCCAATCTTTAAATTCCCCGCGCTTATATGAAGAAACAGCATACAGTAAATGGAAGTGCGGCAACGCTGTCGTACACTGTTGTCGCGTTCAGGAAGCTTGTAGCGCGAAGCCTACTTCATAAGAATGTAATAGGAAAAGTATTTATTATAACCTTTCACAACATCATAAAACTATTAATGCATGCACACTTATGTCCAAAATTATTGTCGCATGTCTATAAATATGTTATTGTAGGAATATAATTTGATAACGAATTCGCCTGGTATTTCTTATAATGTTAGTATGTGTATAATCGGCAAAGACATGTATGTGGCAAATTTCATGTCAAAAGAGCAGTAAATAAGAACAATAAAACGAAACTAAAATTTTCTTATCCATTTAGGAACATTTTGTTTTACTCATGCTAATTTTCGTATTCTTTTCCTATGAAATTTATTACAAGTATACATTTCCCGACTCTACATATAGTATCAGTATTAAAAGTACCCTGCAAAATCATTATCAAATTATATTCTTAAAAGAAGACAGTTATAGATATGCGACAATAATTTTGGACATGAGTGTACACATCTCAATGTAATCGAAATAAAACGTTGAAGAAACACATCCAAAAACTCATATCTTAATCTATTTACTTCATTCACTTTCGTCATGGCTTTGTTGACTCATCGCTGCTCCTGCTATCTTCCCTAATATTTATAAACAATGGCTCCATTTCTACCTCAAGATCTATCAGTATACACACTCTACAGCTTACGAACATGTTAAAGGTTAAAAAAAAAAAAAATGTAGCCCTACTGTAGCCTTGGCAATCATATGTTCACCCAAGTTCTGCGATCAATTCCCCTGCCGAATGTAACACAGAATGAGTCCTTTGTTTTCTTTCAACGAAAGTAAACAATGCAATGAGTAGGTGACGAGGGCTGTATTTGCGTCTAATCACGTCGCACTGATTAAATCTTCAACACTTCCCTTCGGTTCGTAGGCGTCAAAAACTTCCACACACACTCACAGCATATGGGTTCATTGCAATGAAACGGACGAATGGGCATTTATATTTTTGTGAGTATATCTTGTGCTTTTTGATTGAAAAAAAAATGGATATTCCTTCACGAGCGGCGATATTACAAAAAGAAGAGGCAAAATGTTTAGCGATAATGAAATTGCAGAACTGATGAATGACTCCGACTCAGACGGTTATGAGTTAGTAATTAATAGTAAGGACATTGACTATTCTGTGCTCAGTGGCGTATCCGGGAGTGAACAAGATAGCAACTCTGTTTCAAGTAAACCTGAAGCTGCGCTAAAAAAAAAAAAAAGCGTCATTCCTATTCAAAGGCAGATTCTAATGTAGCTTGGAGCTCTTAGATCTGAAAACAGATTTTCTGTGAAGTGTAAACTCAATATTACATATCAACTAAGGTTGTATCATATAATAAACTTTGTGCGTGTTTTTGTTTCTGTGCAAGTGTATTTTGTACTGCGTGCAATAAGTGAAAAAGTGACAAAAAGCAACAAATTTTCGAGGACCATCACATGCAAATCCAAACAAGATAAAAGTTTGCTTTTCTAATTTTGAACACTTGGTACATTTACTGTATATCCTGTTAATTTCTAAGAAATTGGTTTAAAATCTGTGGAGACATTTCATTTTAAAAATATCTCTAAAAAGTGCCGGACAGTATGCGTGACAAGTTTAAATACCCGTCCGGCTGAGAGTCTATACGCGCCAGGAAAATGTGGCAAATTAGCACTCCGTATAAACTGCGATAGCGAAGGGCGCAAAGCAGAAATAATCATAATGTCATATTTGTGATTGTTTATCTTTTAAAACAAGTCAAAACAGTTTGGTTGAAAAAGCTATTTTAAGATCTTTCTAAAAGTTTTTTCAGATTGTTAATACACCGCAGCAATTCAGAGATAATGATGTCTCACTTTTTACTGAATAACAAGAAAATTACTACGTGTTCAGTAATGAAATTTTCAGAACTTACAGGTAATAGATGCACCTACATATCGTGCACAGGAAATTATTTCATGTTCTCTCATTTCCGAGATATAGTCCTATAAACATTAATTTACCAAAAAAGTACGAAAAAATACGCACTTTTTCATTAATTTTTATTTTTTTCTCACTACACAGTACAAAGAAAATTTGTATGTCTTAAGTATTGAAAAGACAACATTCCAACAATTCCAACGAGGTACGACAATGCAGTATAAGTTTTGACTGGACGTCACGGCAGCACCGCGAAGTCAGGGGCCTATCTTTATGAAATGGATAGTAGGTAAATACATGTCTTCTACGTCTTTGTATTATCTTGTCATATGAAGTCCTATTACTTCCTTACGTTTATTTTTTCATATCCAGTAAATTACGCTTAATTAGTCATTTCAAGTACTGAAAAACGTTTCTTTATCATCGTATGTGTGTTTATTAATGTTTATATTTTGTTTCAACCACTTTTTTACGAATTCCTCAACGTTGGGGGAAAAAGTGGGAATTTGAGACAGCGTTACCAACTTCTACAGCGCAAAATTCTCAGCTTTTACAAAATTCCGAATATCTCGGTAAGTACTTGACTTATCGACTTCAAATAAACGTGAGAATGTTTCTTATGGCATAACAAATTGTCCTATAAATTTAAAACCGTAATGTACTTATGGCCTTTTTCGAGTTATTGCACCATATCCAAACTCGACTTTTGTCTTTTCTGTTATGTCAACACTGTTTAACGGACCCATCTAAACTTGGTGTCAATTTAAACCGTTCTGGCCAATATTTAAATTATTGTGCAAAACTAGTGTGTACCTCACTCCCTGTGTGTGCAAAAGACGTTTAAATGTGACACATATTTAACGTTATTTCTCGAGAAGTTTGCAACACTGACATGCGGGTGGCATATCTTTCGTCTTCCCTTTTAGTGTTGAATTAAATTATGAAATGCAATTTAGGTCGTTCCATTTAAAAAATCATAACTTTATATTGGGTTGGCAACACTGTTCATCCGGTGATGTCAAATAATACGTCTACCAATGTGCCCCTTTGTATAGTTGCTTCGTGCAAAGTTTCGCTTCTCTCTCTCTTTTGGTTTCTCCGTCATCAAGGTTTGACATTATAAATGACGCACCCTGTATATTTGTACATTGACGCTAAAAGCCAGTGTATAGTAAGCGTCATATTTATTCGACATTCAGCAACCTATTTGAGTTATTCGGCGAAGTTCTTGGAACTTTAATATCAAAGATTAACCAAGAAAGTTCTGTCGGTTTTCGTGGAGGTCTGTGTTCAATTGGCCCTCACGTCGTGAGTTGAATGCGAATGGAGATAAGGCGAAGGTCAGATGTTGGTGTGAATATACCCAACATACTACCTGATTGCGGCAGTTCAGTTATACAGCGAACTTGCGTAAGACAGAGTGAACATGGGACCTCCACAGAGAGCCCTAAGGGCGAGTATGGTGTACGAGTTCAAACTGGGGTCAAACGCCGCTGTAGCAAGGAAGAAGATATGCCGGGCCTTTGGTGAGGGTGTCGTGACTACGCGGACAGTGCAACGGCGGTTTAACATGTTTAAAGACGGTGCTGAAACATTGGAAGACGCACCACGTGCCGGAAGACCAACACATGTACAAAATGAAGATTTTCAGGCAGCAATTAAGCCGAACAGTGCCCAGACATGTAAGGAACTGAGACTACAATTCAGTGTGAGTAAAGAAACTGTTTGGCAGTACCTCCATCAACTTGGGAAGCTCTACAAGTTGGGTCGATGATTTCCATACGATTGGATCTGAGCCAAAAGGCAACGTGAGCAGATACCTGTGTTTCTTTGTTGTCTTGTATGAGAAAGGAGCCATTTCTGGACAGGTGTTGACATATGATGAGAAATGGGTCCTGTACAAAGCTCCACGGCGCCGTCATCATTGGTTAGCATCCCATCAACCGGTTCAAAAACAGCCGAAACCAGCACTGCACTAAAAGAAGGTCCTCCTGTGTGTTTGGTGGAATGCTCGTGGCATCGTGCATCGGGAACTGCTACCAGCTTGTCATAGCATCAATGCAACTGTGTGCTGTCAGCAGTTCGCTTGTATTCAAGAACTATTCAAAACTCTGGAGCCAGCACATCTGAATCGTAAAGCGGTCCTCCTGTTACAGGACAACTCTAAGCTCCACGTGACTAGGATGACCCAGGACACCATTCTATGCCTTGGATGAGATACACTACTGCATCCGCCATACTCCCCGGACATTGCACGATCCGTTTATCACCTGTTCTACCGCGATGGAATACATGGCCTTCCAGAACGTTGGCAGAAGGTCGTCGATGGTGATGGGGACTATTTTTGATGAACCAGGTACATCTTAGGTAACATATCGATGTTTGAAGGTTGTGAGTGAAGAAGCGACAGAACTTTCTTGGTTACCTTTATAATAACAAAGCTCCGCTTCCTTTGGAGACAAGGGGTACGCTCGAACCAAAAGTATACCACATTTTCGAGTTACTAGTTGAGGTATGAAAGATTTCAAAATTTTGCAAACTGTAGGTAGCCGTTGGATTATTTACTTCTATTTTTCCTTATAGAGACAGAACCTCATTTCTAGTATGTTTTTGTCTTTGTAAATAGCTTGCGAAACTTTTAACTTTTGATGAGAACATAAGCAAGCATTGGATTTTTATTTTATTTTTATTTTATTCTTTATTTATTTATTTATTTATAACAGTTTGAACTAGATCTGTTGAATTACTAAAGATTCTTACAAATCTTCAGATTCTTTTTATGAATCGTGTTTTTATTTTTCATTTTTTCTGCTGTAGGTTCTTAAATCTATTGTTAAAATACTTGAGTTTATGGAAGTTTAATAGAATACCATATCTCAAAATATTTCATGGAAATAATAAAACAAAATATTACGTTATTTCTATTATCAAAAAGTCTGTGTGATACTTCACTTTACTAGTACCAATCTGCCCCTACATGAGGAAGATTGGTACACATTGCAGACATTTCGTAAAATGTAATTTACTCCAGGTAGGACATTAGTAGAAACAATATTATACACTGTAAATGTAGCTAAAAAATCACAGTTTAAGTAGGGAAAAAAATCATGTTTCTCAAGCTGACGATACTTATCATCTAAAATCTCATGTAAGTAAAAATCGTATCAATGTCCCCCCCTCTCCCCAACTCTCTCCTATGAAAACAATCTGCTGTAGTTCCATCATTTTCTGAAAATATAAATTGAAGTACTTTACACTTCCTTATCGTCTTTTCGGATGCAGAATAATACTCGTTCAATATTACGTATACGCAGTGGCGTATTTACGATTTTGTTTCGGGGGGGGCCTTTGCCTGAAAATGTAAAATTCTGCAAGATCTTTCATATACTTTACTATAGTAAATAAAATTTCGGGGGTCTGCTTAAGCCCGGAAGCCCCCCTAAATACGCCACTGCGTATACGTGTGGCTTGTAGTATTGGACCCTCCCTGCAAAGCTTGGACCCCTTCCAACAAACATTTCTGGGTGCGCCCCTGATGCTGTAATACTGTGTGTACCGGTACGATTTTCTTTGCTTAGCTGTCTGCTTATGGGAAGACTGATTGGAATGCCCGTTCTTTGCATGAGGAGGATAAATTTGTGGGAAAATATGTGAACTCCCTTTTCTAATTAGAGTACGCATTTCAATGAACTTGTAATGATAAAAAAAAAAAAAAAGACATAATAACACTGTATTCTAGCATCAATTGAGAACCTCCTCTATTATACCGCGTAGAACACACCCTTTAACGAAAGTAATATGATAAAGACCTAGCTCTAGGTGGGTATTAACCATTCCAAAATAGCACAAGGAACACAAAGGAAACTGACCTTTATGAAAGACAGTGGTGACAGACAAAAGAGATCATCAATGGCCTTTTGATGGTTTTGTAGATGCGCTACTCGTAGATTCATCTCTATTCTCATACACTGCCAACATCAGTTTTATTCCATTCCTCTACCTTCTAATTTCACCTATTTTACTCCAATGTTATCTGTTTCCTTTCTCTGATTGTAAACGCTTGTTCCTACAGGGTAGTCCTGAAGTGGGCATACTCCACTTTAGTTTCAACAGTATAGTGTTAGTTATGGTAGAATCTCTGTACACAGTTACCTTGAAGTCTTAAGAGTCATAAACATCGGTATGATCACCATCCATGTCGTAACACAGCTGAATTCTGTACCAAATTCTCGCAGATGTTTTGCGGACATACTCCGAAGTCACGACGGTGAAGGCGTGTTCCACAGCTGCTCGTAATTCCTGCGTTGTATGATATCGGGTGTTTCTTACTTGTTGCTTTATGGAACCCCAGAGAGCATTGTCTGGTGTCGTAAGATCGGGACTTCTTGGAGGCTAGATAAAGGGAGCTAGTGAAGATGTGATCTGATCACACATTGTAGATTACTCCAACTTCACTGCAAATAACTGTTACCAAGCAGAAAACAACAGAAAAGAAATGAACATGGATAGCAATGTTACCAGCCAATGCCAATCAATGTTACCAGACAATGCCAAGCAATGTTACCAAACAAATGTGGGTAAAACCTAAAGCCGTCAGAAAACACCAATTAGGGGTACGCCCACTTCCAGACTACGCTGTACATCAGCCAGATAGACTGTTTTAAAGTACAAGGGAAAGAACTAAACGGAAAAGAAATAAAAAACACTAAAAAAACGATAGAATTTGGTGAATAGCTAAAAATGGAAATAGGATTTAAACCTGTATCATTAAACAACTCAAATAACATTTCCGAGGTTTCCAAACACCTCAAACCTTTCTGACAACCCACAGGCAAACAATATAGCCCAAATATATCCCCTCGCGCAGGTTTTTGAACATATGTATCGGCCCTTGACCAAGATCAATGATGGACGAAGTACAGTCTGTGGGATAGATGGGGGTCCCATGAAAGGTTTTATGCGGACCGCGACATGATTCGTAATCTGGCAAATGAAAGAAAACTAAGGTTACTTCGAAAGATCTTGGATTAGAAACAGAATGACAGAAACAGAGCATTTGACATTTATCTGGCACTTCTGAGACTCAATGTATCGCAGTTCAAACTATACATTATGAGAAACTAATATTCCGGTGCATCAATTATTTATTGATTTTAGAAAGGCCTACGACTCGGTTAGGAGGGAATAACTGTACAACATTCTTACAGAATTTGGAATATCAAAAAAGATTTGATTAATTAATATATGTTTAAATGAATCCTAAAGTAAAGTCGAGTAGGAAAATTCTTGTCCACGAGCTTTCACGTCGAGAATGGCCTGAAACAAGGAGATGCGTTGTTACCTTTATTATTCAACTTTGTTCTGAAGTATCCCGCCAAGTGAACATTGTGGTGGACAAACACCGCGCGCGTGGGTTTTCACGGGGTTCTCCCGTTTCCTCCCACTTTCTTCATTCCACCATTTCATTCATCTCTCATCATCACCGTCTCCTTTAGCCTAACCGGCATAACCGTGGGACGTAAAACTAAAAAATTTCATTTCATTTTTTTGTTCTGAAGTACGCGATAAGGAAAATGAAAGACAGCAAACAGGGCCTAGAGCTGAATGGTATTCACCAGGTTATGGAGTGTGCTGATGATGTAAATGTAATAGGAGATCATAGGAGATTAAATAGAAAGAAATGCAGAGGTCTTATTAAGTGCTTAAAGGGACATGGGTTTAGAAGTAAATGCATCATCATCATAGGTATTCTGCCTTTATTGGCAGTTCACTTGCCGCAGAAGTAAATGCAGAGAAAACTAAAAACATTGAAGTTTGTCGGGATCCTAATGTTGCAAATTATGGATGTGTTAAAATATCAAATAATGTTTTCGACGAAGTTGATACTTTCAAATATCTAGGATCAATATTAACAGACCAAAACCAAATTTACGAAGAAATTAAATGTCGACTAAAAGCAGGGAATTCGTATTATTATTCAGTTCAAAATATTTTGTCGTTGCAAATTCTATCAAGGAATTTGAAGCTTAAAATATATAAAACAATAATCATGTCTGTTGTACTGTATGGTTATGAAACATGGTCGCTTATTTTAAAGGAAGAACGTAGACTAAAAGTATTTGAGAACAAGATCCTGAGCCGAATATTCGAATCGAAGACGAACGGGAACGGGAACGGGAAATGGGCGGAAACTTCGTAACTTGGAACTGCATGATTTATACCATTTACCAAACGTTGTTAGGATCATCAAGTCTAGTAGGCTCAGGTGGGCAGGTCATGTAGATAGAACGAGAAAATGTAGGAAGCTTTCAATATTTTAATTGTAAATCCAATCGGAAAACGACCATTAGAAAGACCTAGGCGCAGATGAGAGGACAATTTTAAGATGAATCTCGCAGAAATAGGAATACAAAGTAGAAACTGGATCTAGTTGGCTTAGGACAGAAGTCAATGGAGAGATTTTATGAATGTGGCATTGAACCCCCGGGTTCCATAGGCCATAGAATTAGTTATCACAGATCTGGAGTATGACTTTTCATAGAGATCTATGTATCATTCCTTATACAATAAAAATTCCGACAGTCGTTTCTTTTTAATGTTTTTGAGTAGAAAAAAAAGTATGACCTGGGCTCTGTTCTGCCATATTCATGTCAATGAACAAGCTAATTTTATAAGTAGTTACTTGGTCTCTATATATTTCTTTACAAGTTTACATTCTTTTCGGCACAGTTTCTGAAAAGGTGTTTGGAACCTTATTTAAAGAAAGAAAGAAAAGAAACAAAAAGATCTAGCTCCACATGGATTTTACCTCCAGAGAATCAACTCACAAATTTCTCCCAGAACGTCAGTAGTAATATTTTTCCGGATTGACAAGGGTGAAAATAGTTCATGATGATGCCGTGGTATCGCAGTGGCAGCACCAGCTTCAAATGAGATGCTATCAACCTCCCTCAAACTCACACCAACACATGTGCACGATCTTCGTGCTCGAGAAGCTAGCTTTGAAACCTCAATGGATACTGGTACGTCAGAGTGACGTCACAACGTTGCTTAGTGACCGAACATTTCATTCTGTAGTTTGAGGGTGGAATGTGTGAAACTAGGAGGTCAGAACTTTTGACGATTTTTTTCCCTTTATCTTTTTTTGTGATTAGTTTTCATTGCACGTACTTCTTTCTACGGCCCCCGCTTATTGCTTTTGATTCAACTCGGATTGTTAGCCTAGAGTTAGTTAGAAAGAAGTACGGAAAACAAGTTAGGAACTTCAAAATAACTAAACTCTTTACCCATATCGTGTTACCTGGGCAAATAATAGCGTATGTCTAACGGTGCTGGATCGACAGTTATTAGGTATTATTACGATAAACTATGGATTCTTACAAATGTTTGTTTCTTGCAATGGCTAGGTATTACTATCGAAAATTAGAAACAAAAGATTTCAGATTCGAACTAATACAGAATTTGGGGATGGCAAGACATTTTAGAGTAACATTTAAAAGTAAGTATTCAAGATATCTTTGGAGTTAGGGCAATATTTCCTTTTCCTTTTGCAGTTTTCGTAGTATTCTCATGCAAATGCTAGTACAAATTATTTTTCGAAATGTCTTTTTAATAGTAGCTAAACAACATAAGGAACGTGTCCCAAAAATGTTAGCAAATTAGAATGAAACAGTGGCGTCATTTAGCGAGAGCAGGGAGGGGCAATTGCCCTCCGTGTTGGAGATTTATATAGATTTTATTAATAAAATAGTAGTAAAACAGTAAAAAACGCGAAATTTTACTTATATCAAGGGGTCTTGCCCCCCCCCAAGCAAAATCTGAAATGACGCTCCTGGAATGAAAGCTGAACCTGTTGGACGCTGTCTTGAATATATTTTACTGGAAGCTGGAAATATATTCAACATATGAATATATTGAACATATTGCCTCGAAACAGCAAAGGGACGATAAACTTAGTTGTAAGAAGATATGAAAAACACTCAGAGCAAGATTCCGGCTATATAATGGAAGATTAACAGCAGTGGCGTCTTCTCTGGGTGTACAAATTGCGTGTCAATACTGAAAGATTTTTTTAAAAAAGTATTTTAATTTAAATGAACGAATCGTTAGACCTCGGAATCTTGGGCACGGATTATCAAGCACTGCGTCCAGATAAGCCAAACTCCTAGCACTCCATAGCAACAAAAGCAAGAAAGTGTACCCAAATTCAAGGCCGTCATTTTGAGGGTAACAACAGAATTGCTAATTACGTTTCTAGTAATTATGGCACTATTTATACTGTCATACTTTTATGGTATTATAATATACTATAAATATCTAATGCAAGCATAAATTTCAATAATAATAATAATTTATGGTTGAGAAAGTTAATGAAAATATAACGGGTTAAAATTAAAAGTCAAGCTAAATTGAATTTAACTTCAAAATTAAGCAATAAAACCTAAAAATTACAATTTTCACTATTATACAGTAAGAGTTGTCTTAAGTTCTGAAAGTAATTGTAAAATTTAATGGATGAAATTAAGACAATCAGAAAATTAATAGGTTATGAAACTTACTATTTTTAATCGAAAGTGAAAGTCAATAAAAATTAAATTAAAATGGCAAAAAGTTAAGAAAAGTAAATGAAATTATGTTATATATGTGTGTTGTTTTAATAATGGCAACTATATATATATATATATATATATATATATATATATATATATATATATATATATATATATATATGTGTGTGTGTGTGTGTGTGTGTGTGTGTGTGTGTGCGTTGGTGAACCCGCCAATCTTTGTAGGTCGATCGGCTACAGAGCAGCACTCTGAGCAATTTTTGCAAAGCGAGAATTTTTTAGTGGTTGCTCGAAAAGTTTTTTACTTTTAACGCGTGCAGGACCATTATAGGGGTCCCCCCGCGAGTTCTTTTGACTCCGCTCGTTTATACGGATACAGCCGGTTTGTGTGTGAAAAGTGTGTATCCAGACTGAAAAATTTCGTTTCTCGATCGGTGTGTATTCCGACGCAGTGCCATCTACGTGTGTATTGCAAGCAGGAACTAGAGCAATTCAAACTCCCTGCAGCAACGTTCACCATTGTTGCCAATGAAGTATTTGTTGAAGTGTTAAAGAAAATTAGCAGCTATAGCAGAGGAATTATTCACAGTACGAACTAGGATATGAATATTACGTAGAAATAACCCTATGCCTAATTTTTTTTCGTTTGAACTGAGGGGAGGGAGAGGTGTATATATATAAAAAATCTATATTATAAAATTGAAAGTGACTATGTTTGTGACTTAATCTCTTGAACTGCCCGACCAATTTCGATCAACTTTGCCACATAGATGCGGTTCTGGCCTGGGAGTCCTTTTAGCTGTTTACTTTGACAATAGAACTTAGGGTGGGGGAGGAGGGGGGACGTATAAAAAATAAATAAAACTTAATAACTCTTGAACCAAATGACCGATCAGGATCAAATTTTCAATGTAGATGAGGTTTGGGACTGGGATGACTTTCATCATTTCCTTTTGACGGAGAACGTAGGGGAGGGGGTGGAGGGGGAAATTTATGAAATCAATAAATATAAAAATAAAAGTGACCATGTTTGTGAACTAATAACTTTTGAACAACCCGATCGATCTCAATCAGATTTTCAACATATATGAAATTAAAACCTGAAAAGTTTTTTATCATTTCATTTTGACAGTAGATTGTAGGGGAGGGACAGGGGGAAGGGGAAATATATGAAAATGAATAAAACTTAACTCTTGAACCACCCTACCGATCTCGATCTAATTTTCAACATAGATAAGGTTTGGGTGGGGATGGTTTCTTCATTTCACTTTTACAGTACAAAGAAGGGGAGGGGGAAGGGAGGGGACAGATATATAAAAATAAATAAAACTTAATAAGTCTTGAACCACTCAACCGACCTTGATCAAACTTTCAACATAGATAGGGTTCGGGCATGGGATGTTTTTATCATTTAACTTTTACGGTGCAACCTAGGGGAGGGGGAGGGAGGAGATATATAAAAAACAATTCATATAAGACTAAAAGTGACTATTTTTGTAATTTAATAACTCTTGAACTATCCGATCGATCTCAATCAAATTTTCAAGATACATGAGGTCCGGATCTGAAAACATATTTGCAATTTCACTTTAGCGCTAGATCCAAGGGGAGGGGACGTATAAATAAAAACTAATAAAACCTAATAACTTTTGAACCACCCAACCAATCTTGATCAAATTTTCAACATATATGAGGGTCGGGCCTTGAGAGTTTTTTTTATTGTTTCACTTTGACGAGCCGACGTAGCGGAGGGGAGGGGGAGATATATATGTAAAAATAATACAATAAAAACTGCATTAGTGACTTCATCAGTTTTCAACCACCCGACCGATCTCAATCAAATTTTCAACATACATGAGTTTTGGGGCAGGGATTGCTTTAGGTTATTCAGTTTCACAATGGAACGTATGAAAGGGGGGGGGGAGAAATTTCTAAATGATCCAAAATGACCGAAATTAGTGTTGAATCCATAGTTTTCGGGGTCGATGAGAGAAACAGTGAAACTTCTGATGCTGTTTCAATCCAAATTCAGTCCTGATAGTTGGGGAGGGGGAGGGTACAACGTAGTGGAGAGGAATAAACATTTATAATGATCGAAAATGACTAATATTAGTGTCGAATTCATGGTTTTCGAGATCATTCAGATGATTAGTAACATTTGCGATCCGGTTTAGGTCTAAAATTAGCTCCGCAACTTGGTGGAGGGGAAGAAAGAGATCTATAAATATGATAGAAAATGGCCACTATCAGTATCGAATTTATAGTTTTCTGGATCCCTTCTATGAACACTGGTACTTCCGATCCCGTTTAAATCCAAATTCAAACTCACAACTTGGGGGAGGGGGAGAATATATCAAAATCATCGAAAATAACCGATGTTAGTGCTAAATCCACGTTTTTTGAGGTCGCTGAGATGAACGGTAACACTTCCGATGTCATGGCCCGCAACATGGAGCTGGGGGAAATGTATATATATAAATGGTCAAAAATGACAGATACTACTAATAAATCTACAGTTCCTGCGGTAGCCGAAACGAACAGTGACACTTCTGATGCTGTTTAAGTCAATGTTCAGCCCTGACACTTGGGGGATGAGGAGGGATGACATACATTAAAATGATCCAAAATGAGCAATATCAGTGTGCATTTAAATTATTTATTTCAACGCAGCGAAACGGGTAATATATGCTAATAAATCTATATAGATAGATAGATAGATGGATAAAATTGAAGATAACTGTTTGTGACTCTAAATCTGCTGAACCGTCTGACCGATCTGGATCAAATTTGTAACATGGATGAGGTTTGAGGCTGGAGGCTGAGCTGGCTTTAGGCTATTCAGTTTAATGGTAGAACTGAGGGTTGGGGGAGGAGGAGTGGCTATAAAAATAAATAAATCTTAATAACTCTTGAACAACTCAACCAATCTTGACCAAATTTTCAACATAGATGAGGTTCAGGCCTGAAATCGTTTCTATGATTTAAATTTGACGGAGCAATGTATAGGATGAGAAGGAAGGGGAGATATATAAAAATCATCTATATATATAAAAGAGAACGTACAAATCCTTTGTTCCCTCATCACGCTAATACGGCTGAACCAATTTCTTTTATTTTGGGGGGGTTATTAGGATTTGGACCCTAGATGGTTTTTATCATATCACTTTAATTTTTAATTACCAGTGTCTTGAGATAATTGACCATTCAAGTGTCCATAACGTACAAATCCTTTGTTAGATCATCATAGGTAAAAATAAACGTATTTATATGCAACCCGCATGACCGTGTCACTCGGCGGGTTAACATAAATGACAGGCGCTATAATGTTAACATTTACTGCAATCACTTGAAAGCGAAAAAGTAAAAATTATCTAAGTAACAAAGTTTATTGCGTTCCGGGGTGACCGCAGCGAAGCGGGGCGGGTTAACATAAATGACAGGCGATATAATGTTAACATTTAATGCAATCTTCTATGGTTTTTATCATATCACTTGAAAGCGAAAAAGTAAAAATTATCTAAGTAACAACGTTTATTGCGTTCCGGGGTGACCGCAGCGAAGCGGGGTGAACGCTGCTAGTTTTATATAAGAATGAAAGTGACTATTTTTGTAACTTAATAAATCTTGAACTATCCGACCGATCTCAATCAAATTTTCGAGTTACACGAGGTTCGGATGTGGAAACTTTTTTGTAATTGCACTTCAACGGTATATTCTAGAGGAGCGGGAGGGGAAGGGGACGCATGAATAAAAATTAATAAAACTAATAACTTTTGAACCACACAACCAATCTCGATCAAATTTTCAACATGTATGAAGGTCGGCCGTTGGGTGTTTTTTATCGTTTCACATTGACGAGCCAGCATAGGGGAGGGTGAGGGAGGAGAAGTATATGAAAATTAAAATAAAAAAGACTGCTTTGTGACTTCATCACTCCTGAACCACCCGACCGATCTCAATCAAATTTTCAACATACATGAGTTTTCGGGCAGGGATTGTTTTAGGCTATTGAGTTTCACGATGCAACGTAGGGGAGGGGGAGGGGGAGAAATTTAAAATGATCAAAATGACCGATATTAGTGTTGAATCCATAAATTTCGGGGTCGATGAGAGAAACAGTGACACTTCTGATGCTTTTTCAATCCAAGTTCAACCTTGATAGTTGGGGAGGGAAAGAAAACAATGTAGGGGAGGGGAATAAACATTAAAAATGATTGGAAATGCCTAATATTAGTGTCGAATCCATAGTTTTAGGATTAGTTTAGATTTACGGTGACAATTTTGATGGCGTGTGCCGCAGCACTGTTGAGGGGGAGGGGAGCTATATATGATAATGATCGAAAATGAACAATATTTGTGTCTATTCCGTAGTTCTGCGATCATTCAGATGAGCAGTGACATTTCCATCCAGTTTAAATCCAAAATCATCCCCGCAAGTCGTAGGAGGGGGAGAAAGTTTTATATAAAAATGATCGAAAACGACCACTATCAGTATCGAATGTAAAGTTTCCTGGGTCGCTTAGATGAACAATGATACTTTTGATCCTGTTTAAATTCAAATTCGAACCTTCAACTTGGAAGAGGAAGAGATTTAAAATGATCGAAAATGACCGATATTAGTGCTGAATCCACATTTTTGGGGGTCACTGAGATGAACGGTGACACTTCCAATGACATGGGCTGCAACATGGCGGAGGGGGATATAATGGTCGAAAATGACCGATATTAGTCTTGAATTTATAGTTTTTGAGATCGCTGAGATGAACAGTGACACTTCTGATGCTGTTAAAATCCAAATTCAACCCCACATCTTGAGAGAGGGGAAGAGAAATAAATCAAAAGGATAAAAAATAAGCCATATTAGTGTCGAATTCATAGTTTCCGAGGTCGCTGAGATGACCTGTGACACATCCGATTTCCTGCCGCGCAACATAGAAGAGGGGGAGATATATAAAAATGGTCAACATTTTTCGATATAAGTGTTTGATCCGTAGTTTTTAGGGCCGCTGAGATGAAGAATGACACTTCAGATCCCGTTTAAAACCAAATTCAGTCCGCAACTTGGGAGAGGGAGAGATAATAAAATGATCGAAAACGATTAATATTAGTGTCGAATTCATGATTTCCGGGGTAGCCGAGATGATCAGTGATCTTTCCGATGCCGTTTAATTCGATGCCATTAAAAACGAAACAGCATATTTCGTGGTGACTGAACACATGAGAGACGGGATTGTGCATTTAAATTTTCATTTTACCCAACGAAGCGGGTAAATATATGCTGGTAAAACTTCATAACTTTGGAACCACTGAATCGATCTCATTCTAATTTTCAACGTGGATATAGTTCGGAGCTGGAATGACTTTTATCATTTTAGTTTTACGGTATATATATATATATATATATATATATATATATATATATATATATATATATATATATATATATATATAGAGAGAGAGAGAGAGAGAGAGAGAGAGAGAGAGAGAGACCACCCGGTAAAGGCATTTTTCTGTTCGAAGTGCACGTAGAAACTTCAAACAAAAAATGAATCACTGCTGACGACAAAGAGGAAGTATCCCCCTTTTCCTCAACCCCAACCGAAGTTGCGCATTGTGGGTCTTCAAAGGTAGGCCTAGTATATCATCTTGGAACACGAATCAAATTTGCGGACAGATAGCCGGGTCTGTAAATGTCAGAGGGTTCAGTGAATATATATTCCGGTGCACGCTAATCTATTGAGAACAATATCCATGCGACACACGTTTCAATATGCCTCTGAAACAAGTTAAGAGCCGTAAATTAGTTAGAAATAAATAATTGCTAGCTTATTCTCAGATCGGTGTTGTTGTTGCAACGACAGTAGCAACACCATGCGGCTTAGCTGTAATGCTTTTGCCTCTACCAAAGTCGATGGTGATAAGTAACTTAAGATTAAAAGGTAAAATCTTCTATCCCACAGCGGTCTAGGTTGGTGATTGAAAGGATATCTTTCTTACTCATCGTAGTTTCAGGAGACAGTATAGTTGTATCTCTTTTGCCTTTTGCAACCTCCGCGGCAGGTAGTTATAGAAATACGGAGTTTACAAAACCTCCGGAACACAAAACGATCTCAGAAATAGTTTAGGAAGGTCACTGGATCACCACTGGGACTTATTCTTCTGTCCACTTGAGGTCCTCTTTTATGACTGTCTTCTGAAGAGGAAGTTGGTGAAGAGAGGGTTGACCATCTTCAATTTCCTTCGGAACCAACTGCGCGTCTTTATGGTATCCTTCTTCCACCGTCTGTTGGTGATTATCTTTTGAATAGAAAACACGTGCTCCTGAATGAAGCATGCTTTATGGTAGTTGCTTACACCTGAGATACTGAACCTTACATCCCCCACATCAGGAACAGAATTCACAAGATTATTTGAAAAACACAAACATTGCTTTGGAAACATCTGTTAAAAACGTTCTATCTTCATGGCAAAATCCTTGATATGTGCCAGTAAGTAGGAACATAAGCCCGTAAAACTGCAAAATTCTCTTTTGGTGGAATCTTGAACTCTATATTTTTAGCTTTCTTGCAGAGGTTTTAAAAGAATTACCTGATACTAAATATACGAGAACATTCACTCTGAGTAAAATAAATTTGTCTTAGGTGAAGCACAAAAATTTCTTAATTTTTAAAATAAAATTCCCTTAGGTATTATTGAAAAGTGTAGCCTCTCAGCACGATGTCATCGGCAAAAGATCTTATTCGTTAATCAATGTAAAATCATTCTAGTTGCAATTAAGAGAGCTTGTGTGCTAATTTATTAGGTGGTTATGTATTTTTTGCCTTTTAAAGTGTTTAACACATACTCAATTGACTGGAATGGCACCCACAGGTATTTAATGTAAGTTTCGCACTGCTGTAAATTCAAAACAATTCTAAATGCGTTCGTATTTGGTTTCTTGACAATAATTTGTGGCGAGGCGAAGCTATTATCGTCTGTGGGTTGTATAATTTTAGCATTAATAAGGTCTTGAATTTGTTTGTTTTCCTGATCTCGAACATGCATTGGAACAGGGAGATTTGTTCTGGAACACTGCCGATTTAGGGATTCTTATTTTATGACTGTAGCCCTATAATGTCCAATGCCGTCCGGAGTGTATAAAAACATTTTTGTATTTGTATAATAACTCGTGAATGGCATGTTTCTGCGACTGGTCTAAATTAGGATTAATATCAAAAACATCAATTTTGAACATTTTTATCTATACTTCAAAGAATTGCCAATCTCCTATTTTATTGTACAATTTTTATTTTCTTCTATTGAGTTTGCTTTCATTATTGCAAAAGATTAATCTTGACATGCCACAAGTTCCACCACTGGCGTATTTTCCTAAAAGTTACAGGATAACTGGACTGGACATTACCAGTTATGTTGTTTACGTGTAACCTTTGCTCGATAGCTTGTATATGTCAAGGAAGTCTTGGAGAAACGATACGAAGAAAGATGTAGAATCATCAATCTGTCTTTTTGCTATCACCGGAATAAATGCGTGGAAAAGTGGAACAAATATATGTATTGTTACGGGAGAGAACACTCCCTTTTACAGTCCCCTTTCATATATGAACAAATAGTCATGTCCCATTGATGTCCGTTTTTAAGAGGTTTAACTGAACTTATTATGAGATAAAAGGTTAAACAGTTTATTGGTTATAGTGAATTATTAGCCATTATCGTTTCTGAATTGTTGCAACTGTATTGTTGAGTTGATTTGATTATTATTCATCGTATCTTTTCAGCAACAAGGCTATATGAGACATGGATCTACAATTTAAGCTGAAATCCGACCCACTGTAGTTCAACGCTCTCCCACCGGGAATCGAACCCGGGACTATGTGCACCAAATGGACGTGCGCTAGCCACTAGACCAGTTGAGAGGACTGCAACTGCATTGTGACGAGTTGTCAGTAGTCCATTATTGACGCACAGAAACGGGGAACGTAAATAGTGAGAAAGTGAATGAAAACTGTTAACCAAACGAAGCGGGGGGAGGGAGAACTTAGGCTACAAGCAGGGACGTAAGCAGGGGTGGCCCTGGGGGTCCGGATCCCGCCCCCGAAATCCGGACTTTTTTGTAAATTTAGTCTAATTTTAGGGGCAATTTTACAATTTTTAATATAATTTAGCCTGAAATTGTGTTTGGACCCCCCGAAAAGCTTTGGACCCCTCCCGAAATAAATTCCTGCTACGTCCCTGGCTACAAGGTGTCTAAATCCACTCTGATTAAAACCAGTTGCTTTTCAACCAACTAACCCTAAATCATTGTTTCTATATAGAGTAGTTGAGCCCCCCCCCCCCAATGTTTTCTTCGTGTCGGCGCCTATGGGTAAAAGCACAGTGCCTACGCTTTCTGCATCTTGCGAAGTCCAGTATTTCATCTTCTGTTGTGGATTTTGTTGGAGGTTTTGTGGTGACCCCTGATTCCTGTATACTTCTCCCCGTTCTAATAGTTTTTTTTTTTTTTTGCTTCATCGATTATTCCCTTAATTCCCATTTCTGTTTTGGTTATGCAAACTGGTTTGTGCAACTATTAAATACGGCTCTACTATTTTATTGGCCAGGGAAGAAAAATCTTTTTGAACAGTAGTATTCTCCTGGTGTGGAGATTCTACGACGTCGAGGTTAGACTTATGATCTTTCTCTAGTTGTGGTGGTGATATTGGAGTATGTAATAGCAGAGAGGATTATATTGAAAAATAGGATTTTGTATAGGTACTGCTAAATTGACATTAACTTTATCCTGTAATGATTCAAGAGACTGAGGTAGTACATTTATGTATATACAAGTATAGTGCGGCAATAATATATCGATTTTTTTTTTTTTGCAATAGAGAAATGAAAACTGCGCCGAAAGCAAATATGCTTCTTCGTTGCTAAGCGGTTATCGTGCGCGCCTTTGGAGTGGGAGACCCGGGTTCAATTCCCGGCGGGAGCTCATGTGTTTCGGATTCCACGTTAATCAGTAGTTCCCTTCTCATATAGCCTCGCTGCTAAAAGGGATGTTAAACTCAAAATCAACTCAACTGAAAGTATATGTCTATCAAGTGGCTAGCACAAATGTTAGTAGTCGAACAATAATAGTTACACATTATTATTATTATTATTATTATTATTATTATTATTATTATTATTATTATTATTATTATTGAATAGAATCTTGCAATTAGGTTTTATTCCCTGAAGATGGGAAATTCAACTACGAAATCTTATAGGTAGTTATATAATGCTCATATATTAAGCATTGTGTAGCATTTGAGCTGCGCAATATTTCGTAGGGCAGTGAGTCTTTGAAGCATGTCGGTAAGACAGAAAACCGAGAGAACAATTGTGCACATGTAGAAGCCACGGATCAAGTTTTGTTGGTGACTTATTTTGGTTTCCAATGGTCTCGCTATTCTTTCATTAAATTAACAGTTGAATCCTTTAAGAGCATATGTATGAATTTCATGAAGAGATCGAAGTAGAAAAAATTCTGTAAGAGTACTGTAAATATGTGAGACAAATGGATAAAAAAAAGTTATCAGAAAAGTGAAGGCACAGATTATTGCTAACCATTCGCATTAAAATTGACAACATTGCATATTAGCATAAGCTATGGTTTGTTTCATAGTTAGTACGGCTAAAACAGTAAAATAGATAAATTGATTCGATTAGACAAATATATTATAATATTCCAGAGAAACAAACATTTTAAGTGATACAAGATTACGACGTTCAATAGTATATTTGTGTTTTGTTGCTAAATGTTAATTGAAGTAACATGATAATGTCTTAACCTCTTAAAATCCACCCTTTGTCACTTTTAAACTTACTGCCTTTTTCGTCTTCTTTTGCAGTATTCTTACCGTTTAGTACTTCATTTTCGACGTTATAACAAAAATATTAAATTCGGTGGTACGAATATTTCAGTTAAGTTGATTTTGAGTTTAACATCCTTTTCAGCAGCGAGGCTATATGAGACGGGAACCATAGATGTTCATTTTACTTCGACCTCACTCACCCTCGCCCTCGCAGTAGCAGTTGGCCCTCGCCCTCGTTCACCCTCGCCCTTGCGAATGATATTGTCCGTCGCCCTCGCGCGCCCTCACCCTCGCTGTTGAAACTTGTCCTCGCCCTCGCGCACCCTCGCCCTCGCCGTCGAAGCTTGTCCTCGCCCTCGCGCACCCTCGCCCTCGGGATAGGAGTTGTCCATTATCCTCGCTCGACCTCGCCTTCGTGCTCAAAACTTTTCCTCGCCCTCGCGCACCCTCGCTCTCATATCATTGAGGGCGAGGGTAATTGAGGGTGAGGAGGCCTCGAGAGGGCCTCCTTCGTGAGGATCAGAGCATCAATTATTCAACCTATTTGTTGAATTATTTCCTTATCGTCAGTGGCAGATCCGGGGGGGTGATCGGGGCGATCGCTCCCCCCCAGAAGAGGAAACTTCTTTATTTTATGTATACAAATAAAACGCATCCCAGAGTTTGGAGCTCTTAAAAGTAGCTCTAAGTAGCAGTATTACAACCCACCACCCCCACCAGAAGTCCGTCCTGGATCCGACCTTGCTTAACATACGTCCTAAAGAAAGGAAACTAAATATATCATCGTATAACTTACTGTGGAACACCTAAAATGGAACAACTGTTAAAATAGAGATCTCGGTCGATAGCGACGTTTACATCATTTATCAACAGTATCCAATGCTTTTACTTCAAAATGTTCCTTGAACTACGATGCAAGCATAAGTATTCAGCCACACAAGGGCGGCTCTCATGAGGGTGAGGGTGAAATCAAGGTTTGATGAGTGGCGGCATAGTGACTGCCGCGGAATATCTGTCAGAATTTGACAGTCAACACGTTGGCCATCCCTGATGTATGTAGCGTAACTGTGGAATTTGAACAAATTCAAAGGGAAAGATCTAAAGAGCTTAGGCCCTAATTTTGAAACTCCGTCAACAAACAAATAAAATACTTCAGAACACTATTGTTGAATTATCACTCGGAAATATATACCCACTCTAACCTATAACATGAATGACTTCATTGATTTGAATGTGAATCTAAGTTAATTGGTATTTTAAAATATAAACTGAAATGTGTCAATGTGCTTGTAAGGTTAATTTCGATGCTCAAATATTGTTAATATTCACCACTAATAGAGATACATTTGTCCTACCTTAACAATGTTAACATTTTTAATTATTTTCAATAATTGCCATAAATATGAAACTTTGTCTCAAGAAACTACCCTAGGGGCTAATTTGTGCACTTTATCACTTTGGTTTTGGTTCATTTTTGGCAGCTATCATTGCTGGAAAGTTTATTTTCAGTAATTCCCACAATTATGAAATGATACTTTCAAACGTTGTCTCAAGGATTCCTTACACTACAAATACGTAAAGGCAAATAAAAAATGAAATCTTTAGTTTAAGATCCCACTATTATGCAAGCTAAATGCTAAAGGAGACAGAAGTGAATGATGAAAGAAATAGTTGAATGAAAATGTGGTAGGAAACTGGAGAATCCCCAGAAAACCCACGAACACGATGTCCTCCACCACGAACTTACTTGGACGGGAATCGAACATGCGACCCTTCGAACAAAGGTAATTTCTCTATCGCTGAGCCACCGTTCCTCCCTAAATGGCACGCTCAGAGCTTTGCACCTCCAGGGGCCTTGGAAAGATTATCGAGCCTAAAATGATTTAGCACTGACTTTTATATATCCACCAATTTAACAATTAATAATGTCGTGCAAACTTTAATACGTGCAAACTTTAAGATTGTAGTAATGAAAGAAAAGATGAAATATTTAGTTTAGCGCCCCAGAGTTATGTAACTGCTAAAGGAGATGGATGAAATTGCAAGTGAATGATGATGAAAGAAGTGGTGGAACGGGAAAGTAAGAGAACAAACTTTATTTTCTTTAGCACAAATAATTAAATGTGTAGATTAATTGATTTCCAGAAATTTTATTATAATTAGCAATTAAAAACTGAAAGGGCGATCACAAACTTTTCTTGCCCAGGACCTCGCAACAATTTGTTACACGCTGCCATACATCATTAAAACAGGAGTAGAGTGACTGAATTATTTTGCTCTGTGGTTGAAAAGTAATAACGCAAAACAGACAATTATTGACTTGAAGAGATAGGATAGTTTAAAAATTCTGACTGGGGAATAAAATTGTGAAGACATGTGTATTTGGACATATGGAAAAGTTTCTTATTTTGAACAAAGGGACATTTTATTTTAAAAGAGCATTTCAGTCAAAAGAATCATCATTCGTTTCAAATTAAATCACCTATCGACTTTTTTTTCTAAGTTCATTTGCCTTTGCTGTCTGTCATTCATTTCTTACGTTGTAATTTTTCAATTAATAAAATAACAGATGGCTTCCCCGTCCGCATTCCTATCATCACCTCACCTTGGTTAATCTACGAGCATGCACTTTTCTCATCGAGACGCAAATCAGAGTGAATAACCGAGGATATGAACCCGGAAGGAACGCCAGACAAAAACGATTGAGAGACTATTGGAAGGGACAGTCGACATGGAGCGAGAGAAGAGTTAGAATGTAGACCGCGAGCTTAATTTTGAAATTTACGATTGATAGCTTTGCTCTGTCTTATAAAGCACCTTTATTTCGGCTAGCGCCAGATAGCCATCTACGATAATGTATTGCTTTTTGAAAAGAAGTTTCAAGTTTGACTTAAATTGCGGTCTTCGCTAAGTTGGTTTCTTTTTGGTTTCTTCATTTTTACGTCCTACGATTATCGCAGTCTTGTAGCCAACCTGGAACGAAAGAGATTCAGCCCAGTGAAGATTCTTTGCGAATATCATTTCAATGTGAATTTCGAACAAAGATCTAAGCTTACCTTCATGCTTACGTTACGTCAAACAACTAACATATAAGGTGGAAATTATTCAACTTTTTTCATAAGATGTAATCCAGCTGACTAATTAAAATTTTATAAGCTTTATATGTTATATGTTGATTGATTAAATGTTGCACCTGATAATATGTAGTCGTTACTGCTTGTTACCTAGTATTAGCGTGTGTAATAGTTGTATGGGGGAGAGGAGTATTTAAACGCTAATATTCTAAAGTGAAATATTTACATAAAAATTAGGATAATTAAACATTTTCAATAACTCCCTCTTAGACTTCGACTCTGGTTATAGGTCGATTACCGGTGATTACTGAAAGTTAATGATATTGAAATATACAAAGGAAGTTAGTATAGTGTCTAGCAAGCATGTCTGCTTTGCAGCAAGTCTCAGGTTCGATTCCCTTGAGTGAAGTTTGAACGCATTATGGTGGTTCGGATCCTACCATAAACTATAGATTCACGTACTATTTTGCATCGGCATCGGTGATGAATTATAAAGGGACATTAACTCTAATACGTCAGAATACAGACAGATAGACTGTTGTCGATCGAATTTTGAGTTTAACATCCCTTTCAGCAGCGAGGCTATATGAGACGGGAACTACTGATTAACATGGAATCCGAACCACATGAGCTCCCACCGGGAGTCGAACCCGGGTCTCCCACTTGGTATGGACAATGTATCCTGTCTCGTGTTTCTTGTAGGCATATAATATTGTTCTCCCGCTAGCCTTGTAGCTAACACGTGCCTCTTTGGTCACATGGTCTCACGGAAGCATTAATAAAATCTGAACTATTATAGTGGTTCGGATTCCACCTTAACTTATAAGTCTCTCTTACAGCCTCGGTGCTGAAAAGAAACCCTAACCTTCATCGAAAAACAAACAGATATAACCCTACTTTAGTCTCGCCATTCCATTTCAAAATGAAATTAAATCTTACAGTTTAACGTCCCACAAATATCCTTGTTAGGTTAAGGGAGGCGATGATTAAGGCAAGGGAATGATGATGGAATAATTAGTAGAATGAGAATGTGGAAGGAAATGGGAGAGTTTCGAGAAAACCCATGAAAACGATGTTGTCCACCACAAACTAACTTTTTCGGGGATTGAATCAATGCAGTATTCCATTTGAAATCAAATGAAATTTCTAGTTTTATACCCCTTGGTTATCCTCTATAGCTTATAATAGACGTGTGATTAATGAGAGTGAATGATTATGAAATAATTTGTGGAAAGGAAAATGTGGAAAGAAATTGGAGGGCCCAAAAAAGTCAACAGCATATATCCATGTGATTCATTTGCTACAAAGTTAACTAGTGTTTAAAGGAATTGCTCTAATTGCATTACTCACATTTACTCACTGAACTCGCATTTTACACATTTTACACACAATATCTTTGTTTGTTTGTTAGTGTCTTCGTTTGTACATTTACTCATTTTGCAAATGCCCAGTTGGTTTGGGTGCTCACTTGTACGTACCCAGTCAGGTTCGAGATACTGCATTCTGGTGCCTCTGGAAATGTAGCTTTATCGCTGGCGCAACTTTTGAGAGCGTATCAGGAAAATAGCTCCATTGGTAAAGCAGATATGAGTGCATACTCGGTTTTCCTATGGCCCAGCTTGCAGACACCTTTTGTAGGGTAGACAAACAGGGGTGTGTGTGTGTGTGTGTGTGTGTGAAAGTCATACCGAATATAAAGTGCATATAAGCATATGATAATCTTCAAAATGATGATTTCATCATTACAAAGTATATAAATTTATAGGCCACGTACCGTAATATCAAACATAAAATTTGCGTATCGCAACGCAACTCAAAATAATGCAACAAGTAGTTATGACTGCTATGTCAATTACTAGTCTGGTAGCCAGACCATTGAACATGGAATTGTCGTACGCCCAAAGTTTTTTTTTTTTTTTTTACTGATTTGAGTGTGCTAAGCAAGAATTTGTCAGGTGCCACTCTGTCATTGTTGGGCAAATTGAGATATGGGCACCTGAAATGGGGAGTCTCATTAGGTCATGCTACGCCACTAGTTTTAGACATTTCCTTCAAAACCTCGGGAACCATTTATCCTAGAACAACCAAATTCGCTATGTAAGTGAATATCAATGTCGTTAACATTACCCTATTTCCAATTTTAAAAAAAAAAATACAGTAACTGTTAGCAGTGTTGCCAGGTTCAGAACTAAATGTCAACGTTTATTATTTTATTTACTTTTGAACTTGAATTGTAATCCCAAAGTTGTTTTGCTGTATCTTACTGATTTGAGTATGCTAAGCAAGAATCTGTTGGGTGCCGCTCTGTCATTGGGCAAATTGAGGTACGGGCCTCTAATATCAGGTCCTCATTAGATTCACGCTACGCTACTGTTCATAGAAATTTCCTTCAATATCATGGGAAAGATTTACCCTAGAACAACCAAATTCGGTACGTAGGGATATAACAATGTTATTAATATTAACCCCATCCCCAATTTTTTTAAATACATTAAATGCCAGCAGTGTTGCCAGGTTTAAAATAACGGTTTATGTTTATTTCTTTATTTACTTTTAGGGATTTTGAATGGAGGAGTAAAGGAAAAATATGGGTATACTTTTATACTATTTGTACAGAAGAAAACAAAAGAAAAATACATTCAGACTATAGCAATACTGCGCAAATTTGAGTGATGCGACTGGGTAAAAAGTAAGAAAAGCCTTTATTGAAATATCTAAATCTCACTGTTAAATGCAATAACCTAGTTTAATATTTCATATACAGGAATTAACGTTAACTTGGTAGCGTCCTTTCATTTCATATTCCTTTCATGAAGTTGACTTTTTAAAAATATTGTTAAACAATAAAACACAGAATGTAAAAATTACATTATCAGAACTTTCATTGCACTCGTTCCATGTACAATGAAATATTTTTGTTCACTATCATTTTCTTCATCAGAATCACTGAAATTGCCTTCCACTGTTGTCGTGAGTGGCTTGTCACATTCACCACTACCGCCACATGTACAGAACGTTATACAGCCTAGTTTGTTTGCAGAGCAACCACATTTAGCAATAAAACACTTCGATTCTTGTGGACATGAACAGCAAATCATTCGTAACACATCATCTGGAGGTCTTTGTTGCACGGCATTCTTCGAGGTAGCATATTGTAAATGGGCTCTTCTGGTGTGTTCATCGAAAGCACCATGAGTTGGTAGAAGACTCTTAAATGTAAAGATGTCATCCTTGAACTTCCTACTTTCTTGGCCCACACAGAGTACCGTACCTGAGACATGTTCTCCTGATGCTCAAACCCATAGAATGCTGCAAAAAATTCTGAAGCTTCGTGTACGACTGTGTTGAGATTTGCGGCAGGATTTCCTAGATTTGGAAATTTGTATTCCTTCTTTAAAACGAGAAGTGCCTTTTTCTTTCCTATTCCATAAATACAGGGTGCGGCACATAAAACCGGCCCGTAAAGTGAACACATAAAATGAAATGTAATGTATTGAATATGATTAACTACAACACATAAATGAAATGTAATGTATTGAATATGACTACTCACCTTCACACCAGGTGCTGAAAGTGTCCTCCGCCCACTTCAACACACATGTGAGCACGATTGAGGAGATTCATATATACCCTTGTCAGTTCTTGTGTTGTAATGCTATTGGTGACATCCTGGATCCTGGTCTTGAGTTCTTCAATTGTGTGTGGATTTGTTTCGTATACTCTTCCCTTTAATAGTCCCCATAAGTAAAAGTCACACGTGGACAAGTCTGGTGACCGAGGAGGCCACAAGCCTTTGCTGATTGTCCTCTCTGGTGTAAACATCTCATGCACAAGGGACAATGATGCAGCTGATGTGTGGCATGTTGCACCGTCCTGCTGAAAGTAACATAACTGACGCTCCTCTTCGGTCAAGTGTGTATAAAACTCATCCAGGATTCCCATATACACGTCACTGTTCACTGTCGTCTCAAAAAATATGGGACCAATAACGCGTGTGGCGAAAATAGCACACCAAACACCAATCTTCTCATCATGCAAGGGTACCTGGTGGATTGCGTGTGGATTTTCTGTCGTTCAATACCGGTTGTTTTGATAATTCTTTGTTTTCACAAAAGATCCAGTGAGAATGAACCCTTCAACAATGGCAATACGCTCGGGTATCGAATACGGCATTATCACACACTGACACTCACCCGGCTTAACACAACGAGGCCTTTTTCTCAACTGGTTTCGACAAGTTTCACTGGCTGCGGCTGCACGTGAGTGCTGCAGGTCACGTAAGTCGACCCGACCTCGACACGCCATCTCTTGGTAGGAAGGTAGATTATTTAAGTGTTGCTAAAAACACAATATACCAGAATATTACGACGGGCCGGTTTTACGTGCCGCACCCTGTACTTTCAACACTGTCACGTTCTGTTAATGCGTGAGCTGCTAACAAATGTTTAACGATATCCAACGACTTCTCCTTTGATGCTGAATTATCAATCGCTGTCCTTTGGCTGATCGCAGCTTCCGTACCTTCAACAATTTCAACATAATGATGGAAGATGAGGAGAAATACATCTGTGTCATCGGAAATAACCATGATATTAGAAGCAGAAGTTCTAGCTAATAGCATAGTTTGATGAACAAGAATAACGTCTGCTTCCTCATCTAGAAGTGGAAATGTTCCATCTTGAACATTACATCGATAGGGATAATATCAGGCCCAGTGACTATCAACTTCTGAAGAGTAGGGAAAGACTTTCTCCATTCACACAAGTAGTTGCATATGTGATGAATTGCTTGTCTTGTTCTCAGAAACTGTAAGAATAACTTCTTGTGGTGGAAGGGGAGTATTCATTCTCAGTTGATACTTTCTGCTGAATTTTACACATGTTGTGCCCGTGTGCAACTTTTAATGTTATTGTCATTGCATCTATCAAATACAAGATGCAAATCAGCAGTTTGTATGCGGGCGTTGATATATTCTACGTACTTTTCCACAATATCTAAAACAGTTTAAGTTGATGGCCAGGGTATCACCCAGAGAATTGCAGAACCGTCTATTACATTATCACGAGAACATCGAGATAGATCGAAATTTTTATAATTTCGAAGATTATACATTTTATTATTAAAAGTGAGTGTCACCTTAAGAAATACCAAAGTGTGAAAAATAAGTTATTATTGGTTTCGTTAAAAACAGGAAGAAGGACACCAGGAAACTTAGAAACACTTATATGACAAAACAATTTTCTCAGTGAAAGTGTGAAAGCTGTGTTTTCCATGCATACGTCATAAAACTATTATTTCATGGTCTAGAATGTACTGGTCCGGAAGGACATGAGAAAGAAAAATAACAATGAGGCAAATATAAAAACTCCTGGTTTCTATACCAGGGTATTCAGTCTTGGATTGAAGCTCGTTGAGTCTTAGTTCAGTCTTGGTTCAGTCTTACTCAGTCTTGGATCGAGTCTCGGTCCGTCTTGACTCGCATCTGCAATCGCGTTTAGTCTCGTCTCGAGTATACGCGATAGTCTCGTCTCGTCTCGAGTATACGTGATAGTCTCGTCTTGTCTTAACGCCTCTTGGTTAAGTCAAACTGTATTGATGGACCAGAACATGTAAGTTGTGTATTTTATGGTTTTCCTTCATTTTGCACATCAGTATGGTCAGTTTTTATATTTGCCTCATTGATATTTTTCTTTCTCATGTCCTTCCGGACCAGTACATTCTAAACTACGAGGGCTAGTCAAGAAAGACTTGGACTGATTTTTTTTCTAGCCAATTTATTATTACTCAGCAACAGGCACATGATCCTTTTCAAAGTAGTCCCCGCCCATTTGAATGCACTTTTTCATTCGAGTCTTCCAGTCCTCAAACACGTGTCGCAGGCCATTCTTCAAGAGGTCCTTCAAAACCGCCTCCGATGCCTTCAGAACCTCGGAATTATCGGAGAAGCGGCGTCCACGCAGTCTGGATTTTAGGGCAGGGAATAGAAAAAAGTCGCACGGTGCGGTAGGCGTCTCCACCATCCTCAAACCTTTGCAACAGCTCCCTGCAAGTCTCCACTCGAACGGCCTCCTGCTCTGCTGTCAGGAGTCGCGGAATCCATAGCGCACACACTCGGCTCATGTGGAGGTGGTCATGCAAAATTTTGAAGGCACTGCCATGAGATATGCGTAGTGCGGCTGCCAGATCGTCGATACTGATGCGGCGATCTTCTCTAACAATGACTGCTGCCGTGTTAATGTTCACCTCAGTAACAGCTGACGCTGATACACCTGGTCCACCAGCTTTCGTGATTGTCATTCGGCCCTCTTTAAACTCTTTGAACCACCAGAACACGGTACTTCGTGGCAGAGCGTCATCTTTGTAGGCTTCTCTCAACATTCCTAGAGTTTCTGTTGCACTTTTCCCCAGGCGATAGCAAAACCGTATAGCTGCAAATTGTTCATCTCGTAATGACTCCATTTCTTCTACAGGCGACTTCTAGAGGCGGCGCAGAACATCACCTGCAATAAAAAGTCGTGGTTACCAAACATGCAATGATTCCTTAACAACATTTTATATATATGCACAGCAAGACCCACCCTACTTGTATGCCAAACTATGAAGCTCCAGCGTTAACAGAACTGCCGGGAAAAAAATCAGTCCAAGTCTTTCTTGACTTGCCCTCGTATAAAATAATAGTTTTATGACGTATGCATAAAAAACACAGTTTTTACACTTTCACTGAGAAAATTGTTTTGTCATATAAGTGTTTCTAAGTTTCCTGGTGTCCTTCTTCCTGTTTTTAACCAAACCAATAATAACTTATTTTTCACACTTTGGTATTTCTTAAGGTAACACTCACTTTTAATAATAAAATGTATAATCTTCGAAATTATAAAAATTTCGATCAATCTCGATGTTCTCGTAATAACATAAACACTAGGATGAGCTCGAACACGATGAGAGAATTCAACTGCTAAACTTAATTTTAAGATTGCTTTAGATGTGTATCTCATAGAGTCTTCATCATTAAATAATGCAGTTGGAAGTGGTGCTAGTTCATGCTTAAGTACAGTCGAAACTCTACTGATCTGGAACACAATAGACCAATCACACATGAGTATGACATTGGTGTCATAAACAGAAAGACTGTCAAGATCCTCTTCATTGAGGTCATGGTTATGATTTTCTTTGAGATGTAATTGTGAAAACTTTCAGACCATGATATTTGGAATTCAATCATTTGCTTTTCTCCTATCGCTACATCATCATGAACGTTTACAGATGCAGTTGCAACTTGTCCAGTTAAGATATTGATAATTTCAGGAGGGTGCTGCAATGAATCCAAGGGATCAATGCACTGTAGTAGTTTCTCTCGAATATTTTTCTGTCTTCGTTGTCCATTTTCTTTCTGGATTCTCTTTCTTCTTTGTGATATAGAAAATGCAATTGGAAGTCTTTATCATTTCGTAGTTCTTCGATGTTTTTTCTGCAGCTGAGTGCAAATGTGAAGACTTAGTGCCCAAGTTACAACCATATTTTCGTTTAGAGTAACACCAATAAGCCCTCTATGGCTCTTCCCGTACCTCATGAAGGTAGTTTCAATTCAATACACATGGCACTCCAAATAGCGTTCCATATACCTCGTCTGTGTCTTGCAACATGTTCTTTTAAAAACTTCTCCAATATATTACTATCAATGTTGCACACCGAGGAGTAATAATATAGGCAGTATCTAGCCTAACTGAAATGTCCTGCTGCAAAAAAGTATGGAATTATTTCCTTCACAGCATAAAGATGTAATGGTAAATCAGTCTCTCATTTAGCTCTCACAAACAGCATCATTATTAGAACAGGCTTCACTAGCCAGGGGCGGATCCAGGGAGGGCGATCGTCCCCCCCAAAAGAGGAAACTTTCTTATTTTATATATATAAATAAAAAAACATCCCAAAGTTTGGAGCCTTTAAAAGTAGTAGTATGACAACCCACCGCCCCCCCAGAAGTCTGTCCTGGATCCGCCCCTGCCCACAGCTTACATGTATTGCTCATGTCTGCTTTGCATGTAAGGTATTCCATAAGTAATCTTTCATCACTGATAGATACACTTAATATATGCGGCCTAAGTATTTCTTCTGCTAATATTCGTAACGCTGTTACATTCTGTGGAAATTTCTTTCTTGACAACATGAATGAACACCTCCAAATGCACATGACAATGTTTCTTTAATCCAACTATTTGTCATGAGAATCCCAACACATCCCACGAAGCTCATTAGGGCATGCATTCCACCAAGTCTAAGAGTGAATTCTTTAACTCCTACGGGTAAGGCCACACGATATCAACAGCAATTCGATACAGAGCTTGATCAGCTGTGAAAACTACATGCTGCTGACCAGGCCCGTAGCCAGCCCAAACATTTAGGGGGGGCCCAACCCAATCATATTATACTTCATCACCATATTATAGTTCATTTGCAAGCCTATCGTGAAATTTTATGGGGGCCAGTCAAAATTTAGGGGTGCCCGGCCCCCTCTTCTCCCCCCCGTGGATACGGGCCTGCTGCTGACCTGCTACCACAGTTAGTCGTTTCGTCTCCACCATTGTTGCTATTACTGTGTCTGAATTTCCAGGTGTCATGTTAATTGTTGAATGATTCCCGAAATATTGAAGGAAATGTCTATAAACTAGCGTAGCGTGGATATAAAGAGGACCCTGATATCAGGGGCCCGTACCTCAATCTGTTCAACAATAACAGAATAGCACCAGGCAGATTCTTGCTTAGCACATTCAAATCAGTAAGATACAGCGAAACAACTTTGGGCATACGGCAATTCAGGTTCAAAAATAAATAATATAATAAACGTCAACATTTAATTTTGAACCTGGCAACACTGTTGGCATTTATTGTACTCTTTCAAACTGGAGATGGGTGATGTTAACGACATTGATATTCATCTACATACCGAATTTGATTGTTCTAGAATGAATAGTTTCCGAGATATTGAAGGATATGTCTAAAAGTTGTGGCGTAGGACGATTTAAAGAGATCACCAACTTCAGTCGCACATATCTCAGTTTACCCAACAATGACAGAGTGACACCCGGCAGATTCTTGCTTAACACATTCAAGTCAGTAAGAAACAGCAAAAAACTTTGGACGCACCGCAATTCCAGGTTCATTAAATTTTACCTTTTTGGCTACCGGACTATCTGACTGCTATCATAAGTATAATGCAACTTTTGCACTGCGTTGACGCAAGCTTCTACGGAATGAGGTCACATGATCTACACTTCAAAGCTAGTTGGGGCTATTTTGGGAACTCGGGCCTGCATTAATCCACCCCTATAATAGAATCGCCCATGAAATTTTTGAAATCCACAAAAGAAGTTCTTACAGAGTGTATATTTAACACATTTTTTCTAGAAGAATTGACGATTAGTGTTTTAATCGATACGGATTTTTATTTTTAAAATGATTTGGCTATCAATTCAAAATTAACTCATGCAAAATATAATTAATTAAAATAAGAATTAACAGATTTTTAATGGATTCGTTTAATCGTTAATTTTTGAACGAATTAATTACAAGCCTAAAAGAATCTAAAAGTACCATAAATTTATGCTGTTTGGGTAAAATGTTCCATTGTGATGCATTCAAAAGTTGTATTCTGTTGGCGGCTTTATAATTGAAAATGCAGACTAAGAATAGCAGCGTGTTTAGATATTGTCTAACATCTTTGGCATAAAATAAATTTCTAGGGCGGTATTTAGAGAGAATTCGTTAATCGGTGGTTAGACACAGACTAGTTAGTGTCATATTAGATCCTTACTAAGTAATGTGCACTTTTTAGTATTCAGAGTCTAATTTGAGTACAACTAAAACGTTGATTTGGACATGATTAACTAATATAAACCCAATTCATCGGTTGAGAAAAATAAATGTGGCAACTACGGAAAATTAGATGAGCGCATGCGTAGTCTGTAAAAATGAAAATACATGAAATACGAAATACGAACTGTTGTATTTCACGCTAAACCGTGGGTAAATGATTAGCCTCTGCTCTAGATTAATTAGTCACATGTGATTAACTTCGTCAAATACTATGTCCGAATCAGAGTCTATGAATACAATTTTGATACCCATTCATTAGTCAATCCCGTAGTATGGCGTTAAACAGACGGCAAAAGGACTCTGCATAAGGCCCGTAATATCTTAGAACTTTTATTATATTAGTGATTTTCTATTTTAACTAGGGGATTTGTTTCATACCCCAAAGAGACGACAGTTCAATAGTCCCAAGTAACCAAAATGGCTGGGCCAACGTTAAAATATGGTTGCGTTGATTTTTGGTGACAAAAGCAACGTTGGTCCAGTGTTGTTTACGCCGTTATTTGCAACCAACCAAGTCCCACTGTTGGCCCAACATCATTTTACGTTGAAATAATAGTTGAATTCAACCAACCTTTTTGCAACAGTGGGCCATTGTTGATTTTTAGGTGTATTTTTTATATATATAAAATATGTATTAATGGAAAGTAAAACAAATATTAAAACAGAAGAAAACACAATTACGTAATTTAGATATGATATTTTTCATGTTGAAATTACCAGATTTTCACGTCTAGTTCATACTGTGGACGGTAGGAGGCAGGAGTGATTCCTACCCAGAGTGCATCAGGCGAACCGCCAGAAGTCCGCCATAGTGTGTAGTGTATGTACGAAGATTGCGCCCAGCAGGATTCCGTTTGCTGGATTTCGGTAAGTTTTCATGCAATTTTGTAATTATTTCATGTCATTGTAGATATGTTCAGTAGCATGCCTAACTTATATATAATAAGTGGTTGTAGTTCAATACGCAATCAAAACTTTCGGCGTACATAAAATCCCGTGTTGTGTTCGCTAGGATTATAAACAAAGCGGCAGGTAATTCTATTGATATATGATTTTGCCCATAATAGGTGTACGTAAATTTAAAAACGGGTAGAGCAATGTGGGAAGCGTTGCGTTAGCTGGTCCTCCTTCCTCATAGGTTCGTTAAATTTATGTGAGTTTGTTTCAGAAGTGGTAAAATAAACACAAATGGTGTCAGTAAAACTTTACCGTGAGCTGCACACGATATACGCCGTTAACGCGATTGTACCAAGTAATTTCGGAACAGGTTTGGTTTTTTGAGTACGGTATCTTTAAAAAAAAATGCGATAATAGGTCAGATTAGCTCCTGTCGCGCATCGTCTGCTATGGTGCAAATCATCGTTATTTCATTGCTAGTGATGTGCATAGTGCTAAAAAGGGTGGTATGCAGTGTGTGTATATATGAGTACAAGGGCACACCTAATTTCGGCAATGTGTCCTTGCGCGCAAAAGACAGCGTTGGCTATTGTGCAAATTATCGTTATTTCGTTGCTAGCAACGTCTACAGTTAAAAAAGGAGATAGTGTGTGGAGTTTTTAGTGCAAGGTCACATTGCCAAAAACGTTTATGTACCCTTGTACTCAAACACACACCCTCTTCATCACCCTTTTTAGCATTGCGGACATTACTATCAACATAATAACGATGATTTGTACCATAGCAATGCTGTATGACGGAAGGAGCAATTCTGGTAATATTTTACATTAGCCACTTCTCTCATATATGTAGCTTATGATACAAATCAGTGTTATTTTGGTTGCTAATAAATGTGCAGAACAGAAAACCCAAAGAACAAACCTTAAAAAGGCTGGGGGGAGGTACCCCCGTGTTACGAGCGCGCTATACACAGTCCCGCTACTCCCAAATAGCGCTATTTCGTTATTAATTATGTCCACAACCGTGCAAGCATCAGTGACTACCAATTTGGTGTTAGTTTACATTAGCCTCTTCTCACCCTTGTACAACGCTAGTTGGCGTGAGGCTTTTCAGCGATTGGAGTTGCCAGTTAAAATGATCTACCTTTATTTGATTACCACAGCCAACTCTGTGAACGAGAGAAGATGATTAAGTGTCTTATAAGGGTAGGTCCTTAGAGGGCGGAGACGCGGCAAGGTGACGGACGTGTTTGTGCGCTTTTAACACATTCCTTTCCTTCCACAATGAAATTATGGATCTTTGTAGGATTATGGACATAAGTAATAACCAAATAACACTGTTTGGAAGTACCGGTATCGGTACCGCGTATATGGCATGCTCTTAACCCCCTCCCCCCACAGGTGCCTTTATTGAGGTTTGTTCTTCGGGTTTTCTGATCTTAACATTATTAGTAACCAAAATAACATTGATTTGTACCATAAGTAACACTGTATGAGAGAAGTGGTAGCAATTGTGCACAAGTTGTGGGCCAGTTTTTACGACGACAATTGTGTTATTTTCTTTACATATTTTGTCATTTCCTTTCAAAGTTATGTTAGGATAGGTTAGGTTATGTTTTGGTTCTTTTACTATTTCCTACTTACCTTCATGATTTGTACAATCCGCGGCAAAAAACCTGCAACATGAGGATGTAAGTTTATTGTGAAACTACGCCTAACAGCACAGGGAATAAACATAACGTCTAAGTGGAACGAATCACGCCAGGATACACCTCGGCCTCCTCCTGTGCACACTTATTTTGGAGCATAAAACTTCGTCATTTCACAATAAACTTATATGCTCATGTTGCAGGTTTTTTGCCGCGGATTGTACAACTGCTCAGTCTCTCTTCCCACATACGTAAGCACGAAATTTAATATTGAAATATCGCACGATATGCAAGATTAGGCCATTTAGGTACTTATTCACGGCTATATCGCGATTCACTTTCATTTGTTTCTCTTATTTCTCGCTAAATTCGTTTAAATTTTTCTCACAATTCACTGACAGTTGAATTACGATTCAGTGCTATTAACACATTTCTCCTGTAAATCTTTCTATTTTTGCTAAAGTTGGCCCCCAACTTTTGCACGAACTCCGAAGCGGCTCACGTCAAATATTACCCAATCGGCTACATTCTAATAATATACCAACCCTGTGAGACAAAAAACAAAGTTTCTTGTAGGGAGTGATTGGGCATGCAATGCGCGCTCTTAACACGGGGGTGATTTTTCCTCCAAGTGCATTTATTGAATTTTTTTTTTTTATTCTAGTCATAATTAGTAATCAAAAGAGAGAGAGAACTAATAGCAGCATAAGCAACACTGTGTAAGTTACTAATCGTAACAATTACCGCTGATTGTTAACGGCCCATTTTCAAGTACATTGGCAGCATTGAGTAGCTACTAAGCGTGTCGTACGATAGAACTAATGAAGATTGCAATGTACACAATTGCCGTAAATTCGGCAGTTACGTTATCTGGTTCTCGATACAGACTTCATGTTAGATAAAGTTAGGTTATATTGCATAAAAATTGTATAATGATGATATGAGGAATGGTTATAGTAACGTTTTGGGCCTTGCGCTAAATGAAATACCATATTTAATATCACACACAGGGGGGGGGGGGAGAGTTTTGACAGGGGTATTCCAGGTTACAAAACCTTAAATTGGTCAGGGAATTTCAGAAACATCTCCCGCTCGCCACCCTGTGCTGTATTATCACGTGAGATACATGATGTATTAAATTCACTACAGCACCAGTACTACAGTTCACTTTGATATTTGTCAACAATCCACATACCAAATGAGCTGAACATGTGCGTCGATAAGGACGAGGTTCGCGTGTTAGAAAATTGAGATACGTGAGTACGCCAGAAATGGGATGATAGGAAGTATGTAAGATTAGCAATCTCCACATTAGAGAATAATAATGTTCGTATTTCACACAGTTATAAATTAATTTAAAAAATAATTGTTTTGCAAGAACAATTTTTAATTAAATGGACATGCTGCAAAATATAGAATTATTTTCTTATCTAAATTCTCCACAAACATAACTGTGAGATACGTATGAATTAGAAATGAACTTTTACACAACAGCTCACTAAATAAAAAGGTTTAAAAATTTGTTTGGTTAATCCATCTTAAAATTTGAGAAAGCTTGGTTGGTTTGTATCAAAAACGTTTGAGCCTATTTCTATGCAAGAAATGCTTTTTTTTTTTTAATTTTACCTTTGTCTAGGTTTTGAAGAGGGTTTGGGCATTCTTAGAAAATCTCACTTCTTCCCGAAAAAGAAAACATTAGAAATGGGATTCAGTGTCCTCAAAATTGAATATATCTCCTATAGAATACTAGTAACCTGAAACTCACAATTTGCTCCACGACTGTAAGCTTAATGAGTAATAAGAAAAGTACTGTAGGGTTGCTGGGGAATATATATATATATATATATATATATATATATATATATATATATATATATATATATATATATATATATATATATATATATATATATATATATATATATTAGAAAAATCCCCGTTTTTGCGTACACCTTAAGTTCATGAAAACAGAAATAAAGACCATGCTAGTTAGCTCTGTTGAATTCCTATTCGGGAGATCATGAGTTCGATTCCTACGGCCGGCGATCCTAACCGGGTTTTCCAGAGTTTCTCTGTCCTAGCAGGCAAATGGTGAGATGGTACCTGACAAATAGCACTGGTCGGCCCCTTTTTGTAGTTAATGTAGTAATGTATCTAGTGTAAAATGGCATTAAGACATATCTCGTGTTTGTTAAATTAATTAAATCAGGTGGTATGATTTTTCATTATATTTCTTCCTAACCACCCATAACACTAATGGACTCACATATTTAGACCCTATTATAGCCTCTATCTTGTTTAAATGTGTAAATAAAGTTCAGGTATGCATGAAAATATCCCCGCCCCTGTTTCGTCCTCCATAAAAAGTTCAATCAGCGTTCCCACTGATATGGGAAATTCGCGCAATTTGAAGTACGGATTTATATTACTCAAACCGTTTGTATAGCATTATTTTGCTACAGCAGGTTTTTATTATTATTATTATTATTATTATTATTATTCGTCTTGCGACGAGCCACAGGTTTCATATTTCCACTTTAAATTAGATGTAACGGCATTTTAACGCCGAGTACACATGTGCAGATACAACTGTACTTGTATAATCAACTTCTGCTCGGAAAAATAGAACTTTTTTTTTTTAAAGTCCTGGAATTGTGCAAATAGTGACCTGGAAAAGTCGGGGCATTCGCGGTCGACAAATCAAATAACTGGGAACGCTGACTATTATATACACTGATATTTTAATTATCGTCTGTTTTTCATTAAATATCGAAGTTTGGGATTTAAAATTGAAATATATATATATATATATATATATATATATATATATATATATATATATATATATATATATATATATATATATATATATATATATATATATATATATATAAACAAAGCAATAAATATATATATGAGCATGTAAAGACGTATTTTTGTACTTTTCAGTGTATACATTTCTAATTTTTGGTGCAAATCCGGGGTCTAGTTATCACAACCTTGAAGTGATTGTCTAAATATGTCATTATTAGATCAGTCCGTTTGAGCAATTGAAGTTGTAGCACCTGGCGATTAGATATATGATGTGGCTCGTGCCATATTATGATAGGTTTAATAGCACTAGTTTGGCCATCACTGGGATAGATGTATTTTTTCAGTTTGGTTAGGTTCTGAAGCTAGATCCCGGTTTGAACTCTTTCCCTTCGAACTGATGATAAATTGATCGAAGGTGATTTCAGATTTACTGGAATGATAATGACAATCATTAACGTATTTGATTGTTTCAGTGTATTAAGTAGGTTCCAGATCAACACCTTTAAAGAGGAAAATGGAATTGTCATATCATGTTGTTGAGTTTAAAGAAGACAGTGGCGGAGGTGTTGGGATCGTACATGAGTCTTGGCTGACTCCCAGGAAAAGAGAGACGTATTGGCCACCTCGCACGTTAATGTTTAAATATAATAAACTCTTAGCAGAGAATAGTACGCCTACGGAAGATTGGCCTCTACACACCATAAAGAGGTTTTTTTATCACACAGGTTTGTTTGTCAGCGATATGGAATAACAAAATGTAGATGTTATTGAAAAAAAAAATTGTTAGTTTGTTTAATAAGATAATATTAACGCGGTAATCTTAGTAGCTGATCTTGTGTCGAGTCGGCCCTATGCCCCTCTTTTGTGCCCGAAGTTTAATCTTCAGTTGATATTCAAATTTGTAGAGAATGAAACGTAATAGCCCATTACCGGGTTCTGTTCGTGCGTGTTTGCTATTTTCTTTATGATTGAAAGAGTTTTATTGTTAAATGTATAAGGAGGCATTTCATACGAATTCACCAGAGGCATGTTGCTTCATAGTCACAGATTTGGCTGATATTTATTTTACTGAAAGCTAGTGTTATATAGGTAACAGAAATGCAATATGAAATTATTCTAACAGATACTGCAGAAAACACAGGATGTTCAAAGAGTGATTTCCCAAAAAGAAACGACCAATTTGGGAAGATTCATCATTTTTTTGAACACCCTGTATTTTCTGCAGTATCTGTTAGAATAATTTCATATTGCATTTCTGTTACCTATATAACACTAGCGTTCAGTAATATAAATATCAATCAAATCTGTGACTATGAAGCAACATGCCTCTGGTGAATTCGTATGGAATGCCTCCTATACATTTAACAATAAAACTCTTTCAATACTCTGTGATTACTATAGATATTCAAGGTATAAGTGAAGTGATTTCCACGAAGCAGGAAAAAATCGTAACGGATACAATTGTTTAAAGTGTTATGGAGTTGAAATCTCTTGCTGGATGGAAAAGTGAATGTATATTGACTCAGCTAATACTTAGAGTAAAAGCATATTCCTATAAGTCACATTAAATAGGCTACTTTTCGATTTTAATTAGTTTCCAGTCGAGTGTAATAGGGAATTATACCAGTTTCAATTAATCGTTTTGCGTTCAAATTCGTTTAGTCAGGATGAGCGAACAAAATGCAGATATAACAAGTCTCATCGAGTTGTCTCCTTGTATGTCTTGGAAACTTACGTTAGTGTGTGTTTCTTCTTTATGTTATATATATGAATTGTTGCTTTCTTTGTTTTTTTTTACTTTTCCTTTCTATCGAAGTTTCTGGTCTCCCGTTTCAAAACGTCCACGACTTTCTGTAGCCGTAAACTCTGTTTGAAAAGTGTCAATGTTCTTCCTCATGAACAAAGCCTTAAATTCACAATCACCGTGTATGTGTGTGTGTGTGTGGAGGGGAGTTTCGCCTAAGAATGATATCACTCGCCGTATTGACTTGTCTGTGAGATACCATCCTTCGGCGAACCTTCCCCTACACACGATGATTGTGAAAGATCATTGAAAATTTTCAAAAAGAGTCTACGGCTGCAGAAAGTCGTGGACGTGTTTTAAAACGGGACACTAGAAAGTCGATAGAAAGGAAAAGTACAAAGCAAAGAAAGCAAGATGTGTGTGAAGGAACAGCCGCAATGTTAGATGGCTGCACTAGTCTCGTATACAACTAATGTGTTTTGGGTTTTCTGGTGCTTCCACAAAAGTGCACACCCCTTATGTAGCAGTGGCTTCCGCTTAAATTGTCTGATTTTCACATACGTTGCAGCCCATGACGACTACATCAAAAGTTGTCATGGGCGCAAGCTCTGGAAAATTCATATGCGCGCGTTCCAGCGCCTCAAGTTTACATATGGCCGAAATATGGTTTAGGTCAAATCGCTTTGTTTTTATAGGCCTTCGCCGGCCAGGTTGGCTTTCTTGTTAAATGATTTTTAAACTCGACAAGCTCTACAACATATGTGAAAACAATCTTATTCCAACTGAAGTTTACATGAACTCGAGCGCGATGTAGCGCGCACATATGAGTTTTCAGAGCTTGCGCCAGTGACTTTTAATGTACTCGTCATTGTCTACAACATTTGTAAAAATGAAGCGATTTGACCGATGCCACATTTCGGCCATGTTTAAGCTTTAAGCGCACTGTAGTGCTCGCAGGTCATGTGTAAACTTGAGCGCAAATGAGAGTTTTTCAGAGCTTGCGCCCATGACAACTGTTAATGTACTCGTCATGGACACCAACATATGGGAAAAGCAGCAAATATAACCAAAAGCCAGTGCTCCACAGAGGGTGTGCGGACTACTGGCTGATTTCAAACATTCAACAAAACCATTTCAAGGTGTCAATTTGTGCCGAATGTTTACTTTATTTTTGATTCACAAGTAAAATTGCTTTATTGTTATACAGAGAAGCTCCAGCTTGTTATCAAACTTAATCTAACCTTTTAAAGACGTCGAATATCCAAATTCGGCAGCGATCGACACCTGAATTTAGTCCCCAGCTCTGAAAATATGAACACTGTAGTATCATATTTGTTCTGATAACGAAACACTTGAAAGTATTTCAAACGTTTTTCACACCTCTGAATTTCATTACCGTCTTCATACCGTTTTGGGTGTTTTTACATAAAGTGACTCAAATTTATTTTTCAGATGACCTACTCAAGGCAAGAAGAAAGCTGGTACAAGCCCAGGATGAATCTAATCTAGAAACTGATAACGAAATTACAGGGCGACCTCAGAGGAAGAAAAAGCGTCCGAGTAGATTAATTAGTGATGATGATGATGATAGTGAGGATGAATTTTATGTAAGAGGGCAATGTCGTACGAATTACAGGAATTCATCACTAAGTTTACCTTCACCGCCTCGTTCATTACCATCAGAACCAGCTTCATGTGATGCAGGTGTGTATTCTTTATATTCTCTTAATTAGTGCCGGCCATTGTGTTGTTTGTGTGTTCTGCCGAATGCATAAACTGATTCGAATGAAATTTTTACAGATTGTTTATTGTTCAAAGTACAGGTCAGGCTCGTTGGGGAGGTAAATCGGACAGCAGGGTGAAACCCTGGTCTGAAAGGACAAAAATGTATGAAAAACAATAATTTTTTTTATTAAACACAAATTTAATGCACTGTCTTCTGTTAGAACAACCTTAGAAATGTGCACACACACTTTGGAGATTCCAGGCTATCTGTGTGGACGGGAGGGAGGCTAAATCAAAGAAGGGGAGGGGGTGGGGGTGGAGGGTGCAAAGGAATACTCGAAAAATGAATCCGAATAACATTTTTACAGATTTATCGCGAGGTCTAATGTTAAAATAACCTTCATACTAGTTAAATTTGAGCACAGTTGCAGACAGGGTGCAGTTTCCTGCCGTTTGTGATCAAATATTCAATTTTGACGATAAGTCTTTCCTTTTTTACCTGTGCAGCATGACTGATTTGTGCAGTTGGAAGTGCATTGTAAGGGTATCTAAAATGTACCAGGGTTTATCCCCGGTCCTGTCACATAGTTTTCACTCTTTAAAATAAATATCTGCACCATACAGAGTATTGGCACAAAAAAAAAAAAAAAGACCAAAGCAATGCTATTTAAAAAACGCACACCCTTACGTGACAAGTCAGTGCGTCTGAGGAAGGTCTTGTTACAAATTGCATCTTGTCAAGTAAGGTATTTTTGGGAATAAATAAAATTGCTTTCGTCATATATGTTTGCTTTTAGTGAATAATATTCCAAAGTGGTATACAAGTTCACTCAGAGTCGTTCCGTGCAGAGTCCACACTTTATTACAGGGTGTCTATCGGTCACGAAAGTCACGAACTTTAGTTTTTGGGTCACGATTTTTTTAAAACTGCAAATGTAAGTACAGATTGGAAAATTTTGTTTTATAAAACGTCAAAATTCATCACCGAAAATGTCTATGGTCGGCTTTAGATGCTACCAAATTGCTAGTAAAGTACATTTCTATCGCATGGATGAAAATTCAGCCTAATTTGTACCCAAATTTGCTCTTGAGAATGTTAGGAAATTGTGATTTGGTCTGAAAGGTCATGGAATTTCATTTTGGAATTTTAGTAGACACCCTGTATTATTGTTAAAATTGAGTTTGTTTCCCTATATGCATACATTGACGAAACGAATCTTCGTGTCATTTCAAACTGCGTTAACGTAGATACAACTATAGAAAAGCAGAGTGGAACTGAAATTTAAAGCTGCTGAAATTGTAAACATTATTCATTGTATGCCAATAGGCAGATTTCTTCAGGAATATACCTATTGCAGATACTTTCATGTCTGAAATTCCGGAAAATTTCTAGACAGTTTCTTTGATCACATCCGGACACAAAAACTTTGCTTGTGAACGACATAGCTGCCACAATTTTGAAACGGGTTAAAACCAAACTTGGCTCAAAAGTCGGTTTGTAAAATATTTTAGATAATATAATTAGTATACTCATACTTTGTGTCCAACACTTTTAATCCGGATAAGTTCATTAGCCAGAATGATCGGATGGCAAATTTTAAAATGGCGGGCATTCAAACAAAAAAAAAAAAAAAAATACTAATTTCCACGATTATTACCCAGACAGAACCAAATTTGGCTGGGGTGTTTGTAATATGTGAGTTAACCAAGATAATCACAATGATCCATCAAAAAAAGTCCAAAATAGTTGGCATTTAATTGTCTAAAAAAAACATGAGTGCCGCAATTACGAACGTTTCGGAACCAAATTTTGCCCAAAAATTGATAGTTGCAGTACAATATGTTGGTTGAGTGTGAAACTTAGAATAATTCTTTAAAAAAATGGCTGCCACGTGTACTTGTAGGAACTGATTGGGACCAGAGTTCGTACAAAAAATTAGATATTTACGATATCTGAGTTGAATGTGAAAATCGGCATAATTCAACAAACTGCTTTGAAAGTAGAGATCGTTTGAAATGTTAAAAGAATCTACCTGTTCTTTGCGGCCCTGTTCCAAAAAGCGTATTTTTTAATGTATGACGGTGAATATGATCTTAATATTTTGAATAATCTGCGAAAGTTTTCATTTGAGTTTATTTTTTTTATTTATTTTTTTTTCTCAGCAGAAGTTACAGAAGGTCGACCAAGTTCAGATGGAAATACATCACCTGACAATCAGCTGTTAGAAGGCGGAACATCAAGAATAATTTCGAACTCGACCTATCCACAGTCGTCCACAGTTTCAGAATGCTCGTGCAGTAAGTTACTTTGATTGATTTTAATATTGCATTTTTGCCAAAATTTTATTTTTTTCATGTTGTTTACATAATATTAAAATTTCGAGTTATACGTTCGTTTTAACCATCGCAGCTATGCAACGCAGGACCGAATGAATAACTTTGGATTCCAACCACCCTCAGAACTTTAATGAAGTGACAGATTTGTTCTCACGTTTCTCCACCATTTTATTTTGCCTGAACAGAAGCTGAATTACAAAGCATTCCCATTATTCATGGCAATGAAATTGCAATTATGTGCCCACGCCTCCAAAAGAGCATATCCATCTCATTCTGCACATGATCTAACATCAGACAACCAACTATGAGTGAATGATATGAGGTTTAAGAATTACAAAGGCTTTAGAAGATATTTTGTAATTCTGAAACCCTGAAACCGCCCACTATGGTTTGTTGTCTAATATTAAAGAATGTGCAGAATAAGGATGCATTTGCTCTTCTGGAAGTCTGGGTACAAACTCAATTATATTGGCTGGCACAATGACACGCTGGTGACTCCATGTAAATAGTCCGTTTCCTTTAATCTTAATTTAGTTTTCCCTGAGTTTCTTTTGCTTCATGCCTGATGAAAGGCATAGCTCTGTTCGAAAAATCCCTTCTAAAGTTTTAATTGTTAAAAGTAGTTGTGGTACATGCCAGTTCAGGCAAATTAACACGTATCTACATTAGGTAGGCATTTTCGTGTTTTTTCAGCTTGATCTGAATATAGGCTGACCTAGTTGGTAGGTATTACAAGAATGTAATAGTGTAATTAAAACAAAGAGACACACTTGATAAGTATATAAACACTGGAGGATAATAAAAATCACTTAAATATCTGGAGAAATAAAACTTCCCGTAGCTATCTTTTTTTCTTCTACTTTCGACTTTTAGAGAATAGTCGTGTAGTACAAAGTAACGTAGTACAATTTTAACATATATGAATACTGTACTATATGTTATTTTACATTAAATATTTACAATGTTAAAATATATGTTATTAACTTCTCAGTACCTTTGTTTAAGAAAACATTTTCTGGGGTTGGACGTAGGGCCAACATATTCACATGATTTTGGACGTAACTTAATGTCAAGGGTTTCAGTAAAAATCAAGTATTTACCAAGATGTGAGTGAGAGTAAATTAAAAATTACTTATTTCTTTTGTACTCAAGGTTTATTTTATTTATTTACTATCTCTTTTTCTTTTTATTTTAAAATACAACAACCCTAGATATACTTAGGTCACTTATTCCCAATTTAAACAGCAAATGGTGTGTTTATGGTATTCTGGCGCTTCGGCCTACTGTCCCTTCCCACCGCCTATCTTTTCTAACAAGTATTTTCTTTCATCCAAAAATTCATACACGTCATGTTTAAACACAACAAGAACATAATATTTGAGAGTAATTATTACAAAAATTTGAGTATTAATTTTCTCCCATTTTGTTTTCATTCTAGGTTTTGCAGTAGTTGCAAGACACCTTGCAGAAATGAAAAATATGCTAATAGATTTAAGCAATGATGTTTGTTTACTGAAGGACCAATTAAAAACGGCAAATTCTACATCGCCTGCAAAAGTGAACTTACCGGAAAACTGCGCAATTCCATGTACATCAGTAGTTGACGTGTTAAACTTGGAAGAATGGCTTCAAGTACGTGACAATGCAACGACGCTGGTAAGCTTGTGTTCTAAATAATAGTATATTTGCATTTTTACGCTAATTTTGTTTCCGTACATCAATATTTAAAAATTGAATTAAGGAGACAAATTAAATATCATTCAAGCTGTTTACTTTAATGAACATCTTGCCAATTTTAGATACTTTATTCATTCCGGAATATCGTAAATTGTTTATGTAGGAAGATATTTCTAGTTTTCCCTTGGGAGGGGGGCTCACAGAATCCAGAGTCAAAATTTATTTTTGGATTTTAGGCAACTGTGGATGAAGGGAAGAAGTCATAATAAGACGTACTCATGTAAGGTAACAGTGCAGTAGGCAGAAACAGACCTGCAACTAAACTGCCCGTCATTTTTATCTTACACCCTTCCTTGTCCCGTGTTAACCCAAAGTTGATTAAAAAGAAAGAATGAAAATCGAATGTGGATTCTTCAAGGGATCCTACCGGCGAAAGGAGCCCCCACCCTTCAATGAAGAGAGGCCAATTCAGTACGTTTGAAATACTGAAGAGGACTTCATTTAATTAATTAGTAGAGTGAATTTAAGAATAAGTTAAAGTAAATCGGGGGCTGGGTGGAAGGATACCTAAAAGATTTGAAACCAAGGGGATAGGGCCTCAAATTTCTTTTATTAAAATAAAATCCCATTAGAATGACGGAGAATTTGGCAAATTAAAAATAATACCTAGAGATGAATTTAATGTGTAAACGTGTCTAGGACTTTAACCTTTCGTTGTGCTACGTTCATGAATTGTTGAATTAAGTTTACCGAACCCCATTATTTATTGTTTACGCGTCTTAAAAACACGTCAACTTTCAAAGTTCGTTCAAGGCAATACATTTTAATTTTTAACATTTTTCTTTGAAAACACTGAAGTACCAAATTGTGTAAACTCGTACCCACAAAGTAGATCACACTATTGTAGTTTATTTGTGGCAGCCCTGCTTCTAAACAATTATACGTTGAGATAATAAAGATGTTGCTCGGTAAGTTTGGTTAGAAACTTAAAAAAAAAAAAAAAAAAAAAAAAAAAATCAATGGTCCACTTAACGAAGAACAAACCCCGGTAATATTTAACCGGATGGAATGCCTAGAGGAGGCTTTTTCCTTCATATTCGAAACTCTATTACGGACACGTATTCATGGTTCAAAATATTCAACATGAACCACACCGTCGTCTCTTACGTTACAACTTCGACCTTAAGTACAACGGCGATGTGTGTGTGAGATGTTCTTTGAGCACTCCCTGTTCATAAGTAGTTCCCACAAAGTATTAGAGCTTTAGAGCAGTTGCCAATGGGCAATCCCGTGTGTCGAACTACCCTAAACATGGGAGATCAACCGATTCGTGTGCTGTGTGCTTTCAAATTCAATGCATGAGCCGTACATCATCATGATTGTATCGGTACGCAAGAATGGGATCGAAATAATCCTTTATTCATCTGTGAACAGTTATTCTCCGTGAATAATGTTTTATCTTTTCAAAAATACGAAGTTATTTGATTACTAAACAGTTCATTCTGAAAAATTGCATCTTAGTTATCGACTAAACACCTCCAAACAGTAACTAGATTACTTGGGCTTTCAAGCGACGGCTGAACCGTCTCATTCCTTAAATGATGTCTTTGCAACAAAAATTGCACTTTTAAACAATCCTCATCCTAGTCAGTGCGTAAGTAATGTTATAGAAATCCACCCTTAGATGTTAAATAGCTATTGCAATTGACGTGAGGCCATTGGTCTGTAGACCCACTAGTGGTATATTGTAATTGCTTGACTTACAACGTGAAGGAAGTGTTTCATTTCTTTTCTTATTTTCATAATTGTGTTTCAGGAAACGTACCTTGGCACTTTTGGTGGGAGAAATCTTGGCCACGTCGTGAGAAACATATTAAGAAGAGTTTTTACTGACGAAGTAGCGGTCTTGTACAATTGGACTGGGAAATGTAAAAAGAGATCCCTGGAGAAGTTGACCATTTCAAGAATAATAATAGGTAGGATATTACCTTATCTCGATACTTCTCGTAAATTTGATGCAGTGGCACTAGTCGACTTGTGTTGACGCCTTTCATTTCACTGAAGGAAATTCAATGATACTACTATGTAAGGAGCAGAGGTTGATGAAATATATTTGAATTATTTCATGTTAAAAGGGCATATCTGCAAAATCAATGAAGCTCATTTTCGCATTTCATCACCCTCTTCTAGCCTGGGCCGCCAGAAGGAACAAGAGTAGCGAGACCGGCCTTCACTGCTGGGAGTTCTGTACATTTTCAATAATTTTCTTCAATGCGGAAGAGAGCAATGTTGTGAAATGAGAACTGACAGTTGTATTGTATTTGGAGATGGAAGATTCGGTTTGGGGATATTCACGTAGCCCTATGCGATATTCACTGTACAGAAGATTGTGTGTAAGCAAACCTGGTGTAAAAGGAAATGTGTTTTCAAGAAGAAGCGGGCAGATGATATATACGACTTAACAAATTTAAAAAAAAAGGTTAATAGCGTTTTGGACGCCGAAATTAAATTGCCGCAAATTTTAAACGTTTCCCTAAATATTTCATAAACTTATAAAGAGGAGAAAAATTGCAAGTTGTTGTTCTTTTAACAATGTGATTTTCCAAATGATAGCGTAGTTACAACTCCTCTGAATGTTTTGGTTATGTAAAAAGCGAGGAATGAGTTGTTTTTTCGCGTTAAAAAGTTTATTTCCTAACTTTCAAACAACGGAAAATATTCAGAGAAGTTTTAACTACGCTATCATTTGTAAAATCATGCGTGCAATTTAATTTCGGCGTCGAGAGCCCTCTTAAAACCCACCACTTAAAAGAAAGAAAGAAAACTCGATGACCTATCATCAATTTTTATGTTGTAAAGAATTAAAACTTGATACAGAGTTTGGGAATAAAAATTAACTGTTATCAACGTTGAACGTAGTTAACTTTTTTTTTTTTTTTTTTTTTTTGACACGAATTTCCTTCAGTTTGCCAATATCTGAGAAGAAAGCATAGCAGTGATTCTTGCAGTTGTTTACGTAGACTGTGACTTATCTCTGGTATTCGTGCATAGCTTATACAATGTTCTGACTTAAAGTGTTTGAAATTTCCTTCATGATTTTTACCCATTTTTGTTTTTGACCTCTCTTCTTTACTTAATTACAACCAAATATTATGATGTGAGGCTGTTAAAATTACTATTTCTGTGTGGTGAATGCTCAGATTTTATTTCATTGTGTAGAATCGTATTTTTTTAAAATCAACTATCATTAAGACAATGGTTTTGTTTTCAGTCACGCCAGTCTGTTACATAGAACATTGTAGTAAGTTTGCGTGCTCATATTTCAAGTGTTTTAAAACCGTTACTGAAGTACGGATAATAAAGAATTGATGTAATCTATTGGCTCTATTTGTAGTATATCTAGTATTGTTCTGTTGACTTCACAAATTATTTTCATTTCAGGGGCTGTGCGTCTTAATGGAGTAGCCAGGAAAGCAACAGACCAGGAAATAAAAGAAAGGATTCAGAACTGGTTCCGCTGGGGAAGAGATAGAAATGGAGGAAGGGAACGAAGGCGTACGTCATCTAATTTCCAAGAGACACAAGAGGAGACTAATCGAGAAGGAGGAATGGACCATTCTTGAGGCATTGCGTTCATCTGGGAAACAGGTTGCAGGATGTTCTACTAATTTTGTGAACTTTCACTCAGGTACAAGTGTTGCTAGTAATGTAAATATTTACAGTCCTTGTATAACAAGCGCTGATCTGAACTTTAGGCTTAGCACCAAAATTAATGACGTTGCAAAATGCCTCTTTCTGTATGTTAAAAAAAAAAAAAAAAGCTTTTGTTTTCGTTGTGAAATCATGACTAAGGCTTTTCACTTCGATGAGACACGTTTGGTTTTGGAGCTATACAGCTGCTGTCTGTTTTTCAGAATCTGGTTTTAACGGTATTCCAAGAGACAAAAAATTGTGAGCAGAGAAGACCACTGAATTCTTTTAGAAAGGACGCTAATAATGAGTGTCCCAAACTTCACGCAAGAATTAATTTTGACATAAAATACATATTTATACTTAAAACTTGATTGTATTTATTTATTTATTCATTCATAAACTATACAGTATACGGTTATGCATGGAACAACACATCGGGTAAATAGCTTCCACATACTCACACTGTTGAAATTTTCCATGACCTTTTTAAATGAATCTGGCTGACTTTCGTTCATATAGCGTTCATTTTCCTTGTAGTTCTACGCTTGTTGGCATTCCAAGGCGTTAATTCGATTTTCTGAACTACGAATGCAACGATTTTGTTGATTAACGAAGCCCTCAAAGTGTAATCGGCGATAAGGCTCATTTTCAGTTCAAGTCAAAATGTAACAAGTACTTTTTGCGTGAATTTTGGGACACTTTCGTATCAAGCATACAGGAGACATATTTTGATCCAAGCCTGTACTACAGTATTAATTAGGGATGGGAAATTTCGGAAATTTTACTTTCTAGATTCCGGAAAATAAAATAGAAAATTTCGAATGTCGGAAAATCTTAATTTAAAAAAAAAAAAAAAAAACGGATGTTTAGAAAATAATCCAGTTTTTTTTCTCCCAAGGTCAAGAGTCAACACGTTGAGTGAATGTGTTTAACCAACCTCCAGTTTTTTTGGTGTGTGTGTGTTAAGGCAATGGAAAACCAGCTTTTGTAAAGTATGGCAATTCCCCACGCGACCTATTGAATAAATAGACATAAGAAATTATATTAAAAAAAAAAAAAAAAAGCTTTCAGTTCGTAAATACTGCTCAAAGTTTTGGTCCAACTTGAATCCGCGTGTTGTGGGCTTGTTGCTCTTTAGCTTAAACCGCCGCAGTCGGATAGGGACAAGCCATTTTACTGAACAGGAAATATTGGGGCGCGTCACCTGGCCAATTACATCATTGTTGTCGCCTTCCGTCTTCTGCTACTCAAGGCAACCCGAATGAAACAAGTGGCTGCCCGACACTGTCAAAAGCTCTGTCGCTGATTTAAGCAAAACGCGGAAATTTTCTATTTTGTATTTCGATCGCATCTGCTTCTACTTTCCGTATGTTGGATATATCACCGATGGGATACACGGATGCGTCGGGCGGCCCGAAATACATTGTTAGGTAACTTGTTTCATGTGAATGGCCTTGCGTAGCAGAAGCCGAAGGTGCATGCAATGATGCCATTGGCTATATGGCCCGCGCCATAATATCCCTCTACAACATGGCTTCTTCCCCCCCCCCCCTTCCTGGCTGTGACAGTGAGCTCAAGAGCACCACGCGGCTTAAAACAAAAATCAGAATCTCGAAACGCAGACTGCTTGTTTCATCTAAGTACGGATTTTTTTGAAAGCCAGATTTCGGAAATTTTTGGCCTAGTATTAATGCCTTCAATGCGGTTTTTTTTTTTTTTTTTTTTTTCAGTTTTGTGATGTATCATTCTTGTCTAAATCGTATCAGTATTTAATAAGAAATGAAAAGTATTTAATATTTTCTTGGTATGCCATAGCAGAGTTCTGTGCCCTCTTGCATAATTGTGGAACGTTTCATGTATCTATACAGGTAGTTTCTATGAGTGTAATATAAGATTATTTTTCAAATAAGACTCTTTTTATTCCTTGTTTGCACGAATTGTTTTCACGTTGTTTCAATACTTATCAGGAAACCTTTCTCGCATTTGAGAATTTAAAAAATAAAAATGAGACCATCCGTATAATCTTTTCAAATATTGTAAAATGACATACAAAATATCACACTGTTATTTGTAGTAAAGTTATTTCCTATACAATTATCGTAAAACATTATAGTTTTAGGACATCCGAGTAATAAGCAAAATGTATATAGTTATCACTAAAACGAAAATGTAAATGGTTATCAATGAAAGAAACAAATGTTTTCATTGGTTATCCGAATAAGCGTAATGGCCTTCAAAGCATAACTATAGCTTTTAAAGGTTTGTTTAACATGTTATAAATACTAATTGTACGATAATTTGACATCATGTATAAATTACATTGTGTGTATGTGTATGTTTTTTTTTTTTTTTCCTTCAAATTTTTGAATAAAAACTGTCCGCTCAAATATACCTCTTTGATTTTCTTCTGGTCCTTGAAGTCCTTTCACCAGTCATGTGTGAAATATGACTTTTTTTTTTTTTTTTTTTTTTTTTTTTTTTTTTTTTTTTTTTTACAAACTGCCGAGGATGGTAGCTCCCTTGGTCGCAACAGGAGAATGACGGCATTGTATCTTGTGCAGGACCAGACAATAGTGACGCAGCCAGTGGTGTACGGGTAGCAAGCCTGCTTGCCAAGAGGCATTCGGCTAGGTCGAGCGTAACCACGAACCCTTCTCCGGCAGGGCTTTCTCTGGGTTTCCTCACTCCCACCTGGGGAATACCCGGATGCTGAGTTGTGCAAATCCAGAGCCGCGCTACCTTCCCACATTCTTCTCCCTCCCATATCGGCCTAAGCATTGATATCTAAAGGTTATAAATAAAGTTCAACTTTTCTTTTCTAGTGAAATTGAACTTCATTTATAACCTTTAGATATCAATGCTTAGGCCGATATAGGAGGGACAAGAATGTGGGAAGGTAGCGCGGCTCTGGATTTGCACATCTCAGCATCCGGGTATTCCCCAGGTGGGACTGAGGAAACCCAGAGAAAGCCCTGCCGGAGAAGGGTTCGTAGTTACGCTCGATCTAGCCGAATGCCACTTGGCAAGCAGGCTTGCTACCCGTACACCATTGGCTGCGTCAGTATTGTCTGGTTCTGTACAAGGTACAATACCGTTATTCTCCTGCTGCGACAAAGGAAGCTACCATCCCCGCCATCCAGTCCATGTTGGTTGAAATATCGTTGTTACCTATCGTTGGCCCAACGTGGGACCAACGTTGATAACTGGTTGGAAGTTGAATAATGGTTGTGTCATCATTTGTATTGTCGTTGGCCCAACGTCGATCTATAGTTGATAAATGGTTGACATTCATTAACGGTTGAGTTGTCATGTGTCCTGTCGTTGGCCCAATGTCGATATATGGTTGAAGTGCATTAACGGTTGTGTTATTGTTTCTATTGTCGTTGGCCCAACGTCGATATATAGTTGATATGTGTATAAAGTTGAATAATGGTTGTAATTACGGTTGACTTTTTGTTGGGCCAACGTTGTAAAATGCTAACCGTTGTCAAACGGTTGCGGTAACGGTTGATCTTTTGTTGGCCCAACGTTGACATAAACATTAACGGGTGAAACATGGTTGAACAAATGGTTGACGCGACATCAACGGTTGGGAGATTGTTGAAAAACTGTTGTTTTCTTTGTGGCACCAACGTTGAGAAATGGTGAGTTGGCCCAACAAACGCAAAGCGGACATGCCCAACCATCGTTTCAACGGTTGATAATTGGTGATGTCAACTAAAAATCAATATTGGGCCAACCATTTTTGGTAACATGGGGTGGCTATATTGTTAAGTTATGCGACTTGGCATGGGAAATCCGGGTTTCCTCCAACGAAAGAGACCCTCCAACCACGCGCCCCGCTTACCCCTCTCTCTTATTTGCGGCCATGGTACCGCACTCTTGGTGTTGAAATAACGCACAAAGTGGTAGTCATACTGGGATCACTGGCATATGTTAAAATTGAGTTGTATTAAAATAATAATTTTTTGCTGTATGATTTTTTTTATTTTAAAATTAAAACGTAAGTATAATATTATTCTTAAAATTTCTGGATCCCATGACAAATGTAATGCGAGTGATTTAAATTATTTCCGCTAATATAATCACAAACCGATGTAACATTAATATTATTTAAAATGTAATTTATAGTACAATAATATAACAGTAACATTTTTTCTATAGCAAACTTCTCCCCGTTGGTCTAGCGGGTAGCACGTGTGCCTTTAGTGCACGTGGCCTTGGGTTCGATTCGTGGTGGGAGCGCACAAATAAAATTAATTTTACAATCATTGACTTTCCTTAATCAGCCATCTCTTTTAGTCTAAATTGTACAACCACGGGGCGTTAAATTACAAAAAATAATTTATTTTCTCTGGGGGAGAGGGGTTCTGAATTTCGATCTTGCTCCGGGTAACACAAACTCTAGTTCCGGACCTAGTAGTGCTTTTACTCATCTAGATGTCCAATATTTTTTGTTTACTTTTTGCTAAGATATTATCGTCGTCTGACAGAAGTAGCCATATAAGAAGTTTTTTATAGCTCACACCAGCCCTGTAGCCAGTCCAAAAATGTAGGGGGGCCCGATCCAACCATATTATAGTTCATCACCATATTATAGTTCATTTGCCAGCCTACCGTGAAAATTTTAGAGGGGACCAGCCAAAATTTAGGGGGGCGGCCCCTTAGACTCCCTGGATACGGGCCTGGCTCCCACCACTAATGACTGGGGCCTGTATCTCAAAATTACTAGTCTTGTAATACTAGTGCGAAATTATTCAAAATCAAATATTGTACAGTTGTATATACCATGAAATTATAACAAATCATGCGCGCCGACTACGTAGATGCTCCGGGGCTCCGGCACCCACACGAATAATCTTGTGGGTGCGCCGCACCCATAAGTCTTTTAGTTTGGATCCAGGTTTGAACCCGTTTCTCTTGCGTTTAAGTCAGCCGTGTTACCGATTGAGCTATGGCAGCCCAAATTTATCCTTATAATACCGGTATATTTTACTTTATCACAGCAAAGCCCTTATGACAGTGTTCATAAAATATTTTAACTAAAAATAAATCGATCAAATATCAAGATTCCTGGAAACTTATAGGCTAACACGTCCCACCATTGATATGCACCCATATATATTTTGGAAAGTCGGCGCCGTTGTAACAAATTAGAGGTATTAACATTAGTATTAAGAAATGACTTTTACTATTTCTCTAGAATTCGTACTTCATGATATTTTGTGGGTTAGAAAAACATATTTCTTTGAGAAGGAGGCCCCTGGAGTGAATTACTTCTGTCAGAATGACAATGACAAATTCTTGACTGGTTTGTAGCTCATATTTAAGCCCAACGATCAAAGAATGTTTTGCCATGGTTTTCAAAAATAGGCTCCCAAGGCAAAGAACTCGTGAAGTTTGTTAGGGGACATTCTGCAATACTCAAAAAAGAATCTTGGCATTTATATTTTCATCACAGAAGAGATTCTGTAATCATTGTGCTCCAGTCAAAGCTACTAAATATACTGAACCTGCTACGTTTTCTAGCCTATACTTCCGGCGCTTTGAAATAACATATTACAGCAATAATGAGTATAGCTCTTCGACGTATGCCATGATTATTTTGTTATCAGAACGATACCACGGAATATTTTTCACCCACCACCCAGTTCTAAGTTACCTAGTGCATCACACGTGCGCTTCTATGAACAAAATCGAAAAACATTGAGCATACTACGTGTGCATTCATTGCACGTGCCTGCACGTCATGAAAGCAAAGCTTACGGGTATTCACTACAACGAAATTAAACTACCGCTAATTTTAGAATATTTCTGTAATTACTTCAAAACAAATAAAAATATTCGAAAAGCCGAAACGTAGTGAACTAGACAATATGATTTTGCATGTGATACCTTTACCACAATTCACCTATCTGCTTTTGGTATGCCGCTATTTACAGAACCCGCAAAAAATGCTAAATCTATCTACAGTTCCTTTGAAAATATTACAGTAAAACTCTAAACTTAGCGGTAGTTTAATTTCGCTGCAGTGAAGACCATTTGAAGAGGATTTGATTTCGTGACCCACCAGCTAGTGTAGGGCAGGAGTATAGATAGTGAGCAGCAGGTATATAATACAGATGTAGGGGGCGCTACTTGAAATGTTGGTGTGGTTCTAAAGTAAAAATTCTCATGCACGGTTCATACATGATTTATTAAATTTCAAACCTACTTTACACTTGGTCATCTCATGGACTTTCTCAACTTAACTTACAGGGTGAGGCAAAAGTCCAGCACCACCCTTTTAATTTTGAAACGGTTTGAGGAAAGATGATGAAACTTTCAGTGTAAGTAATTATAGTAGAGGTGCGCCAGATTGGGCCATTTGAAATCCGCCATTAGCCATCTTGAAATCCGCCATTTTGAATTGAGATCCAATATTTCAAATATTAAGGTGGTACGACACATGATTTTAGACTAGAATTTCACCAGAAATACGAATCTGAAGTTACTTTTCACCTAATATTATTCAGTAATATAAAAAATTGTAAAGTAAACATTGCATATTGCATCATGTAATGGATTTTGATTTGTCGTTTCAGGTGATGTAACATGGCTCTCACCCGCCAAGAAAGGATTCAAATTGCTCTCGTCAGTGAGGAACGCAGTACCAGAGATATCGCTGATGAATTCAATGTCCGGCATCCAGAGAGGGACCATACCACAGTGTCTCGTATTTTGCAGAAATTTCAAGTGTCTGGATCTGTATACGACAAACAACACAGTGGACGCCCAAGAACTGCAACGGATGAGACTACAGAAACGGCAGTTGTCAGGCGCGTATCCAGAAATTTTCAATGGGGGGCTGAAAATTTTGAGGCAAAATTGAATACAACATATTGTGTTGGACATGAATTCAGATATGCAAGTATGGCACACGCACACACACACACACACACACACACACACACACATATATATATATATATATATATATATATATATATATATATATATATATATATATATATATATATATATGACCGGATCCAGGATTTTTTGACGGGGGGTGAACCAATAACTGTCAGTACATTTGAATTAAATTTAATTTTTTCAAATGGCTTTAGCCATCTGTGGTGTGTATGAGGAATTTTCCTGGAAATGCTAAGTGTTTGTTGTCGGTAAATCCTTTAACTTCAACCTTCAGAAAACTGACTTAAACTATAGTTTTTGCAAAACTTCGCTTTCGTTTAAGCCCGAAACGGAAACATGACTTGACATTTTCGAAAAGTATTGCTATTTTCACTCCTAACTTCTCATTTTAGATAATGTATATTCACAACGGAGGGGGGTGCACGTGCTCCGGTGAACCCCGCTAAATCCGGCCCTGTATATATATATATATATATATATATATATATATATATATATATATATATATATATATATATATATATATATATATATATATATATATATATATATATATAGGGTGACTGGTAATTCAATGCATTCCTTGTAAGTGGATATTCTACTAGTACTTTGGAACATTTTCATCTATATGAACCGGGGGTCGCAAATCAATAGTTTCTGAGTAATTTGTTCATGTGTGGTTGCTTTGATTTTTCCGTCTAACGAGAGGTGTGCGAGAAAATTTTACCCTGACACACTTCCACATATCGTAGAGCGATGAAATTTTACATGTGTAATCTTGCATATCTGTGTAAATCATGTGGTAATGTACAACTCGTAACTCTGTTGCTATGTTATAGGTCCGAACGTGAAGTAAGATGTAGTGATCCATTACTGTATTTCAGAATGCAGCGTAGCAACATCGCACAAGTACTTACCCCTAGGAAATGACTGCATGATTGGGAAGAGGTGGAATGAAGATTGTGTGCGGTCAAGAGAAAACGCGAACCATGATGGATTTCATACCCAAGGTCGTGCCTCTATCTGGCCAACATTGGAGTAGGTCACAAGTTGCAGATTGCAAGGCCTGTGATAGTGGATACGTTATTGAGAATAGTTTCTCACACACCAGAAGACTAACAACACAATCAGCTCGCTGAAGGGAGCACAGCAACTGATGTGCTTTACTTGAGGCAACCGGGTGAAAAGTTTCACTTATTTTCCCCAACGATTGCACTATTGCACAAAACAATCAGACAAATGTTGATAAAGCCTCATGCCTCTCCATCCACCTTGTCTCGCACAAACTACGCAATATTCCCGTTCTCTCGTTACTACTGTTTTTGATTACTTCTTTTAACAGCTCTTGTCTCTTGGACGAGGAGGGAAACAAAATTTATTGTCTCTCTTACAACTCCAAGACAATTTCGAACGGATGTTACTGAACAGGCAGTTGAAAACACCAGATTCAAAACATGATTGGCACAGTGCACGTTAGCCGCAGTAGGACATATTTTCTTTATCTCTGCTTGGACGCCTTTGAAGCGTCCACTCATGGAACTAGCTCAATCGTAGCCTTGTCCACGCAGTCGGCTGGTGTCTATATTTAAATCTGACAAGGTGCTTAGAATTGTCTGGGCTAATCCCGCCCCAGTTATATCTGTAACGGGAACAAACATAAAAAAGTCTTCGTGTAATGTGCAGCCATCTTCTGTCTCCGCAACGTACCTCGCACACAACACAAAATGCTTAATGCCAGACACATCGGTGGTCTCGTCCGCCAGAACAGAAAAGAAATTAGTATCGTTCACTCGTTTCTCTAGATCTTCAAACTTGAGCCCGAACGGGTAAATACGCACAAAAAGGAAAGCATGTGTAACGTTAGCAGTCCGGGAGCAAACTGATGTCCGTTTTTCTGTAAGATGCTGTAAACGTCCGCAAGAGCACGGCAAAGTAGAGCACGTGCCATAATTACAGGGCGTCTATAAAGTCTGTCTCAGGGCTATATTTGTGGAAACGTTTGGGTGGATTGAAATATCGGCGCACAAGTATCCCATTATTTTTCAGGGCACATATGTTAAATAAAAACGTATTGCCCCAGGGGCCACCGTAGGCCGTGAATCTTACAATTTTCAAATGGTAAAGTGGGTGATGTAGTATATCGTTTGAAAGGTATTGTGAAAAGAAACAAGCTGCAGCAAGTCCCGAGTCTGTATGCGCACTATATGAAAAATGGCGATCATAGACTCTTTTATAACAACTGTGTTTACATTTTGACTGTCTCCATTTTGTACTGGGTGAGCGTAGAAACTTGGGACTTGCTTGACCTGGTTTATTTTCACAATACCTTTCTAACGATATACTACTTGACCCCTTACTATTTAAAAAAAATTTGGTTGGACTCTGTGTGAGACCCTCCGAGGGACTCTGGGACACAACTTTTTCATTCAAAATGTGTGCCCCTAAAAATAATGGGATACGTGCTTACCGATTTTTCTATTCACCCAACCCTTTTCTGCAAAAAAATAGCGCGGGGTCAGGCAGTATAAACGCTCGGTATTTATGGCACGTACTTTACTTTGCCGTGCTCTTGCGGACATTTACAACATCTTGCAGAAAAACATATATCACTGTTTGCTTCCAGGATGGTAACATTACACATGCTTTCCTTTTTAAGCGTATTTACCCGTTCGAGCCCAAGTATTTTCCTTAAAAGATGTAAAAAATGTCAATGGATTGCGTTGTAGGATCAGTATACGTAATAGAAATATTCTTCAAGAGTTTAGACGTATTTATTCTCTTCTACTCTCTAACATTATTTTGGAGTATTAAACACAAAGGCACCCAGTATTGACAGAGCGAAAAAGACTGGTGTTTGGACATTATTCCCTGCCTCTTGACTGTCTGTCGAGGCGCCATTATTTGAACCCTGTCAAAAGATGTGTACTGTAACAGAGTGGAGCAGGCGAATAAGTTGAAAGCGGTAAAAGCACTGGAGTATACTAAAAATGATTTCTCAATTCTGGATTATTCTAAAAAAAAAAAAAAATCCATATAATGCACGTACTTCCTACTGAATTCTTCAGTTATTGCGTTCTAACATTACACACTTTTTTTTCTGAGGCCATAGAATTTGTTCTCAATGGGCAAGTTTCCGCCATATTTACATTCCACTTTCAACAAGTTTTTCTGTATATAATTTTCTCCCTTATTATATATTTATTTGTATCACCTGCATAAATTTGATTCTGATCGTATATTTCCCAAATTGTGATGTTTTAAACTTAACCTATAGCATTTTCTGTTTTGTTATTAAATAAGTACTTTAGATATTTTTATGTATTATATTTCCTAGTACATTTGAAGTTGCATATGGATCCTTATTCCGCACCAACCTTCGCAAGAATTTGCGGAACTACAGCAAAACTTGCAAAAATCTTATATCATTATTATCGCAAACTAAAAGGGAGATATATCTTGCGTTGACGCAAACCGTTATATGATGGGGTCAATGGTGACCACTTCATTGAGTTATGCCAGGTAGTCTAGGAAGCTTATAGGTAGTTGGAGAATTGGATGTTGTTGCTAGATGCTGCCACCTGACGGAGAAATGATGAACTCTTAGAGATGTTCTTCAACCAAGTAAAATATTTTTGTTTCATAGATGGCGGAGAAAGCGAAGCGTCTTAGTATGTTATTTAGAATGGACTATAGAAGATAAAAAAAGATTTATTATTCATAATGGAGTATTTTGTAATCGTGCATAATATCACGTTAAGGTGAGGTATGGTTTGTTTCAACTATTTTGGCTGAAGAGGTACTTTTCTTGCATGTAGTTGACGTTGTTTTTCTTTGAACAAGATATTTGTGAACTCGCCATGTAATGAAAATTGATAGAACGAAACATGGCGCGTTAGAAGCCCTTCAGCCACATGTTTTTGAAGAATTTTGTGTTAAAAGTGTATATTTACTCATGATAATCAGTCGGAATTGTGTCATCTTACGTTATATCTCCGTGTATTAGCTTATTAACTTTGGAGGGTGTGTTAGCTTGCTACTTGTTTTAGCTACATTATGTAGTGCCTAGTTCGGAATGGATTTATCTGTACCATTGTGCATCTTGGGTTGACGGTGTACAGATGAATATAAAACTTCCTGTAAGTTACTGTAGTATCTTATGTTTGTAGTGAGAATACGTAGCCATTTCCCCCCTTTTTTTTCTAACACCTATTCGGCGTATGTTTATCTCTGGTGATTAATCGTTTTTTGTCGATGGGTCTCACTCTAAATGTCTGAAGTTATAGGTAGAATTTTGGTGTTCATTTTGAGATCAAAACCGGCATTTTCATGACATACCTTTTGGAGCAATAATAGTATAATCAAATGACCGAGACAATACCTGGCACAATGACAGTGTTAAGTATTCTGGAAGCGGATAAATACAACCCTGGCGCCAACTTGGTATTTGCGAGATGAAAGACTAGCATTTTTTACGTAAATGGCGTACGAAGATAATGGTTCAGGTGGTGAGACATTATACCGGTACAGAAGCATTTTTAAACGGAACAGTGGATCGATTCATTGTCAGTAATGAACGCTATTGTAATTGTAGTTCCCTGTATGAATGCTGATATCGTATGAAGGGTGATGCGTCATCCGTTCGAATGTGGTACAATGTACACGCAGTTGATACAAAGGTGGATGTTCATATTATTCTGGAGATCAATTGCCGTATTCCAGTAATAACATGTTATTAATTTTAAGTGGATTTTCTAGATGCTGTAATTCGAATATCGGGTAAATTTTATCGTCAAATGTCCAGTGAAGGCGGAAAATATGTATTTAGATAGTAGTATAAATAGTAACATTGATTATTATCTTGGTTTCACCCAGTTGAGATGTTGCAAAAAGTGAAAAGTTAGCTATTTCACGTGGTGTAGCCGGCAGGGACGTGTGTCAATAGTTCATCAGTTAATATTTCCACCTATATTTGTCTTCGAAGTACAAGGGCTAGGAGGTAAGCTTCCCAGATCGAGTGAAAAAGTCTATGATATATTTTTTTGTAGTTCTAGTTCCCTTTGTGGCTTTTTTTTTTTTTTAAATAAGTTGTTGAAGAATCTTCCATTGAATGTTCCAATAATCTGGGGTTAATTCTATTTTACTAATAAATGAAATGTATTGTGTGCATTTTGCGTTGTGATTGCAACTTTTGCTTTGGTTTGGAGGAAAGTCAACGGCTCGATTGTCGTTTGTTGCTGTTTATTCTTCCACCTCCCCCATTTTTTTTTTTAAATTAATGCAGTCATTTGTTTTTATGACGTCAGAGTTGTAATGGATCCTTCTTGATTCTGGGTTAATTCATGTCTGAGGTAAAGTGTACGGGAATAACTTATGATTTCATTGATTAATCTGGTGTTGTAGGTGAGTCAGTGTAATATGTGTGTAGGTATGCAACAGAAATTTCGTTTTCTTGTTTGTTTGTTATTGAAACGGTTACCTACTGTTTTCAGTATTATAATTTTGAATTCCAAACCGATAACCTAAATACGTGGAAGAGAACACATTCTGATGATTATTTTTGGTTTGAAACAAAACCGAAATATTGAAAGGATTTTTCCTCACCCGGTATCACGTTAAGATTTAAAAAGCAGCTCGTTGACCCTATTCCTGTTTTAGGCATTTCTTCTGTTAAGCCTCGCCAGCTAATGAACGGAAGTAACTGATCAAAAATTGCAAATCACCTGCCGAAGGCAATTTCAGTTGTGGTTGATAGGTTCCATTACGTTTCGTTCACGGTACTATCCAATTTTAAGTGGGCACGCAATATTATCTTCCCTTACGTAGGTGTTGCATTACTGGATGCAGATTGGCTTTAGGAGGGCTAAGTATAAAACACGAATCAGTGTAAAGTCACCATATAACTTGGGCTATGTGATCACTAAAACCCACGAGTGCTGTCTAACAGAATTATGGTAGGAGCGGTAGCGATTGGTTACGTTTATAGGGAACAGGCGCGTCAGCGATGGTTAGTGTTCGCATACACGAAGATATTGGAGAAACACTTCATATGACGTACAAGCACAATCCTTGCATGTGGTACGGCTTTGGGACGCTTCTATAATCACTTTGTGCACTCCCTTCATATAGCATTACTTCATCATATCTTCCTCATGGAATAACATACAGCACCTTTTTCAGTGATAATCGAGCACACTCGAAAACTGTTCCCTTTCTTGCCACTTTTCCCTAGTAATATCTCACACCGTTAGCTATTGCATTGCATTTGAAAACTTCTTATTTCCATATCTTAACATCTTTCATACACTTCGCGTCCTTACATTGATGAATCCGTGTCTTTCGCACAATTTAGCAGATTTTCCTTCGTTGTTGGCATTGAACTGCACAAAGACACAGACTGGGGATGTTCATAATTTTCTGAAGATACTCCTTTCAGAATGGGAAAACCTTCCACCTAACGCCCGCCGTAGCAAAATAGATCTGTCTTCACTCTCACTAGTATTCATAAATAAATACTAATTTGTAACTTTTTATTCTACGACACTACAACAACCACGGTCACCAATTCGTCCCGGTAAATTTTACAAATTTTCAACGTCGGAGGGGCTTAGCGGAACTTGACCCCTATTTTATTACTTACATTACGTATTGCAGAAAACGAATATATAAGGAATATTTAAGAATACCTACGTTCGACGAACTGTTCTTCTACATCTTACTTGAGGTTTTGTGGTACATGTCTACAAATTGAAATTAGTTTCACCAATTAGTATTTTCTAGAAGAAGTCACACACAGAAATTTGTAGAAGGTAAGATTTTACTTCAGGCAATTCATTCCCATGATTAGTACTTTTGTATTCGCACTAGAGGAAATCACTGCTTGGTGATTTAAGGTGGATTAAGAGGAATCGAGTAATTGAATGAATTGTATAAAGTAAAGCCTTACCTAGTGTAATTTTTTGAGCTCCAATAAATGTATATATATATATGAAATGAAATGAAATCTTTTAAGTTTTACGTGCCACGGTTATGCCGGTTAGGCTAAAAGAGACGGTGATGATGAGAGATGAGTGAAATGGTGGAATGAAGAAAGTGGGAGGAAACGGAGAACCCCGAAAAAAACCCACGAGCACGGTGTTTGTCCACCACAAAGTCCACACGGCGCGAGCTGGGATCGAACCAGGTGCTGCAAGCACCGGAGGTAACGCTCTACCACAGCCACCGCGTCCCTATATAAAGTGTATATATATATATATATATATATAAGTATTCTTTCTGCTATTCCTGTGTGCATATTTAAAGTTTTGTGATAATAGTATAGGTATATTCGAGCAATATTGGGGGGGCGCGTTAGCTCAGTGGTAGAGCGTTCATTTCCGGTGCTTGGGGTCCCTGGTTCAATCCCAGCTCGCGCCATGTTGACTTTGTGGTGGACAAACGTCGTGCTCGTTGGTTTTCTTGGGGCTCTCCCGTTTCCTTCCACTTTCTTCATTCCACCATTTCATTCATTTCTCATCTTCACCGTCTCCTTTAGCCTCACCGGCATAAACGTTGGACGTGAAGCTCAAATATTTCATTTTTTTTCTTTTCTCGAGTAATAGCGTCTGGTATGGAAAAGTTTTTATTCTCCTAAAAGATTTGGTTAAGATTGTTGTGGAATAAAAAAGCATTTCTAGTATTCCCCCCCCCCACGTAGAAACTGTTTCAAAAATATTTCCATTTTCAGAATTGTTTTTCGCAGCCAAAACACACAGTCCTTAAGTTAGGTGCCCTCCCTTCTAATCTAGTAGCTAGCATGTGCGCGTTTTGATTCACTTGGTTCCGGGTTCGATTTCTGTTGGGGGAGGGCGCGAAAATAATAATATCCCAACCATTGTATTTCATTGACCATCAGTCCTCTTTAGCGCAAAGGGTATAAATGTATGCAAGTTAAACTAAAAAGGAAAAGGAAAAAAAAAAATAAGGTGAGGTCCTACATGCTTTAGATTTATTTTTTGCGTGACATCCCAAAGAGGGACATTGTTGATCGGAGTGTAAGCTCACTTTTTCAGTTGCAAGCAGTATGAGATGGTGTACTTGCTCGTTGAGAAAATGAAATTGTGAATTTAACATCCCACGATTATGTCCTTTGAGGTGAAGGATGATAATGAAAGTTTGTAGAATATGCGTGTGCAAGGAAACGAGAGAACTCCGAGAAAACTCACTGACACGACTGCTTAGTATTGCATAATCTAGTCCCTTTTAAAAGAAATTTACTGAGTAATTTTCTTTGATCGATAATCGTGATTTTGACGTTCTGATGCTGTCGACGCCCAACACAAGTTTTGCGTTAAAAAATATTCATTATGAATTTGTAGTACCGCTATGGACTGTTTCATCAGAAATATTGGACATGAACTATGTATGGAATGTGTTTGTAGTGTGGCTGTTCTTCTGTGACATACAGTGTTGATTTTTTTTCAGAACTTGCATTTATTTTGTTGCATGTCTGACCGAATGAATTGACTGTAGACTGTTCGTAGAAGTTTGTTGTTACTTTTTATTTAAAAAATATTTAAAAAATAGGTGGGGAGGCCCTTGAAGATTGTACGAGACTAGTATTAGTACCTAGGTAGACGCGAGCTTTTTTTTTTTTTTTTAACTTCCTTAGCAGTAATAGTACCTTAAGACATAGACGTAACTATTTCAAATGAATTGCGGAAAAATTTTCTTTTTTCTAAATAAGCAGATCGTGTCTATCGTATACACGTGAAATGGAACGTTCTTTCCTGCATCACTGTGAAACGAATTTGACTTCATACACATTGAACACACATATTTCTCATTTAGGCTTCTTTATCTATTGTTACTCAGTGGTAGAGCGTTCACCTCCGGTGCTTGGGGTTCGTGGGTTTTCTCGGGGTTCTCCCATTTCCTCCCACTTTCTTCATTTCACTCATCTCTCATAATCACCGTCTCCTTTAGCCTAACCGGCATAATCGTGGGACGTAAAACTTAGATTTTTTATCTATTGTTAGACTATATATATATTTTAAATTCTATGCTGGCACACGGAGAACGATGCACTGGCACCTGTGTGCAGCCGTTCTTTAAAGGAAATAAAGAATATTATTGTGCGATGTTTTTTGAAACTAAATAAGTAATTTGATTCTGGAATACTTGGTATAAATTACAGTATTTAAGTATATTGTAAAACATGGCGTTAAAATAATATTTCAGACTAGTAACATCTTGTCTCATTTTAGTTTGAGGGTCACATTGGCTCAGTGGTAGAACGCACACATCTTTGAAAAGTCTTGTTATTCAGTCTCATGGTATGTATGTTTGTATTGGACAGCGTCATGTTACTAATTTTCGATTCCCGGTGAAAGCTCGTGTGGTTCGGATTCCACGTTACTGTACTTAGTAAGTCCACGTCACATATAGCCTCGCTACTGAACGAGGCGTAATTCATATTACTAATTTATCCATTATGATTTATATGTGAAAATCAGTCGTGTTCTTTGGCCTACACAGCGTGTTTACGGGGCACTAAACTATTGATTTAATGTAGATATTGACGAGGCTGATGGCGAGGTGCTATAATTACTCTTCTGTAGGCGAAATAGTATGGTGGGGAATGGTCTACACTGTGAGAATTGATTTTACTTGATAGTCTATGTACCCGCCAATTGCATCGGATTCAAGCTTCAATCATGGTTCGAAGCCCACATTAATAGGTTCCTCCTTCATGGCCTCGGTGTTGCATAAGGATGCAAATAATAATAATAATAATAATAATAATAATAATAAAACCACTAGTACATCGATAAATATTCTGAAAAACGAATTAACCAGAGGAGTAATTTGTTATTTAAATATTAATTGAGAACGGGATTAGGTAGGCGCAATAGGATTGTGCGTCCCCAGACTCGATTCATGAGGTGGGAGACCCGGGTTCGATTCCCGGTGGGAGCTTATGTGGTTCGGATTCCACGTTAATCAGTAGATCCCGTCTCATATAGCCTCTCTGCTGAAAGGGACGTTAAACTTAAAATCAACTCGATTCATGAGGGTTCTGATTTCGATCGGCTTGAAATTTAATGAATTCATTAAAATAAATCAGGACGATAGGAATTGTGCTTGGTGCTTAGCGTAAATTCCTTAGACTTTTAAGGGAGACACTGAACTCAATTCTAATAATGATTCTTTATAATGAGAATTTACCTATATTTATTATTGCGTGTATGATATCCAATTATTCACACTTAATAGGGATAAATTTAAACTGTTGGAAGAGAGTAACACCTTGCATTCATAAGCAGTCCTATATATGGGTGAAATGAATGCTTTAAGCTTTACGTCCAACGCTTATGCTGGCTAGGCTAAACGAGACGTGATGATATATGAATGAAATGGTGGAATGAAAAGGGGAGAAAACGGGAGAACCCCAGAAAACCGAAACACGTGGTGTTTGTCTACCACAAGTCTCGCTTGGCGCGAGCTGGGATCGAACTGAGCCTCATACACCAGAGTTGAACGCACTACCACTGAGCCACTGCGGCCGCCATAAGCGATCCTAGTTTATTTTAAAGGATAATTGGTTTTAGTAGCCATTCCTAGCTTACATAATGAGATTAGAACATTTTACTTTTGAGTTGAATTTTTGTGTTTTGCTTGCTTATTCATCTCAGGGATTATGAAGAATGGGAGCTTTGGTTCAGTTGGGCTTCGAGCATGGGATGCATAGTTCATCATGAAGGATCAGTCGTTACAGTGTAAACCGTAAGCCACTATATTATCTCGTCTAAAATGAGGGCTGGGTTGCAGAACTACATCACTGGCCCTTGGCACAAATCTGGTTGTGTTACGGATTTCGGTGTGAGAAAAAAGGAAACTGACCCATGCAATTCCAATAGTTGGTGGAACAACGAACAAAATTTATATTCACACCTATCGAAATTTCATGGGCTTGGGTGTTTCAATGGGTGAACCAGAATTATAGGATTTTCAGGTTGATCCAAAGCTGCATATAAAACATGTCAAGTCACTCGGTCGAAGAAAGTATAACAGTTTTTCAGGCCAGCCATCCTGAGTGAGGTTTTCCTTATTCACACGAGGCAACTGCCGGGATGATACCTAAGTAAATGGTCCGAGGCCATTTCCTTTCCCATTCCTTTCTTCTTTTCCTCAGATTGTGTGATAGCCAGGGTACGTCATCCCTCATACGTAACGGACTAACAGCCATAGATGTATCTTAATTCCTAATCATGTAAAGTGTTCCTTTATATTCAATCGTATCATTTTGATTACCAGTGCACATTATCGTATTTAATATTCCAATGTAACTGAATCATTACTGCCTTCATCTATTGAGTGTTATTTTTTGGTGATTGGTTTTAGGTAAAATAATAGTAATAAAAATAGAACTCTCACTACAGGAAAAGAATATTTCTAATGTGTGGTACGGGATGCAGATTTTTTTTTTTTATAGGGGGGTAAAGAAGGGTTAAATTCTTATTTGTATTGCCTTTCAACTAGTCTCATCTAAAAATTTGGTCCTGCTGTATGCATGATGAATAAGATAATTTGCTCTGCATTCTTGCATAAGCAGGTTCAGTATCTTTGATTAAAGTTTTATATATAGTATTTTTTTGAACTATAGTTAGAGAGGAAAGAAGTGCGCAAAGTATTGTTCGGGTTGTTAACAGAGTTGAAAGGGAAAGAAATGCTTGTCGTACACGCAAGTGTGTCCATCGTAGAAAATATTATTTATGACTCTATTGGCCAGAGGTTCTTTAATTTATTATTATTACACAAATATAAATTCTCTCTTCGTCAGTATCTTTTATTAAACATATAGTAAGCTTAAAACGGTCACATTGATATACTTACATGGTAAGCTGGTGACCCAGGTTCGATCCTCGGCACGGTTTGTACATTTTCTGTTTGAAACTCATTGTAATTTCACCTGTAGAAAAATTAGAATTTGAGAAAAGGAGCTGATGGTTTGCATTTTCTCAAATAGCTTTTGTAATACGAATATTTTTATGTATACGTCCTTCGGGTATAATTTTGTTAAATGTAGTTAATTCAGGCATCCTTGTAGCCGAGTGATCACCACATGCGTATTCGGGGTCTATTCGTGATGATACCCTGTTGAGGTGTTATCAAAATCAATGGGTTTTCTTAATTTCCGAGAACGTAAACGGAGTTGAAGTTCACTATTGTTAGCACATTAATTTTGTATTTGCGATTATTATTATTATTATCTTATGTAAAATAAAACTGTAATTAATGACCGATAGTGCTTGTTACAAATTTGTGAAAAGCTTTGTAAGAGCTGACGGTTAACACCTCATGGAGGACAGTGGCAGAAGTTTTCGAAAACCAAGCTTAGGGGAATATTACTTACATTCAAGAGACGAATTGACGGGTGATTGAAAAAATGTACTTATGTGGGACTTAATTGTAGGTATGTATCATTAAATATTACCTAGATATACAAGGTGTTTCAAAACAACACCGACAACGTTTGGGAGGTGATTCCTGACACCAAGATAAGACAAAAAGTATAGACCATCCTGGGTGCACAAATGCTACCTTTCGGACTTATAGGCTGTCGAAAACATGAAAAAATGAACTTTAAAAGGTCCATTGCTCCAAAACTATGGGACCTACCGTAGTCGGGTCAAGACTTCACTTAGGAATTAATAGGTGCCCTATCCAAAAATACATGTTTCAGAATCCTAAGGCACTCACGAAGCAATTTTTATAGAGAGAGTTTGCCTACGTTCATATAATTTCAAGCACTCTCCAACTGTCTCTATAAAAATTGTTGCAGAAGTACCGCAGGATTTTGAAACTTGGTTATTTGGATAGGGCACATATTAGTTTCTCATGTTTTCGGCAGCCTATAACTCCGAAAGGAAGCATTTGAGCACCCAGAATGGTGTATACTTTTCGTCTTACCTTGGTGTCAGAATCACCTCCCAAACGTTGTCGGCGTTGTTTTGAAACACCCTGTATACGAATAATAAAGCGAAAACCTCAGTCAAACAGAACAAGTCACTCGCACGGAAAGTGTGCACGGGATGCTTAGTGTCCTGGTTAGGAAGTCTTTTGGACTGTTCCTTAGGGGTAACCCATGAGGAAGTTGAGTTAAAAATATAAAGCAAAATCTTCAGCTTATGGCTAACAACAAAGTAGTTTTTGCTTGTGCAGCGATGATCTTTGGTTTTGCAAGTCGTAGGCTGCATTTTACATTAATATGTTTTAGCAAGTAGGAAATGTTACGTTAAAGTGAGATGAGCACTCAGGTCCAAAATGATTGTCGCATATCTACAACTGCTTTCTTGTAAGACTATAATTTGATAATGATTTTGCAGGGTATTTTAATACTGATACTATGTGTATAGTCGGGAAATGTATATTTGTGATAAATTTCATAGGAAAATAATTATAAATACGAAAATTAGAATGAGTAAAACAAAATGTTGCTAAATGGACAAGAATGTTTTATTTCTCTTTTGACATGAAATTTGCCACATACATGTCTTTGCCGATTACACACATACTAACATTATAGGAAATACCGGGCGAATTCGTTATCAAATTATATTTCCACAACAGCATATTCATAGACATGCGGCAATAATTTTGGACATGAGTGTACATACAGTCAATAGATTGGCAATATAATGTAGCTTTCTTTTTGAATTCGTTGGATGATACATCTGAAAACCAAATACGTAGTTTGATTGTGAGGGAGACACTATTTTATTTTCCCTAAGCTAAATTTTATCTACGCTTTTCCCATCTGCTTGATTTTTAATGATCAACCAATCTCGTATGATTGATTGAAGAATATATTTAGTATCTTTCCGTTTCTTCACGCTAGACTGTAGTTAATTTTAGGATTAGAGTAAAAAAATACAAGTTACCTTACGAATCCGGCAGGTTTCTTGTGTGCTGAACTACTAAAATTTAGATTTGCCTGAACTTTATTAGTCAAAACAAGGAATAGCGGGACATGCATATAAGATTCAGAGTTTGTACTTCTAATAGAACCCTCAATTGCCATAACGTATCCTGAAAGTAGTTAACATTGATTTTGGGGTCTTGTGTTCCACGTGTTAGCGTACTGAGTCTTGAGGAACAATAACTGTGCTTTCTGTTTATAATTGGGGACCGCGATGACTTTTGTCAGAGCGCTCACCTCTGATACGTGGGGTTCCTGGTTCGATTCCAACTCGTGTCAAGTGGTCTTCATGGTGGACAAACACCGTATGCATGGGTTTCCTCGCGGTTTCCTTCCATTTTCTTCATTCCACCATTTCATTTATTATGACCACTGTCTCCCTTAGCCTGAGTGCATAATCGTAAGACGTTAAAATAGAAATTTAATTTCATTTTCCGTTTGTAATTAGCGAGTGTTTTCAACATTATAAAAGATTATCATAGGTTTCGCGTGAAGTAAACTTGTTAGCCTCTGCACTTTTCTCAACATTTATTATGCTGTGTCAGTGGACGTTAGTACTGAGTGTAAATAGATAGTCTGCGAAGGAAGAAAGGAAATGAGTGGTGGCCGCTTTCTTAGAAGAAAAGAAATTGTGTATATTTGATAAATTGAGAAAAAAATCTGTTTTATATTATATCAAGAGTGAAAGAATGTATGGTTGTTAGGGAGCGTAGTGGTTAGTGCATCGACAGTGTAAGCTGAGACCCAGTAGAATCTCGTTCCAGTCGTGTATTTTTTCTCTTTGTATATCAAAAGGTAGATTTTTTTTAAATCGTTGAATCGTAAGCATTTTAATTTTCACATATTTCCACCTGGTGCGTGGGGTCCTTAAGTTAATCCCCGGCCAAGTTACATAATCGTGTCAGTGGGTTTTCTTGGGTACTCCCGTTTCCTCCCACATTCCCATTCCAGCAGTTCTTCCATCATTCACTTGCCTTAATCATCCGTCTCACGTAACCATCGTGAGATTGAACTAAAGATTTCATTTTCATTTCTTTTATTTCCGTCTATACAAATTGAATAGAATTCGCACTTCTTTCTGGGTTCGATTCCCGGTTGGAAGTACATTTTGTTTTCGATATTGCATTGTGAAGAAATTGGGGTACTAAAGCAAGAACGAGTCCAGAAAGCCAGGAAAATGAATGACCTTGCAAGTCGATATGCTGTCTATGGAACACCCAATTAAACATGCGCCATCTGGCTGGGCATAATATCAGTTGTTTTGGTTCATGTGAACCTTCTTGCTGCCTTGTAAATGATACATATATTCGTTATTACATATATTCGTTATTCAATTTGAAACAAATTTCTATGAAGTGGTTTAGCAGTGATTGTTGTTTTGTTAATTTTCATTCGTTATGTGAACATAATTCTATGCGGATTTGCATTCCTTTCAACTAAAGTGTACCGACGGCATTCAAAGGATACTTGTGTAGAAGAACGAAGTAGGGGGATCATAGTCATTGTTATGCTTCGACATGTTGCTCAAGGCTGGTCCGGTAGACTGTTAATGTGATTTAATGAGCAAAGCACATGTTCGGTTGTCTTTTATAACGGGAGTGTATACCCAAAAACCTTCAGTTCGTGTCAGTTATCTGCATTATTTGTGATTAGTCAAATGTGATACGATTATTTATTTGTATTCGTTCAAATACTATAGAGAACCATGTCTCTCTCATATCTATTCGATTAAGAAATACACATTTTAGGTAAATAAACTGTACACACTACTTTAAGTAGTTATAAGTAATTTTTTCTTTGTTCTTTGAATGTTCCGGAAATTTATCGTACCTTTTTTAAGGACCAAGGTATATGAGTTATGGACTTACGGTTTAACGTTATATCCGAACCACATTGGCTGCGATCAGGAATCAAATTCACTGCGCCAGACTTTGTGTTCTCGCATTGGACCTTTTGTAGCAATTTTAACACTTTAACCGAAACATGGGTCACTGAGACCTAGTGGTAAATTTTAAAACACAATGGTGGCACCCCTAGTTGCTCATGAAAGTTTATTTGGCTCTTTTTATTTTATACTTTCATACACCATGTAAATATAACACAAAATTGACTTATGGGTCTCTGAGATCTTGTGTTTCTCATAACGTTTCTGAAACTCATGTTTGGTTAAAGTGTTAGTGTGTGTTCTTGGTAGCGTATAAGCAGGAAGAGCTTTTATCGATTCGAGGTTTGTATTTTTAATTCATAATACTTGTTTCTGTTCGTAGGAATTAGTTGTTGAATTCGTTTTCTATCTGAATAATTCTTCTAAAATTGGAATTTGGTAAAAATTACATTTTAGGTTATGCTCTCTTCACGAGTGTTAAATGCCATAATAGTACATCATTGGAGTACCTTGCTGTACTTTTTTCCCCCTGATATACATTATAAAACGTTAAACTTCGAATGATACGCGTATTTCGATTAGTCTTCCTTTCTTTATAGCACTGTAGCTAAAGATCTCATTTCGGGTGGACGTGTCCACAGTTTTAAGCCCTGCTGGGAGTACAGTGCTTCTACACAGGTTCGAGTGATGGTTACTTCGCTTTAATAGTCGATCATGTTTTGTATGCCCTGCTGCTACATTAGGATTTGAAGCGCAGCTACAAAAACATTTTTTTTTTCTTTCTTTGCGATTGACTCAGTCTAGGAAAATGCTTTCGTTGTTAAGGTCCATTTAAGGCTTTGTTTCGTTGATAGACAATAGCGTCATTTCAAATTTTGCTTTGGAGAGGGGACGGCGGACTCCTTTTATAAGTGATTGTGTGTTGAAGTTTAGTGGCCTTTTCAGTAGCTGGGTTATAGCCTATGTAACGTTGACCCACAGTTTAAGGTGGAACCCGAACTATGTGTTCAGGGCCTTTCACCGGAATCCAACCCGGGACAAATGCGCCTGAAGCGCGTGAGGTAGTCACTAGATGAGCGAGGAGTGCTCGATATAAATGTCGATTTTCACGTTTTTCGTACCTACGCTTATACACAGGAGATTCCATTTAATAGTTCCACCAATTAATGGGACCAAAATCCATGGTCATATAAATTCTGATGGAATCATTACTAGGATGAAAATGCATGGGCCTGAATATAAACCGGAATACACTATGAAGAATTAATTATCTATAATTGGAAATGAGCTAAAATTTGCAGAAATGAAATCCGTTTGACGTCTGAACTTCACTGAAAAGTACTGAGCTTCCTTGTGGCTAAGCGGTTAGCATGAGAGACCTGGGTTCGATTCCCAACGATAGCTCTTGTGGTTCGGATCCATGTAAGTCCACGTTTTATATAGCCTCTCTGCTGAAAGGGGCGCTAAACTGAAAATCAGATCATACAAGAGTACCAAGTTTGCATTGATCGTCTGGTTTGTACTAATTTAAGTTGGTTATGTTCTCAGTTTTCTTATAGCCATTTATTGGATAAAATATTGAGGTGCCGAGATTGAATTTTATCATGGCAAAGTATGTCAGAGAGGTCGGTGCTTAAATATGGTACTGTAAAATATCGTCTTAAATTTCGCTATTGTATAAATATTTGCTCGGTGGTGATAATTCGCAAAGAGGAAGTCAAAGGAATATTTAGGTATACTGGTAACGTATATTTCAGTTACTTCTGCTTTTCAATACTGGGTACGATACGTTAGAAAAATGCAGGCTAATTGCTCTGTGTCCTTTTTTAGTTACAGGCCTATGCATAATTTTGTACTCACCCGTAATGCTAGAAAACAACATTAAAAGTTTATGGAACTAACTCATCATCCTAACCATAAGTATTCTGCTACCACTCGCAGGTCATGTGACGCAAATTTGAAAGCTTCTATGTACCACAGTGCTAATTTACCTCATTTGAATTTTGAAGTACATGATGTCCTATTGAATGTCATTTATAAATGGCAACTTCTGACCCTCTTTTACCTTCTACCGCTTTCTACCATATCCCAATAAGACAGTCGGAAGCGCCTTTTCTTTTGTTTTCCGTTTCACGCAGATGATTTTCTCCGTACTCACATTTTTTGCGTTTTCGATTTTAATAACTTTCTCGCATTTATTCTTGAGATTGAAATGGTTAACGTTCAGTGAGGCATTTATTTTAGGATTTTACGAGTTTTTTTTTGTGAAGTTTCCTGTTTTCTTATTTAACGTTTTAGCTTTTTCATGGCCTTTGTTTTATTCTTGATAACATTTTTTAAAAATTGTATTTAGCTGTAGTAGAAATCGTACTTTTTTTTTATTGATTTTGTGTTGTCGACGTCTCTTTATGAAGTGCATGTATTGACTATTTCTTGATGAGGACAAATAGCCTTGGTGCTGATGTCATCATTAAAACCCAATCACTCATTGGAACACTTCAATTATTATTATTATTATTATTATTATTATTATTATTATTATTATTATAAATGTTGATGCCCCTGTCTTGTACAATACTTTTAGTAGAAACACTTGTTAAATCTTTTTCGACCTATTTTATTTAACGACCTGTAATATTAATATACACTATTCTTATTCTTCCTAAGGTCTGTTGTTATTCCTTACTGTTATTTCCCGTTAATATTCCATTAGGGTCATGAGCTTCTTGTCTAAGCGGTTAGCGTACTCACATTTGGCGTGGGAGACCCGGGTTTGATTCCCGGCGGGAGCTCATGTGGTTCGGATTCCACGTTAATCAGTAAGTCCACATCTCATATAGATTCGTTGCTGAACGGGACGTTAAATTCAACCCAACAACAATTCATTAGGGGCATGATTTAGAGTGGCAGGAGGGGAAATTGTCCTTGGGTCATTCCATGTCAAATCATCAGGCATGGGTTGCTCGATCGTCAGGTGTTTTTTAAAATCTTTTTTTCACGAAAGATTACTTTACTAATGATGTGCTGAGAAAGATTATAATATTTCTTCATTGCCGTGCGCCAAAGTAAAGGTTTGCAGTGGTGTTGATAAGGTTATTTTACAATTACTATAAAAGATAGAAAATTGCTTTTTTTTTTTTTTTTTTGTCTTAAGCGTTTTCTCGACTCGTGATAGGTGACGTGGAAGGCTGCGCTGCATTCGACATGAATTCAGGTAATTCAATTATGGCAGTGTAGTTATGTAGTAACTGTGCAGCAGTCTTTCTCTGTACCACTGCAGATCCTTTTTTTCATGCGCGAAAAGTGAGTCTGAATCCAAAATTGCGCAATGAAAAAGTTGATAATCTTTCTCAGTATGTCATTAGTAAGGCGACCTTTGGTGAAAAAATAATTCTAATAGTCGAGCAATCATATTTAATATCTGATGATTTTGTATGTAAATGACCCCTTTTTTGAGTTTGATATATTAATATACCACACTCAAAAATATATTAATAGTATATAGTACTAATGAGGAAAGAAAAAAAAGGAAACTTATCGGTGGAGAATTTTCACTCTGCCCAAACACAACCTGAAATGATGCTTCTGTTTCATATCTTCATTAAATGTTAAATTTGTTCAATAATATTCTAACTATCGCCACTTGACTACCGGTGAACTATTCACAGTTGATTTGAGAGTTCAGTTTTTTGCTAGTGGAAAATATTGATTGATTGAGATTTAATGGACACGTCAGCATACCAAACTGTTTTGATATTTTCCTACCCATATTACACTTTTGAAGTACAGGGTGGTCCATAAATCTTCGTACAGTTTATTATTTTGGAAACAAACATGATTAAAGCAAATCTGACTAGCGGAGGGTGGACTTGGATAAAGGAGCTACCGATTGATGAGTGAATGGTGAATGACTGCCATCTTGGATCCGGGTTATTTTTTTCAGATAAAAAGGTAGGCATGTGACACATCAATTAAGTTTTTTTTTTTTTTTTTTTTTTTTTTTTTTTAAGGAGACTACAGTCCCAAGCAGAAATGCGTTTATCATGCCACGTTCCAATGTTACGACGCCCCAGAGTTGACAGTTTTCTGTTTCCTTGCAGGGAGAACGACATAGCACGAACGCTGCAAGAAAGACGTGAACGCCCCAAATTTGACAGGTTTTCCTTTCGTTCCAGGTAGAGCGAGATGGTACTGACGAAGCAGGAAAGAATTAAAATCATCCTAATGTCTGAGGAAAGAAACAGTCGTGAGATTGCCCAGGACTTCAACGCGCGCCTCCCCGAAAGACCTGCAATAAGCCACAACACCGTTAGCTACCTCATTAGGAAATTGTGTAACTGGTAATGTTGCCGGAAGACCACGGTCAGGTCCCCCACGGACCGCGACAGATGAGGAGACATCCACAATGGTGCGTGCTGCGAGTGTGAAAAGTCCGAAGCGCAGCACAAAACAACTATCAGCGATAACAGGCGTACCACGTGCTTCCGTGATGAGGATTCTCCATACGAACAAGTGGCATCCCGTCAAGCTGCAGCTTAACAACCTTTCAGAGGATGATCCAGACCGGCGCATGGGTAATTCGCCAATTGGGTTTTGTCACAATATGACCGAGATCCGCATTTCCCAGCCAGCGTTCTCTTCACAGACGAGGCAAACTTTTATTTGGATGGAGAAGTTAATCTCCAGAACATACAATATTGGTCAGATGCAAACCCACATGCGATCAATCCCTTCGAGAGGGTTACCCCTTCTCATACCATGGTGTAGTGTGGCAAATGGAACACGCCGATCATAGGACCCTTATTCGTTCCTGGTACCCTAAATGGTGTCCGATATCTGGACATGTTACAGGAGTTGGTGTTTCCGTTGCTTTTGTTCTCCGCCCTGATGCCACCTTGCCGCGATACTTTCAGCAAGATAATGTCCCACCGCTCTATGCGCTGCCCGTGCGGGAATGCTTGGATCTGCATTTTCCTGGACGTTGGATAGGTCGCAGAGTCCTTGTGGAGTGGCCAGCCCGGTCGCCGGACCTCACTTCCTTGGATTTTTTTATGGGGACACTTAAAACATCTGGTGTATCAGAAGAAGATTCGGGATGTTGCACACCTACAGGGACGTATTCAGGACGCCTGTAATAGCATCGTTGTTCCGGGTTCAGGAGGACTGGATTAAGGGACTCCGGTTGTGTGTTGCAATGGACGGGCAACATGTGAAAGCACATCCTGTCGGTGGCACTTTGGGGCGTCATATCTTTGGAACGGGACATGATAACGCATTTCTGCTTGCGGGATTGCATTCTCCTGAAAAAAAAAAATGTTAATTGATGTGTCATATGCCTACTTTTCCATTTGAAAAATTAATCTGGATCCACAGGGTGTCTATTGGTCACGAATGTCACGAAAAAGTAACGAAATCAGAAAATGGTCATGAAAGTCACGAAATTTAGCTTTTGGGTCACGATTTTTTTTAACTGTTCAAATGTAAGTACAGATTGGAAGATTTTGTTCTATAAAACGTCCAAGTTCACTACCAAAAATGTCTGTGATCAGCTTTAGACGCTACCAAATCGCAAGCAAAGTACGTTTCTATCGCATGGATGAAAATTCGGCCTAATTCGCACCCAAATTCGCTCTTGAAAATTTTAGGAAATTTTTTGATTTGGTAAAGAAAAGGTCACGAAAAAGTCACGAAATTTCACTTTAGGACTTTAGTAGACACCCTGATCCAGGATGGCTGCCATTCACCGCGCATGCATCAATCGGTAGCTCCTTTACCCAAGTCCGCCCTCCGCTAGTCAGATTTGCTTTCATCATGTTTGTTTCCAAAATAATCCACTGTACTAAGATTATGGACCACCCTTTATATGTTCGCACTTGGGATAATAACCGTTAATCTGACCGTTTTATCTACGGACAATTCAGGTGTTCGCTTAGTATTCAAATGTTAACTTATATATGTGGTAGTTTCGTATATATGTAAGATATTTTGTTTGGTTGGTTCATGAATTTGTTACTGAAGTACATTTCTATTATTTTAAATCTTGTTATTGTGTTATTTGGTAACCAGGAGTGCAGAGTAACGGTTCAAGTTCTTACATCGTAATTGAGATGCTCTTGATTCGATTCCCAATACCTGTCATTGTGACTTTTTTACGGTCCCACCAGGCAACTACCGGTACTGGACTTGTACCTTTGATATTGGCCCTCGCTAACTTCGATTCTATGCTTTATTATTATTATTATTATTATTATTATTATTATTCAGTATAAAGTGACTTTATAGTTGTATTTGAAGCTTGTTATTCGGAGAAAAGATTAATCAAGTAAAAGTACTAACTACACTAGGAATACCAAGGCATTTTTCTTGTAACAAATGATTCAGAATAATTGATAAATTTGTTATATTTCCTCAAGAATGAATGTTCTTAGATTAAAAGTTTTTTATTTCCTAGTGTATGACGTAGTGACTGTGCATACAATATATATATATATATATATATATATATATATGTAGGGTAGGCAATCGCTCTCCAAAACAAGTAAGGAATAAAAGGAAATAGCGGGCTATCAGTGATTTTTTTTTTTTCTAGAACTGGAATAATTGTGTTCCTTTAATGTGCCTGGTACTGGTAACTACGTTCTCATACGTGTTTTGTTTAAAAGTTGTTTATTGAATGAACTTAGCCGAGTAGTACAAGTGTTGAGATGAATCGCAAATTAACAAAGGAACAGCGTGTTTTCATGCTGCAAGCTTGGTGGAAACACAACAAAAACCTGGTGACAGCAGACTTCAAGCCATGAGAAACATGAATAGACGACTTGAGGCATCATGTACTATTTATTGGATTGATACCAATCCACACGAAATTTAACAGAAGAGCTAAACGTCCGCGGTGTCACTATTTGGGGTGGTATTTATAGTGGTCATGTGAAAAGACCGTTCATTTTTATAGAAACTGTTACTGGTGTCACGTACCTTCAAATTTTGCAAAAAAGCTGTCGCTGTTACGAAAACATTCAATTCACATGTCAACGTGATGGTGCACTGACTCACTTTGTAAGGGATTTTTTGGATCATCATCTCAATTAATGGATTAATGGTCGTGATACGGCAGATTGCCCACCCCGTTCGATTGCTCACACTATGCAACTTCTCCATATGGAGTATTGTCAAAGACAATGCGTTTTCCGGGCAACCGCAGGATTTTGCATTACTTGAAATAGCTAATCGAACAGTCGTTCGAGAGGAGACGCTAATACTCGGTTCTGTCATGATATTTGCAAATCAGTGCTTAGGAATGTACACTCATGTCCAAAATTATTATAAATATGTTGTTGTAGGGATATAATTTGATAACGAATTCTCTCGGTATTTCTTATAATTTTAGTATGTGTATAATCGGAAAAGACATGTATGTGGCAAATTTGATGTCAAAAGAGCAGTAAATAAAAACAATAAAACGAAAATAAAACTTTCTTGTCCATTTAGCAGCATTTTGTTTTACTCATTCTAATTTTCGTATTTATAATTCTTTTCCTGTGAAATTTACCACAAATGTACATTTCCGGATTATACACGTAGTATCAGTATTAAAAGTACCCTGCAAAATCATTATCAAATTATATTCTTAACAAGAACACAGTTATAGTTATGCGACTATTATTTTGGACATGAGTGTGCCTTTTGTTGTACAATGTGATACTTTTGCATTGAACATGGTGGGAGACAATACAGTAAAGAATGTCACGAAGCTTTTTATTTTATTTCTTGACATATTGGGGAAAGTAACTTCGTGCCCACACATTCTGTGGTTAGAAGTATATTCAGAAAGAAGTAATCTCAAGTGAGGCTCCTCACTTAACAGGAAAATTCAGTTGTCTTGAAAATCTTCATAGTATAATCACTTGTTGATTTTATTTCAGCGAAATGTGTTATCACTGTTTAATATGTTAGTGTGTGGAGATATAATAAATTGGAGTATAGTAAAATAGATAATGTAATTATGAGATAGCATTTGCGTGGGTTTGCTTGGTAATTATTCAGTTCGAGTTTTTCTTTGATATCTTTAGACAAGTAATTAATTTCCTATTTAAGAAAGTGTTGGTCAGGCTTATATGACTGATAAAATATTCTCTGAGAACCCTTTTCATTTTAATATTTCGAGTAATTGCTGTCCAAATTTACTGAATATAAGACTTGTATCATACCACTTGACTACAGCATGAATCTCAATTAAATCCATTTCAAAATGTCCATAACTTCTCTTTATTTAAACTCAAACTCTCATGTCTTAACAAGGCAATATAACATGACAGTGCAATTCTTCTTTTTCTTCATGTCTTCTACTTTGCCCTCTTTTAATTACTTTTAATAATGGTATCAGATATCGAATACCATTTCTTGTTGCTTTATGATCTTGTTATTGATTTTGTATTTATTCATTTGTATAGTGTAAAAGAACGTTACGCTTTTGGATTTTTATAACATGTTAAACCATCAGGACACGGAAATTTCAGGTTTGAATCCACTAGCCATATCTAAGAGTTCGGTCGCCATTTTTTTCGATAGCGAACAAAATAATGCTAAATATCTATCGCTAGTGGCGATCTAATGCTCGAAAATTTTTCGCCCTGAATTAATAAATGACCTTGAAGTGGAAAGGAAGTGGGTGAGCATGGGCCTTTTTCGTTTTTGTAAAAGCCAATATGTCGTATGAAGTTCAAGCATTAGACGTTCAATCCTTGTAGCATATATATGAAACATATCACAGCAAGTCACATAAAGAAACCGCAAACATCAGTTATACGTATGCGTGAAAATACATACATACTCTGAGTTAATTTAAAATACCATCCGTTGTCTCAAGCATGATGAGAGAAATCTAAGAATAGTAATTTCGAGGCTGGAAGCATTAAGTTACATTATAATTGGTTTTGTAGATAATGGTATTATTTTTAATATGAATGTTTGCATGTTCTTATTACACGAACTAATAAGATAGGTACCTTTTTCAGCATTCAGGTTCACTGCTTTTGTAAGCATATCTGTTTAATCCAGCAGGGAGATTGGATAAATTTTCACATTATTAATGTTAACAAGTAATGCTAATTTTAAGACAGAACTCGTTTGGGTGTTTTCTTGAGTTGAGGTTTTTTCCAGGAGAACTCTTCATCAGTTGGCATCTATGGATTTGAAGGGAATTTCCATTTTCTTCGTTATCTTCCTGCAAATATTTGAGGTGGTGATGAGTCATCAAATGCACTATGTAAATATTTGAATTGTTAATTTAGATGTAGGGAACAGGAATGTCTTGTAAAATTAATATACAGAAATATTTTGATTTATCTTATTCTTTATCTAGGGCTTTACGTAAATATTACTTCCAACTGCTGCTTCAGTTTCAGAATATTTTATATTTGGATTGACCTAACTTCGTTAACAACATTAACTGGCCTTTGTATGTTGCCAGTTCTACTTCTTTTTTCGTAAATTCAAGTAAATGATTTAACTAAAATAAGGCTTCTGAACCAGGTCGGTTAGTTGTTTCGAGCAGAAAATTTTCTCTGGGCATGCTAAATAAGTTTAAAAGCTATGTCTCAGCGGCACTGTTTCAGATTTTTCACGTTATACGCATATAAAAATCCACTAATATATTACGTGCGTGAAAAAGATCCATGTAAAATACAAGTAGTACATTCAGAAATTCCGGTAAGAGTTGCAAATTTAACCTCACCATCACTTCATACTGGCTCAGTGGTAGAGCGTTCATCTCTAGCCCTTGGGGTCCCTGGTTCGATCCCAACTGCCGCCAAGTATGCTTTCTCGTGGAAGAGCGTCGTATATGGATATTTTTGGATTTTTTCATGACCGCCCACTTTTTCATTCCACCATTATCATCAATCTCCTTATCACCGTCCTCCTTAGCCACAGGTCAGTGCATAACGTCGGACACTAAAAAATAAATAAATAAAGTTTATTGAAATTTTGAAAGTTTTATAATTTCCACCCGAAAGGAACTTCAGTGTTAATGAAAATGTTCCAACTTTGTTCGTCTTAACCATATAAGTAGTATGCTGATGTGAAAGGTAATAATACTTGTTTAAAGTGGACCAGAAGTCTTAGAAGAGACACTACATCTATTGGCCTATCCTTCGGGTGCATATAGTTCCTTAACAGTAAACATTGTTATTAGTAATACTGGTTCCGTTTATTTAGAATTGTTGATTGGTTGGGTGATTCGAATTGAGCTTAACGTCTGTCACCAGCGAGGCAATATGAGACAGACCTAAACCTACAGCTTAAGATCCAAACGTGTTTGACTTTCGTCAAGAATCGAACCCGAATCTCCCACCTCAATGGCATGTATTCCGGGCGGGAGCTCATGTGGTTCGGATTCCTTTTAATCAGTAAGTGCGTCTCATATAGCCTCGCTGCTGAACGGGACGTTAAACTCAAAATCAACTCAGTGGCATGTACGGTAACCATACAGGCGCGAGCTCTAATTAGAACTGTACCGGAAGTGTGAGGGGATTCGTTAAGACCATAAATAGCTTGAAAGTTGTCATTAATTTAACAGTAGATCGTACTGCATGCTGTTGGATTCACTGTCAATAAATCAGTTGTTGAGTTCTTGGTTGCGTTTTATATTTGAATAATTTACTAAAGAATTATTTAATAACGTCAGAACGTACGATGAGATACAATGAAAATTACAAGCGATAATGATTATTGTGAAAAGCAATCAGTGTTATGTTTTGAAGATATTGTTCAAATATCCTCCTGTGCTTTTGTGGGTGCATCGGATTCTAAGAGTCCAATTTTGTTTACATATTGCACAGTAAATTCACAATAGTACGTTCATCATTCCCTTTTAAGTTCACGAATTGCTCATTCTCATAGACCGTACTAGACTTCAGATAACCCAATGGAAAATATTCTTGTAAAGACATTAAAGAGGGTCTCGAACTTCTACATTTATGGATGAATATGTGCTGGTAGTCGAAACAGCCAGTATTATATGCCTTCTTATACCCAAAGTATGTGAGATTTAACTTCACCAGTACTTTTTAATGTTTATCCAAAATTATCTGCTAATCTAAAAACAATCTACCTTTTAACCTCAGTTTATATTTCCATGTATGTGGTATGCATAGCCACCATTAAAATTATCGTTACCCATTACTTCATTAACGAATTCAACCGAGGTAATCGCTCTAGCTGTGAGATAATGAATTCAGAAATTCGCATTCGTTCAAGGTGTCGTATGGGGTAACGGACGTACATACTAACATTACGTTCTTACAAGGTCTCCTAGCGTGATCCTAATAATCCAGGGAGAAGAAATCACATAATCTGGGGAGCAAATTCACATCACTGTTTTTCGATAGAATGCGTCCGGGGAAGTTTTCGTTCAATAAGTCAAGAGTAATCCATTTCTCCCACCACATAGAGGACATTTGAATGACCTTATCCTTAAAACCTAATTCCACCAATTGCTCTTCATAAGTAAAAAATAAAATTATTTCGTTTTCAAGTGTAATTTTGAAATAAAATATTTGTTTTACGCCCCACGTTATGCCGTATAGGCTAAAGGAGACGGTGGTGTTGAGAAATGAAGAAAGAGGGAGGGAACTGGAAAATCCCGAGAAACCCTCCCACACACGGTGTTTGTCTACCACAGAACCCACTTGACGCGAACTGGAAACGTACCTAGAACCCCACGCAGCAGAGGTGAATGCTCTGCCAGTGAGCCACTGTGACCCTTAAGTGTAATTAGATCAAAAGATCCAATGTATTTCAATAAAAAAAAATTCTTGTATGCCGATATCTGGAGAACTTAATATAGTGTAGCCAAACCCAAACTATCATTTAACTCAGTTTGATGTGTTTATTCCGTAGAAAATACGAGCATCGATTTAGGAGCCGTTCAAAACCTCTGTGGCCCCTGATCCAAAAACTACACGGTAATTATTGGCCAAGATCGCAATCTGTTGTTCCATTTTTGGTTTCGATTCTCTCTCATTTTAAAGTTATGTTTTTACAGGTAAACTCTTCAAAAACCAGAAAAATGCTATTCCATAGCCCTTGACTAAACTTATAATGAAAAAGATTACTACAAATATTCTGACATTGATTAATATTTTTTCCCCTTTCTTTTCTAGGTGGAATTTTTTAGGCCTTAAGTATTGCAAACATCGCATAAACTTCCTTGTAGTTCATAATTCCTTTATTTTTTGTTAATCCGTAATTTGTTGGTTTTCATTATTGTTTGCACTGCAACTAATCTTGATTTTATTTGCTTTGTTTTTCAGATGCAAGCGCACTGAAGTCTCTGCTGGTTTCTTGTCGATTCAGAAATAGTAGGCAGGCAGACTGCATGGTGAACGCAGTGGTTATAATGGCTCGAAGAAGGAAAGCGGCGAGTAAGGCAAAGTCGAAGATCAACCAAAGAGAGAGAAATAAAAAGCAGAAGGGAGTAGCTGAAGAGAAGAATGAGTTTCCGAATGAGAAAGTGAATGGAGTAGTTGTAGATACAGCCAACATGTGTCCAAACACGATTGTGGAATCAGAAGAATCGAATTTGAGCCAAGACATTCTAATCTTAGATTCACAAACTACATTGTCTGACGTTCAGACTATCAATGGTGTAAATGATGTGGGTAGTGCATCAAATCCGTCAATAACAGGGGTGAAGAACTGCGCTCATAATGCACCGACTGAAATGGTACATAAAAAATTCGGCAAATTTCGGTGTTTGTTAGAAGGTAGCGAAAATTGTGAAAGTATGGACAGTATAAAATCGGAAGAAAGTGTGAAAAATTGTCTACACGAGAATGCAACGGGGACGGGAATATGTTCCGAAAGGACGGTGACTGAGAAACAGGACGCCTTTCCTGTTTGTACAGAAAACACCGAACAAGAAGTAGTTAGGAACATTAAAAAGACATTAGCAAAAAGAGATTTTCGTAACCGCGCAGGGAGCACAGATACAACGGGATCCGAAAGTAGTTCAGTTTCTAGTTTAGGTTCCAGACGAAGTAACAGACTTAGATTAAATTTACTAAAACGAACCTCAAAAGAGGAAGTGGAAGATGAACCCGATCCAATACCAGCACCGGCTCCAGCTCCAGCACCCCCAGTAGTGTTGGAAAAACATGAGGAGCTTAATAATAGTTGTAGTAATATTGTAAACGGCAGGGATCCACCGCCACAGATGGAGTATAAAGAACCCGATGTTGAACCTGAAGTAAAGGAATGCGAGAATATTGTGACAAACAGTGAAAATGGTGACGCAGGGTGTATTCAATCTGAGATTGAAGATGGGAAAGAAAAGGAGTGTATTCCTGGGAAAGATAAGGAGTGTATTCCTAAGTGTGAAACAAAATTAACGGCGGGAACAGCTTGCAATAATGTTTCATCACCTACAAGCTCTCCTGTTCCATTTTTGAATTCCCACGCTCCACTAACATGCGTTGTGGAAGACAGTAGTTCGAAGCCAGTTAAGGTGAAATCAAGATGGCGACGGTCAAGTGAATTAGAAATGGGTGGTAATAAAGGTAGTGATAGTGAATTGGGATTAACTCCCCCAAGTATGTCCCCGAAGCTTCATATCCCTCCAGTTCCCAAATTAGAGCCCATTGTTGAAAACCAAGAGAATACTCCACTAGAATCCCCAGTGTGTGATTTAGTGAAAGAAGAAGAGGAGGAAGTGGAAGTCAAGAAAGAACCAGAGAAAGAAAACCAGACCAAAGTAGAAAAGAAGGAAAAAGAGGAAGAGGAGGATGCAGAGGAAAAGCTTAAATCTTACGAAACCATTGTAGAAAATGTTTATCTTACTGGAAGGTAAGTCTTACCGAACTTAACTAAAATATGTAAATGTGTGCATGTTAAATTGCAAAGAAATATTGATCATAAACCTCACAAGACATATTCTTTGGTTCATATTATTTAATCGACAGATGATAGGTTAGCGAACTACAGTATTCTTATTGTTTTAAGCTGTTTTGCGTAATAAGAATGAAAAGATAAATGATGTTGAAGATTGCCTCTGTATAATGATTATCGTCGCAATTTTATTTATGAAATTTATAAAGATATATTGAAAGAGAGAGTTTTTTTTAAACATTTTTAAATCATTAGGACGATTATTATTTTTTAAGATTTGTAATTTCTGAAAACTAAATATCTTTAAAATGTACCGACAGTTCGATTAATAGGTGAAGTAGAACGCACCGTTCTTACTTATATTAGGTGTTTGCCCGTATAAAAACACGATTATATAGATATCATTAGGAATTTGGTAGGAAAGAAAATCGGCACTGAGCGAGAATTGCCACACATTCATGTTGGACAACGTTAGATGATTTATTTTTCTCGTAGATCAAGGGTAATCTAAAAATAAATATGAATCCATACTTAATTTTAGAGAGGACTCAATAGACCTGTGATCTCTGTTGTGGGGGTTACCTGGTTCGATCCCCGACCAAGTAAGATTGTGGTGGACAGCATCGTGTCTGGGGGTTTTCTCATTTCCTCCCACATTCTCATTTCACCAATTCTTCCATCATTTACTTGCCTTAATCACAGTTTCCCTTAGCCTAATAGACATAAACGTGGGACGTTAACTGAAGAATTCATTTTATTTCATTTTTTAATTTTAGAGAAAAGACGAGATACCTGTCAGCTCAGTTGAAAATGAAGTAATTGGGTACGGTAAACTGTAAAAGGTGGCGTATTCAAAATAAAGATGCCTTCCGCACTCAGAGAAACACTAGACTATTAAGAATTCCCATGATAGGATTGACATATAGAACCGCGTGATATCCGGTTTCGTAATAGATGGTCGAACCAGGAATTTCCTGACTACAAGGACAAAATAGGTATACTATTATTTTTAAAAGTATATCTAATACTACACAGCTTGCTGTTACAATGACCAACCCAGTTTATGTAGTATATATATATATATATATATATAGTACAATACTTTCCACGAAATTTTTTGCTTAAAAATATATTGCACTTTTGTGCTATTTCATACATTTTTTTCAGTCTTAAGAATCTTTCCCACTGCTTGGATTCAAAATCCGCCCCCCTTTCTAGTTACAGGATATTGTATAACCTTTCAACTTGGACACCCGTATAATTTCAACACGTTCTCGAAACTATTTGTTTCTGTATATTTAAACCTTCTATAACGTGGACACCCCATTATCTTAAACTGTAGAGACCTTTTATGAAAAGTATGGGCGGTTTCTGCGATGGAAAAAGTAAAAGCGATGTAGGCGCGCGAAGTGGGCTTTGTAGTGGACAATTATAGGTTTCTTGGGGTTCTCATGTTTCCCCTCACGTTCTTCATTCCACTATTATGTTCATTATCATAGTCTTCGTTTCTATGCATAAATGTTGGCGTTAAGTTTTAAAAAAAGCAAATGCATAGTGAAATACGGATCATAATTTTCTTGTGAAGCTTCCATGTACAAATAAGCACACCTACAGTGTACGTTAGTTTATATATATAGAATAAAATAAAATCAACTATTCTAAAATGCTAATCAAGTTTATTTGATTTTCTTTGAGTTTAACATCCCTTTTAACACGAGGCTATATGAGACGTGAACCTACGCTTAACGTGGGATCCGATCTACATGAGCTCCCACCGGAGATATATCATGTTCACATATATACAGTACGGTATACGATAGTATTATGTACATGATTGTTTACCATTCAAATATCTGTACTACCCCTCTAATTTTCTTGGAACCATAGCTGTCCAAATAAAAGGGGTCTCACTAACATATACAGGGTGGCCCAAAAGTAGGTATACAGTACCGTCCTGATCAGTTCATTTCATTTTATATCATTTTTTATTGTTATCCATCAAATAGACTTAGTTTCATTATTACAGTACAACCCGTCAAATCCGAACCCCAGAAATCCGAAAACCCTGCAAATCCGAACACGTTCTCAGGGAAAAAAATTAACTACAGCTGGAAAATGAAAAAAAAAAAAAAGATTTAATCATATAAATTTAGTTTTTTTTATTTTTTTTAAGGTTTTAACATTTTTAGACTTAATGCTTATTCAAAACGTTATAAAATACAGTTAAGTTTAGATAAAATAGGAAATAGTTTACGTTTACTTACGTATTTCAAAAAATCCAAAACAACGAAATCATTTTAGGTTAACTGGATTACGATTCACACGAAAAATCACCACTGGGCCACCCTGTCTAACGCCAGTCGTTGTTTTACCGCCAATTCAGTGACGAAATAAGTACGTAATATTATTTCCCGGGTAATCCGAACCCCCCTCCCCCCCGAAATCCGAACAGACTTCAGCCCCAATTACTTCGGATTTGAGGGGTTGTACTGTATTTGTTCTTAATGTCCTTTTACTTACACATTAAGCTCTAAACAGGAGAGGTAAATAAATTCATAAACTTGATATAAAAAGGATGTTATACTTGATCAGTGCACGGGTGTATACCTACTTTTGGGCCACCCTTATATATATATATATATATATATATATATATATATATATAGAGAGAGAGAGAGAGAGAGAGAGAGAGACAGACAGACAGACAGACAGACAGACAGACAGACAGAGGGGACGCGGCAGAAGTCCTAAAATTTAGGTCTAGTGCCTATATTTTTAGGACTTCTGAATGTCACCCCAGACAGAAAAAGTCTTAAGTTTTTCTATAGTCACCATTGCTTGGGATTGAAATTAGTCTAGAACATTGTTGTGAAACGTAATAGGTTGGGTTTTATTAAATTCTGTATTTACATTTAAAGGAGCATTCACTGTCGTGTATGGGACAGTTGTATATATGTAAAGCTAAAAAAATGTGATAAAAATTCGACATTCGTAACGCAGTTTGAAGAAAACACTATTTAATTATCCTATCACTTATCTATATGTCAAGTGTTACGAGTATAGAATAATGCTTACTTGCAAGTAGTTTAACGAAGTCAGGAAAATAGTTATTTCACGCACTGGTTAGTGAGTATACCACTGTGTATACGAATGTACAATCATGTCCAAAATAATTGTCACATATCTATAACTATTTTCTTGTAAGAAAATAACTTGATAATGATTTTGCAGGGTACTTTTAATACTGATACTATGTGTATAATCGGGAAATGTATATTTGTGGTAAATTTCATAGAAAAGAATTATAAATACGAAAATTAGAATGAGTAAAACAAAATGTTGCTAAATGGACAAGAAAGTCTTATTTTCGTTTTATTGTTCTTATTTACTGCTCTTTTGACATCAAATGTGCCACATACATGTCTTTGCCGATTTTACACATACTAACATTATAAGAAATACCGGGCTAATTCGTTATCAAATTATATTCCTACGAAAACATATTTATTGACATGCGACAATAATTTTGGACATGAGTGTACTTGTAACTCGAGGTTTAGCTAAGAGTGAAGAATAGAGTTATTGATCTATTTTCTCTTAAGTTCAGTGACAATAACTACTGTTATATGCATATTAATATTAAAAAATATAGTATTCTTTTTTTAAAAACATTGTTTTTACCTTGTTAATACGGGACACAGCTGTCACGTACTTGTCACACACGGCATTTACTCACTTTTTTTCCAATCACAGTATTACTTGATTTCCAAAGCACAAACAGCCGTATGTTTACTATATGTAGTAGATAGATTACAGAATCAAACGAAAATACTCTGTGTTGCCGAACAATAAACAAAATATTTCTGTGTACTCTACAAAGAAACAAAAGAAAATACTTTTGTCCAGCCTAAGTATAAAATGAAAAATAAAGCTTACGAAAAAAAAAAAAAAATGCATTGGGAAAAGTTGGAAAGTCTTTAACTTGGGATCATTAAACTTGAAAAGTCCTCTACTATTAACAACAGGCGGAGAAATCATTTTTAGCACTTTGCCTCTGTTATACGTAATGCAGTCAACAGTTTGAGGCCATTTGTAATGATGTGAAGCAGCAGATATACCATGACAGAAATTTTTACTGTACTATCGGATATGATTTCTGTAGCTTCACTATACCATGTTCCATCATAAATTACAAATATCAATTTACCAGGAACAATTTTTAAAATTTAGTTCAGTGGTTACTGGAAATATGTTTTGCATAGCAAGTGCAGCACTTTTCTTGCTCTTTGTAGAACTATTTGAAGTTGTGACATTGTGAAGAGTTCTGTTACTTCAATTGATACTACATTTTTCTAGAGGTTTTTAGATCTTATTTCTTCTATGTAGTAAGCGTGAACAGTTATCACTTCAGTGTGTGTGTGTTTAAGTTTTTGTAACCTACGAAATTCTTTCCAATTGGATAATTACACCTCCTTAAGACATCATCTTCAATCCGAGCAAGGCGTTTAATATTTCTACCTACAGCATCTGCTGTTTCTTTACCATATGATGTTGCGAAATATTTCCAAGTGAGTTGTTTGTGGTTTTGTGATATTAGGAATTGAAACAGGTTTACCATATATTTGTTTTTAAATTCTGATGATAGGTCTTCACTCCGAATGACTTCAGTTAATAGTATCATTTGTGTGTAGAATTGTAGTATACAACAAATTTAAAAACGCAAAGACAGTATCTTTACCATTTTTGTTTGAGTCTGAACAAATTGTGTGTGTTGAACATTTGCCATTATGAAGTAGTGGCGTTCAAATTCAATCTATAACACTCTTTTGGCATTGCCTGTTTTATCCTTTTCAATTTTTTTGTGTATTTTTTATCTCCACATATGCCATTATCTTTGTGTTAATCGACCGTCATGATTTCTTTCCCATTTATACAGTTATCACAGGAATTTTCTCAGCGTACAGAGTTAGGCTTCTATCCCAGAGATAAGTCTCCCATAAGTAATTTGAATATGGCGTCTTGAGTACTTTGAGTTTTAATGTAAAGTTTTCATGTACTAAGTATCTGCATTATTCAGCTGGTGTCTTTCAGCAGTAGCAATACATTTTGTGGTCTAAGTCTATAGAATTTTGAAATGTGGGTTCTCTTCTTTAAATATATTAAATGGTTCTTTGGAAAATTCAAATAATATTTTTGCAGTTTTGTATTTTTATTTTATTGTCTTTCCAAACAGTTAAACACATCTTTCATACCAGGATAAGTGTAAACTCTGTTAGGCAAAGGAAGAAAGAAAGAAAGAAAGAAAAAAAAAAAAAACACTTATAATCTCATAATCGACATTTTGGGAAACTGGATGCAAATAATCCTCCATTTGCTGTAAGGCTGAGTCTGACACGCTTTGCTAAGCGTAACTACTACAGCCTTTTGTTTTCTTGGTGAGAGAGAAGTGCACGTATAGTTCTAAACATTACTTTTAAGAATGTATGCTTGCATCTGTATGGTGACTATCAAGTTGATGATCTGTCCTGCCTCACTACACTGCCCTGTCTATCATCATTGTAGATTTCTTTTCCTTCAGCGTGGCTCTTTGAATTCTTTTCCTATTTTTCATATTTCTTCAATCTTCTTTCTGCGTTTCATTCATCTGGGATTTTTTTCTTCCTGAGCTCAGTTATTCCGTCCTTTTCCGTTTGCAACAGGGTTGGCAAAAACCTTTTTATTGAAAAAAAAAAAGTTTTTTTTTTTTTTTAATTTTAAACCAGTTTCTTTTGGTTTAAATAATTTGCTCAATGTATTACATATGGACACAAATAAGTTTTGTTTCGCCTTCGTGTTATTATGCAGAAGGTGTTGTGCTGGCAGGGTTCACATAAGCTTAAAGCGGAATGCAAACCGCTTCTCGGCTTACATCCGAGAGAAATTGTTCTCCATTTGGCCTCGAAAGCGGGACTAATTGTCCACAAATGCGAAGAGTCTGCCGACTCACTCGCGAATGAGTCCTAATAAAAATACATTGTACTAATCTTGACATACTTGTTAATTGTCAAGAGTCATTTCGGAAGGACAAAAAAAGTAAACAGTTGCACAAATGAAATCATTATACAGAATTATATATAGATCGGGAAACTCCCGCCTTAGCCATTGGGAAAATCCCGTTATTGCTTGGCATGTAAAATTTTATGGACGACGTCAGGGTTAGCTGGTTTAAAAAAAAATGGTTTAAGCCAAAAAAAAACGAAAAATGTCCGTAAAAGTGTAAGTGTTCGTAAAATCTTGATGAAAACACATTTGTGGGTTACAAATTTAGTATCTAGATATCATTCAATGAAATTGAAACTGGAAGCCCAATCCGAGCTAATGTTGGAAGCTACATAGGCAGTCGATAACTTTTGCAATTTTTATCAATATATTTAAGCAACCGTGGCTTCTTAATAAAACAACAGACATTCAGGCATACAACTTGGTTTCGTTTCGTGTGTTTAGGCCTAACATCCTTATGTAATACCGAGGTTATTAGGGAGTAACATCGGAACCGCTACTTGGTTTACACTTGAAAGAATGGTTGTGGTTCGACCAAGAATTGAACATGGGACGCCTGATTGAAAGGTGAAAAGGAGATAAAACTAATGCAGATGATATGGCATGTGGAAACGTCACCATAAAGTTCATACGATTTAAAGCATTTTCGTGCTTTTTTTGTTTTGTTTTAAACCATTTTTTTTTTTAACAGCTGGTTTACAAGTACCCTTTAGGGTCGCTGGCTTTTTCTGTTTCATTTTCTTCATGCGTGATGCACTAGATGTTTTACACTTAGCCTCGGATCCCCCCTCCCCCCCGATGTTTTACACTTAGTCTCGGACTCCATATCAGTCCTAAAACAAAACAAAAGATGGCACATTTTAATTACGAACACTCATAAAACAAACAGTAGCTGCATAAACTGGTGCAGATTGAGAGCGAGGGGGAAGGGGGACCGGCCCCTGTGTAATGTCTCCTTAACAGAGAAGTATTGAAGTATGTATCAATGCGGAAAAAAGTTCAGAATCGCAAACAAATCAATTATGAATATTTTATATACTGAATCGTCGTACAAAAACCTAATAAACATCAGTTCATTTTCAGACATTCCATGTGTTCTGTCGCAGTTAAATTAAATCTTTCTCTATACTAATCAGTTACCATACTATCGATCAGTAATATAAGCCGTGTGACGTACGGGCCAAAAAGATAAAATTGCTTTAAGTACAAACTGTTCAGGAAGTAGAAATTGATGTGAATGTCATTTGTTAGGTATGATATAATCTGTTTAAAACAATAACAGGCAAAATTTTAAAAGTATTTTTGTAGCAAACAAAACATAACCTCTTCACTGTCATGTATGGCAAAGGCAAAAGTTTATATTTTTTAATAATATGTTTTAACATTATTTTGTAAATATTAATAATGAAAAATGATTGAAGTTGAATGTTTTATGTTTGACACATCACATTAGCATTACAGAATATGTAAACGTAATAATATTACCCTAATGTAAGTTTTCAGACAGACAAGAGAAACATTACCATTCTGCCGTGTCGTGACAAAACGATGTAACTTTGGCGAAAAAGTTTTGCGAAAATGAGCCTTAAAGTTTTCATCCGAAAATGAGATCTGTATCGTGTAGAACCAGTGTAACTAGGCAATAATAGTCAACCAATCAATTTTCACCAAAGTTAATCACACAACATGCATTTACGTAACATTACATGTGACCACGTGTTTCCAAAGTCAAGATACACTGGTTCTATACGATACAAATCACATTTTCGGATGAAAACTTTAAGGCTCATTTTCGCAAAACTTCTTCGCCAAAGTTACAGCGTTTTGTCACGACACGGCAGCATTAGAAGATGGCCATCTTGAAAGCAGTGTTGCAACATCATACAATAAAGTTATTGAAAATTTCTTCTACAATTAGTTAATATAGGTTATTCGTTTTCTAAAGTAATAAGCCAATTTTGACAACAGTGTGTTATTTTTTGTTTTCACAGAAATTACTTTTTTTTTCCGTGCAGTGCTCGTAAATCTGTATTCGAAATAACGTTTAATCATTAATGTTAATTGTACACACGAAACTGAAATTTCCTTGTCGCACACACAGTTTGCACCATTGACACTCGTGTGTATTTCGTTCTATAGAAACAAGAAAGTAGACATTTTTATTTTTAGAGGAACAGAGGTAGTAATTCTATTGTATTCAAATTGAGTGTATATCTGAGAAATAATGATACATATATATATATATATATATATATATATATGTATATATATATATATATATATATATATATATATATATATATATATATATATATATATATGTATATATATATATATATATATATATATATATATATATATGTATGTATATTTCAGAGAACTGTTGAAGGTATAGAGAAGCAAACTATTTTATTTAGACTTTATGTGCGTTACAAATGTCCAGCTCTCGTATGGTAATACCGTGTAAATAGTCGAAGTATTGGCTTGTGATATGAGGGATTTCAACTATGATTGACGACTAGGGACACGGTGGCTCAGTGGTTGATCCCATAGCAGAAGATGCTGGGATCTGCTGTGATTGCAGAAAATTTGCCGCGCCTGTGCAGAAAAATTGCCAGAGATTAAAAAAAATAGCCAACAGAAAAGTAATAAACATGACTGTTATGTGTAGATGTCTTCAATGCACGGACGACTCGCATAAATATAGTTTGAATTGTTTTTCACGTCGCGTAAAGCGTATTTTTAACAATCGCAAATGTTTCTTCTGCTTAAACTGATCATCTTCATTTTTTATTTTAATTTCCTGCAAAATTTTTTTGACTTACTAAAGCTGATCGCATAAAGACATAGAAAGTTCTGCCATCGGGGTGGTTGAGTGCTCATCTCTTATCCGAAGGATTCTTGGTTCGATTTCATCCCATGTTAATTTGTGGTGGACAGCATCGTTCCGTAGATTTTCTCATTTTCTTTCACATTCTCATGCCATCATTTCTCTTCATAATATTTCATTATCATAATCACCCGTCATCTTTAGCCTACAGGGAATAATCGTGGTATGTAAAACTGAAATATTACATTTATAATTAGAATTGAGTATTCTTTTACAACTTATGTATTTAAAAGTAATATCCATATTATTTAGTTCATAGTTTTTTTTTTTCCTTCTTTCGTTGATGACTGTATATGGCATTTTCACAACTCACTATTCCTTGTTCAGTGTAAGCTCTAAACTCCGATAAACAAAATATTTGTATCCTTCCGCTCGTCACAAATACGATTGGCTAGTGATGTATCGTTCCCACTCCCCACGGGGAGGAGGAAATTATACGCGCGCATTTTGACAACACTGTCTCGTGTTGTCCTGATACTTACAGCAGCAGCAGAAAAGAAAGAAAAAACTCGATAGATTAAAAAAAAAAAAAAACGTTATCTGAATTTCGATGGTAAACAATTGTTACTTAGTGAGTAAAGGTTTACCCTGTTGGTGATTCACCCCAACACTTGCGGAACCGGGATTCATGCCAGCCATCTTTCAGGCTTGAAAGCAGAACACGCGTCCACAGTTGAATTGGCGCCGTAATTATTGCGCATGCGTAGTGTTTACTTCTATTGTTTCATTAACCACACTCAATTGCAGTTTTATTAGATACTCCGTATTATATTTTTGTCATTTATAACAACGCATCAGTTTTATATGGAGCTTCATAGTAAAAGTAATAATCCAATCATATGAACTATTTTGTGGAGGAGTACAAGCGTCGATAGGCCAACAACAAATCAGCGACATTTAGTTTCACGCAGCTTTGTTTATCGCAGTTTAGAGCTTAGACCGAACAGGGTATAGAACCCTTTGATTTTGTCATCCTGTGAAGCAGTTTTGTTTTTTCATGATTGATGTGTATGAATTAGTTACCAAAGTGTAGGAAGAAAAAAAAAAAAAAAAATAGAGCGTTCGTGTCGTCGGAGTTTGTTTTCTGATAGACATGATATTTTTACTTTCTGAATGTATACAGAGGTGGAGAAGTTTAAACAAAAGTACTTCTTGTTCGCGTTTTTATTTTCGACATACGCTATCACTATAGTCTTTGAAAATCCCGTTGGAAATATTAGTTCGTGTATTTTACGGTCTGGTGTAGGTTGACGTCTCATAATATGGCATAGGTGCTAAAAGAGTCGTTGAACTTCAAGCGGGTCTCCGCTAAGAACAATTTTCCTTCACACTCTTAAATAAATGACAATAGGAGTTTGTAGTAAAACGTTGAAATTGTAGTACATATACCACGATTTATTCAGATAAACAGACAATCTAAACAGAATTTCTTTGTTTATTCTTTTCTAATTGTTGACTTTGAATGTATTATGTGCTTGTAAAGTTTGTGAATTGCTTAAAGCCATCGAAATCGAACTTAAATTTTGTATTAGGGAAATGGTTTTAACATTCAAAAATTGTAAGCCATGTTTAGTGTTATTGTGTGTTAGAATTGTTTCTATACAGTCTTTATTGATGATTTTTTTTTCTCTGATCTTGATCCCGTCCTGCGAAATCCGTACATGTACGAGGTGTGGCTAGAAAAAAAAAATGATTTTGCTATTGGCGAAGAGCGAACGCGTGAAGGTCGATCGATGCATGTGTGTATACTATGATATCCGGCCTGTCGAATGAGTTATTGCCCATGGTAAAGTCGTTCAATTCCATTTTGGCATTTGGACGAAGTGGATCTATGCTCCGTCGGAGAAATACGTCGTGTTAAAATGGAACAGCATTAGATGGGAAGTTTCTTTTAAAATTGAGAAAATCCGCGACAGAAACTTACGATTTGCTAAAGGTAGAGTAGGAAATAACTGTTTATCATACACACAAGTTTTTGAGTGGTTCAGACGGTTTAAAGAAAAACGAGAAGTGATCACAGACGACCAGCGCCCTGGACAATTCTACGTCGAAAACCGATTAAGACATTCAAGAAGTCGGCGATGTGATTCAAAAAGATTATGGGTTGAGTATTCGAACTGTTAACCGAAGTCACGGGAATTGACGAAGAATGTTCAAATTTTCATGAAAGTTTTTACACGAAAACATTGTATTCAAAATTGGTGCCAAGGAATCTGATATTGTAACTAAAGGAAACTCGCATGAATATTTGTGCCTGTTATTTTGACAAACATTTAAATGGACCCTACATTCTTAGAGTGATAACCTGTGACGAATCGTGGTTTTTCATAGGTTACCACTGTGATGATCCTGAAGCCAAACACCAGTCAGTGCTTTTGAAGAGCTCAAGTACGCCACGCCACAAGAATACTCGAATGAAGAAATCGAAATTAAAAATAATGATTTTTTTCGGAAACCATGGGATTGTGTACGCTAATTGGGTGCTCGGGGAAGCAGCTGTAAACCGGCATTTTATTACTTTCGTGTGCTGACAGCCCTTTGTGAGTGAGAAAGAAGACGACGACTAAGACAATGTTTCTGCTCACACGACAGTATTAGTGAAGACATTTTTGGCCAAACATGGAATCCTTGTGCTAGATCACCAGCCATATTCGCCAGATCTTGTTCCGTGCGACTTTTCATATTACAAGTTGAAGTCAATGCTGAAAGAAATCAGATTTGAGACAGTAAAAGCTATGAAAAAAAAAAAAAAGCTACGGATATCATGAACATGCTTTCCGAAAACTACAAACAACACTGCTTCCAGCAATGGAAAATTCTTATGGAACAATGTAGGGATCGTGCAAGAGAGTATTTTTAAGGAAATAGTGTTTCTATTGTACAAAATTATCAATAAGGATTTTGTAGCAGGTCTGTTTTTTTCTATTCAAGCCTTATACATACTGTGAGGAATGAACGTGAAAAATTTAGTTACTACAAAGTATTTATGAGCAAGATACGTTATCAAAAAAATGGTTTAGGCATTTTCGTTTCGAAAATTTCCGTATCCAAGATGCTCTTCGCAGTGGACAATCAACCATAACTAAAGTGGACATATTCTGACAAAAGTCGAGTAAGACTGGCATGTTAGCAGTCGTGACATTGCCAGTGACCTAAACTTCCAACACCAATCAATGTTAAACCACTTTGAGAAAGCTGGCTACGAATAAAAGTTCGACATTTGGGTGGCAAGTGATCTGATTCGAAAGTATGTATTCGATCGAATTTCTGAGTGCGATTCTCTACTGAAACATAGCGAACTCGAGTCATTTCTGCACTCGAGGGGGATCACAAGTGATGAAACGTGGGTTGTCTACAAGAATGCTCGAATGAAGCATACAATAAGATACATAAAGACTCGTGGCTGAAGCCAGGAGAAGCTCCAATCTGTGGCAAAGCCCTAACACCTAGGATAGTTAAGCTGTTCGTTTAATGGAATTGGAAGAGTATCATGCATCAGGAGCTGCTGCTGCTGAGAAGAACTGTAGGCTCAGACCTATACTGTCAACAGTTAGAGCAGTTTGAAAAAGCTATATCTGAGATTAGAAATGGAAGGGCAACCGAGATAGATAATATACCAATCGAATTCATTGGGAGACAAAGGTAAGAAAGAATTGTTCCGACTCTGCAGAGAAATATATGAAACAGGAGTGTGGCCAAAAGATTTCATGAAAACGATGATGACATTACCGATGGCTAAGAAATCGAATCTAAAGAGATGTGTGGATTATAGAACTATTAGTCACATACCGCGTGTAGCAAAACTTTTGCTTCGAATATTGAACAGAAGGTTGTATGGAAGAACAAATGAGAGTTGAGGAGAAACAATTCTGGTTCAGGAGAAGTAAGGGCACAAGAGATGCAATCGGATTATTAACCCTATAATGCACAAACCTACTTCTGAAATGCAGAAAATTCTTATACTTCGTGGGGGCTGCGGTGGCTCTGTGGTAGAGCGTTCACCTCTGGTGCTTGGGGTCCCGAGTTCAATCCTAGCCCCCGCCAAGTGAACTTTGTGGTGGACAAACACCGTGTGCGTGGGTTTCCTCGGGGTTCTCCCGTTTCCTCCCACTATTCATTCCACCATTTCACTCATTCCTCATCATCACCGTCTCTTTTAGCTTAACCGGCATAAGCGTGGGACGTAAAACAAAGATTTCATTTCTTATACTTTGTGTACTTAGGATTATTAGAACACACATTGAGAGAAATTTCGAAAATTGTTTCAATCGTCTTGTATTTGAGAGTTGTGACCATATGGTTACATTGCAACATAACGGTAAATATAATGAAGTAAAAGTATTCATATCTTCACTCTGTTGTTTCACTCTAAATTGCCAATAACTTTTGCTTAATTTTTGTACAAAATATAGCTATACCTTGTCTTTGGAAAGTGTCCTTGATACAGAAAGTAAAGTGTCTAAACATTCTACTTGACTTGACATTCCCACTCCTCTACCACCCCAATTTTTGGAACAAACAAAGTCGTCAGCAATGAACTCTGGAAATGAATGAATTCATAATATGGAACAGAAGAATTAGCTTTTTTCCACCTGGTGACCAAAGATACCTCAGGGACCACCAATGATAGCATACAGGAGACCCTAAAACCTTATACAATACCTTACCAAAGCCACATACGATAGAAAATAAAAAGGAGTGCGGTCCCATAACCCCAAACTCACACCAGCAGAATACTAAAACACGAGGGTCCACTCAAAGAACAGGCGAAACAAAGTACCGGCAGACAGGAAACAAGAAATGAAACGAAAAAGAAAAAAAGAGGAAAAGGAAAAAAGATGCCAAACGAGGACAGACACAAACTTATGCACAAAAAAATACATAGAGTGAATAAAAAGAAAAACTAGAGCCCATGAAAAAAAAAAAAAAAAAAAACAGACCCACATCTCAACTATACTCCCCGGACATTGCACCGTTCGATTATCACCTCTTCCATTCTTTCACCTTAGAGGACGCCAGTTCCCCCAACCTTGGAAACTGAGAAATCGAGCTCCAGCGAACAAAGGAAAAGGATGCTTGGTGGACACAGAGAAACCGGGCTCTATGCCTCATCTGCACACTTGTATATAAATGCAATAACAATGTTAGAAAACTAAGTAATCGACTGTATATAAGTAAAAATATATTCCTTTGAATTACTAATAATTAAGTACTTGTATATAAATGCAATAATAATGTTAGAAAACTAAGTAATCGACTGTATATAAGTAAAAATATATCCCTTTGAATTACTAATAATTAAGTACTTGTATATAAATGCAATAATAATGTTAGAAAACTAAGTAATCGGCTGTATATAAGTAAAAATATATCCCTCTGAATTACTAATAATTAGGTAAATACGTAGTGAGCTCTCAACAATTAGTAAAAATAAATACGTTTTATATCTTTCAGTTCTGTAAATCATGTTTACATTTTCTCCGTCTTTCACATTGTAACCATATGGTGACAACGGGAAGCCACCTTGATTTTTACCATCCCACAATGTAACCATATGATTACAATGGATTTATGAGTTGATATCGAACCAAAACTTTGATAATTTTGACATTACATTACATTATTTTCTAAGGATAACAAGAAATATCACAGCTTTCAATGAAAATGAGTTAAAATTACATCTTAATTTCCCTACATGATACACCACTTACTGCGGTTCCTTGTATAGTGTGATTCTTCTGCTGGCAACACTTCTGAAAAGCGACAAATGATAGCAGTACTCCCCAAACATCAGCAGAAAGTTTGTCCAAATGGACACAATGTACAATGACGTCAATTAAACGTTTCTTTAAAGTAATAGAAGCGTACAAAAACTATGAATCCATATGATTACAAATGACTTAAAGGGTTAAGGGTGATCGGTAAAAGGTTTATAGGAAAAGGGAAAGACATGTATGATGTATTTATTGATCTAGAAAAGATCTTTGACCGCTTGAGTTGGGAGTTGTTAGGATTTCTAAAGGAGTTTGGGTTGGAATGGGAAGATCGAAGACTCATAAGAAACTGATATATGAACCAACAAATGTGTGTTAGAATGCCAGAGGAAATGACAGACGAGAGTGCAATAGGAAGGAGAGTTCGACAGGAATGCTCTCTCTCGCCAATATTATTTAATATCTATCTAGAAGATACAGTAAAAAAGAGCGTACATAATGAAGACGGCATTTCGGTAGGAGATAGAATGATTAGATGTATACGATTTGCAAATGATATGGTACTTGTTGCGGAATCGGAAAACAAAATCGTTAAAATGTTAGAAAACTTAAATAAAGACTGTGAAGAATATGGGATGAAAATAAATGTTCGAAACGTGATTGGAACGAAGCGGTCGGTGTCAAATATTAAAATAGGAAGGGAGAAAGTAGAACAGGCGACTAATTTTCGATACCTAGCTAGTGTTATTAGTGATATGAAGTGCGAACGTGAAATAAAAGCAGGGATAGTAATGGTAAAAGAAGCCTTTAGGAGGAAGAAAAATCTGTTTTATGGGATCTTGAATAAAGAGTTGAGGAAAAGACTTATAAAATGTATCATGTGGAGTGTAGTTCTGTATGAGGTGGAAACATGAACATTGGGAAAAAATGATGAGAAACGACTGGAAGCTTTCGAAATGTTGATGTGGAGAAGAATAGAAAAAAAATGGTTGAATCGAGCAGGAAACGAGTGTGTGTGTGTTAGAAATAGTGGGGGGAGGAGAACACTTTTAGATATTATTCAGAAGAGGAATATAAATTAGTTGGACATTGGCTAAGAAGGAACTGTACATTGACAGATATGCTAGAGATTATGGTGGCAGAAAACAGAGGGAGGGGCGAAGCAGGCTACAATTAATGGACGGTATCAAAACAGAAAAATCGTACGTGAAGAGGAAGAGGTTAGCTGAATACCGCGGATCATTAAGCTTCTGCGTTGATGTAAGTGACCTGCCAATAATGGCATAATGCCTATGATGATGATGATGATGATGATGATACCGTTCAAAATAAATGGCTGGAACTGGTCAACAGAAAGGGTGTCGTCAACGCCAGACCTCATACATCTTTAAGGACGCGTCAGAAATTGAGAGAACTTGGCTGGGAGATTTTAATGCATCCATCATATTGACCTGACCTGACACTGTTCGGCTATAATTTGTTTTGCTTTCTGCAGAATTCCCTGAATGGGTTAAGTTAGTTTCAAAAGAAACCTGTGAGGACCAATTATCACAATTCTTGACTAGAAACCATAGAAGTTCTATAGCCACTAGATTATGGTGTTGCTTCAGAAATGACAAAAGTCACTGAACGAAATGGTCCATATGTAGTTTCATACTGTTGGTTTTAAATCACAATAAATATCTTCTCAGTTTTGACCTTCAAACGCTCAATACTTTTTAGACGATCTAATAATATAACGCTTTCTTCTTTAGTAAAAATCATTAAAAACACTGTGGTAGTAATTTTGACTACTATTCCTCGTATTAAGTAAGAACGTCCTTGATAATATGGAGGATTGAGTATCAGAGTTAAGCTCCAAAGTAAAATTTTTCAGGTAGGTCAACGAACCGCCATTAGATTCCGTTCTTTACTCAAGGAGACATTAACCTACCAGGAAAAATGGCTCATCAAGTGCTGGAAGCGCGATGATTTCTTTTTACGCTGTTAACTTATGAAAAAACTGGACTTTAGGTCCAATTATTTCAAAACTATGAACGTGGCACATGGACTACTATGGCACTCAACCCTTCATATAAGGAAATATATATATATATACTCATAAGGACAAGTCAGTAACGAAATCGGGAAATGTGTTGTGTTTCATATTAGCGATGGCCAGAACCGGTTCTTGGTGGAACCGGTTTTTGGGTCTGAACGGATCCGGTTCCGGAACCGGTTTTTCGGATCCAGGTCTGGAACCGGTTCTGCTGGAACCGAAACTTTGTTACCATCCCTACCTAAACGCGAGTTGCTGGCAAGCTGTGAACAGTATGCTAGATGAAATGGTGGAAGCGACAGGCAGGCCCCCAGGTGGCGGCAGCTTGTCTCATTTGGCTAAATAAACTGGGTAACTGGCAAACTCATTGGCTAAACAGGCAAACTGGCCAACTCATTTGGCTAAACACCCACTGGTGGACCAAAATTTTTTCTGGGGGCACAAGCGGGTCTGGGCGGGGAAGGCACAAGCGCATGGTCCTCTTTGCATTATTTTTGAAGGTGAACTTTGTGCCTCCTTTACGTGTCTTTGGGAGCTTTCGGATCCAGGTCTGGAACCGGTCCCTAAGATCCGGTTCTGGAACCGGTTTTTCAGATCCAGATCTGGAACCGGTTCTTAAGATCCGGTTCTGGAACCGGGTTTTCGGATCCAGGTCTGGAACCGGTTCTGAAAACCGGATCTCCGAGAACCGGTTCCGCCAGAACCGGAACTTTGTGGCCATCCCTATTTCATATGTTTCATCACCGAAATACCGAAGACATTGAAAGTAAAAATAAATAAATAAAAATCTAGGCGTCATGCTGTTTGGATACAAAAGTTGGCACTATCAACTTGGAAGTGAAAGTGAGGATTTTCCAAAAATAGTTACGTTGGAAATATGAAGGGGCGAATTTACCTATTTCCAAGATTTTTCGAAAAAGTTACCGAATGCAGAAGTTACCCTATGTCACACAGATAATAATGTTAATTGTTAACGTATTAAAGCATTAATTATTAAGACTTCGACAATAAACGAAACACATTTTTATATACTAACTAACTAACTAACTCTATGGCCTATGGAACCCGGAGGTTCAATGCCGCGTTCACAAAAGCTCTCCACTGACTTCTATCCTTAGCTAACTGCATCCAGTTTCTACTCTGTATTCCAATCTCTGCGAGATCCATCTTAATATTGTCCTCCCATCTGCGCCTAGGTCTTCCTAATGGTCGTTTTCCGATTGGTCTTCCAGTCAAGACTTTGAAAGCGTCTCTACTTTCTTCCATTCTAGCTACATGACCCGCCCATCTAAGCCTCCTAGACTTGACGACCCTAACAATGTTGGGTAAACCGTATAAATTATGTAGTTCCTCGTTATGTAGTTTCCGCCATTCCCCATTCCCGTTCCTCTTGGGTCCGAATATTCGTCTCAGGATCTTGTTCTCAAATACTTTCAGTCTATGTTCTTCCCTCAGAGTAAGTGACCATGTTTCGCAGCCATACAGAACTACAGGCATGATTATCGTTTTGTATATTTTAAGTTTCAAATTCCTCGACAGAATTCGCGACGACAAGAGATTTTGAACCGAATAGTAACACGAATTCCCTGCTTTTAGTCGACATTTAATTTCTCCGTGAATATGATTTTCCTCTGTTAATATTGATCCTAGGTATTTGAAAGTATCCACTTTATCAAAAGTATTATTTAGTATTTTAACGCACCCATAATTTGCTGTATTCCGGTCCCGACGCACTTCCATGTATTTAGTTTTCTCTGCATTTACTTCTAAACCCATGTCCCTTCAAGCATTTAATAAGATCTCTGCATTTCTTTCTATTGTTCTCCTATCATCTTCTATTAAATTTACATCATCAGCATATGCCATAACCTGGTGAATACCGTTCAACTGTAAGCCCTGGTTGCTATCTTTGATTTTCCTTATAACGTATTCCAAAACGAAGTTAAATAATAATGGCGACAACGCATCTCCTTGTTTCAGGCCATTTTCGACGTGAAAGCTCGTGGACAAAAATTTTCCTACCCGGACTTTACTTTGGGATTCATTTAAACATATCTTAATTAATCTAATTAGCTTTCTCGGTATTCCAAGTTCTGTAAGAACGTTGTATAATGTTTCTCTCCTAACCGAGTCGTACGCCTTTCTAAAATCAATAAATAGTTGATGTACCGGGGTATTGTATTCCCACTTTTTTTCGAGTATTTGGCGAATGGTAAATATTTGGTCGATAGTTGATCGATTTCGTCTAAATCCGCACTGATAATCTCCAATAATTTCATCTGCGTATGGGGTCAGTCTTGCTAACAGAATATTTGAAAGGATTTTATAGGATGTTGACAGAAGAGAAATGCCTCGATAATTATTACAGTCAGTTTTGTCGCCTTTCTTGTGGATTGGAACAATGATTGATTCTTTCCACTCTTGTGGCAATTCTTATATATATTCTTGTGGCATTTTTATATACTCGTATATGAAAATACGCTCGAGATGTATAGGGTTTGGTGGAATACCTGTGAGCAAAAAGCTTACGATCAGGTCTAGAAAATTAAGTGGCATTGATGTGAAAACGGATCTTCGGAAACTGTCCGTGGTAATATTTCTCAAATTGTGGTCCGCGGACCACAAGTAGTCTTCGAGCTCTGTCCTAAAGTTCACTCAACTTTAACGTCAGTCCGTCCAAAATGATAGAAAAATAACAATCTACTGAGTTGCGTATTACATACTATATTTGATACACACTAACAGGTAGAGATGTACGGTTCGTATAGTTATAAAATATTCTTGATAGCCTTCAGTTATTTATAGAAAAGCTATAGGCACTTTTTCTATTAATACTAATACAAAATAAATAAAATTTAATTCATACATTTTAAAAATAGTGTAGTGCCCAAATTGTATATATATTTAAAATATAAAGATGATAAATTTGCTTTCGAAGAGAACGAGAATAATATAATCCGTAGAACAAACTAATAAAAGTGGTTCCCACTTGATAAAGTTTGAGAATCCCTGGTTTATTTGATTTGATTCAGATAGGATATTATCCAGGGCAAGCTTTTGTTTCTGCGACAATGAACCTCATGAATTATTTCAGTCATGAAGTGAATGAATTATTCTTGCTACAGCTGAAAATAAAACTTTTGTGTATATGGATAGTTTTAGCTTATCTTAGTTTTCGATATACGTATATTGTTATTTAGGAATTAAGAGCAGTTCCCGTGTTATCTAAATTTAAATAGCGTACAAGAATCTCCCATATGAGATTTACGAAGTGAATAATAAATTTCTTTCTCAAACCTCAGTTGATAAAATATGATCCCATAACCCTGTTGATTCTTTTAATGTTGAAACTTGGGAAATAGTGATAACAGTATTAGTAATTCCCAAGAAACAAATGCTGATATACATTATCACGAAGGATAAGACTTGCAAAAGAGTCAGTGGACTGTAACCATGAACTAATTTCTTGTGGATTGTCGAGATAAAAAGATAAAACAAACGTGGAGGGTTTTTTTTTTATTTTTTTATTTTTTTTTTTAGCATATCCTTTTCTGATGAGGTTTTACTGGTATGCCATGATTATCTTACCGCGATATGCAGGGTCTAGTTCGGCAACTCTTGACTGATCACTGTTGAATAGTATGGGCATCAAGTAAAAGTGTTCCGTCCATGGCTGTTCGACAGCCATATTTGTACTCTCTGAGATTAATATCTGGGTAATATTTTGACAGTTTAAATGAATCGTGGATAACTTTCTGTAGCCACACGAAGCGAATGCTGAGAGATGATAAACTTGATGGAGGTCTTCTAACTTTTCCTCCATTCTTTTATCCAAATATTGTGTTCGCGAAGAGATCTGGAGATTAGCGAGCACACAACATAGAGAAGATCAGTTTCATCTGTGTACTGGACATAATAATAATAATAATAATAATAATAATAATAATAGTAATAAACTAGATTTTTAATCTTTTGAGGTTATTCAATTCAGGGTGTATATAATAAAAGGTGTCTGATTGGTCTCTGTGTGTTTTCATTCTTTTAGTCAAAATTCCGAATATACAGTCAGGTAACCTGAGTAAGGTTTGGTTATTATTATTATTATTATTATTGAATTGGCACCTAATAGAGATGTGGCGTAAACAGGGATTCTGTCACGCGTATGGTAGCGAAAAATGAATTAGTTAATATACTTTACGCAAAGTAATTGATAAGAGTATGGAGAGTGGATTATTATCTTGATACACCTTTGAAACTTTTAAACTAATGGACAAGAAAACATATAAATTTTATACCACTCAAATATCGGCACGGGGACATTATTTAGCATACTCTGGTACTTAGGGATGCGCACAAGACGAGTCGAGATAGAAATTTCCTGACAAAATTCGAGTCGAGTCACAGCTCTTCCAATAGAAAATGATACATTTTTCGAGTCGAGACATCACTTTTACAGCACATTTTCGAGACAAGACAATCTCAAATCTTGACTCGTGCGCATCCCTACTGGTACTACAGGGTTAAAAGTGTTGCCAACCCAACGTAAAGTTCTATTTATTCAAATGACACTACGCTAGGTTATTACCAATTTCAGATCTACATGTAAACAAAAACTTAGAGCGTTACATTTATTATTCAGTGTTGCAAACTAATGATGCTATAGTATTACAAACATCCAAATTTTGGTGTCATCTGAAGCAGTAATAATGCAAGTAAGACAGACGGGCCAATGCACACCCAGGGTATTTTAGTGTCTAATACTGTGGTCAAGATATGACCGACTTAGGATGAATATGTGCAAAGTCGTAAAGGATTGAAAATTTGACTTCAAAAAAGCTTTCATTTCGAGAAACTGTTCAGATAAATACCTCACCCAATTGCATAAATGGTTTTCGATAGATGTGAAGATTACAGTACCGTTTATAGCAGTTCGATGTCTCAAACCATTCTGTTAGTTTGCAACACTGCTTTAATTGATTTAATTCTGAGAACTTATGTAGTTTAGAAAGTGTTGTTTTAGCGTTATACAAGCAAAGCAAATTAAAAATTGTTCTAAAAAGTTCCTATAAACATGCCATCTTACGCATTATACCATTTTTCATACCTCTCGAATGGTTTGAGATATGCAACTGCTGTAAACAGCGTTATTATCTTTGGCTATTGAAAACCATGTACGTAATCGTGTGTGGCACTTAGTTAAACACTTTTTGGAAATATGTCATATGAGGATTGTAGTATTCGACATAAACGTATCTGGTGCATGGGGTCCTTGGTTCGATCCCAGCTCGCGCCGAGTGAACTTTGTGGTGAATAAACAACGTGTGCGTGGATTTCCTCGAGGTTCTCCCGTTTCCTCCCACTTTCTTCATTCCACCATTTCATTCATTTCTAATCACCATCTCCTTTAGCCAGTGGTGGTGGTCTAATTTTTTAACAACTGGTTCTGTATGTATATGTATATATGTATACAGAGAGAAAGAGAGAGAGAGTGTGTAGATGGATAGATGGAAACAAACGATACAAGGTAGGTTCCTTACCGTTACAAGGTAGGAACGATACCGCTTTCCTAAGAGCGGTAGGTTCCTTAACGCTCTTAGGAAACAAACGATACAAGATAGAAAAAAGCAAATCCACAAGTAACAAGTAGAACCTACACAACATCCTAATACAAAGTCGTGTGACGAAGTTAGGTATAACAGTGCGAATATCTTGGAAACGAATTATCCAAGATTATATGGTTATCAAAAGTATTGGGAAGATCTTAATCCAGTGGTGGATCAACAATTGTTGATAATGATATGTATGCGTTTCAAATATAAATAACCTTCACCACTATACTCATGTGAACCCTGTTCTCTTTCTTGATATCTGAGCATTTGAGGTTAAGAAATAAATACTTGCTTATACCTTGTTCTGAGAGATCATATGTTTAACCCTGTAGCTGTAAGAATTTTTAAAAACAAAGTTTAACTAAATTTTACTGTTATGTGTCTGGGTGTAACAAACGGTTCTGCGAATTCGAAATATTTTAACAACCGGTTCTAGCGAACCGGTGCGAACCAGCTGAATAGCACTACTGCCTTTACCCAGGCGCATTTTGACATAACGTACTTCGAATGTGCATTAACCCGTCCATCTCATTGCACTATTACAATTGTAGAACCCTCCAATTTGATTCTTTTTCGGTGTTTGTGATCCTGTAGCGTCCTCAGTTTGCAACACTGCCTGATGTCACAGGTTTTCGTTTTATAGGTAATTTAAAATATGTAGTAAGCTGGCGTAGTGTCATTTGAAAAGAATCTTTATGTTGAGTTGGCAACATTGTTGTCCTTGTGGTATCACAGAGTATGCCAAACAGTGTCCCTCTGCTTATAATTGCATGGTACAAAATTTTGTTCATTAGTTGAAAAGTTACAAGGCCGTATCAAGATTCATGTTTCAGCCTGTATATTATGAAATGGATTGCAGTATTGTTGATAACTGTAGTAAGCAAGCAGCATCGAAGAAATACAGAAATTCGATAGAGTAAAACTCTGGTTTTGAGTGGCTGTTGCGAGGAAGTATTAACAATAATAAAAGTTTCAGTGACATGTGTACACCACGTGAAAATGTGGTTTATATGGCGTGATATTTTCTCATATTACTTAAAACTGGAAGCTGTAGTGGATTTATACTACTACCGTGTTCAGTAGAGATGAAATATGTTCTCGGTACGCTTAATTAATTATAAAAATCCTCTTGTCATTGATTTTACTACTTCCGGTTTGAATTGAGGGTTAAGAGAGAAGATGGTGACTACTCTCAGAGCGCTAAATCAATTCCATAAAACTGGTTCTCACTGTCTCTTAACGTTTTCGATCGATGTAGATCAATGTTGAAACCAGAAGTCGTAGTAGATTTCTGCCATTTCCAATTTCAGTAGAGGCTTAAGGATGGAAATAAAATGTATTTTGAGACATTTAATTGATAACAGGAATCCGCTTCTCTTTGTCTATTAGCGTTTTTACTCCAGAGCGATCAATGTTGACCGAAAGTGTTTGATTTTCTGCCATTTTTGGTGTTAATAGAGAGGTTAGAGTGGAGATGGAATATATGCTTGGTACGCTTAATCGATTCGTAGAAAACCGCTTCTCGCTATTTGTTAACAGTTTCCATTCTATAACGACCAACGTTCAAACCAGAAGGTTCATTTGTACCATTTCCAGTTTGAATAGAGGGTTGAGGGAGACGATGATATTTATTCTTGAAACGCTAAATAGATTCCTAAATATCGCTTCTCGCTATTTGTTATCGTTTTGGTTTAATGTAAATCAATACTGAAACTGGGAGTTGTGAACTAGTACTTGCGGTTTTAGTAGTTAACAATAGGGATGTAATGTATTCTTGGGACGCTTAACTGATTGCAGAAAACCGCAGCGCTCTACCCTTTAATCTTTTTGCTCTATGGCGATCAATAATAAAACCTGAAATGGTTAATTTTTACCTCTTCTGGTTTGAGTATTGACTATAAAAAGGAACTCTGACCTTTTACATTTTTACCAAATTTGGTGACTGGTCAAGTAGCTACTGAGATTTTTGTCTTCTGGACAGACGGACAGGGTAAATATTTAAAGAGTTTTGGTAAACCAAAATTCTTAATAATTTGATTTAACGGTGTTGTACCTTTTTAACCTTTTTTTTTTAGCCCAAGATTTACAGGGTGGCCCAAAAGTAGGTATATAGTACTGTACTGAATCAGCTCAATGCATTTTATATCATTTCTTATTCTTATCCATTAGGTAGACTTAGTTTCTTTATTATTTGTTCTTAATGTCCTTTTACTTATACCTTAAGTCCGGAACAGCCGAAGCAAATAAACCTATAAACTAGGATTTTTATACTTGATCAATGCAGTTGTGTATACCTACTTTTGGGACACCCTGTATATTGGAAGTTATTCTTCGTTTCTTTGAATTAAAGTGGAATTTTAATTATTTCTCCTTTTCTTTGATTTGAAAGTAAAATTTTGGTGATTGTATTGTACTGATTTTCTTCAAGTTTCGTTAAATATCCCTTGCTTTTTCAAAATGAACTTGCGTTATAGGCTATATAAATTTAATATTACTGTACTTAAGTTCCATTATTAAATATTAATGTATGCGTACAACAAAATTTGATTTTTACGAAGAAGGGGTATAGAAATAATTTGAAGAAAAAATCAGTAAAATAAAATTAAAATTCGAGTTCATTTTAAAGAAATCAGAAAAATAATTCTACATATAAGTCAATGAGCAATAAAAGTAAGATGGCGCTAGTATTCAAAATCTTTAAGAATGGGATGAAATTGGAATTCGACCCTATTGGGATAATTAATGTAGACCCTTTAATTGAAATTTATTTCTTTGGTTTTTTACAAAAAAAAAAGTTCACAATCGTCAATTTAATTTGTAACATGATATTTCGTTGTTTAAATTGTGCATTGCATAGATTAAATCAATACGCATAAAATACGTCCGTAAATTTTCATGAATAATGTGATGAACATAGAGTGGTGTGAAATATTAAAAGAAAATTGAGTATGGTTGAGACTAGCAAAAAATTATTTAATAATTACCATTTTCTGTTTTAGTCTGAAAAAAAAAATAAAAGAGAAAAATCACAGAACAATTGCGACGGTACATCACACAACATAATGCAGTTGTTGTTTTCAGTATTTCCTAGCGTTCCCATCACCTCTGTTACAACCGGATGATCGTCCTTCCTCTGCTATTAGTTGCGTGTCTCAAGGTTATCCAAGTACAGTTAAGCCATTCATACGCTGTTTTTAAAAATGTTTTACATTTATATTACGCATTTTTAAAATAATAATAAAAAGCTTGTGTAAGCTTAGCACATATTTGTATAATATTAAGTAAGCACATGAAATTACAATTTTATTCGGGGCCATTATGTACTTAAATAAATTCGAGACAGGTATCCGTAGGTGTGTTAGAAATTGAAATATTATCATATTACACATATAGGGTAGAACTAGTACCAGCCTATCGTATATAAACTAAAGGCCTTGTGATGAAGCAGGATAGTACTGCTTTTATAGATCAAAGAACTCTTTAAGATTATACGAAATACTGTATTTCTCAAATAATACTTTAATACTCTTAATCTTACTTTTGTGACTTAAATGTCGGTGAAACTTGTTTCACAGTGAATATTGCGGGACTCGAGTTTCCAGGTGGCTAATCCGTTTGCCATTAATGCTCGTTTTTACGTGTTTCTTCTCCGGTTAGAACATTTTGTCTAGTGAATGAAAGAATGAAGCATATTCATTTTGTAGCCTACTGCATATTTCAATCGAAAATGTATTGATTACAAACTGTACCGTTCAATATTGCATTTTGATATTTTACCTAATCAAAAATAGTACTGCTCGTTTTGCAACAATATTTTGTGATAATATTTTAAACAAGAATTATGTGTATCATATATTCTAACGCATGGTTTGTAGTTTCATTATTTGTATTAATAGAACTGCTAGAAATGCGCGAGGGAAAAAAAAAACCTTCTAATCAAATAATAGTGTCGATAATAACTATTAAAACCGTGGTGCTTCAATTTTGTTCCACGTGATTATAATTTGAAATCTATATATATAAAAGAGAACGCACAAAATCCTTTGTCCGCTCATCACGCTAATACGGCTGAACCGATTTCTTTCATTTTTGGGGGGTTGTTAGGATTTGGACCCTAGATGGTTTTTATCATATCACTTTAATTTTCAATTACCAGTGTCTTGAGATAATTGACCAATCAGGTGTCAATACGTACAAAAAATCCTTTGTCCGCTCATCACGCTAATACGGCTGAACCGATTTCTTTCATTTTTGGGGGGTTGTTAGGATGTGGACCCTAGATGATTTTTATCATATCACTTTAATTTTCAATTACCAGTGTCTTGAGATAATTGATCATTCAGGTGTCCATACGTAGAAATCCTTTGTTATTAGTTCATCATAGGTATAAAAATAAACGTATTTATATGCAACCCGCATGACCCTGTGACTCGGCGGGTTAACATAACTAACAGGCGCTATAAATCACTTGAAAGCGAAAAAGTAAAAATTATCTAAGTAACAAAGTTTATTGCGTTCCGGGGTGACCGCAGCGAAGCGGGGTGAACGCTGCTAGTTTAAGTATACATAACGTTAGTAAGTAACATATTACCTGTGTTTGGGTATTAATCATTCTTCAAAAACCATTAGCAAGTTTATTTAACTTTTTGTCAGGAATAAGGTTAGCTATATGCTTAATGCATGCAGGTGGATGCTGTGTTATTGTTCCATTGTGTTCAGAATTGTTTAAGAAAACAAAATCGATACGAACCTATAAGCCTGTTATGTGCAGTTATACAGAAAGAAATCAGGCTCTGTTCTCGCGTTGATTTGTATCTCGGGATGCTTAAAATGTATTTTTGAAAAAGCCGATTCAATGTAATTAGTACAGTAGAACCAGTTTATGTTGGACAACATTGGTTCAATTAAAATGTTCAACTTAAGTAAGTGGTTGATTTACGGGTAACAGCACATGGCTGTACTTAGGCAGTTCCTCATATATTCGTTCAGATTAAGTAGCTGCCTAAATTAACAAGTTTTGCTGTATATTATTACTTTAAGGGAATAAAGTTTACACTAATTAATTCAAAATTCATTGACAAAATTTCATCATGAGCTCCATGTTTAGTTCTACAAGGGTATTTTCCGCTCTTTTGTTCTAAATAAGTCAAATTACTTAATATTAGATAAATGTTTATTGACGTATGTACGTGCCGGTGGTATAAACCTGTTATCTAACTTCAGGGTTCCCACCAACCTGGAAAATTTGGAAAACCTGGAAGAGTTGGGATATTCAGCTTACTCCAAAGAAACATGAAAAAGTCAAGGAATTTTAAGTACGGATTTTTAGTTCTCAGAAAGCATTTCTCTTTTTTCCCTTACGCGGTTATTTGGTTTAAAAAAATCAACAGAATTAGTTTGTTTTGCCATTTTTCTCTACCTGTAACATTCACTATATATGCATGTACATGAATAGTAGATGAGGAACTCCCCGGGTGGAAAAAATATAGTTGCTTTTTTATATTATATATAGACCTGGAGATTTGTTAATCGTGACCTGGAAAAATCAGGGAGTTTGTGCTTGTTAAATAAGTGGAAACCCTGATTATTTATAGATGTGGAAATTCGTAAATCTGACCTGGAGAATCTTAAAAAGTTGGGGAATTCGTGCTCACCAAATAAATGTGAACTCTGAACTTTTCTTGGAGGCGAGATAATGTTTTTGGGAACGGCCATATACGAGGGCTGGATAGAAAAAAGTGGCAACAGGCAAATCATTCACGAACCCTTTATTGGACAATCATGAAACTTCTACAGGCATTCAATGTAATCCTCTGCAGCATGTTGCACCCGTTGCCAGATGTGGGGAAGTCGCAGGATACCAGCAGCGGTGCCCTCTTTGTTGATGTCTGCAACAGAGCGCCCTATAGCTCGAAGTATGGCATCTCTGCGGAAACGCATCCCTCGCAGTGGTTCTTTCATCAAAGGGAACAGATGGAAGTCACATGGACTCATGTCCGGTGAATAGGGTGGGTGCTCTAGAACCTCCCACCTCCATCGTGCAAACAGGTCCCTCACAACACCTGCGTTGTGCCAACGGGCATTGTCATGGAAAACAATGGGTGGACGTTGCACACTGCCACGTCATGCACGAAACGCTGCTACACAACGTGCCACAGTCCGATACGGCAATGCGTCATTCCCGCATGCTTCACGTAGTCCGGAGTGACATTCCGTGGCGTTTTTACCACGGGTCACTTCGATCTTTATCCATGAACGTTGTTCTAACTTGGAAAACATCACCTTTAGAGCGGTGTGCGTTGCCAACCTGCATTCAACACACTTCACTACGATCACTGTCGCGCCACCACCCGCGTTGTATAGCTCCACCCACCCGCTACAAGTGTTGCCAACTGCAGCTCGCTCAAAATTCCCTGCGAAGATGGGACAGCGTTGCCACTTTTCTTTCTAGTCCTCGTAGTAGAGTTTGACTTGGTGTCTGTGCACCTGCCAACTACACTGAATTCAGACCTGGGTCATGGTCTGAAAACAAGGTACCGTCGTTCATAACCTCGGTGATGCAGAACACACAAACTCAATTCACCCATTGATGTGAGTGAGTGAATAGCCCAATAATAATAGTATAATCATGAAGTTCAGGGAGTGAAAAAGTGTTGTGGGACCCGAAATTGAGCTTGGCTTCGACTTGCCGTGCCGGTGTGCTAACCACTACATTACGCAGTGGAGTTAGCTGAAGACTATGTTCAGGGTTTGAAAAAACCCGGGTATTTTTGAAAAAACCCTACCCACCTGGGCCCATGTGGGTTTTTTCGGGTATTTTCGGGTTTTATTGGTTTTTTTCGGGTTTAATTGGGTTTTTTCGAAATATTTCAATCTCTTTGGGGTAAAAATGTTAAAATTTGATTTACAATTCATGAGTGTCATTGTCACAACTTGCAACAACTTTCTATTCACTGCTGTTTTGAAAAAATTGCCGCCATTTTGAAATTTTATATTGGATCGCCGAAAAAAATCTATACAGCAAATTTAGAATGTCTTGTGCTTCTACCCTCAAAATATCAACTTAAAAAGTCCGAAAATTGCACCTTGTAGCATGGATACCCGCTATTTTGAAATTTTATGCCGCCAAAATATATACAGCTAATTTAGTCTCTCGTGCTTCTAGAGCTCCTCCGTGGCTAAGCGGTTAGCGTACGCGCCTTTGGCGCGGGAGACCCGGGTTCGATTCCCGGCGGGAGCTCATGTGGTTCGGATTCCACGTTAATCAGTAGGTCCACGTCTCATATAGCCTCGCTGCTGAAAAGGGACGTTAAACTCAAAATCAACTCAACTCAACTCAACTCTCGTGCTTCTACTTTGAAAATTTCAACTTGAAAGACCTAAAATTGCATTTTGTAGCGTGGATATCAGCAGCGGCGCAAATTTGCCTGCAACATTGGGGGACGGGTAAGACGGTATATATATATATATATATATATATATATATATATATATGCGATGTACAAAATATTTATGAAGGCGAAAAACAATGGTGAGGAGGATTACCCATGTCGGTCCCGGCGTTCTCCACAGGGGACATAAAATATGACGACATTATTATTGCTTTATAACTTTAAAATCCGACTGGCAACATTGAAAACTGTTTACAAGGGATGATTCAAATATGATCATTCCCTGTAAACAGTTTTCAATGTTGCCAGTCTGATTTTAATGTTGTAAAGCAATAATAATATCGTCATATTTTATGTCCCCTGTGTGGGACTCCGGGACAACATGGGTAGGGGAGCAGAGTTGTCTTCAACATTGGGAGGCGGTCAGATTTGAGGCTTATTCTGGGAAGTATCAATTTCATCTCACTTTCCTTTGTGACAGTTGGACACAAATCATCACATTTCTTTCTAAAAGACACATGTCCAATCGGATTATTGAGGGGGACAGTTACATGATTGTAGGGGATATGTCCCCATCATCCCCCCGGGATTTTCGCCAGTGGATATCAGCTATTTTTTTTTTTAAAAAAGCGCGCCATTTTGTAATTTTACGTTGGTATGCTGCCAAAATCTAAACAGAAAATTTAGAGTGTTTCTGGTTTGTATCCTGTAAATTTAAAAGACCGAAAGTTGAACACTGTGTAGTAAAGGCAGACAAACGAACATATGTAGATCGAGTCATCCTAGGAGCCTCAGTGACGTTCGCCAAATATGAATACCAACTAGCTATATTAATTTAAAACAAAGACGTAATTCATCAAAATGTCTTAAATATTTTTCAACGTAAAATAAATGGTCTTATTGTTGAAGTTCGCTTTCGATGCTTTATGCATTCAATTACAGGAATTACCCCGAGCACTTGTTGCAAGACCGTTCTTTTCCGAAAATTAATTTAAAACAATTAACAAAGATAGGCCTATAATTCATATTTTATAAAGTAAATGTTTCAAAATGTCTAAAATGAAATGAAATATCCTCCAGCGTAAAATAAATAGTTTTATTGTTGAAGTATTCACTTTCGATGCTTTGTGGGTTCAATTGCGGACATTTCCCGAATACTTCTTTCACGACGGGTTTTCCCTGAAATTGCAGCTTTCTTTACTGTACATCGAAACTTCCATTAATACTGAAGTTTGAATGCAGCACTTGAAATAGTAAGCGTTACGTAGTCTTGGGAGCTCCGAGCATTAAGCTTCGTAATTTTGACAATAATTTTTACGTTATTGCTAGTGTTGATTCTACAGAATGCTTATTTGAAGGCTAGAAACAAACGACTGAACTTAACTGTTGTTGTTGGAAAACCAAATTTTACTGAATACTTTTGTTACCATCAAAGGTAAGAAATAATACTAATAGTTTTACTAATGTATTTACATATTTACTGTTAGTACCGGCACCTATGACCTTAAACCCGTCAATGTATGAGGGATAACGTCCCTCGGCGGCGCCGAGTCAGGAAACACACTATTCACGGAAAGTATTTTCTAAAATATACAATCGCTTACTTTACTTCAAATAGGCTATAAGCATAATCCACACATTAATTTGTTCTACAATTATCTCAGGCTAAGATGAGGTTTTTATTTATTTATTTATTTTCATTCATTCATTTATTCAGTGCATTTAGAGCTTTATAAAGGTCTTATGTTGAATATTGTTGTCTATCATAACATGAAAGCATATAATTCGCCCAAAGAAAGTTTAAAATCTGATAAAAATAACTTTCAATGTGATCACCTTAGTTGTACCAATAATACACTAAAAAAAAAAAGTCAAAAACCCAGGTGGGTTTTAAGATGGGTTTTTTCAGGTGGGTCCAACCCGAAAAAACCCGGTGGGTTTTTTCGGGCTGGGCCCACTTGGGCAAACCCTGACTATGTTGCGTTAAAGATTCGGAAATGGGACATATTGTTTCCCAATGGGGCCGCGGTGGCTCAGTGGTAGAGCGTTCACCTGGTGCTTGGGGTCCTGGGTTCGATCCCAGCCCCCGCCAAGTGAACTTCGTGGTGGACAAACACCGTGTGCGTGGGTTTTCTCGGGGTTCTCCCGTTTCCTCCCACTTTCTTCATTCCACCATTTCATTCATTTCTCATCTTCACAGTCTCCTTTAGCCTAACCGGCATAACCGTGGGACGTAAAACTCAAAGATTTCATTTCATTTTTGTTTCCCAATGATTGCGGAATGTGTATGAGCGTGATGCAGAATAAATCGCTGTAACAAATTGGAAAAGAGGAAGATTGAATTAATCAAATTGGAAATAAAATGATGATATTGGTTTGAAGTTCATCCTTAGCCATATGGCTGACATTTCTTCATTCATCAGTTCTTAGAAACTGTTACAGTAGTATTACGACAGTTCTATCAAATAATTGAGGACATTATATCATTGTTTAAATTTCTTGTCTAGATAATTGAACTGAATTGGAGTTAGTTCCTTTCAGCAGCAAGGTTATATGAAACGTGGGCCTACAGCTTAATGTGGAATCCGAACCACATGAGTTCCTGTCAGGAATTGAATCTAGGCCTTCCGCACTGAAGGCACATAGGCTAACTATATAGTCACGAGGAAGTTACACGTAGATGTTATTACTCTGCAGTCCATTGGCTTAGTGGTCAACTCGTTAGATAAGTGGGCTGGAACTTACTTTCGGACAGAATGCACTGACAAGTAGGCCGTTGTAGAAACAACCTTCTTTTAAGATGTAAATAATTTATAACAGTTTTGAATTAATATGAAACAGTTCTAGTAATTTCCTTCATATTGAATTGTTTTAAAGACGAATATGCAGTTAACGCATAATGACAGTAAGCAATATTGGCAATAGTGTTTGTATTGTTTTACAAAATGCAAGTATATTGTATGGCTAATAGATTTATTTAGAACACATTTGCATGCTTGTAACAGCAAACATATAATTTAGTAACGCCCAACTACCTCCGCCTCTCCCCAATCCACGAAAAATTTAGTTTGCAAATGGTATTGTGACATTCTTCTTTCAAAAACAAGTAGAAAGTATTACATTGATCTCTTATTAACTGTAACTTCGAAAATTACTTGTTTACTTCTACTGCTTGTATAGTTAAGCTACTTAGTGACTCATTATACCACATCCTAATAGATTGCAATATACCATTTCCTGAGAAAATAGTCTGCTATTATTATTATATTCTATTCTGGCGTTATCGTGACGTCAGCATTGTCCGGGTTGGTGTGCTGTGCTGGTAATGTAATAACAGTACAAACTTCTATAACCTGGGAATAACATGCTGATGTCCGTTGCCGTTATTTCCGTTTTGAGTGTCTGTGGAACGTAACACCCACAAAGTGAAAGACAACAATGATATATTGCGTTGCTTCTATTTACAAATAATAATTATTTTTATTGGTTTAGAAGTATTGCTCCCTAAGTAGAATACGAGGACTAGGTAAAGCAAATATGTGGCAAATACACGCTCAATATTTATGTTGGAATAATACAAGTTATAGGAGTAAACATAATTTTGGAAATGCAGCACTGTACAAGGCATTCAACTATTATTGCTAATAGAGAGTAAGGAACACATTTTAAATCATAATCCAGTTTACATTCCTTTGTACGTATTCCTATGATGACCAGAATTTCTTAATTGGTCAGTATTGAGAAATTCAGGTGTTCCTGGAAAATAAGAAGGTGGAATTATGGCAGTTCTATTGTATGGCAGTAATGTTATTATGGCAGTATTGTTTATACAGTAGGGTAGTCCCAACCTTTTTGTTTTTGACCGACAACACATTTCACTGTACGCCCACATCACAACACATTTACTTGATTTTTTTTATAATAGTAATATAAATTATAATAGAAAAAGACTGAGTAGTACTGAGTATTGTTGCTTCCGGTGGAGGCGCTGACTGATAAAATCAGTCTCAAAATTGATTTTAACTAATTATTTTCATGATTTTCAAATTCTAGTACCGCGACATAGCCTGTGAAACTGCGTGGTACACCAGTGTGTCGGCTGAGAACCACTACAGTAGACTCCCGACTATCCGGCTTAATATGGCGGAAGTCAGATTACGAAAAGAGTTGGATATGCCAGAGTTCTGCTATAACTCATTCTTGCACAACCATACCATTAAAAATACTTTAAATACCAAAACCTGCTGTTATTCACAGGTATTTAGACTGGTAGACTTCTTAGCACAGAGCAGCACTTATAAATGATTATGCAATGTACTGTATATTCCAAAAAATTAATTTCAGAAAAGGAAGCCCAAGGATAAAAATATTGTACACATTTTAAGATAAATTTTATAACGTCTATTTATATTGGAGGAAAGATAAAATGGTTACACTGCATATGCTTACAATTTTAGAATAAAATATTAACGTAAAACGTAGCCCTAATTATTAAATAAATGATTTAACTAGTTTTACTGTTCACTAATAAACGACTACACAAATTACGAGGCGCATCCAGAAAGTAAGTTTTCCACGCGTCCCATAGCTAGGAAACGGTATGTTGCGCGAAGCGACTACGTGTACGTGAGAAAGGTTCTAGCATGGCACATGTACTAGCGGAACTTCCCTAGTGCTGTCAGTAACGTCGTGGCAGTGGTTGAAGATGGACGTTCCTATTTCAGCTCCCGCCGCGTGTGAAGTGCGAGCAGTGATAAAGTTTTTGAATGCACAGGGCATAGCACCAATCGAAATCCATCGTTAGGTGTGCCAGGTCCATAGGCCTAACGGGATAAGCAAGCAATTCCTGCAGATTTTCCGCTCCTTATTGCACACCACTGCCACGGAGTGCCTGTTGATCAGGAAGTTTTGTGTTGAAGCAACTGACCCTAGAGCACAAAGCAAGGCGCATAGAGTCAGCATTGACATTTTTGCAACGATACAGCTGACAATGGATTTCAATCGGTGCTATGCCCTGTGCATTTAAAACCTTCATCACTGCCCGCACTTCACACGCGGCGGGAACTGGAATAGGAACGCCAATCTTCAGTCACTGCCACGACGCTACTGAAAGAATTAGGGAAGTTCTGCTGGCGCATGCGCCATGTTAGGACCTTACTCTCTCACGTACACGCAGTCGCTTCGCGCAACATAGGTTTCCTAGCTATGGGACGCGCGGGAAACTTACTTTCTGGATGCGCCTCGTAAAAACATAGGCCTAAAAGAAAAGCTATTGAAAGATGACTGCTTTTCCTTGTTAAGCTACGTGTTATAAGTTGGTAGATCTCTAGAAAAAAAAAATTACAGAGTTTTTCTTTCCAATTTCTTTTTTGGAACTAGGCCGGATAGTCGAGGGTTTGGTTTGATACATTTCTTCATACGTGTTAGAAATTTCCTTAAACTTAGAACATAATGAGTATTGCGTTGTAAATATTATACACATTTAGTTCTTTTAAATGAGATATGGAAGATAACTGTAGTGAGTTAGGAATTAGTAATTTACTGAACTGAATTATATTTATCGCCCTTTTATAAATTAAGAGCAAAAGCTCGACCTTTCTTACCAGAATTCTGTTATACGTCGTTATTAAAAGATTTACTATCAAACACTTGACATTCCATTCTGTTAATAAAAAGTTATTTTTTTGTGTTAAGAAAATGTTTGAAGTAGTTGGAAAGAAAAATATGAAGAAATTTAGAAAGCGTTTTCTGTACTGTGAACATTGCTTAAAGAAAATGTTCGCCTTGTAAGTTTGTGCAAAAATATTCATAATACTTTTATTTCGAAAAAATAATAGTAATAAATCCTCATTTCGTCGTCTTTCCGACGGTTATTTTCTTCTTTGAATAAAGGGTGCTTCGAATGAACTTTGGTTGATTATCAGCTAAACTTCCATTTTTTTCTAAGTCTGCAAGTACATATACTTGGCCAGACAGTTTTTTATTAGCTGAGGCAAGCACACCGACTTCTGTTAGTATTTCTGGCTTTCTAGACCGTAATGCACCAACTCTTAGTTTAAGTAGTTCTGCAGTTGCTCTAAACAAATGGTGGCTTGGTCATAACAGGAAAGCAAGTATTTTTCTCGTCATTCATCTGATATGTTCCTTATAATTAAGGGTCTATTCGATTATTTCCTTTAATTGTGAATTTACATTTATAGGATATCGTATAACATAAAATACGTAACTTCTCTTTAGCAAAAGAGATGAGGATTATCTTACAGAAGGAATACATTATTTTAAAAGTTATAGAAGAGGAAATGGCATATTAAGTTAGTGTCCAATGCTCCATTTCTCTGCAAACACTATGTTTGATTACTACAATGTTTAATATATATTTATAGACTAGTTGGAACATTGTAATCAAATAATAAGGTCATAGAAGCCAGATTTTAGTTTTGCGTTCTTCAAAGTCAAATGTCAAGTAATAGTTTTGACAAAGTGGATACTTTCAAATATCTAGAATCAACAATAGCAGACTACAATCATACCCATGAAGAAATTAAATATCGACTGAAGGCAAGAAATTTATTTAATAGTACAAAATCTTTTGTCTTCGAGTATTTTGTTGAGGAATTTGAAGCTTAAAATATATAGAAAACGATAATTATACCTGTTGTGCTGTGCGTTTGCGAAACATGGTTGCTTTGAAGGAAGAATGCAGACTGAAAGTATTTGAAAATGAAATCCAGAGTCCAATATTCGGGCTCTAGGGTGATGGAAATTAGAAACAGTGGAATCTTTATAACGAGGAACTGCGTAATTTATACCGTTTTCTTAATATAATTGGTTCATTAAGTCTAGAAGGTTCAAGTGGGCAGGCCATGTAGCCAGAACGAAAGAAAGTAGGGGCATGCTTTCAATATTTTAGCTGGAAATTCAATTTAAAAAAGATCACTTGGAAGACGTAGGCGCAGATGGGAGGACAATATTAAGATGCATCTTGCAGAAGCAAGGATACAAAATAGTAAAAAGTGGATCCATTTGGCGAAAGACAGAAGTCAGTGGAGAGATTTTGTGAGTGCAGCATTGCATCTCCGGATTTCATAGGCCATAGAGTTAGGTAGTTCTCAGAGTCAGTACCGAGTCTATTCATGTAATGAAAGTGGGACGGACGCTGAAGAATCACTCCCGAGCCCCAACGTAGAATTACCATTAACCGATTTCACGCGTGGTTGCAATTTCAGCTTCTAGAGTTTCAAAACTAAACCGGGACAAGAATGGATTTTATTAGTATTAATCCCCGATTATCACATATTTTTGTCGTCCTTTCGTAGTTGTAGGCTCAGTGAATATATAATATTAATGATATACTTAAAAAATATTTGTGCTTAGTCGTTTGATATCGCCTTTGGTATGCATGAATTCAGTTTCGATCCCCAATCAGAATATATATAATATATATATATATATATATATATATATATATATATATACAGTGGAATATTTTTAATTCGAAGTCCAAGGGGACACGAAAAAACTTCGAATTATCCAAAATTCGAATTATCCAACAATATTCATTTTCACATACATAACAACAAACAAACCAAAGTACTGTGCATCAAAAACATATTCATATGGTGTAGACTATACCTTTAAAGCAGCTTATTATTTGCGTGATTGAATACCGCAAACTAAGAAACGACATTGACTCCACATAATTCAAACTACATGTACAAGGGAAAATATATTTACGTACAACACTACAACATACATTGAATAGCCCAAACAATTAAACACCAGTAACAATTTGAATATTCTGTTCTCACTTTTAAGAAGTCGTAAACCTCATTTGCTTAAATTTGATTGTTTTTGTACGATCCATAAATCTTGAATTTCATGTATTGCGTGGAATACGATATTCATAACATTTGGTTGACTTTATTAATAATTCATCTTAAATTTTCAACCAATTCTGAAACAAGAGGAGATTGGCACACGTTCTCTATCTTTACTTCTTCCCCAACTGACCTTCATCTGTATCATTACATAGATTTTCTATTTATCTTTTGTATTACTCTTCCCTATGGCTGCATCTAGATAGCTGAAAACACGTTAAAACTGTATTTCTCTGTTTACATCTGTCCAACAATAAAAATTTTCAACTGTATTTACTTCGAATTATTCAAACCTTAGGTTCAAAAGTTCGATTTATACACGATTTTTTACTATTGTTTTCAATACAGTTTTCAAGGGGAATGGGCTTCTGTTCGAATTATCCAATATTTCGAAATATCCAAGTTCGAATTAACGAGACTCCACTGTATATAATTACCAATAATTTCGAAGCGAGTAAACCAGTTTAGTGAGATTTTCGTTAATTTTTAATCTTTAAAGAGAACACGTCGTATTTTGCGATTGTTTTTAAAGAAAGGTTACCTTAAAAAAATTTTTTTAAGCGTATATTACTTATCTATCAGCAAAAGGCATTGGCTATATAACCGAACGATGAAAGCATATTTCATGTTTTATAGGATTTAGATAATTTTTGGAGAAATTATTTTGTTTGTAAAGCATTGAATTCCTTATCTCCTTGCACCTGACTGATTTCGTGGTCTGAGGAGTCATTCTTAAGCCTCAAAGGAGTTAAAATTTAGGAAATATCTGTCTTATTGTGAAGCCTCAAAGTAAGCACATGCAAAGTATAATGAAAATTGAATAATTTTTAGGAAAACAATCTTCTTTTTTTTAAAGTGTTGAAGTGAGCTCACCCTTTAGTCTCTAACTGACTTTAGCTCCAGATGCTAGTTAATTAAGGAAAAAACATACATATTAATGAAAAATTATCACAATTTTTTTTTTTAAAGGTTGGATGGAGGTAAATTTATTCTGCTTAATCTAGACTGGTTTCTACTCCAAAGTATGGATAGCCTATAATGAATAAGTCTGAAAGATAATCTACATAATATTTCATGAAAATTGGGTATTTTATTAAGAAAATCACAATGTGAGATTTTGTCACATTATATTTATAAGAAAGTTCCAAGTACGGATTTCATTAAAATCAGAAATTTTACGAAATTACCGTGAAAGCTCCCCCCTCCCCCCCTCACACACTCCAATGTGTGTTTTGTCAAATGTTACAAGCGTCTTTATGTTTGCTTCAATTACCTTGGTATCTTCATGGTGTGGTCTTAGCAGATCAGCTTTTCCTGTAACAATACGTTGATTAAGAAGGGGGAATTACTTAAGAAAAAAAATGCCTCTAGATATGCAAGGGAAATACGTTAATTAAGTTTACTGATTGCACATTTAAAAAACAAAACTTTGATAAACATTTCTATTGCCCGCAATCTGTGATGTTTTAACTGTTGAACCATTGGACTTTCTTAGTCGTCTTTTGCGAGGAGACCTGGGTTCGATTCCCAATGAGAGCACATGTGGATTGGATTCCATATAAGCTGAAGGTCACATTTTATTTAACCTTAAACCAAAATTAAAATGCAATGGTTCATTGGTTGGTTGCTGGTGGATGTGCACCATGCATTTCAAAACAATATTGTATTAATATTGGAAAGGACGAGTTCTACACTTGAAACTTTGTATAAGTTAAAGTAGTACTTTATTCAAAACAGAATATTGTAGAGCGTTCACCTCTGGTGCTTGAGATTCCGGGTTTGATCCCAGCCCCTACCAAGTGAACTTTGTGGTGGACAAACACCGTGTGCGTGGGTTTCATCGGGGTTCTCCCGTTTCCTTCCACTTTCTTTATTCCACCATTTCATTCATTTCTCATAATCACCGTCTCCTTTAGCCTAACCGGCATAACCGTGGGACCTAAAAAGATTTAGTTTATTTTCAAAACAGAATATTACATGTCATATCGAAAGGAAAAAAATCCATTGTGGTGAACCAACTTCCTTCTATCAAAAATAGTAAGAAAACATTAATTTATTACGTGTTAGTTGATAAATAACTTGACCGTTGTATTTTATGCATGCCTTGTATCCTTATTTATGACTGTTTAACTTGTGTTTTGTGTTTGTTCATATTCATCAAATTTTGAAGTGTATATTTGCTCCCGATTTCTGGTGGAAGTGCTTGCCTTGGATGAAATATGAAATAGTGTTTTGAATCCTTTTTTTAAAGTTGTAATCCCTGTGTTTAAAAGTTCTCAAAAGAATCATTGAACTCTGATCAATCCATGGGGACGCGGTGGCTGTGTGGTAGAGCACTTACCTCTGACGCGTGGGGTTCCTGGTTCTATCCCCGGCCATGTAAAGTTTTGGTGCACAACATTATGTCTGTAGGTTTTCTCGGAGTATGCTCGTTTCCGCCCACTTTCTCATTCCACAAATTCTTCCAACATCATTCACTTGCCTTAGCCTAAGGGGCATAATCGTGGGAAGTTAAACTAAAAGATTTCTAATCAGTCCAATAAAAATAGTATTTTCTTTCAGTAGAAACAATATTTAGAATATGTTGAAGCTATCATTTCTTATACCTTCAACCTATACTTAATAATTTTGTTTCTGACTGTATGTCAGAAAAAAAAAGAAAAAATACAGTCGTAAACTCAACATTTTCACGTATTATTATTTTTTTTCGTAAATATCCTTATCTTCAATATAAAATGTAACTGCTGTTTAGCTTTAGTAGCCCTTATGCGGCTGACGCACAGAGCTAAATGATTCGATTATGAAGAATACAACGATTATATTGTATTACGTATGGTATTATATAATCCTGTAGTTCTCGTGTAATAAAATTATATACATTCTTTTTTTTTCTACTTGAACGCTAAAATTATAATATTTCAGAGATCAGTTCGTATCGAAAATGCTACACACATTTAAGATCTAACAGTCGAATTCCTGTACATTTTGACAAGGGCTGAGTACTGAACTGTGCAGTGCTGCTATAAGTGTAGTTCGCTGGAAAGAGTAGAAGGATAAATAAAAAAGAAATGAGTATGTCACAGCTTTGTTTTAAACCTTCTAAATTAGGCATGACAAAACAAGAAAGCGATGCTGGGCGGCGGTCGGTGAAGTATATCTGTTAGCTTCGACGTACTCCATATACTTTCAGATTTTGTATGTACCATAATATGTGGTCCTATGTAGACAAAACAGGTTACGTTTAGTGCACATTACTTGAGCATTGTGTGGAGGCTAACAGAATGAGGCCTAGAAAGCTACAAATGATAACAATGAGATTTCCGATGTGCTGACAACTCAGTACTTAAATACCATTGAAGCCATTTGGCGGATCGTAGCCTTTCGTAAGTTGTAATATTTGGAAATTTTATGTATATGTAGGTGTATAGCAAAAAAATCATTGAAATTCCGCTTCACCAAATGATGATCTTGTATTGCTAATTAAAAATTTGGATTAGATTCTTGTTTGGGATGCTCGTGTGTTTTGGATCTTACTTAAAGGAGGTTTAACCAACCAAGAAGGCACATTATATGATTTGCTTTTAGTGATCAATTTTTATAATGCTGTGAATCGCTGTTTCTTTTAGTAATTAATTAATATATTTTGCCTCTTTTTTTTTTTTCTGCAGGACAAAAAGCAAAGAAGCTAAACGGATGGTATGTGATTGTTTTTTGACTAAAGAAGAAATTCTCAGGGGAGAAATGGGCTGCGGAGAGGATTGCCTCAATCGTCTTCTCATGATAGAATGGTAAGCTCATAATTACTGAAATTTTGGTGTGAAACTAACAGAGAAAACTGATGGTACAAACGTGTATTATTAAGCTTCAGAAACAAGATAAAGAAATGGAATGTGCAGTGCGCATATATACATTCATCTCAGTGCACTTAAACTGTTTAAACAGCGTGTAACAAAAAGGTACGACAAAATTTCAGGGTTGGATTTTTTATGGGTAGAGAAGTAAAAAAAAGTTCATATGACCGTATGTTGGGAAATGCATCGTTACAGAGTTACGGCGTTTGAGTCACCTGACGGTGTGAAATAGTCAGGTGGCTCATTCCAAGTTCAGTTCGATCTGTTATATTGTTTTCATTTGTAGTTTGTAGTGTTATAGTTACTTCTTTCTGTTTCCTCAGATTTCAGCTGTCTATATATTGTCAATATTTCTCTGTGTTATCAGTGAATCACTGAGTTTAATATCGAACAGTTTATATATATATATATATATATATATATATATATATATATATATATATTGTGTGTGTGTGAGAGAGAGAGAGAGGCAGAAAGAGGCAGTATTGGGCGTTTTATCCATGCATGTTTGTTGCATTACTTTTGTAACGATTGGTTACAATTGAACATTTACAAAGGGTAATCAAAGAAGACTGAGAAAGTTTTCTTTTCTCATGGAATACACTAGGCTGGGTCGAAATTGGCTTGGTCTTTTTCGAAGTATTCTCCATTGTTGAGTTGAATACCCTTTGCCCAACGCGTCTTCAATCCTGGAAGACATACTGGAAACCGTCCTTTGATACCTTCAGAACAGCCTCAGTCTTCTTCACGATGGCCTCCGAAGAACCGAAACGTTCCCTCCGTGCACACTTAGCTTCTTTTTCAGACAGGAAAAGAAAAAAAAAAGTGTGCCACAGGTAGTGTTGTAAATAGAAAAAAAAAAACCGTTCGTATTTTTTCAGAAATGTACGTTTTTTTTAGAAAAAAAACATTGCCTCCCGTTTTTTTTCTAAATTTCGTTTTTTTTTTCAAATAGTCATTTCTAATGCATCTTACGTCTATTTAAGTATTAAATATTTTTATGTAGGTATAATCACCGTAAAATGCAACATAAATTAAACGTTAGATACTGATACGCTACAAATATTTTACAATTTACATGAATGCCATACCTATTAACAATTCGGGTTTCAGCAGTTTTCATCAATATCAACTAAGAAATAAAAGTAGAAATGAAGTTTTGTTTTTTCGTGAAAGCTGGCCTTTAATAAGTACGAAAAGAATGTCACGAACAGTATAAAATTCCAATAACTTGTCTAAAGCTAAAAACTAATACTAATTTGCCTAATAGTATTTTTCTAAATATCATATATAAATAATTTGTAGAACTAGATATATATGATATGCAGAGCCGGCTCTACCATATATGCAACGCGTGCATTTGCGTGGAGCGGCAAGTTTGGATGGTCCGGTAAAATCTGCCATAAGTATATTATTTAAATTAAATATTTCTTGTTGTAAACAGACTTCATGATGATGGTAGTTACACTTACTAAGCTGACCTTCTATTTGAATACTACATTCATAAATTATGTTTAGGTTGCATTAGTTTAAGGCCACATGGATAATGCTAAAGCAAATGGTCGAATAAATCCGAGCACAAATTGCTTGATTGTTGCCAAATGCAAGAATTCAGTTCTCGAATAGTAGTGAATATCTGTTTCATTTAGTAAGTTATCACAGTTTTGATATGACAACTAGTCTTGTTTTTGTCAGAAACAAGTTCCTTAGCATTGAAGATAGAAAAGTTTTTAAAAACTGTTAACAGATATTGAAGAGAAATCAAGAAATAAAGATAAAAGAGCTCGTTGCACTGGAATTGCAAACTGATACATTGAGATTGAAGCTCGATAGTGAATTCTATAAAAAGGATTACCATCTTTCCTCTGCAGGTGTGTTTGCTTTATCTTTCACTAACGTAATAGATTAATATTTTTTTTTTTAAAAAAAAAGACACAACGGGATTGCATTTTTAGTAAGTATTTAAGCCTTTCTGAGTGCAACTGCATTTAACCTCACCTTTGTTGTTCATGCTGGAGTAGCATACTTAAAATCATGACTTCTAAGATTTGTTCTTTCTGGAGAAAGGGGGAGGCGGCAAATTATGCCATTGCATGGGGCGACAAATTGACTAGGACCGGTTCTGATGACATGTATATAAAAGACATGAATATAGGATGACACAATTTGAAGTAATGCAGGATGTTTCAAAATTAATATTAGGGTTTTGAAACTTTGTAGTATCTATTACAATTAACTTACAATTATAAATATTATATCAAATGAAAGAGCAACCCAAACAGTTTTGTACGCACGCATGTACATGCATTGTTTCTTCTGTCTGCCGTTAGAAAGAGCTAGTAGCAAAGATGGAGACTAGAGAGCAGAAAGTTTTTTGTGTTTTAATAAAGACTGAATCTGTACAGTGCAACGGTCTGTGTGAAGAATATTAAAGAGACGCTTGCAACTACGTCCTTATCGTTTGCAGTTGCTACAGGTCTAAAGCCTACAGACTACGGTTTACGTGCCAATTTCGCAAGTGAAATATTGCTGCATAACAATGAAGATTTTCTGGATCGTGTCGTCTTCAGTGATAAATCGACATTTCACCTAAGAGCTAATGTGAACACTCATAATGTTTGTATCTGGCCGTCAGCAAATCCTCAGGAGACGGTACAATTGAAACGAGACTCCCCTAAATTGAATGTTTTGTGCCATATGGCGGAAAGTTTATGGGCCTTTCTCGCCTATCGACTACATGTGTGCCGTGTGACAAATGAATCTCACATTGAACACTTGTATCAAAGACTGTTTGAGGTGCTATTTTACTTGATGTATCGCTTATAATTGTACGTAAAATGTAATAAGTACTACGAAGAATTAAAACCCCAAAATTCATTTTGAAACAAACTGCATTTCTTACCAACAGTGTTGGAACTAAGAAGTAAAAAGGAGAGAAAATTTTCCTTATAAAATTATTGTTTACAACAACGATATTATTATTAGTCGAGACTATAACTACAACAACAACACGAGTTAGTAGTCAAAAAATGTAATCAAATGTATACTCGGTGGTCCAGGTAGCCAAAGTGGCACACACGGGTGTGACATTTGTTTAATCCGCTCCTGTGTGGACACTAATTAAGATATCGGGATATTATTCTTGCAAAGTATGGTTGGACTATAGTTTATCATATTATTTTTTTCTTCTGGTGTCGAATTTCCTTCTCAAATTTCACCCCAGTCAAAAATTCGAGAATTTTCTAATTTCGAATTTCCTTTACTTCTTTTTTCCCTGTAGCTTCCTTCGTTGTAGAAAGACCTCCTTATACTTGCCAGGTAGATACCTCGGATGGATACCTAACTGTTGACATCAATTGGACGGGCCTGCGCGCAGTGTTGCCATAGGGAACGCACGAAAAATTCGTATTTAGGTTCTAACCCTTGATTTTTCTAGTTTTTCCCTACTTTTCTGTTTACAGTAATATATTTTTGGTAATTAGAAGCTTTGTTCCTTAAATATCGTCATAATACTTGTAGGATATATTAGTGGTGTACCAATGTTTAATTTAAGATAGCTTGCGTCTGTCTGGTAGCAGTGTTACCAGCTACAGAATTTTAATTCCAGATTTTAGGGGGAAATTTTGGAAAAATTATCTGTTTTGTCTCTATTATTTCCCTCTTGTTGGCTACATCGGAACAAACGTACCAGTATCTGGAAGTCTCGTCTTTGCTCTACACAACGCACTATAGAAAGTTTCAATAGGATAATTAGGGGAAGTACAGTAGATCTTGTCCTCTAATTGGGAAGATAACTGTGATTTTTTTAAAGGTAGAATGATATATTTTTTTATTGACATGCTTACTTTATTAGATATCGTCACAATACTTGTAGGATATATTAGAGGGATACCAAAGCTTATTTTAAGATAGTTTTTGTGTGTCTGATAGTAGTGTTGCCAGCTACAGAAAATTTTAATTCCAGATTTTAGGGCAAATTTTGGAAAAAATCCCTTTTTTATTTCTATTATTTCCTTCTTGGCTACATTCGAACAAACGTACCAGTGTCTAACAGCCTCATCCTTAGCCTACACAGCGCACCATAAAAAGTTTCACTAGAATAATTAGGGAAAGTACAGTTGAGGTTTATAATAAACCATGTTCTGTAAATGGTAAGAAAATGGTGAATTTCTGAGGTAGAATGAGATTTTTTTTTTAAATTTCATGCTTACTTTGTTATATATCGCCATGATACTTGTAGGATATATTCTTGGAGTACTAAGGGCTATTTTTAGATAGTTTTCGTCTGTCTGATGGCAGTGTTTCCAGCCAAAACAAATTAATTCCCGCTTTTACGTGAAAAATTCGGAAAATTTCCCTTTTCCCCTCTATTATTACCCTCTTACTGACTACATTGAAACAAACGTACCACTACCTGAAACATTCCTCTTTGCTCTACAGAACGCACCATAAAAAGTTTCAATAGGATAATTAGAGAAGCTGTAGCCCCGGCATATTTGATTTTTGCTTGTGAGGCGTAAAAAGTGTCAAAATTTCATGTATATGACAGATTTTTTTCTTTCCCTCTTTGGATGGAAGCAAGCGACTTCAGGATTTCACTGTACCTTGTCAACACACCAAAGATTTTTTTAGGCGACTTGAACCTATATAGCAGCAGTGGTACTAGATACAAAAAATTTTGAAATTCTGTTAGGGAATTTTTTGTAAATTTTCACCCCTACATTTCCCTCAATAATTTCCCACGCATTGGCAACACTGCAATGCAACTTACACCAAAAAATAGCCACATCCATTTTCTAAAAAACAAGGCCTTAACCATATCAATCGAATGAATGGTTTTTGAGCAATAAGTCACTAACTGGAAGTGTAGGAAAACGCCAAAAATAACCTGGGGCCGAAAGGAATAATCACACAATTTTGCTAGTATATAGGTGCAAAGAAACAAAAGATTTGTAAGTTACGAGGGCTTCGACTCAAGTTCTGTTGATTATTACAACAATCTGCGACGTAAATCAATAAATAATAGTTGCCAGAAAAAAAACAGACATTTGAAAAAAAACATGAAAAAGAACGACGTTTTTTATTGAAAAAAAACTTCACAGAAAAAAAAACGTTTTTTTACAACACTAGCCACAGGGAGCTATGGTGGGTAGTATGGAAGATGGGGACGCTCAGTGCTTCTGCGGGACAAATATCGGGTAACAACGTTGCACGCGTGAGGGCGTGCACTGTTGTGGTGAAGAATATTCATCAGTAATCGTGGAATGTGGAGGGACTTCATGTTGGTACACCATTCCACAACAATCGAAGAACGAAATGGCCATCACTTTTCCTGCCGACGTAACAACCTTCGCCTTCTTTGGCGTCGGAGAATTAGATGATTTCCATACTGAGCTGGCCTGTTTGCTTTCCAGGTCGTAATCTCATTACCTGTAATGTTGGAGTTCAGGTATACATCCCCATGTTCTACTACCAGACTTTGAAGTTCCCTATATATTTTCACTCGCACCATGTTCTGTTCAAGAGTCAGTAATCGTGGAACCCATATCTCACAAACGTGTCTCATGTTCAGATGATCATACAGAATCGAAAACGCACTGCCATAGGAAATGTGTTACATGTCAGAAAGTCTATCAGTTGTTATTCGTCGGTCTTCGCGAACAGTAACGGCAGCTCTGTTAATCGTAGTTTCCGTTAATGCTGTTGCTGAAGTACCTGGACTGCCTTGCTTTGTTGTTGAAACACGGCCCTCCTTAAGTACCTTGAACCCTCAAAGAGCTGTGAATTGTGGTAGAGCATCATCACCGTATGTATACTGCAATAATATCTACGTTTGTTTGCAGGAATTCTGCAGACAAACGGAAAACTGCAAAGGCAGCAAAACTGCTCATTGACTTCATTTCATATGTAGGGGACTAGCGAATTGGTATGGTTTGCTTGCACTCTGTGCACAGACGCATGCGTTGAGCGTCTGGAAAGGCAGGGTTGATCCGTTTTCATCATCCAACATTATTTCAACAATATTCTTCGTTGCGTGCCATAAAAAAATTCTCAGGCTTTGTTGATGGGCCTCCTTATCTCTGAAGTCTCAGTTACTATCGAGAGGACAACGATCCCAGAAAGCCTTTATAAATTGTATATTATTTATTAAGTTTTCGAAACAGACTGGGTTGGTGGGTACGGTGGCTCAGTGGTAGAGCACCCAACTTTAGTGGAAGGAATTCCAGGGTGTCTATCGGTCACGAAAGTCAGGATATCAGAAAACGGTCATGAAAGTCAAGAAATTTAATTTTTGGGTCACGAATTTTTTTATCTGTATAAATATAAGTATAGGCTGGAAACTTTTGCTGTGTAAAAAGGCAAAATTCACCACCAAAAATGTCTATGGTCGACTTTAGACGCTACCAAATCGCAAGTAAAGCGCGCTTCAATCGCATGCATAAAAATTCGGCCTAATTCGCACCCAAATTCATTCTTGAGCATGTTACTAAATTTTATTGTTTTGGGAAACAAAAGGTCACGAAATTTCATTTTTCAATTTCAGTAGACACCCAGAATTCCTGGTTCAACCCCAGGCCATGTTAGCTTGTGGACATTATGTCCGTTGATTTTTTCGGAGTTCTTCAGTTTCAGTTTCCTTCCACATTCCGTCACTGCCTTTCATAATTATTCACTTTCATTAATCATCTATCTCATCGCTGCTGAAAGGAACGCCAAAATCAAATCAAACAAACAAAAATTAAACCTTTAGTCTAATAATGGGACCTAAAACTGATATATAATTTTTCGAATCAAACGGACTTTGTAATTCTTGATCTGGCGTTTGTGCAAAGTTACAGAAAATTCTGAGTGTTCTGTCCGATTACAGGTTCTAGCTTCTTTGCGTAGGATGTATAGAAAACGGGAAATGAGAGCTAGAGTAAAGGAATACATTTAGAATTATGATCAAGGATACAGGTTCACGAATTCATTAACTGATTAGTAATGGCTTCATACTCAGGTATTCTGATGCGTACGTCAAGTAGTATTCGTCCGATATAAAGTATACTTACTTCTTATTGCAAAAAGCTAAATCCGTGATAGAAGTCGACAGATGCTGAAAGGTGGTAAAAATTCCGTTTTCAGAGTTGACTCAGTTACCACAGCAGAAAGTTAACATTCGAAGTTAAATAATCTATGCTGTTATACAGTGTGTTTCAAAACAACACCAACAACGTTTGGGAGGTGATTCCTGACACCAAGACAAGACGAAAAATATAGGCTAACCTGGGTGCACAGATGCTTCCTTTCGGAGTTACAGACTGCCGAAAACATGAACAAATGAGCTTTAAAAGGTCCATAGCTCCAAAACTATGGGGTCTGCGATTGTCGGGTCAGGTCTTCACTTAGGAACTAGTATGTGCGCTATCCAAAAATACATATTTCAGAATCCTAAGATACTCACGCAAAGATTTTTATAGAGGGAGTTTAGCTACGGACCTATAATTTGAAGTACTCACTAACCATCTCTATAAAAATAGTTGCGGAGGTACCACAGGATTCTGAAACATGGGCATTCGGATAGGGCACGTACTAGTTCCTAAGTAAAGTCCTGACTCGACTGCGGTAGATCCCATAGTTTTGGAGCTATGGACCTTTAAAGTTAATTTTTTTTTTCGCGTTTTCGGCAGCCTGCAACCCCGAAAGGAAACATTTGTGTACCTAGATTGGTCTATACTTTTCGTCTTGTCTTGGTGTCAGGAATCACCTCCCAAATGTTGTCGGTGTTGTTTTGAAACACCCTATATAAAAGAGTATAAGTACCTCATCCATCAACACCCAGGCTATACTACTCTGTACTACTATAGCTAGAAATGTGAAGCGTTGATAGAATATTCTTTTTGTCACAAAAGCAAAGGATAAGAAAGAATTTTTGGAAATACGTATCCAAAGGGGGGGGGGGGGCGTAAAGCTTTTTTTTTTTTTTTTTTTTTTTCAAATTTATAGTATTTCACGAATCCCAAAGTTAAAGAGATAAAACTCGGTGTATAAACTCGTTAAAAATAACTGCAACGTATTTAAGCGTTTTCCAAAGTTCTGCTTTGGAAAGAGAGCAAGGGGCAATTTCTATAACATTCATATTCCGATTTTTTAATCAGAAAATATCTATTGAGAATTCGCTGAAGTTAGAGGTGTGAAATTCGGTGTAATATAATCTCGTATTTAAAAATAAGGCAAGCCACGTTTCAGTGTTTCCAAAATTTCCTGTTCTAAAAGGAAAAAGAAAGCAATTTCCGTAATAGTAAAGTTTTGGTTTTATGTTAATTAAATGTGTTTCTTCCCGTGCGAAGATCTGGCACTTTTGCTAGTTCCAGTTTTTTCTTAATCCTATTATTCCCTACTGTATAAGGACTATGTATGGACAGTCAAAAATCAACTTTTTGTTACCCAAATGAAAGTATGACAAAATATATTTGTCTAGAGTTTTGTATGAATGTTTAACATAATGCATTTTGCTACATTTGATTACAATTCCAACGTTTTAACTTTAGAACAGTGTACTTTATATAAATCGGAAAATCATAGGAGTGTTCGAACTCAACTCTGAAGAATTAAATTTGGATAGATGTAATGGTGGTCATTATCGGAGAACCATGTAATTGTATAGACGGGGAAGAGTAGTTTAGGTGGTGTCTGTTTGTATATGAGTAATTGTCAAAAGACAGAAAAAAATCGATAAGTAGTATCAAGGTCGACAGTTTTACTGACTGATTTTAATTCACTTGTATGATTATTGGGAGCCGTCAATGATACAGTGGTGTTTTTTTTTTTTTTTCTGTGCATATGGTTAGTTAGTATTTTACGTTCATAGTAAATTTAAATAGCTTATTTTTCTTTCTTCATGGATGCTAAATCCGCTGTCGGCGACTCCTTCCTCGTGATTGGCTGTGTAGACTGAAGTCATTCTCCCTCTTAGCAACCCAGCTGGTCCGATATTGATTTTCTGGGTGACGAATAGAACATGGGAAGGGAATCAATACACAGCCAAGGAAGGAGCTCCACATAGCAGGAAATCGCTTTAAATACATACTACATATATTGTACATAGAGCTGAAAGGAATATTGTATGATGATTACGTTTTCCGTGTATCGATAGATGTCTCTGTTGTTGCACAGTATCTACTCAAATTTTCGTAGTCGTGTTATTCAGTTTTCCTTTGCCATTCCTCCCTCTCTTTCTTCACTGTGCGTATGAACAACTGTGTTAATATTTTATGAATTTCAAGGACTTGTATTTAGCTAATGCTTTTACAGGAATTTTTAAGAGAATTCTAAATCAACATGTAATTTATTTTTATAATAAAAAGATGATCATTGGTAATATGTATTCAGTAAATGTATTTTGAGAGTCGCAATTAAAAATAAAGTAAGCTTATAAGCAGCTTCCTAAAGGAACGAAGAGGAACGATTTAAGATCGAGTATTAATAATTTAGCTTGTAATCAAGTATAAAAAGAGGCTAAGTATGGGCGGACATCCATTTTTTTCAGAAGCTTGAAAAGGACTCATTAATTGTTCCGTAAATTTGCACTGTGTAAGCAGAAATATGGATGTCTCGAAAGGGTGGTAAAATACAACCGGAAGCATAATAAATATAGACGGGGAGAAGAATGAAAAATTAGCTCGATGACACGAAAAAACAATGAAAATGTGATAGCTAGAGTTACTTGAGAAAAGTACAGGAGACAGGTAAAAAGAAGAATAGAATAAAGTTAGAACACTATTTAAAAAGAAACTACCTTATTAGCGTTGTAATAGATTGTAGAAGGTAAAAGAGGGAGGGGAAAAGTAATAGAGCTGAAATGCCAGTTCTTCACATGGGAAGGATAGGTTTATGGAAAATAGTTGGAAGTTATATTGGAACTCTTTTCTCCCTCTTAGGTTGCGTATTTTACGAAATATTGTAAGAATTTCCTAACTCAGTTCGACCCAACTGTTAACTGTTCAAAAATTCATTTCAGATGGCTTGGTTTGATTTAGTTTAACAAATGGTGCAGTAGTCCTATTTTGCGGAAAGTTAAAAATCCATTCTTTCGTTGGGATATGTATTTCAAGTTGAAATGATGAAAAAAATAAGTCGACCCAAGTGCTATGTCCAGAAGTTAATTTTAAACTGTTAAACTGGTTCCTCAGTTCGGCCATTTTATTAGAATACAAGATGTGAAATTAAAATGTTGTAGAAATTGCCCTCTCACCCTCTTTAGAAGTGAAATTTTCGAAATTGCTCTCTCACCTGTCAGCTCACGGTTAGTAAGGAGCTTATCTACCGAGTTGCATCTGTCTGACTTGAGGAGCTCGTGAGATACTAGATTTTTGGAATAAATTTTGGCGCCCCCTCCCTCTGTATAATACAAACTTCAATGAAAGTAACATGACAAAAAACTGGCTCGAGCAAAATTCTATGTTCTGAAATTCATTTCAAACAGATCAGGTATTTTTCCATGATGATTAGACAGACAACGTCGAGAATAATGAATTGTCCCCCTCTCTCCCTTGAAAGAGGAAATTTTTCGAAAACACTGGATCATGTTCTCATTTATTTTTAATATTGATTTTTTTTTTTTTTTTATATGAATTTCATTAGAAGACTCCGGAACATTAGAACATTCGTGAAATACTCTTATTTGTGTCGTACATTTTTAACTCTCCCTTCATAGGATATGTATTTCAGTGAAAGTGTCATGATTAAAATCCGATCTGAGCCATAACATGGTGCTAACTATATTTGAAAACCAGCCATTTTCCCGTGATGATTAGAGAATTTCTGTCATTTTCATATATTGAGCAATAAATTACTAAATTGTCTCTTTGCCCTCTTTACATGCGGAATATCCGTAACATAAGGACGTGTAAGGTGTTCTGTTTTTTGGCATAATTTTAAAACTTTGTCTCTCTCAGGATACACATTTTAATGAAAATGGCATGTTAAAATCTCAGCTCGAGAACAGTGCTAACTACGAAGGGGCGTCATAAAGTTTTAATTATCACCAGGAAGTTATTAAGGTCTGATGGTGAAATTTTGTCAGTGTTGTGTTTGGTAGTTGACGTGCATGAAGTTAAGGAAATTACATAATCATATCTTAATAACTTTATGGTGATAATTAAAACTTTTCGATACTCCCTCGTATATTCGAAAATTCATTTGAAGCGGTTCAGTCGTTTTCTCGTGATAATGAAACAGAAATGGTCAATTCGAATCTGGAAAAAACATTATAGAAATGTCCCTTCTCCCTCTTGAAAATTAAAATGGAACATTTCTCCGCTTATTTTTAATGAGGAATTTATAGCCCAAGTTACATCTGTCTGACTTCAACATTTTGTATCTGCCTTCACCTTTAGGGTACGCACTTAACGCACTTTATTCAGTGACTGATAATATCTGTTCCAAGTAGGTACTGTGTTAAAAACTTCCTCGTGATGAGACAACATCAATTTGATTTTTACAATATATATATTTAGGTACAGTATACCGAGTGTTACAGATAAATATCCAGTGCTTATAAATGACAAACAATGGGAATAAAAGGATGAAACAAAAAGTAAGATAGGAAAATATCAGAGAGCATTGAATGAAACTCACAGGGCCTCTTATGGAGCACCAGAGGGCTCACCTGAAAATCTTAAGTAGCAAAATTATATATATATATATATATATATATATATATATATATATATATATATATATATATATATATATATATATATATATATATATATAAAATCGGAAAGAACTTGGAGAAGCAGTCAACTTTTATAGAAAAAATTTTTTCGTGAGGGGCACCGTTTACGAAACATCAACCATTGAATTGGGAATTCTAGCAGTTAGAACTATCAGCTGAATGGTGACCACTTCACAAACAGAGCCCCAGAGGATAATTTTTCCCTTATAGAAGTTAATTGTTTTCCACTGTTCTTTCAATGATGTATAAAATTATATACCTTACTATTTAAAATTTTTGAGTGGCCCTCGGAGCCTCATGATAACGGGGCATAGGAAACAAGCAGAGTTCTCCTCGTATGTGACTTCTGACAGTCCCCCCCCCCCCCCCCCGTTTTTTCCCTTATAACGTTTGTGGTTTATAAGCATTAGACATTTTATCTGAATGTGCAACAACTTAAAATTGTGACAATTTTTTAAACGGTGCCCCAAAAGATGTTTGTTTTTCAATGATGTTTTAATTATGTATTTTTTTTCATCCTTTTATCTCCAACTGTTTGTGATTTATAAGCAATGGGCATTTTATGCGGAACACGTAATAAATATACGAAATTAAGAAGAATAATTCTTAGTTCAGGACGTTGATACACAGGATTTCTAAATTTGCGGCAGCTGACGTGTCAGTGGTGACAGGATGCTTATAATGATGTTAATGATACTGTATATTTAGGATTTTAGTTTACATACAATATATTAATATTTCTGAAACTTATATGTTGCAATATTCTCCTAAGATTGCGAATAAGGAAATATAAAATGGAAGATTTTTTTCAACATTACTTTCCGTATACTTTTAATATGATTCTGCTCGTAGATGAGAATACAAGTTCTTATCTAAGAAGTGGATGTCAATGATTCTGAACATTACTTTTATTAACAAAGTTTCACATAACTTCTAAGCCATTCTACACTGAAAACAATTAAAAATGAACTATGAGGTAGAAATTTGGAAGAGAGCCAGGTGAGACCTAATACTGAAGTTTCATTCGAGTTTTAGCACTATGGGTCCGGAAAAACCTTCTTGGGTAATCGTTTGCGTTATTCGAATGGTACATTGTTTTCGTGAATTGGAAATGTTTTGCCATTTGCAGCGTTAGTATGCCCAGTTTGCTACCACAGTTTCATAAAACTCAGTGATTTTATTTGTCAATTAGTAAAGGATTTTTTTTTTTTTTTAATTATGGAATTTTGTTTCTGTTCTTTGTCTTCCGAAATATACCTAGGATTATATGGCACAGAAATGTTCTTTCTGTATTTAATAAAGTATTTATAAGATTTTACAAGCCGGTGTGTAAAATACAGTGAAACCTGTCTATGTTGGCCACCATCGGTTCCATCAAAAAGTGACCAACTTAGACAGGTGGCCAACTTACAGAAAATAAGTGTGATTTGTGTATTTTTAGAATAGGATTTCTAGTATTACTTGATTGTAAAATTTTAATAAGCAGTGGCACGACAGCTACTTATAAATGCATATAGAGTAATCATAAAAATATACAGTACTAGAAAATATTACTATAGTATGCAAGAGCGCCGATTTCTCTGTAAATTTGGGAGGGGGGACATTCAGATGCAGAAGGTATGTATATGAAGATTTTAAGACAAATTGCACTCAAATTATACCAAATATTGAATAGTCATAAATAAAATAGGGGCCACATGACCTTTGGGAGGCCCGGGCTCCCTCGGTCCCCCCAGGATCAGCGCTCTTGATAGTATGTCTAATATATATGCATACCTTTCTCTTCCTGAAAACTAGTCTGGCACATTGAATTATTCGGATTGGAAACACAATAACACAAACAACCATGAAATAGAAGTGTATGTACGCAGTTTGTTGAAATTGATATTATAGCATACTGAGTTATGCAGATTGAAAACAAGAAAAGCTAAGTTATAAATTGAGAAATTCATATGCAATTTATATGACTTCTTTTCAGCTGTTACTGAATGGTGGTTCATTCTAGACATATTTGCTTTATTCCTTTTGTCAGATATGCACATTCTAATATTGTAGTTAACTACCTCTTGTTAATGAATTAGAAGTGTTTCCCTCGGAGCAAAAGATGTTTTGAGAAAATCTTGAGGGAATTCATATCTCAAAACCTTCGCTACCTTTTGACATGCAGTTAGGTGCCAATAAATGACAATTGAGCTTTAACCTTGAGAATTTTCCGGAATTACTAAAGCTTCCCACTGATGAAAGGAGCCGATATAGCTAATGGTTTTACCAAAACAGACAGGGTAAACAAATACGTACAACCATTTCCTAAATTCCTGTACGTGCTTTTTCTTATTCACATCTTCCTTCACCACCCTTTTATGAGGGTAGTGTTCTGGCCATTGACCTCCAAGAACAAATCGTGCGAATCTATGTTTCTTTGTGTCCAGTCAAAAATACAGAACATCTGCCTCTCATATGGGAATTCGAAGGAGTTAAGAAAAATAAAAAAAAATAAAAAACTGTATTTTTCGTGGCCAAGATACGCAGGTAAATTTATCATTATCATCATAGGGTAAACATTGCTTCAGTGTGGCCAACTTCCAAGATAGACAGGTGGCCAACTTATAGAGTAGTAAGTAACGAATGTCTTATGGGAAAATGCAGGTTCAAGATGAACTAGGTCAAGATAAGCAGGTGGCCAACTTAGAGAGGTGGCCAAGTTGACAGGTTTCACTGTATTCTGCTTTGGTCTCTTAATGTTCAATGTATTGTTGCAGTTACTGCTAAAGTACCAGTACCTTTTGAATAGAGCTTCTGCCTTTGAAATTATAAAGCTTTCCTCAGACTCTGTTCATTTACAACCTTCGAGAGGAATAAATATGGTATTTTTGTGAATAATTGTAAATACATCTTCAGTACTGTAATCGTATATAATCCAGTTTTTGTAATATTGTAAACTGTTAAAATTGAACAGAGTTTAAATAAATATGTGTGTTCTTTTTCAGTGGATCTCGATGTCCGGTTGGTGATAGGTGTACAAATAAACGATTTCAAAAGAAGGATTATGGAAAATGTGAGATATTTAAGACTGATAGGAAAGGATTCGGCTTAAGAGCATTAGAGAATCTAACAGTGTAAGTATCAATACACGAACTCGTGTCATAATTTGCGTATGTCTGAAACAGTGGAGGATTGTTATAAATTTCTTTGCTTTATAATTTTGCTTTGTAGTATAGTAAAACCCTTAAATCCCTTAAAACCCTTATGGATTGGTTAGGAATGGTAATGGATAAAGCTATATTTATATAAATAATCTCTGCTCTTGAGGTGTTTTACATAGCATTCTTTTTGATTCGTAATTTTGTAAAGGTTACGTGCATCTGTAATTTGTATAATGGTTTTCTTAATTGCTACTAGAACACTTTTAATAAAGAACACGTTAATATGAAAGAAATGGAAATATCAAATGTATTTATTAGAAAGCAGAGTTGCTGAAAACTTCATGATGCTATTAAATTCAACTACCTCTAACATATTTTTGAAGGGAGAATGAAACCCTTAATTGAAGAATAGTTCTGACCCTTTGCCGTATATGACCTAGACAAAATCTCTGGGGAAAACGTATGTTGAAGTAAATGATACAATACTTTAGTATCTTCAGGATCGGCCTAAATAAAATTTTTGATCGTTAATCATGTTCTCCGAGTTTAAGATCCTTGAAATCGTGTGAATTTAGTAGTTTTAACTACTAAGATACAATTCTTTGTCCACAGACATGGAATTTGATACAATGGGTTGACAATAGGGTCTTGTTTAGTAAATATAAATACAGGAACAGGTTCTAATTTTTTTCCCCTTTTCTAACAGAGGATCCTTCATTATGGAATACGTAGGAGAGGTCCTTGATCCAAAGGAATTTCGTCGAAGAGCCAAAGATTACTCTAAGAGTAAAAATAGGCATTACTATTTTATGGCATTGAAATCTGATGCTATAATAGATGCAACGCTCAAAGGAAACTTATCCAGGTTTATCAACCATAGCTGTGATCCTAATGCTGAAACGCAAAAGGTAAGTGGTTGTCTTCATTAATTTACATATAAGTGCCATATCAATCATTATATGTATCCAGTTTGTCTTGCTTGCCTTGCATAACTTGAAAACTAGTAGAGGTAAGAGTACTTAAACTTTGTGCCAAGAACGTATAGTCAGGAAAAGCGTGTGAAACCCAATATAAAGTTATATTTTCCTTTTTCGTGGCACTACATCACTATCTTACGTATTTTCAGTTTACTTTAAAACAAGACTTACAAGACCACATTTATCATCCATTACTGAAAACTAGACCATTACAACGTAACATCATCAGAAATAGAGTATTTAAGCATCAGTAAGTTGGTAAGCCAGGAGCATGTTCGTATTCTGTGTATCAAAAATAGTCTTATATATAAAGTTTTCAATCGTTCATCTAGTAGTGCTGTGCAATGAAAGGAATAGAAGAGCAAGAAAATTGTCAATGAGGTTTCAGAACATTGTACTGGAAGAAAATAATGTAAACTTAGTGTGACAAATGTTATGAATAATTTTTGAATATCACATATTGGCATCTGAGGTGTCAAAATTAAACTTCTATATGCTTAATCTGGACAGAGATTGGAGTAACAACATTCATTTTTCATTTGTGTCATGAAGCACAAAAGCAACAGCACAGCGACTTAAAATACACAAATACTTACAAGTTTAATGAAAATAAGTTAGATGTCCGGGTTGGCAACTGTCAGACGACGGCCGCAGCGCTAGGGTATTGATGGTGGAATGTTAAGGCAATCTCTGTACACGAGAGGAGCTGAATGGCAGTGTATTGAGCAGATGATAATAATCTAAAATGTGTAACCTCTGATTCGAAAGATGGCATTTAGTTAGCGCTCGGTTATGTAGTGCGAGTGTGACGAGAAGTGGTAAATGTGTTAGGTTTGTGGCGAGAGACAGTGTTGAAGGTGCAGATGGCCTACAGAATTCATGGCAAAAGTACATGCACTATGAGAAACAGTAATGCAGTTTCGCATGTTATTCAACAGGCCAGTGAAAGCTGCTGATCCCGGAGTAAAACATCTGATTTTCGGACTTATCGGGTAAAGTGTTAAAGCAACTTTTCACTTTGAACCTTCGTGCGACTAAGTTGCAAAAGACGGAGGAACTGAAGCAGCTCCACCCACAGCCTGTGTCGACAATCACAGTCTGCCACGAGTTTCATGAAATGGGCATGGGCGAACTCTGTGAAGAGACCATAACGCTTTAGCACGACGCCAATTGTCCCAAGAACGTGAAACATGGACCGCTGATAACTGGAAAGTGTAATATGGTCGGAGAAGCCTATCAACCGCAGTGTTTCCGCCCAACTGTGCTGTGGGTCGCGGTATCTTTGTTCTCAGTAGGTCTTATGCTGACTTACCGGTCGCGTCAGCTCCTATGATTGTCACCATTGTATGAAACCATTTGCATCCTATGGTCGAGATGATGACTAGGGAATGACGCCATATTCCAGGATGAGAATGCGCCCATTCACACAGCTGGAGCTGTTGTGTGGCTTGATGAGCATCAGAATGAAGTTGATCACCTTTCCTGGTCGATCCAATCCCCGGACCTGAACATAATTAAATATCTGTGGTTCGTTTTGGAGACACGAATCTGGCACAGATTACCATCTCCATATTTCGTAACGGAATTGAATGATGCACTGCACCCAGATAGGGATAATGCTCCACATTCACGACTCCATTCCACATCGCATCAGAGCTGTTTGAAGACGAAAGGTGGTCCATCGCAATATTAATCGTGTAAGTTGCACTTTCCAGATTTTTCGTTAAATATAAATATCTGTATTTACAGTGTGGACAAATTCCGTGGAAGCTTTGAGACGCTTATGCTTATGAACTATACTGTGTTAGTATACATAGTTGTTACCTCTCAATTATTCGAATGTTTGCTCCCTTTACCGGTAGCATTGTTAAAACTCAGGTGTGAAAAAGACTTGAGACTTGGCAATGTTGCCAGTGGAAGCAGTAAAAATCCAATGATTGGTGATCGTTTCATAATTTTGGTTCGACAGAGGTCTTTTAATACACAACTCAGACTAGAAAACCATGGAAAGACTAATTTACTAAAAGATTCGGTGTAAATTCCTAGGATCTAGGAATGGTAATTATGGTTGATGTGCCATCCTAAGTATTTTGCTCTCCTGCTATGTTTCTGCTGGAACCTGTAATCATTATGGCCTGACCAAAGAATGAACCTTAGTGCAAATTGCAGTTTTCTTTCTACTATGGTACGACATACAGAATATATTGAAAATTTCAGACTTAGCACAGAGCACAAATCAGTTTATTAACTTCTAAGATTAGTGATTCAAGTCCACTTTTTTTATTTTGTATTTTTTATTTACTTTATTTTTGCTACATAACTTGTGTGAGAGTTGAGTTGATCTTGAGTTGAACGTCCCGTTCAGCAGCGAGGCTATATAAGACGTGGACCTACTGATTAACGTGGAATTTGAACTACAGGAGTTCCCGCCGGGAATACCCGGGTCTCCCACGCCAAAGGCGCATACACTAACTGCTTAGCCACTAAGGAGCTCAATTTGTGTATAAAATCAAAGGTAGTCGATATACACTTCTTTTTATTCGCTGTTCTTTTATATGTAAAATTTTAAAATAAATATCAGATAGCATTAAGGTTTCTTTCCAAAATAATTGGATCAAAGTATTTTGAATGAGTGAATTTGAAAATATAATAGTGATAGGTTGGCGACATGTATAATATTAGGGTCAGAAGTACTATTCCATAGTACCATTCGTTTTACGATATTGAAACTAGAGATTTTCCGTTTCCTCTTTATTTTTTCCCCTCTGCATTCCGCTTTGTTGGGTAGATTAAAGGAATATGCAGCAGAACAGTTCATTCTTGCGTTACTGGTCAAAATGTGCTCTTGATTTCAAGCCTCGAATTTAGAATAATTTACTAAAACTTTATAATTAAATGTATAGAATAACTAATTTCAGTCTGTCAAAAATATATCTTCGTTGTGTTACATACCTTGTGTTTATTTGGAATTAAATACTCTGAAAATATTTTCTAGTAAAACTTAATTTTAAATAGATGTAACCTTACTGGAAAAGTAACTAAATTTTAAGCCATATCGGAATCCGCTAACTCTATTTTTGACATTGTTTTGTCTTTTGTAGTGGACTGTTAACGGAGAACTGAGAATTGGCTTCTTCTGTAAAAGAACTATACTCGCTGGAGAAGAAGTTACTTTTGATTACCAATTCCAAAGATATGGGTGAGTTCATCTGTTTGAGATTTTTGTAGTGTATTAGTATTACTTTTTAATTTTTATAAACATGTTTCGTGAAACAAGTGTGGCATTCAACAGTTGTAAAATTTAATTTTAGTATTGATGTACAAACAGCCTGAAACCGCATTTTCCTTTATATAAATAATATACAGCACTCGACAGCTTCAACTTATTGCACATTGTTTTGTTCACTGATAGATGGGTTTCCAGTTTTTCACCGAAAAAAATGTGTACGTACAGTTCCTTCCTCGATCCAGACATATCTTGGTGTGTTTTCTGGGTCTTGTCTGAGTTGCGGAACATGAGCGCAGTACTTGTATACATCCCGTCAGAGTATACTCCCAAGTTTTCTCCCACCGCGCGTGGGGTGCTTAGCGTGTGATTAATCCATGTGTATCATAATATAATACGGTCCAAGTTACACAATGACTGTATAGTTACTCCTTTTTTGACTCCTCTCGCCTTCGGGCGTGTGATCCTGGGTTCAATTCCCAGTGGAGCCACTCGGTCGAAAAAGTGTAAAAAGCTTTTTCAGGCCAGCTATCGTAAATGAGGTTTTCCAAGGTTTTCCTCATTCACACCAGGCAAATGCCGGGATGGTACCTAACATATAGGTCCCAGGCCGCTTTCTTCCTTTCCTTCCCCGGATAGTGTGCTCGCCGAGGGACGGCATCCCTTAAAACGTGACGGGCTAACATGGCCATAGATGCCGAGAGCCCAGAACTCTAAATCCTAAATCCTTTTCTGACTTCTATTTATTAAAGAACTTGATACCTTCAATTAACTGGACACATACTGGTTACTAGTGCTGACCGCATTAGTTCTGCTGCTATTTGCGCGCCAAAATGAACGAACATAGATATTATGCCAATATTCATAGAAGGTTCAGAGAATGAAAATATTGGCTGTTCATTCATTACGGAGTGTGGACAACTTAGAATTTAGTGTAACTGATTCATTCCCTCATTTAGGTACAATTAACATTTTTTAAATATGCTCTCTACCATGCTTTCTCCATCTTTCGCTGGATCTATCTCGTGCATGTTTGGACCAATTTATACGTTGTCATTAGCATGTAGAATTTCTTCATAAAGTATGCCCTCATACAAAATATTCTGGTGATTTGCCTTCGGTTATAGCAATACCGTTGTATTATCGTTATTTGCTGTGTGCGTGGCTGTATCGGCATTCAGGGAAACGAACTTTCTGATACGGCTGCCAGGTATCTCTCTTTGGATGGGCTTGCCGTGGGGCATATATATGTTGCTATTTCCTCAACTGGATGCGATGCGCAAGTATATTGAAACTTGATGAAGTAGAATATGCATTCTGTAAGCCTCACGAAGGGGATTAACAAACCGTGTCGCGTAGTAATCACTGGCATGCTTGCGTATCGGTCAAGCACAGTTCTACTTTCTACACGGAATTGGCACGCACAAGGAGTATTGTGAGGAATATATCGTCATATGCTACATATTTTTGTATAATTTCCGTAATACTTAGGCTTCAGAGAAAATTTAGGACTATCTAATAGTAGTCTTACCTTGAAGGATGGAGTTGCTTTTACTGTGTCCTAGCTTGTAGCCGTAATATCGAGCACATAGAGGTTCTGAGCACTTTAACTTTCATGTAGTACCTGGTGCTTTTGTTCCTTTATCCTTTAATGTTTCATTTTAATGTTACTAAAATTCGCTATTATATATGCATACTATTTGTATTATTATTTTCTGTGACACTTAGCTGTATTTATCCAGGTGAAGATACTAGCTCTGAAATTAGGAAAGTTCCATTAAAATTTTTAACTTTTGCAGTTACAGCACCAAATTTTGTAATATGCCAGTGAGATATGAAAGTATTATTTCTTCAGATAGTGTGTGACTAGCAAATGCCCACACATGGTACTGCGGGCAATATTTAAGATTCTTCCTTCTGCCCCTTTTATATAGAATTCCGTACGAAGTCTCATACGAAATTCATAGCCTGGTGTGGGCATTTTGGTGAAACATCCCCACGTCGTCATCTTCTTTTTCTATATCAAACGTCCAAAAGCGCTGAAACACATGTTTAATTAATTTAGACAAAAATTTTGAATACTAAATTTCATGTCTAACTTTAAAGGATTCTTAAATAGGGTCTTTTTATTGTAGTAATTTCAACCCACACTGCTTTTTATACGTATCGATTTTCTTCCCTTCTAGGACAAACAACTAAAAATGCTGAATTGCGTGTTTAATTATTTTAAATAAAAAGTCAGACTACCGAATTTCATTATTTGGACATATAATAATTGAAACCCCTCCCTCATGGATCATTCTATCGAAAATTGCACGTTGGTAGTTCCTCGACCATTTTTGAAAATTCTGATAATTTGCACATACATCGGTACATGTTTCATAAACACAATGGGTACCACTACAATTTCAAATACCTCAAATAATGCCACAAATCTGTAAGTGGCTATCAGCCAAATTACAATTGTAAGTACTGGGAAGAAGTTGGGTTAAAAACAGGGTGGATTGATTTAAATCAGTCTGATTTAAATCACGATTTTAATCAAGATTTAAATCACTTGATTTTTTAAATAAAAATCGTTGATTTAAATCAAATTCCGAAATGAATTAATTTAAAGTGAAAGTAAGTAAAATCCCGTTTCTCTTCTGTTATTCCGATTATGGAAGATAATAATCATAATACAGTGAGACTCAAATGTATGTAAGCCCAGCATGAAACGAGTATCATGTGGGAACTATCAGGGAAAATCCCGTTTGAACGGGTTACGGGTGAACCCTGCTTTCTTCTCTTTGTAACACAGGGTTTTAAAATTTCTGTTCCAACGGGAAAATCACCATGGACATTTAAGATGAAAGCTCTTTTGTGTTCATGTCTGTTTGTTTGTTTCCAGATAATAGGGGCGTATTTAGAGGGTTCGATCCCCTCTCCGAAACAAAAAAAAAAAAAAAAAAAAAAATAGATTTTAAAATTTTGGGCGAAATTTATGTACTAAATACATAGAAGTTCCTCGGGATCGTAATACGACAAATTTTGGATGCGTTAAAATATCGAATAATACTTTTGATAAAGTGGATGCTTGACCCCATAGCAGAACATGCCGCGATCTGCGATGTGATCGCAGAAAATTTGCCGCGCCTGTGCAGGAAAAATTGTAAGAGGAAATAAAATAGCCAACAGAAAAGTATAAAAACGTGCCTGCTATGTATAGATGTCTTAAATGCACGGACAACTCGCATTTGATCTGTTTTTCACGTCACATAAAGCATATTTTTAACAATCACAAGTGTTTCTTCTGGAACTGAGCATCTTGATTTTTTATTTTGGAATTCCTGCAGGGAATTCGTGTTATTATTCAGTTCAAAATCTCTTATCATCGCGAATTGTGTCGAGGAATTTGAAGCTTTAAAATATATAAAACGATAATTATGCCTGTTGTAATGTATGGTTGTGAAACATGGTCGCTTACGCTGAGGGAAGAACGCAGACTGAAAGTATTTGAGAATAAAATCCTGAAACGAATATTCGGAACCAAAAGGAACGGAAATGAGAAATGACGAAAACTTCATGATGAGAAACTGCATAATTTATACCATTCACCAAACATTGTTAGGGTCATCAAATCTTGGAGGTTCAGGTGGGCAGGACTCTAGCGAGAATGGAAGAAAGTAGGAACGCTTTCAAAGTTTTAACTGGAAGTCCAATCGGAAAACGACCATTAGGAAGACCTAGTCGCACATGGGAGGGCAATATTAAGATGGATCTCGCAGAAATAAGAATACAAAATAGAAACTGGATTCAGTTGACTAAGGATAGAAGTCAGGAGAGCTTTTGTGAACATGGCATTGAACCTCCGGGTTCCATAGGTCATAGAGTGAGTTAGTTAATTTTAGGCGAAATTTATGTACTTTATATGTATTTCGTGCCGCTAGCTAGTTCCAATTGTTTAAAAATATGCCCCTGCCAAATATCAATAACTTTCGTGAAAAGAAAAGTGTCATGTTGATATACATTGCTGTACTTTTTCCTTAATGCTTAAGAAACATTGTTTGGGATTGAAATAGGTTAACGATTGGGATTTAATTCAAAATTAAAACCCAATACTTTCACTTAAATGACATAATTAACATTTAATACTAATTCCTAATGTTTTCTCTTCAGTTCGGGACTTGTATCATACGAAGAAAAAGATTTGATTTAAATCAAAAAAATCGATTTAAATAAAAAAATCAACAAAAATGATTTTAAAAAAAAAATCATGATTTTTTTCCACCCTGGTTAAAAGTGTTCTATATGGACTTCGTATTTGTCTCCATGCAGTGCACAGCTGGACGAAACAAGAGATAGTAGAAATGAATTATGATGACTTTTTAGGCATCAAATATCGCTAGAAAAACTGAATTTCGCAATATTTGCACTTGAATATCTCTGGTGTATGACCTTTTGGTTCATAATGTACTTATAGTTTAAAAAAAAAAAAAAAAAAAAAAACTAAGTTTTAGAGTTGGTAGGCATATATAAATTGTAAAGTTTAAAAATTTCGTGTAAAATTATAAGATACAGGGCAATGCCATGTTTCTTTCAGCTATAACATTCGGTCTGTTTTTGTGAGATATTTTAAATCTCTTGACTTATTCTTGCATGTCAGTCTTAAGATGGAGCACGGTAGTGCATTTGGAAAGGGAACAATCAGACATTAATGAAACTTTTTCATTACAACTTCCATGTTACTGTTATTGTTAGTGATATTTATTTATTTATTTATTTATTAATAAACAGGAAGGAAGCCCAACGGTGCCATTGTGAAAGCTCAATTTGTAGAGGGTGGATAGGTAAAGATCCAGAAAAAGAAAAACAGGAGAGAAAAGAACGGAAAGAGCGAGAAAGGAAGAAACGCGAAGAAAGAAGACGAGATATGAGAGATTTCTTCGAGGATATGGATGTAAGTATGAAACTTTTTCATTACACTTCCGTAAATATACGAAATATAATATTAATGAAACCTCATTTAACTCGAAATACCACTTACGAATGGTACGTCTATTGTTTTGCATCTTTATTCAGCTAAATACTTAATACATCTGCCTTTGGTACTTGAAGTCACGTTATGTATTTTGTGGCGATAAATTATGTTTCATTAAAACATAAGTAACAGAGTCTTCAGGATTATAACAGCGTAATATGTTGAATTATTGTCTTCAAATTGAGTTTTCGTAAATACTCATTTTGGCCGAATTTTTCGTGCAGTTTGCCTTAGTACTCTGACCCACATATCGGAATAGTTCTCATGCTGTATCTTTTTATCCTGGTTGATTTAGTTAGGGCCGAGAGATCATCTCTTGGGTACGAGATAAGCTCAGTTACAAGTAAATAAAAGTTATATGTAAAAACTATTCTGCCTTCAAGTAGAAAACATACTTGGTCAGAAGAAAGAAGACAAATTTAGCATATTGATAGTCTTCACATTTGTATTAAGTTAAACTTGTTTTCTTCTTCTCTTGTATGTCGGCATTCGCTACTGGAAATTCTGCCATATAAAAATATTATTATAGAACTACTTCGTTTAATCTAATATCATATTCATGTTTGATTTTATTTTATTCGTGATGTTTGATTGTAACAATTTTGCTTTCGTGAAATACTTAATATTCAGTCAGAAAATATTTTTATTGTAGCTTGAAGAGGAAATTGAAAAGTTAAGTATCTCAGGCCTAAAAAATCGCACACATACGTTAAATCTTTGTCGATTGATGGTGAGAGCGGAAGATCAACAATCTCGTATCCAACTTCTTAAGCTTTTGCAAGAAGGTGAACCAGCGTGCCGCCGACTTTTTCTAGATTACCATGGCCTTCGTCTGATTTGGAGCTGGATGATGGACATGGGAAATTCATCAGACAACTTTAATCTTAAAATAGAGGTAACTTCTTGTTCATATTTACAGAATATATAATATAAAGCATACAATTTTAAGCTGATTAGCTGTATGTTCTCCTGATACAGTGAAACTTGTTCAATTCGTTCACAACTCTGGGGTAATGTAATATTGAACAGTAATATGATTTCCTACTACTTTAGAAATGAACATAAATAAATAAGAAGAGAATGTCTATATCTCTTACGTTTAATATTATTTCAAGTGTAAACCTATATAAAAATTAGTTTATTAGAGGAATTCCTAATTACCATCAGAGGAATGTTAAGATACTTTTCTTTAGCACAATTTGTAACTTGTTCGACGTAAAAAATCCTATTGGTTGCTCCAGAACCACCGATTTATCTCTAAAGATCATGAAAATAAGTTTGTTATGGCTTTTTTCACTCGTTCATCATACCGTAAACAAATGAAAAATATTTAATTAGCGCCTATATGTACTTTTCCATTAATACCTACTACAAATCGTGAAACTTCAGTGTAGATAGAAAACAGAGACAGGCTTGTCTATCATAGTGATCGATGTATGTGCTGGTGTTTTAGCATTGTGCTTCATTTTACCTTTCAATCTAAATTTTTCTTTGTTCTTTACAGATTTTAGAAACGTTATCACGGCTCCCGATTCCGAACAAAACAATGCTTCAAGATAGTAAAGTGCTGTCTGTAATTGAGAAGTGGGTTTCGAGTCCTTTAAGCTTAATTGACGGTCTTTCAAGTGACAGTTTATCTGACATTGCGAATGAAGGCAGTACACCTCGAAGAGAAATCGAAAGATGCAGGAAAGACAGGTGTGTGTGCCTTACTGTAAGCAAGTTGAAAAAAATACGTATTAAAAGTAGCCTGTTAATAATTATCGTTCCTATCATGTGTGTTTAAGATTTGAATAAGTAAATTCATGTACTGCTGAAACGGTCAGAAACGAGAGCTAGGTGAGGTACAAGTCATTTATGGAAATGTAAACAGTTTCTAACAGTAATAACTATAAAAGCTCTTCCAATAAAATACATTTTTTTTAATAGGGTGTAGTAAGTAAATTAATTAGTCTGTCATTCATTATATCTGTAATGTCAATCGTGACCCGGTCCCGACAAAAAAATTTTTTTTTTATTTCTGATTTTTTAACGACCCACGGTTATGCCATCTAGGCTAAAGGAGACATATGATTAATGAAAATGCATGGTTGTGAAATTAATTTTGTTCGTGCGCTATCCGCTAGAGCAGCTAGAAGAGCTATATGTCTCTGGTTTATCTTGTAGAATATCCTTAATGGCATTTTGCGAGTGTCTGTTCATCTTAAATCTAAGATACTAACCAGATCTTCATTAATCTGGAGGCAATGAGAGCAGAACATTACAGGATAGATTTACACACTAGTTTCAGTTTGAATCTAAGATTTGATCATTAATTGTATCTGTTTCAAAATACAGGGCTACTCTAAATGGTTCATTCGTTTTCGAAAGGCTATATTTTCAAAAAAATTACACGTACAAATATGAGAGATATACAGGGGTCTAAAATGTTTGCAAAAGTGTGAAAATCATACCTAGTATGGTATGGGGCCTCCTTTTGCGTCCAAAACAGCTTGGATCCGACGTGGACTGGACGTATACAGCTCCTGAATCGTAGTGTGTGGAATTTTGTACCATTGTTCCTCCAAAACATGCTCCAGTTCCTTAAGGGATGCTGGTGGAGGGTAATGAGACTGAACAGGCCTTTCTAACTCAGACCACAATGGCTCAATGATGTTCAGATCTGGTGATTGTGGGACCCAGGGAAGGTATGATAGCTCCTGGTCATGCTCCTCAAACCATGATTTCACCGTTTTTGCAGCGTGACAGTGCGCCAAATCATCTTGGTAGATGCCATCACCATCAAGGAACAATATTTGAGCCATGGGTAGAACAGGGAACAATATTTGGTCCCCCAAAATGGCCTCATACGCCTTAGCATTCATCATTTCATGCAGGGTTATGATGGGACCTGCAGAAAACCACGATATCACTGCCCATACTCTAACAGAACCACCCCCATCAGTTACAGTTGGGAGCAGACAGTCTGTATCACAGGCCTGCGACGGTATTCACCATACGTAAACACGACCGGTTGTTGGAAACAAGGTGAAGGTCGATTCATCGGACCACATTATGTGTTTCCACTGCTCATGAGTCCGCGCTTTGTGGTCCTTGCACCACTGTATACGCCTCTTCGCATTTACTGCTGTGACCAGGGGTTTGGCGATAGCGGCCCTACCACGAATTTTCATTTTATGAAGTTTCCGTCGCACTGTTTTCGATGAAACCGGGCTCTGTAGGCCGGAATTGAGTTCAGATGTAATTTTCATTGCAGTGGTCTTCTTTTTAGCTGCTACAATCCGTTTTAATGCCCTCCGATCCCTATCTGACAGGATTGTCTTTCGACCACTGTTATGCTTTGCAGACGTCAATTGCCCATGGATTGTGTATGCCTTCGTGACATTGGACACAGTGACTTTCGATACCCCCACAATGTTCGCCACTGTTGCCACTGAAGCTCCAACCAGACGGGCACCTACGATCATGCCTCTTTGGAAGTCTGTCAGGTCACCCATTTTACCGCACCACTTTCACACCACGACACTCACAGGTGAACTTTTTCCTGCTGACGGAAGAGGAAGGTCCACATGACACATTGAAAACAAAAAACGATCGGCAACCGCAACACGTGTTTACAGTAGAGGACCAACCTTACGTGTCCTGTATGAAGTGTTTTTAGATTTTTTGTCCATTCCCTGTATATGAAATTTTAAGTTTGTACTGTGTGTTCCATGTGGCAGCACGAATATAATAATAGTTGCATTGCTATAGCAGACGAACGTCTTGCATATTCTAACAAACACTCTTTTTTTTCTTTACCTCCATTTGGACAGGTACTAAACTCATGCTGCCACCGAAATACATAACACACACTTGATAAGTTGCGGTTATTTTCATGTGTCTTTCCTCTTTGTATGTGTGATACTTTTGAAAATATAGCCTTTCGAAAACGAATGAATCATTTATAGTAATCTGCACAACATGTATGTAATTTCCAAATATTCTTTTTTGTATTCGTTTCTTCATTTTACAGGTCCTCTATTGACGACGAATCGGGAAGCGATATGGAATTTGTAAAACAAGATGGAACAAAGTCTTCTGGTCCGCGAACTGATCCTATTAAACCTGACGTTGAAATTCCAGATGACGAGTCTCTGCTGGGAATCGAAAACGAAAAGCAAGTTGTTGATTATCATTCAGGGGATATGACAAAATCAGACGTTTTGGGGGCGTGGAAAAAATCAAAAGACATCACAACTTATGAATCGGACACAACGGACAATGATAATCAGTCCGCTGACGGAGTGAATGGATTTCTATTTTCGAAACCACGTAAAGATAGTGATGTAAAATTTAATTCTGTTGGTAGTAAGTCCAGTGAATCGGATGGAATTAATTCAGAGTCTGATGTAGAGTCAAAAAATCCATTAAAACAAGATCGTGATGAAATTGATGCTGTGATGTCAGACGGAGACAAGATGGAAGTGGTGAAAATGGACATTGAAAGTGAAGCGTCAAATGTGGACGATGGTGATGCAAGGGAAAGGGTCGATGCGGATGACCCAGGCAGAGTGTTTCTGGAGTTTGCTGCTCGACTGTTGGAGAGTTGGAGCTCGTTGAAGGAAGTGTTTAGGATTCCTAAGAAGGAAAGAATAGAACAAATGAAAGAGCACGAAAGAGAAGCGGGTAAGGTTTTTTAAGTTTTATAATATATCTGGATTTACGTGGTAGAAAATCAAAAGTTTCCATTATGTACTTGTTTCTCCTACATTTAATTTTCTTCGTTGTAATTAAATATTTTATTTTCCATGCCAGCGTCAATGTTTCATTGTTCCAACACTACACATACATATATCGTTGCGAAAACAAATTGGGGATTACAAATGGAGGAATAAATAACTTCAAGAAAATAGTAAAGAGATTAACATAAACACTAAAATAGGTAATTGTAAGCATTTCCGCTAGGTGTTCCGTTAGAACAGGAAGAACCAGTTGAGCATGTTCCAAGAGCATTGCCAGAACGAACTTAAAAAGAATTAATTTTCCTTATTAACTTCTACAGGCTTTATACCAGTTGTTCTCGGTACTGTATTATACTCATTAAACAATTCCTGTAATATATCTATCCATTGATGATTTCCTTGAGTACTAAGTTTTTTTCACGTGTTTTGTTTGAGAGAGAGAGAAAGAAAGAAAGAAGGAAAAATATTCAGTAACGAACTTTTTAAGTTCATTGAAAATTAAAAGGACAGAATAGTAGCTGTGACGCGTGCAGTTGGGCGTCGTAATAAAAATGCATAGTCAACGTGTACTTTACGTTGGTATAGTGCCCAACTGGACACGCTACAGCTATTTTTCTGTCTTTTGAATTTCCTTCCTACTTCTTCCTGTCCATCTACGCCGTGTTTAGCGAAGAACCTTGTTTGTGTAGTGTGATAATGTTGCCACTATTTTCTGGTACATATAAACACACAGTAACTACTATCGTTTATTTAAGAAACTAATGTTCACTCACCTTGTGTTTAAAATCTCCTGATCCGTACGTTGATAGTGGTACTGTTCTGATTTCTATGCTTGGAATAAAGATTTAGTAATTATGAAGAAAAATCATGAATCCTTGCAGGTTCAGTATTAAACTATTGAGGAGTTGTATAATGTCTGACTGTAGTAGCAAATAAATGTACTTTCTCTGCATTCTTAACACTTAAGTAAACGCTAATGGACTCCTAATGGAGTTAATCATAACATAGTCAATGATAGAATTTTTCATTGTGGTCAGTTCTCAGTTTCTGATATTTCGCGTCGTGATGATTTTGCTGTTCTTATTAAGAATCTTAGCTTCAAACCAAACGTCGCTGCGTACAGAGATGAAATCAACATAAAGCACTCTTACTTCATGCTGCGTTATTGCCATGGATCTAAAGAACTGTTTTTCTTCTGTGAATGAAGATGCTATAAAACTCCTTTGAGGAGAGAAAAGTTTCTTGTACGCTTTCCCCTTAGATTACAGGTGAGACTTGTAACTCACGGGAAATTCATGACAAAGCGTATACAGGGCTCCCAGCTGTCCTATTTTCCTATTTTTTCCTATATTTTGGAAATGTGTGTATATTTGTCCTATATATGTCCTTTTTTTTATCGTGTCCTTTATTTCCTATATTTTTCAGTGATTGAATTATTAAAAATACAGACCAAGGGCTAAAAATTGCTAGATATTAGCAATATGCTAAATGTATCTTAGATTTTTTTTTTTTTTTTTTTTTTTTTTTTTTTTTTTTGCTGAGGAACTAGTCACCAATCCTCACTAATATTTTTTTAAATTTGTTTTTTCGTATCCTCCCATGTCCATTGTTTTTTTCTTTGTTTCCTATGTACTTAGTCTTCCCCAATGAAGCTTAGCTGAAGAACTTTGTCATGCTCTAGTTTCTTATAACGCAAGCTGTGTTAGCATTTTCTTTCAGCAGTGTGTGTGCAGCAGTATTGGCTAGGCATGGAGATGTGTTTGTATTCACCAATATATTCCAACGCCTTCCAATATTGCTGTTCATAATATGCGTCCTGGAAAACCTGGAAATAAAAGTGTGACGTGGAAACGCCCTGGAAATATCCTGAAATTTATGTTGTATAAAAGTTGTTAGAAGTGTGTGTATATATAATTTGCAGAGCTATGATGAATGAAATGCTGTTACATTATTTATTTTAGAAGGAAATACGTTGATCAAATAATTCAATGTTTAATTAGATTCAAAGTTTCATTACAGAGAAATAAGTTATGAGTCTTCTTTTTTCATTAGAAAGATACGAAGTAATGAAAAATAATGTCAAAATAAAGTTCATCTGTAAATAAAAGAACTAGAAGGATAGTAGGAAGGTAGAGAAATAGTTAATATTTTTGGGTGTATTCAAAATTACGTATGAGTAACGACATGTAGAAAGTGTTAAATGCCATGGCAGTCATATAAATAAAAGTTAACTATTTCTTTTTCTTCTGAGGTAGTGCGAATATGTTCTAAATTCTAACTATATTGAAGCTGCATTTTTTAGTGTTTTTACTATTTTCAATGCCTTGTTCAAATTCTATTGTTTGCACAAAAATCATAAAAACAAGAGAAAAAGTAACGTGAAAAGTGTAATTCAGAATGTATGGAGAGGTGGTATCTTTAAAGAAATAATAGGTCTACTTCCAGTTGCATTACTAATTTGTGTTTGTGCATTGTAGTCAAAATTGTAAGTACCTTGGAAAATCTGCAAGGAATACTGGAAAAGCCTTGGAAGGTTGGCGGATGAAGGGTGGCCTTTTCTTAGAATACATTTACATTTATATATATATATATATATATATATATATATATATATATATATATATATATATATATATGGGGTGTTAATGAACTATACCGACAAACAGTAAGAGGTGATTCCTCACATCAAAATAAGAGAAAAAGTTCATATGGACCTATGGCGAAAAGTGGATAGTTTCAGAGCTAGGGCTGTCCAAAATCGCCAAAAAGCCAAATTTCAAGAGGTCCTATTTCGAATTCGAGAGACTGTGGATGGTGGACCTTATTAGCGTAAAGGAAGTCACGCATACGCAATCTAAAAATGTATATTTCATCAATGTTCAGTCGGTATACAGATTATTCCCTGCAGGGTGAAATTCCCAGACATGCCATCAACCGAATTTTGAGATATGCTCTGACTTTATTTTTGATCCAAAGTAGGCAAACGATAAGCCTTGATAGCAGTGAACACGCAATCCTTTGGCTCGATGTCAGAAGTGCTAAGGATCATCAGCAGCATGATCTCTCATACTCGGGAAAACGCATGGTGCGATTTTTCTTTCACGCTTATAAGTGAAACAATCGTGAAATATAACATGACGAAACATATCATTACATGTTATTCCGAACACAAAAATACATGGAGCTGCCGGTCTTCTGCCTTCCCTCCGAAGCATTGGATGTCCATTGTTGTCAAGGTTTACCTCCTCCCTACTTTGAACCCTTCTTGAAAACAGGGTATATCTGAAAACTCTATTGAAAGCATATCTGAGAATTACGCTCTGTAGGGAATACCCTCTACACCTATTAACAATTGATGAAATATGCACTTTTGGATTGTGTATGCTTGGCTTCCTTTACGCTGATCTACCACTATCCACAGTTTCTGGAATTCGAAATAAGGCCTATTGAAATTTAGCTTTTTCGCGATTTTGGACAGCCCTAGCTCTGAAACTTATGCACTTTTCGCCATAGATCCAGATGAACTTACATATAATAATAATAATATAAAATTTGGTCATACATGTTTTCTAGGTCGACCTATTTTATAGGAAGTGTTTGCCCTACCTTTAGTTAAGGTATTCTAATTATTATATATTATATATATATTTGTGCTTCAGAGCGTAATATTTTATTGTAGAAACCAAAATGTCCTATATTTTTTCAGTGTCCTGCTGGGAGGCCTGCGTATATAACACATATATATAATATGAGAGAGCTAAATCTATTCTACTTCAAGTGACAAAATTTGAATGTCTGATTCTTAAAAATGGGCGTAATTAAGCCGTTACGTAATGTAAAAATTGTTTTCCTTAAGAGTATGAAAAATAACAATGAAACATCCCTCGCATCTTTGCAGAGACTTTATAATATTTGGCAATCGTAACAGTTCGTAATCTGTGGATGCATTTTTCTCTGACGATTATCTCAACAATTATTTTAGTGAAATTGATATTTCTGGTACACGAACAAATATAATATTCGTCAGTATAACACAACAACCTAGTTTTGAAGAAAATGCGTTTCATTCGCCTGTCTTATTCAGTAAGTTGTAATAAAAGCGATTAACATGTTAAAATCCATCGGTGTAGGGGCAAATGAAATTAAATGCTTTTTGTTATTACCCTATGTTTATTATCAGTTACTTCGCAATCTTGGGGTATCCTGCCTCCGTAAGATTAAGAATGTCGATTTGTTGAAGATTTAAAGCCTCTCTTAATATTACCTGCTATATTTAATGTTTTTGAATATATTGTGATTACTAAATACATCAGCGCATTCGAAGTTATAATCTTCTAGACACTTTTCAGTCTTAATTTCGTAAACATTCTACATTCCTTAGCGGTATTACTGATGATACACGATTTGCTTTGGACAAGGAGATAACCGTGTGTATTTTGCTGGTTTACAGCAAAGCATTTCATTTAATAAGCTAGGAGATTTTGTTGCAGAAACATGTACAACAATTTCGCATTTCCTCTTCGATTGCTAAATATGTACAAAATTAATTGCATAAGTGTACAGTAAATTACCAATCAAACTAACTCCTGCGGTACTTCCACAACAATTTATTTATAGAGATGGTTGGTGAGCTTTTAAAATTATATGCCCGTAGCCAAACTGCCTCTATAAAAATTGTTGCATGAGTACCTTAGGATTCTGAAACGTGTATTTTTGGATAGCGCACATATTTGTTCCAAGTGAAGTCTTGACCCGACTACGGTAGGTCCCGTAGTTTTGGAGCTATGAACCTTGAAAGTTCATTTTTTCATGTTTTCGGCTGCCATTAACTCTGAAAGGAAACATTTGTGGACCCAGGTTGGTTTATACTGTCTTATCTTAGTATCAAGAATCACCTCCCAAATGTTGTCGGGGTTGTTTTGAAACACCCTGTAGATGCCATAGATGATATCGTTTGTTGTAAAAAATCTATGTATAATACTTAACCAAAACGTAACTTAGCCTGAGCAATACACACGAAGTAAGGAAGCTTGCTTACAAGCTATAGTTGTCACGTCCGGGATACTGTGACACCCCATTAATTGATATCGAGGAATTTCTATAAAATTGTGTGCAACGGGTGTAAAATGCATACATACGTTTAGTTTTTAACGCAAAATATTCTAACCACGAAAACCCCTTTTCATTTAAAGCCGCGTTTGCTGAGATTGCAGTAGCGGCGTAAACTGCGTTCTTTGCTACTTGTGTATAGAATACTTCCTTTTAAGGACCCTTTCTAGCTTTTTCAACACCCCAGTTTTTTGAGCGATTTCCATGGCAAGGTCACAAGATCAATTAATCATACATCAAGACATACAAAATGAGATAGAATAAATAAATGTAAATAAAACATACCTTTGACAGAACTTGCGTCAAAATGTTAGTTACGTATTAACAGAATAAATTTAAAACTTAAAAACAAATGCACGAATACCTACTCAACTCTATATTTGAAAAGTACATACATTATTTTTCTTTGTTTCAGATCGAGGATACAAAGAATATTTGGATAGAGGTGCTAATCACGGAAAACAGTCGTACGATAGGTATGCTTGGTTTTTTAATTCTATAATATTGCTAGTTTCCTGCTTTTTTTTTTTTTTTAAAAAAAAGCTAATAACTGTATTGACTTTTTCCTCTTCTTTTCTTTTCTTAAGAAATAATTTGCTGAAATCAGTGAGTGGTTGAAATCCGTTTCTGTTCCCATAAGCTTAAGGCTGTAGATTGTGGACAGCAGAAAATGGAAGAAAGCAGTCGCAGCCGTGATTAATATTATTTTTACACAGTACATTGACCTAACTAAAGTAGAGAAAAGCTAATCATTGGAAATAAGTTACCATGACTTGTCGTACTGTGCATTAAAATAAATAAAGTTCCTTCCATGGCAATGGGTTAACGTAGTGTTTTCTATTCATGCAGTTCCATTTTCGATTCCTGGTCAGGCATAAAGTCTCGAATAAAAATCAAGCTGCAGGTTTGATGCTATTTTAATAAGTACGTACGCACTATACAGGGTGGCTTGATACGCCCATGCAACTTTCAAATTATCGCTGAAATTTTGTACCATGCAAATATCGGCAGAGGGACATTGTTTGACGTACTCTGTAATTCAACAAGGTTAACGGTGTTGCCAACCCAATGTAAAGCTTTATTTTTTCAAGTGGTACTGTCAGGTTATTGCATATTTCAAATCTACATGTAAAACGAAAACACAAAATATCACACTTGTCATGTGTTGTAAATCGAGGACCTGTATCATAAACATTGAAAAACAACCAATTTTGGGAGGGTTCTACAACAGTAATAACGCAAGTGAGACGGACGGGATAATGTACACTCATGTCCAAAATGATTGTTGCGTATCTATAACTGTCTTCTTGTAAGAATATAATATGATAATGATTTTGCAGGGTACTTTTAATACTATGTGTATAATCGGGAAATGTATATTTGTGGTAAATTTGATAGGAAAAGAATTATAAATATGAAAATTGGAATAAGTAAAACAAAATGTTGCTAAATGGACAAGAAAGTTTTATTTTCGTTTTATTCTTATTTACTGCTTTCTTGACATGAAATTTGCTACATACATGTCTGCCGATTATACACATACTAACATTATAGAAAATACCGAGCAAAATCGTTATCAAATTATGTTCCTACTACAACATATTTATAGACATGCGACAATAATTTTGAACAATGAGTGTACATCCAAAGTACCGTAATGTCGAATACTACGGCCATCATATGACGTGTTTCGAAAAGTAGATACGAAGTTATAGGGGATTGAAAAATTGGCTTTTCTGAAAGGATTTTATTAAAAAAAAAAAAAAAAAAAAAAAAAAAAAAAAAAAAAAAAAAAAAAAAAAAAGTAGAGATAAGCATCACATCGAATTACGCACTTGGTTTTCAATAGAGTTAGGGATCATAGTACCATTTACAGCAATTTGATATCGCAAACCATTCGGCACATATGAAAAAATGGTACAATTTAATGCATAAAATTACTTTTTGTAAGAACTTTTTAAAACAATGTTTGATTTACTTTGCTTCTATAACATTACAACAATACTTTTTTATATAGATGTAAATACAAAAAGTTCTCAGCATTACACAATTTTAAGCAGTTACTGCAAACTTTAACACATTTTACCATATCTAGAACGTTTTGAGATATCAAATTATTGTGAACGGTATTGTATGAAATTCTGATCCTCACATCCATTAAAACCCATCAATACAGTTGGACAAGTTACTTATCTGAGCAGATTTTCGAAATAAACTCTTTTGAAGAAAGTCAAATTTTCAATCCCGTGTACCTTTGTTCGTATTCATTTTAAATCCATCATATCATGATCATAGCATTAGATACTAAAGTACGTTGAATGTGCATTACACCGTCTCTCTCTTTTGTGTTATTACTGCTTTAGAGGTCACCAGTGGTATTGTATGTTTTCCTTTTACATGTAGATTTGAAATATGATTAACCTTGACGTAGCGTCTTTAAAAAAAAAAAAAAAAAAAAAAAAATGTTGGATTGACAATACAGTTAACCTTGTGGTATCACAGAGTATGGCAAACTGTTCCCTGCCGATGTTTGCATGGTTCAAAATTGCAGCGTTTTTCTGTTAGTTTAGAAGCTACAAAGGCTTATCAAGATAAATGATCCATCTTGTTTATTATGAAATGAAGCATTGAATTCCAGTCCATCAATCAATACTTAAAAAGTTGTGTATGTTCATTGGTGGAATAAAATATAAAGATGAAACTAAAAGAAATACATTACATATGTTATAAGTTGATTAGCTTTCTTAATTATTAGTATGAGTAATTCTTATTTGTATCTTTATATATGCATGTTATGTTTTACTTAAATGCTCATTAGTTAATAAGTAACGTTTGTGTGTTCTTGAATTCCAGTGAATCTTCATTCCTCATATTCTTAGAGAGCTTGCAAAATTCTTGTGTATGATGTTCAGATTGCTCACAAGTAATGCTTCATTGTAAATTTATTTTTACAGATCATGGAGGAGCGACAAAAAGGAAAGAAAACGCGCAAGAGAATCACCCGATAACGAGAGAATAAGAAAAGGACCAAGAATAGAGGACAAGTAAGTATTTTAAGATCTTAGTGCATTATCCTAGTCTAATTTATTTTAAATTACGTTCAACTAATACTGTAGTCATACATATGCAGTGGAACATTTTAAGACTATATCTACTTTAATATATCTTGTTAAAAGGAGTTCGGTGATATCAACACATGTAAAGGATTAGGCCTAATTAATGCGTGAAAACAGATTTTAATGATCAGTAGTGACATGTCATTTTATTGTAGTGAAGAAGTGTACAAACCTGTAGTCGTCATTATAAATTTAATGTTGCCAAAAGTCACCAATCCTAGCGTCTCCTTTAATAGATCGCTGAGGATTACAATATAAGAAAAATAATTCTATTTGCTTAAAATAATGTATTAAAGAGGATACACTTAAAAATAGACCGTAAAGAATACAGTACAACCTTGTTCACCGGACTAACTGGGACCAAAGGCAATCCGGAAAATCGAAAATCCGGATAATCCAGGTAATATGAATAATAAGCGACACAGATCCTTACATAAGCAGACTTTTACCGTTTATTACGATTACTTTTCACATCATTTCTTAACAAAGAATTGGTCCACTGTTTTGTGTTTTAAACACGTGTGGCGTTTGAATGAAACACGGTCACGCAAACGGTTTATCATTAATAGTTCAGTTGGAGTAAAATAAAAAGCGAATATTTGGTGTACTTATAGTTACGTTCTTGCTATCACAATTAAAAATTATCTATGTGAACGTTAAATTTAAAAAAAAAAGGCTTATGAATAATCGTGTAGACCAATTATATATATATATATATATATATATATATATATATATATATATATATATATATATGGGGTGTTAATGAACTATACCGACAAACAGTAAGAGGTGATTCCTCACATCAAAATAAGAGAAAAAGTTCATATGGACCTATGGCGAAAAGTGGATAGTTTCAGAGCTAGGGCTGTCCAAAATCGCCAAAAAGCCAAATTTCAAGAGGTCCTATTTCGAATTCGAGAGACTGTGGATGGTGGACCTTATTAGCGTAAAGGAAGTCACGCATACGCAATCTAAAAATGTATATTTCATCAATGTTCAGTCGGTATACAGATTATTCCCTGCAGGGTGAAATTCCCAGACATGCCATCAACCGAATTTTGAGATATGCTCTGACTTTATTTTTGATCCAAAGTAGGCAAACGATAAGCCTTGATAGCAGTGAACACGCAATCCTTTGGCTCGATGTCAGAAGTGTTAAGGATCATCAGCAGCACGGTCTCTCATACTCGGGAAAACGCATGGTGCGATTTTTCTTTCACGCTTATAAGTGAAACAATCGTGAAATATAACATGACGAAACATATCATTACATGTTATTCCGAACACAAAAATACATGGAGCTGCCGGTCTTCTGCCTTCCCTCCGAAGCATTGGATGTCCATTGTTGTCAAGGTTTACCTCCTCCCTACTTTGAACCCTTCTTGAAAACAGGGTATATCTGAAAACTCTATTGAAAGCATATCTGAGAATTACGCTCTGTAGGGAATACCCTCTACACCTATTAACAATTGATGAAATATGCACTTTTGGATTGTGTATGCTTGGCTTCCTTTACGCTGATCTACCACTATCCACAGTTTCTGGAATTCGAAATAAGGCCTATTGAAATTTAGCTTTTTCGCGATTTTGGACAGCCCTAGCTCTGAAACTTATGCACTTTTCGCCATAGGTCCAGATGAACTTACATATAATAATAATAATATAAAATTTGGTCATACATGTTTTCTAGGTCGACCTATTTTATAGGAAGTGTTTGCCCTACCTTTAGTTAAGGTATTCACCTAAATCAATGGGGTTACGAAAAAGTAGAAAAAATAAACTTTTGAGGGAAATAGGTAAACCTTTGTCAGGGAAAATCAGTAAAAGTCAGGCAAAACAGTTTACAAAAATCTATGGGAACCCTGTTAAAGAATGAAGTACAAAAATTTAGAATATGTTAGTTAATGTTTAGAAAATGATCTTAAATGAAGTATAGTTGTTGTTTCGAAAACCTTTTCGCATAGGCAGAAGAGTGTGTGCTCGGCATTATGACGTCCTAAAATGCACACCCAAATTTATGATCTATAAGTAGACGTTTGAAAATGACTTGTATTAATAATAATTTGTAGGTACTATTCGACTTAAGCTCTAGATTTTTTAATATTTTCTGTGAGCTTAGTGAATACTTTTGACGTGTGCGACTGTGAAATACACAGTTTAAGACGTCAGTAACCAATAGAAGTGCTATATAACATTGCAATAGAATAAATGAAAATTACCACACCTGCAGTTTTTACTCACTTAGCTAGATAGTAGATGTTCTCGTCTTTGTTGCAGAGGACTCAGGTTTTCTGGTTAGAGCTATTGTAATTTGAATTTCACATGAAACTGTAGATTCGTATACAGTACTAACCCATGCTCAAAAGTAAGGGTCGATTCCAACAGTCAAACAAAAACAACCTGGATTTATTGATTTATTAAAATTTTTACAGAGATAGCTGTTGGTGAACATACTTTCTTAAAATTTCAGATCGGGACTTGCGGGGCCAAAGATGAGTAAAGAAGAGCGGCGTCAGTTATTTGCATTGAAGGTCGCTCAGGAGGAGGAAGAACGTCGTCAACAGCAAGAACTGTGGAGACAACACGAAGAGCAATGCCTAGCTCTTGGACTAGACCCGCAGATGCCCACAGCTATTGATCCTAATACTGGATACCCATGTTTCTTCGACTCAACTACTGGGTCGTGGCAGCCATTTCCTGCAGGTAATTCTAACAGCTATTTATTTATTTATTTTACTTTAAAAACAAAAGTATTAGCTAGTGTTTACAGTATTTTATTAACGTCAGTACCAATAGGTACTGAACAAAAATGAAACAGAAAAAGCTGGCGAATGGACTAGCGTACACTCGGATCCCGATCTGTCCCACTATCTGGACGAATACTCTACGCATTAACACTAAGAGGACATGACGAATCATCAAGAAACTGTTCGTGACGCTGCTGCTCAGTTAGTGCAGCATCCATCCGGTAAGCAGGAAATCAGGATCCGAATGATCTTTAGTTCAGTAGTTTGATCAAAGTTGTCTCGTCTTTCATTATTGAGCTGAGTGAGCGAAGTTTTTGTAGTTTATTTTGTATTATTTAGTTCGTTCAATAATGATTGGTACTCCCCCCTATAAGTGATGCCAAGTAGCGGTTGGAAATGTTCGTTGATGTATGCATTAAGATAGACTATAGTACTATCAAACACCACTAGATCATTTTGTTTCTTTCCGTAGGTAGCACATTGTAGCAGCAGTTGTCCCAACTTGCCAGGACGCTGGTGGACAGCTACATAGGCAACGGTGAACAGTGTGGTTTCTCTAGAGAGAAGGAGTGAATACTTCAGACATCCACAACAGATTATTAGCCGTATGTGGGGACACAACACCAAGTCGCAGATCCGTGTTTCGTTGGGTATCCGAATTCGAAGAAGGCAAAGACAGTGCTCCAAAAAACAAAAGCACTGGGCGTCCTGCAACTGCACGCAGACCAAGCAATGCCGCGCGAGTGAATGATTTGATAATGGAGCACAGGAGAATCACGTTTGATGAACTAGAGGAAGAAACAGGTCTATCACGGGGTTCCCTCTACACTATCATTCATGAGGATTTGAAGCTGCACAATGGGTGCCTTGACCTCACCGTTGCAAAGAAACAAAAGCGTGTGGAGATTTGCCAGCAGTTGATGCAACAGTACAGTGAAAATCCGACAGAGTTCTTTGAGCGTCTAGTCATCGTTGACGAAATTTGGTTCCTCTACGAGACTCCAGAGAAGAAACGCCAGTCTATGGAATGGAGGCATACTGGAAGCCTACGGATGGGAGTATTCGTGCGGGAACAAATTGCGACCGTTTTTTTGGATCAGAAAGGGATACTGCTGGTGGAATGGCTCCCTCCCAATACGTCCATCGACAGTGAGAGCTACTGCAGTTCACTGCATAGACTCCACCGACGCATCCAACAACGCCGACAAGGAAAATGGGGCCATGGCGTTCTTCTCCAACACGACAATGCACGGCCACATGTTAGTCGCCAGACAATTGCCACAGTGCATGAACTAGGGTTTAGTGTACTGCCGCATCCTCCTTATTCACCGGATCTGGCTCCTAGCGACTTTGCTTTATTCGACACAATGAAAAAGGGCATGAGAGGTAAAAAGTTCAACACAAATGATAAACTCCACGCATTTGTCCGCCAGTGGCAGAGAGATACCCCCAAAGAATGGTTTGCTACACAAATAAGGAAGCTTCCAGAACGGTGGCAAAGGTGCATAGACATGCCGGAGAATACCTGTAAAATAAGTTGTAATCGTTTGTTCAATAAATGGTTCCTGTGAAAACAAATTAATTGTAGTGCCAATCATTTCTGAACGCCCCAAGTAATTTATAAGCTGATTTCTTCATGGCATTGGTTAGGATATGAATTGTTTTAAATTAACATAGGATCGATTATATCCTTGGGAATAGAGATCATAGAACAGGCCCATGTACGTAGTATTAGAAGATTGAACATATTTCAGTTGACTTCAAAGTTACTAACTTGAATATTTCCAATGACAGCCAGATAAATGACCATTTTCGAAATACAGCGCAACCTTTTTAATCTGAAATCCAAGAGGACACGAAAAGAATTCGAATTGTCCAAAATTTGAAATGTTTAAAAATACGTATTTTTAAATATATATAAAATAGAGCGAACAAAACTGCTGTACGTACGTAAAAGAAATTAAAATCGTAGATTTTACCCTTTAAGGCAGCAGAGTATTTTATGTGATATAGTACCGCAAACAAATGACATTCACTCGCACATAATTAATTCACAAGTACAAGGGAACACACATAATATCACATACAGCATATTGAATTAACACAAAATCATATAAACGAGTAATAACCTTAATTATCTGTTCCCACGTAAACAAGTTGGTGATCTTCGTGTACGTTGATCTTATTGTTTTTATAGAATCAACAAAATATTCAGTTTCATTTATTGCGTGTAATTTTACTAGTAACATTTGATTGATATTCAATATGCCTTGAGTTTACAACATTTCGGAAGCTTCAGATGAGTTTGACACACACTCTTTCCTTTCTTCGTCACAGTTCTCGTCTTGGATTTTTTTTATTTTTTTATTTTTTAAACATCATTGGATGGATTGTTTGTGTCACTGTTTTCTACGTCTGCTTCTGGATAACCGAAAACCTCTCTCTCTCTCTCTCTCTCCTATATATATATATATATATATCGTCGAATTATATAAACAGGAAGTTCAAAAGTTCGATTTACTTACAATTTTTGCCCTTATGTGTAACAGATTTCAAGGAGAATAAACGTTCGACTTAACAAGAGTCCACCGTATTTCAGATATCAACCCCGGAAATCCATCGTTAGTAGACACTTATGAGTCACCTTTTTTCTTGCTTGAACTTCATGTGGAATTCCTTAAGTAAACAAATATAATAATGTAATATTTTGAAAACCTTCGATTTCTCAGTGCCATAGACGCAATCACGTATTAAAAAACAAGAATATTAACTGATTTTAAAAATGGGTGGAGGATATATGAAGTAGTTTAAATGTGTTCTCTACATTCTTGAAGTAATTATAAACATAAATAGTTTCTTCCGCCGAATTAATCCGAGACAGTTTATGTAGCAATAAGCCAACTTCACATGGTACGCAAACTTCGCTCGTTTGGTACAATTTTGCATCCAGATGCATATATCTTTAATTAACTTAAACATTGTTCACCTTCATGTTCTTATTGAAGCTAAACAATTGGTTTTCTTTACATATTTCGAATAACTTCCCGGTTATTCATCCTCAACAGGCCAAAGCTCAATTAAAATAAGGAACATGAAGGTGAGTAAAGTTCAAGTTAATGTGAATAAATGTTTCGTTCCATTAGTGCTTATACCTTATTATCAATAACACCACAAATTTGTTTAATTTCATTATAGTTGAAGATTTTACTAATCACCGTCAAATTAATTCCAGTGTACTAATAAAATGACAGTGATAATTGTTGCTTGAAAATATTTAGTTACTTTGTAAATGTTAATTTGTTTATATACATTTTGTATCGTACAAGTTGTAGTAATCACTTGTGGCGTTCATGATCAACATATTCTCCGAGACAATTTGTAAGTACTATTAGGCCTTCTTCTTCTGCTATCACTTTTAAAACAAACTAGTTGAAATGCCCTTTCTTCACACGGGGAGAACAGGTTAATGGAAAGTATTTTAAGCCCTACCTCCTTAGGATATGCTTTCCAATGAAAGTGTAATGACAAAAATCCGTAATGTCACCCCTCACTCCCGACACCGATGGAGGCTGAATTCGCACTTAAACGGCATCCTGAGTGCCACTATTCATATAACCGACCCCGAAAATTATGGGTTAGATGCTAATATTTGTCGTTTTCGATTATTTTTACATGTTACCACCCCCAGTCTACACTATTCGGAAAATTGTCAATGTAATATCATAAGATCCTTAGGAGGGCTAAGTTCGATGATCACCAAGAATAATTTTAATTGGTTTAGTACTCATTGCGTGATGAAGGGACTGTTTTTTTAAATATATATTTTCTGTTAAGAAATTACTTCATATACTCCAGTTAATTCGTTTATAATTGTAAAATCTTGGTCAGTTTGAAGATTTGTCGGTGCTTCTTGGTAGTTCTTATGTGCGTTTAATTGACGTTAAGCTCAGAGCGTAACTCACTAGTAATCACACTATGATCTAGTGATCTAGAGGTATTGCTTCGTTCTGTAAGCAAAGGAAACGAATAAGTGCAAATTACTAATGATAAAAGCAGAAGTATTTATAGAAGGCCAGTATTGTATGCAATGCTTCTCCACCATAAAATTAAAATGGTCTAGACTCCAACATGCGTTTCACGCGCCAGAGGTGTCATATTGTTATGCATTATTGCATAGAAGACTGATGTCTTGAATTTATACGGAAGATGCATAAAAACCACTGTACCATTTGTGTATATAACGCTCAATGTATTTCATCTTCATGTAAGGTTTTCCATTCAAAAATGTGTATACAGCTCAGTTTTATCTCTGTTTTTCAGATCCAAATGGATTACCTCCAGGTGTTGTGCCGCCGGAATTGGGTGGTCCTGTTTTCGACCCAAACAATCCTCATAGTCCTCACCTGGGCGGGCCTCAGAATGGCAATCCTCCTCTTCTTGGACCGACACCACCAGGATACGAGCCCAACAATCCTAGTCTTCCTCATCCTACGTATGACCCTAACGCTCACCGACCTCCCATTGTTCATCCGCCATTACCTGCACAACCGCCATATCCTCCACAGCCAGATAGACCACCTCTACCCCCTGAGCCTGTGCTTTCAGAGTATATTCCAGTACCGAATGTACCTCCTCCTGGCTACGAACCGCGGAATCCAGCGCCTCCGTGCTATCCTTCGGAATCTCCTCATCCGCCACTGCCGACTCAGCCATATCCATCCGCTCCGTTACCAAACTACGATCCTCAGCAGCCAACATTCCCACCACCATCACAAGGTCAACCACCGACATTCCCAACACAACCAGCACCCACATATTCAGGCCCGCCACCCCTTGCACCACAACCACCACACATACCAACCGTATACACACAAGCAAACCAACCTACAATGCAGTATCCGACTGCATCCATTAGTCATCCGATTGTACTTCCTGGCCAGCCGTTTGATCCAAACAATCCTCATGCTCAACCTACCCCTGGCCCCATGTCACCGCAGCAGAGACCGTGGGGTGAAGGCCAACTGCCACCCACACTGGAAGTGGCGCCGCCACCGTTACCGGATCCACCTCCCCCTGTGGTTCGCTTGCCGCCTAAGTGGAAATCGGCGAAAGATTCTGAAGGCAGAGTCTACTATTACCATGTGAAAACTAGGATCTCGCAGTGGGAACCTCCGGTATGGGATGAGACAGCGAATCAAGAGGAATCGGAATCCTCTGAAGAAACGTCTGAAGAAGATGAGGAAGAAGAAGAGGATGATGAGGAGGACGACGATGATGAGGATGAGGAGGAAGAGGAGGAGGAGGAAGAAAGCACGTCACTCGATGATGATGAAGAAGAAGAAAAGGTAAATAACTTCAATATTTATGTAATAAGAAAGGTACGTTTGGCACTAAAAAATATAGGAGACGAAAAACAGTACGAAACTGTATCTATATAAGAGTAGAGCTGACTTTAATATCCTAGGCTATCATTGATTAGGTTTAATTCGACTCTACTTTTTTCTTTGAAAATCCTATTTTATATTACCACACGTAACTTCATTCAGTTAATATTGATAGTTAAATACATATCCTTCCTTAAAGCACAATGAAGTATCGTTATATTTCTCTCTCTATGGCATACCCCATCAATACATCACCTATAAACCTCAGCACTGCTACTTCAAATAGATTGTGTGTGTCTTGACAACAGTATTTATCTTTTGCCTTTATGCCTTAAATGACCATTAACTATTGCGTTTTGAGTACATTGTAATTTCCTACATCGTCCTCTGTCGCTCTTTTTTCAGTTCGCTGTTTTTCTCAACAGTTTACCTAGGTTCTGTATAATCTAATCTCCATTAAAAAATATCAACTGTTTTAATCTCTTAAAATTTCCATCACTAGCTTGTACTTTACTCGACTGGTCAGTTTCTGTATCTATCCCACTACCTTTTTAATTTCCCATCTTAATTCATGTTGTCTAAATTGTCAAGTGCAACCTCTTTTTCGCTGTTTTTTCGTCTGTATTTGCAAGTGAAATTTCTGATGCTCCACATAGTTTTTCCAAAATTGTTTATTCATATCTCCTTTCCCCGTAAATGACTACTGTTGGAACTGTTATTTGACAGGTGAATAAGAATCGCCAGATAAAGGATTTTGATGTAGTGTCCGAAAATTGTATAACTACTACTATTATTCTTTCATATAACGTATAGCATGAGAAATACATCGTGCGAATTTTCCTTAGTTCTACAACTTATCTCACATATCTGTTGTAGCTAAATACCTGTGAAATTTACGCAATCGCAATATGCTTAGATCGTTTTTAAGAGTAACATTGTTTTACTCATCGCTGGACATGCGTCAGGTTGCTTTGAATGATGATCTGAAACAATTCCTACAACAATGATTAACTGATATTTTTGTCCGCTTTCAAGTCTTACATTGCCCATGATTTTTTAATCCTCTGAAAATTCTATTTTATATTCTTATATGTACATCTCCATATAAGAATTAGCTCTCTGCACTGGTGTAGCGGCAGGCGCGTGCGTCTTTCGTGTCGATAACAACAGGTTCTATTTCCGGATGGAGGGCATTAAAAATGTGAACGCTTTACGATGATTCGGATTCAGTTTTAATCTTTAGGTTCATATCTCTTATAACTTCGGAGCTGAAAGGAGACACTAAACTTCTACACACAAACGTAAGTTAATGTAATTTTCCATACGTAATCTTGCAAAAATCGCAGTGGAATTTTTTCATGTGGCTTTCAGCTCACCCATAATGTATTAATCTCATTACAGCTATTACGACTGTATTATGACTTAATAGGATATATATATTTACCTGTATGCTGTAGATTTTGATAAACCGAGTCTATTCGAATACATTCGTATTCCCTACAATGTGAAACAGCTAAATAGACGAAAAGTAATGTCAATATGCAAAACAGAAATAAACTGCTATCGTCATACCGAAACACGGATACCATCTGACATATTTTGTGAAGATAAACTAAGAGTCACCTGTAATATATATCACGTTTGTCAAAAATGATCAGTGAATGTTTGTCGTTGTTCGCTTTTTTCAGTTGTTATTTCTGTGTGCAAGTTTAAGGTTTATTTTGTGAATGCTTTCTAGACAGCGATTGTACACTGTTTTCGTTTGACAAAGTTATAAAATCTATGGATTTAATTTCAAGTATTAGGAATGTGAGTTTCGTGTTTGTGTTAGTTTTGTCTTCATACACCGTGAACGAGGTAGGGAACAGAGGGTTCTTGAAAATGTTCACAGGAGATAAATATATAGGCATGATAAAGTCTGTTCTATTATTAGTCAAATATTCTCTTTATTATATTTATTGGGATATACTGTATGTATATATGATTAAGAAGGGTTCACACTGACTTTAAAAGTCAAGCAAAGACCGGGAAATTAGTCGGGAAATGCTTTAAAATATGCCGAATCATGAAATCGACTATATATCACAGAAGAATCAGGGAATTTTCTAGCTGCCCACAGAAGATACGAAGAACGCATCTAAGAATCAAGACATTCAAAAGAAAAGGATAAAAGGGCTGAAAAAGCAAAATTGTCTTTAGAAAGAAGAAGATTGAAGAGAGTCGAAAGGTTTCAAACTTCAGCCTTTAGAAGAAAGAAAAAAATTAAAATAGTATAGAAGAAAAGAATAAGTTCAGTTTTTTGGTTGTAGATAAGGAAAGAGATGACCATATTATGATAAATGTTTACTTAATTATGTTTATGAATGTACTCAGAATGCTGAAATATTAAAGATATCGTTTGGTACTAATGTTTTATTGTATTCCAAATACAGGAAATTTTGGTTCACAATAAGTATTTACAGTAAAAAAGCAAGCTTATACTGTATTTCAGAAATAAAAGAGAGCGTTGGATGGCTATAGGGTTGGAGACCGATATTATATATATATAATATTTCTAAATCTGACTATAAATCAATAAGTGTTATGGTGTCGAGAGTCAGGGAAAATTTACTTAACTTAGCCGCAGAAATTCAGGACAATCAATAACAGAATTTCAGTGTGAACCCTGTTAATCTTAAATTTTCATTGAATATAAGCTCTTTCTTAGTTTTATTTTTTAGTATATTTTCTCTGATATATTTCTTCTGAAAGATGTTTGATGTGTAACATAATATGCTAGAAACCTTCATGTATATAAATTTCCAGTATACGTTTCTTTATGTACATAAACCTTTTGCACTTTTTTCCCGGTCTTCTGTTTTACATGCACGTGAAAACATTTACTAACATCTCGTTGCATGAGCTCTGTATATAGTTGTGACGTAATGGATTTTTGTAATAGTCGTTATTCAGGTAACAATAATATACATTTAAAAAAGAAAACTCTTAGAAATAAAGGTTAGGGTATGAAGTTACATAGACAAGCAATGAAACATTACACAATGTTTCGCTTTAAAGAAAAGATAGATATAAATCATATGGAAAGTAGGTTTCAACTTTTATATAAATCTTTAAAATAACTTGCTGTATGAAAAGTCGTGTGTTAACCTAATAAGAACAAATGGCCAACTGATAAATTCATAATGGTGTAAAAGTTACACTCTTGGGTGTTTATCAGCAATACGACCGAACATAACTGAACACTTAAAATCCCGAGGGTGAAGCTGAATCGAGGAGAGCGTTTGCCGACGCGCTTAATAAAGATGTTTCTCCGTTCACAGTCTTATTAAGCGCGTGTGGGATGCTTTTTCCACGGAGGTTCACTTTGCTTCCCATTAAAAGGGTTAATGTTCCCACTTCGCCCCTGAGTTTAATTGTGCAGCTGGTCATCCTGACTGTAGTGTTCCAGTATTTTTCTTCTTTCCTTCATGCGAATATGAGTACGGGACTGTCTGAATCACAGTAGAAGTTGCTACCGTCTTCTAAAAGTTTTTTTTCGTCTTTTTAACTTTCCTAATGTGAAGTGGCCTTCTGGCTGCATCGGAAATTTGATTGGTAAATAAACATTGCTTTAGTAAATCAGAAGCTAATAGGTAGGTTTCTTGACTGTTTATAAATAGTCTCCGGTGTACATGACATCGCATATGTTGTATGCTTACAATCTTATTGCATGTAACGTGATTAGAAATTAATGAATGTCCAATTTGTCATGGATTGATTTGTTTTATTTTAATGATGAATAACTGATATCAAACATCATACTGGCTTTATTATTATTATTATTATTATTATTATTATTATTATTATTATTATTATTATTATTATTATTATTATTATTATTATATACGTATTAATTTACAATGTAAATATTACCACACTTAATCATCTCGCTTTGATTAATGATAAAATAAATTTTAATAACTCGAAGGAAATCTGTAGAAAATTTAAATCTACAGATCAATCTATAAATAGAACTATTGCCATCGTGGTAGTTATTTTTATTCATTACTGCCATCGAACGATAGCATTGAGTTAGCACTTTCTCTCTGATTTGAGTGAAAAGTATTGAAAAGAATAATGTAATTTTATTCCTTATATTCAGTCGAACCCGCGTATCTGTTCTCGAGGTAATCTAAAATTATTGTTTTTAGAATACCAACTACCTGGTCAATATATCTCGTTGATGATTTTGTCACACATGGCTGTTAGTAGCTTCGTAACCTCTTTCTCTGGTCATTATAGTATTGTTTGCACTTCATTACTAAGTATATTGTGCAATGTGTAGAATTTACGAATCATTAAAATAAATAAGTAAAATAAAATAAATAAAAAGTTTGCAGACTGACATAATCGGAAGATACGAAAACAACAGGGTATTATGAAGATATAAAAACAATAGAGTATATTATTTAGAAACTAATCATTAGATAGAAAGTGTTGTATATTTTAACGTTTTTTACGTTTAATGTATGATGCTTTAGGACGTAGATTCTTGGGAAGGAAAATAAATGGTAATTTAGGAATATTTCACTAAATTGCGTCTGCAAATAAATTCATGATCCCAAAAAGATTGAACAGTTGTGTCTGGTAAATAGGCTTGGGGAAGGAAGTAACTTGTATTGATAAATAGGCTTGGGGAGGGGGTAAAGCAGAAGAAATTCGTACGATACATTTCGAGGATAAATGTAAAAGTACGTGATTTTTTTTTTTTTTTTTTTAAATTTACTGAACATGACTGTACTTGCGTATATGTAATAAGAGGTACCTTTATACAGAAAACTAATTTGTATGGGTTAATATTGTTAATATGACAAAATCAAATCGACCTTCCACTGGAAATCTGTGTTAGGCATTCAGCATACACTTTAAAAACTACGAAATGTTGAATAGTTCTCCATAATATAATGCCGTTTCCCTTCTCCAGAGTATCTAAATTTGTATTTATATATGAAATTATAATATTACTGTGTGGCAATTGCAAAACTCAGAGAGATACAATGAAACCTTTGAATAACGGACACCAATGAGACATGAATTTTTGTCCGTTACAGAGAGGGTACAGAAATCGAATTTCTCACAACGGTAATTGTATGCAGTAATATACAGTAAGTACATTATGTATGAGCGTAAATACGTAAAATTCTATATGAAAATACTCTATTTAGTACATATTTGAATTACGCGGAGAGATGGAGAAATTAATTTCTGTTAAATAATATTATTACTGGGGGGTATGTTAATATATTCGTATACTGCAATCGCCTAAACTCTTTTGTTTAGCGAAAAAGGCATGCTTTTTCGTCTACAAGGATAATAAAACTCATTAGCAAGTGTCCTCTGAGAACCCTCAGTACGGTTGCGGAAGGAACGTGTGTGTGTGTGTTTGTGTGTACTGGCACGGTATCTTCGTTGGCGAAATGGATGAAAAGGCGTTATTGGAAGTGCATATGTTTATTGACCTAGTTGAAATCACAAAGATTATCCTCTTAGAGAAAGTGAAAAAGGAAGCCGGAAAAGCTCGAACTCAGATTTGTTCCAGTATCATAAGAAAAATGTTGCTTTTCCAAAAAAGTAAGAGAGGAAACATTGTTCGTTGAAAATGTAAAACAATGTTTGTTTTGTTATCTATGAAATTGTCGGGAAAGATGCAAGGCCCAGAGCAAAAAGGACTAAATTTGTTAGGGAAGGGAAGATATTTCGCATAGAATTCTTGGCCATACGACTGACCCTGCTTGAGTGTTATTGAAGGTTTTCTAAGATTTTTCAATAGAAAGTAGTTTTTTGCGGGCAGAAAAAAAAAAATTCAGCTTGAAGCTGTTCTGTTAGATGGTTCACCAGGTCCAGACTCATGATAGATACAATTGTGGGGAAAAGATTTCTGTCTACTGTAATATATCACAGAACAGAATAATTCCTGTCCGTTATGAAGAGGTTATTGAAACGTTTGGGGAAGAAAAAGACTGTCCGCGTCCGTATCTGAGTGTCCGTAAAAGGGAGGGTTTTGTTCTGTAAGAGACAAAAAATATATTTGAATATATTTTTGCCGAGACAAAAAAAATCTGTGCGTGTTATAGAGGTGTCCGTTAAGGGAGGTTTCATTGTATTTGTTAAGGGTAATTCAGAAGGTACAAGTATTAATTTAAGTAACATTAATCATCGGTGAAAACTGAATCGTATTCCTTATAATCCTCAAAAAGAAACCTGAGAATCCTAATATACGCAGTATAACTTTATTTGCTATCTCAAAACATCTGCAGTAGTCCAGAAGATAGGTTTGCAACAAGTGACAATCAGCCCAATTTGAATTCAACATACCAGCGAAAAACCGTTGCAAGTGATGGTGCCCTGTCCCCAAATGCAACAGACAAACGCTCAAAGCTCCTTTTTTTTTTTTTCCCTCGTAAAAATCATTGTACGAAAATCTTTACAACTCCATGACTGAAGCTCAACTAACGACAGATGCGACTTGGCAACACTGCTGTTCCTAACGAGTGGCATATTCGTTACAAAACTGGTTGAGTTCACTTGTAAAGGAGGGGAGTTCCTTTTAACGGAAAAACTTTTCACTTCCTGCGTTCCAGTTGTTCACATCTCAAAACTTTTCTAGTGTCCCTCGTAGGTGTTGGTAAATATTAGGAAAAGTCTGAGATAGATGGAGAACTGCACTTAGTTTCAGTTTCCATCTTGTTTTGGTAAAGCAGCTTTCTTTCCATATACAATAAATGTGTTGACTTCCACGAAAAAAGTCAGAGAAATGAGTCACAAATGTGGCTATTTTGTGACAATAGTCGTCTTTTCTTGGGATAACTCACTTACGAAATTCTTTCTTTCCTTCGTTGGAGTAAAATAGCGCTTATCGGCAACTTTCCCACTGTATCCTGATTCACAGCCGACACAAAACACGATAGCATTGTTTGCTGGTTTTCCTTTTGAAAAAATCCCCAAAAATTCTCTCTTGCACTGTTAGACAAATAATTACATATTAAGATAACTAACAACACACAGAATTACGCAATAATAAAGTCACTTCAAAATATCTCATCACTATTTTTTACAGACAACACGGAAAACTGATTCCTGCCGACAATGGCGCCGTAGTTTTGCTGGATTGTCGCTCACGATGGTAAAGAAAACACTTTTCCTTCTGTCCGCTATGATGTTACTATGCATAATGCAATACTAGTACACGCTAAAATGTAGGCTACTTTAGGAGTACAGTTCAGCAAACCCCCTTCTCTTCTGAAACATTCTTTGTATGTACAGGGTGTCCTAGAAGTCCCTTTACTCCTAGGTTTGAGTATTGCAGAGAACAATATTAATTTAACTTTACATACTACAGTTGAGTACTTACATATACGAACTATGTATCCAGTAGATCTGTATGTCCTTTCTCGTATACGTTTCCATGTCCTCCTTGATATGGAGCGGAGAATGTTAGGCTTTCTCCATTCTTTCGCGCAATTCTTCATCTGTTTTATACCGACGACGAGACACATATGACTGGATTATTCTCCATAATGAGTAATCCGGTTGGGGGCGTGGGGGGGGGTGTGCTGTCTGTACGGTCTGGGCTTCATGGAGGCCACTAACAATTTCTAAGCTGTGTAAGTACCCGTAGTCAAATAAGCCATGACTTCACAACTGAAATGCTCCACATGACCGTGAACGCAGGGATACCAGACAGTGCTATTTGTGACCAAACTGAGTACAAACATGCTGAATTCCTGTCAAAAATAACTCCAAAACTGTGAAGCGCTGAACAAAATTTCTGTGAATGGTAATTGTGCTTACATTACATTAGCGAAGTTAGATATTGGAAGGGGGTAATCCTCTTCTCTCGTGACTCGTGCGTGTGCAAATGTATTTGTGTGTGTGTGTGTTTGGTGGCCCGGTAATTATCACTATGAAAACTTAACCACTCAAGCAGTTGTGACGTGTTGACACGTCATGCGATGCGATGCGATAATAGGTTAGATGTATGTGTATTATCACAGTTCGGTTCTTTCTTTAACTTTTGTATTGTCTGTTTTCAGTTTTTATTTGCGTGATTTTTTTACATTTTCAAACTTTAAACGACTGAGGGAAGCAGCGTAGAAATTTATATCCACTACGGGATTGCGAGCAGGCGAGAAACCAACCACGTTAGTAATTAGTCATCTTGGTACTAAGTTTCTGTAACATCTATGTTATATATTTATGTACATCCACTCTCACAGAGCACCCTGTAGGCTAATACATGGAGTAGATGAAAACTACAAATGGATGAAATGAACTACAAGTGAAATGAAAGAATAGTGCCTGAAGAAAATACACACAGTTGATCCACAACTCGACTTATCTGTCGCATTCAGAAATCTTCATATAGATAGTTTGTTCTCCATACAAATAGTACCTTAGATCTAACGCCAGTTTCTGTTCTGAGAAAGAGATGGTTAACAGTTTAAAACAAAGTAAACAGTATATTAAAGAGGAATTAATGACTGTATATATCCAGTTAATACTTACTAGCAAGGAAAAAGTAAAGGATTGCGTCATATCTTTCTTAAGACTACAAATTCAATGTTGTTAAGCTGTTCAGTTGTTTAAGATACAGTTACTGAGATATTAACTTTATGGTGATTCATTTATATTATATTGATTCTAATTTCTGAAGCCTTTGGAACAGACTATTCTTATGCCTCGTATGTTGAAATATTGTTAATCAATGACATTTCTGTATTACAAATTAGTAACTTGTTCGAACTAATATCTTGTATTCTGAAAAACGGCATACCCTTGTTATCTATATCCCTTGTGAACTTCATTTGTCATGAAAGGATGTCCATTAGTTTATATATATATACATATATTTTGTGCACTTTGGGCGAGTAGACAGTTGATCTATTCTGTTCCACTTTGCCCTGCTGTGCTAGATTACACAAAAGAATTTCTCAGCTTCGTCTGTGACACGTTGACATCTCTCTGTTTCTGTCTGCATATACTTGGTGATGTTAAACAGTGATGATGCTCTATTGCAAGTGTTATAGTAAGTTGTGCTTTTGGAACTCCTACTGCAGGAGGCGGAGGTAGAGGGCGATTCAGCGAAGGATAACGATGAAGACCTAGAAGAAGGAGAGATACGCGACGAACGAAAGAAGCGGCAATCGGAAGACAAGTCACGAGATAATGACATGTGCACGACGAGAGAGGAACTCCGTAGAGAATTGGATAAGAAACTGATAACCCGGGATAAAAGACGAGAAGGCCTAGTGCATCATCGTCCAATAAGTGTATGTGTTTTCATTTTACGGTATACTATTACCCTTATTTTGCAGAAGATTTAAAAAAAAAATCATTAATACGTTCCCTCACATTTCTCTAGCTTTTATTGTGTTCAATTCTGCCATACATAACGTCAATATTAGAAGTGCATGTGTTAAGTTTCGTGTTTCGCTGCTTATGTGGCTCCAAGACGCATGCAGTAATGCCTCGTGATCTCTCAGCAATAACAATAGAAAACATTGGAGAGCGAATTATGATTTAGTGCATGTCAAAGTGCTTATTACCAGTTGTTCATGTAGTTCGTTGCTAATTTAATTTCTGTGTAATTTACTAATCCTCTTATGTTCATTATCACGCTTGAAAATAACTACTAGTGTTTGTCAGGATGTTTTGTTTGTACTAAAATATCTTATTTAGTTCTTTTTGTGTTTAATTTTTTAAAAATACATCTAAAACAGTATATACTTTTTCCCATGGTGACTTCAACTGTTATCTCAACGCGATTGAGATGTATTTTATCTTTACGGTTGTATAATTTTGTGGGCGTAGATAGAATATTTCAAAGATATCGTGGTTTCGCAACATAATGAGTAGGAAAACAATTTTACACAAAACCTTGTTTACTCTTTGTAAAATAATCTTGCAGAAATATGTACTTCTAACTGAAGCATGCCTGTTTTATGTGATATATTTTTTCTGTACATTCCAAGATTTCACTAGATATTTCATGTGTGTATATAAAACGACTTACCAGAAAATTATACATTATCACACGTCATACTCACACAAAAGTAAAGTATAAGCGCTTTTGCTACATGCTTTATCAGACAGATAGGAGAAGTTGAAAGAAAAGAATGAAAAACCAAAGTAGCTGTGAAGTACCCAGTTGGACACCATATTGGAAACCAGAATCACATAACCTTATATGCCATGATGGCGGCGTTCCAGCACTTCCGTCTGTTCGACTTTTTGTAATTATTTCCTCTCACTTTTCCCCCTCTCTGTTTGATGAATTATGATGCGGAAGATTATCGTTACTTCTTTTAATTGTCTTAACAATACGTTGGGATGTGTGTTTTGAACGTACTGTTTTCTGTTAAAAATCTAAATTGGTTACCTGCGTGGTGCGTCGTGGCGTTTTAAGAAGTTGCAATATTTTCTTGTTGACTTGGCTCCTGTCAGCTTTGACGAACATGACGAACGAGGACTCCATGATTATTTATTACATCATTGTTTATGCCATATTTGGTTTTTCTTCTGATAGGTGTGAGGAAAAGTTGTCTTCAGCACTTAATCATAGTAGATTTGTAATTCTGTTCGTTTCTGAACTGAGATAATTATAGGACACTATACACTGATTGTGAGTTTTTACTAATTCGACTGCTACTGAAATTTCGGTGCAGCATTGGCAAGTATAGAATTTTCTTATTGTAAATAATGTTCCGTTGTTTGTTCACATGACCTTTATAGATTTAATTTTGGGTCCTTCGTCCTGATGCAGTAAGATTCATCGACAAGGAGGATTAGTGCAAAATGCTTGTTTGTTTTATGTTTTGGTTGGATTCACGTACTTGTTTCGATAATCTTAAGAGCGCTTGATTTTTGTCGAGTCTTCAATATTAAATTGGTGAGAATGAAATGTTCATCTTGGCGTCTGATTGTAAACCTCTGCAACACAACACAGGGATGTACTAGGGTCACGCATCAAATGTAATAACCTTTGTAGACGTCCAGTAAGCAGGCTGAGATACTCAGACAAAAGGCAGTGCGTTGTTGAACAGTGTCGTATAAAAATGTTCCATGGAGAAAACAGTTCCGAAGGACTTTTCTTTACGCATTCAAATTGAGACATTCTGCATAGGAAACCGAAAAAAAAAAAAAAAAAAAAAAAAAAAAAAAAAAAAAAAGGACAGGAATGATGAATGAAAACATCGTTCTCCGTTGTTCTGTCAAATTTCGTTCTGATATCACAGTATTGCAAAGTGAGCCCCGTGGGGATCGATATCATGTTCAACACCGTGATAGCAGACTGGAAAAAGTGCTCGTGCCATTGCAGACAAGTGAGGCAAATACCATTTCACTATCATTCGGCGGCTCCCTCCAATCGGCAAGGGAAAGAACTTTCATTAGTGCCAAATTACTTGACACTGGCAAACAAGAATAATATGTAATGCTCTGAGTTTGAATGTATATAGTTCTGAGTGTAAGGAATAACCAGGAAAGTTTCCTGCATCAGATTGTCACTTGAGATGAAAAATGGATCTGCTGTGACAATCCTAAACGGTGAGAACAATGATTTCCAGGACGGTTTCCTAAGCCTCTTCTCCACCCACAAAATGTGTTGTTGCTCATTTTGATGATCTATAGTGGAAATGATCTTTGACGTCTTTCTAGGCGAGGTAAAACCATCCATGCAAATCGTTATAGTGCTTAACCTACGAAATTCACCGTAAGCAGCCAGCAATGGTAATCAGACACGGTGTCCTCATATTGCACAACACTGCTCGCCCTATGTGGCGCAGGCTCTTCATGATTTGTAGTACAAAACCTTCTCACTTGTCGTATTACCCCGATAGTACTACTGACTCACCTCTTCCGGCTTCCTGATCAGTTCTTGGGAGGGAAGACTTTCCTTGATGATAAGGCGATGCAACGTGCGGTTGAGGACTTCTACCCTGCGCAGATTCCACACTTCTTTCACCACGAAATCCAGTCGTTGGCTGAGTGATGGCAGACGGCGGCGACTGTTTTGATTAATCAGGTATTGTGGAGTTTCCATGTCCTTGGAAATGACGGACCTAGGGCGAACATTTCATTCACACTAACCTAATATGGTCCTTCAGTTTAATATCTGTGTTTCTCTTTGTCACAATACCACTTTATCAACACCAGACTTCACCTTATCTAGATAGAACTTTTGCACCGTTAGTGTTTTTTTCGATGTTCAAGGCCACTTTAAAACTATTCTTGTGCAAAGGTTTGCATTTTACAAGAAAGTTTAGGCCATAACGAGACATTAATTTTTCTTTTTATTTATTTATTTATTTATTTATTTTTTTAATTATTAGAGCATAGCGTATCAATTTATTTCTCATCAAAGTTGACAGAAGTCAAGTGAACGAAATATAGCAGACTTTTCAAACGCAATATGTTAGAATAGTATTTCTATTTTCTGAAAAGTAACTTGTTTTCCATGCCCACTTAGTGATAACGTTGTTCCATACAGTGGGCATGGAAACAAATTCTTTACAACAAAAATTTAAAATTATTACCACACGCGAAGAAGAAAAGGACTAATATTCATAGTAAAAGATAATACAGAATAACTTACGTTAAAAAAAAAATAGAACATTTTAAAACGATAAAGATAGGTGTGGAAAAAGAAATAGATATAGCTAGAGCGGTTACAGACGAGTAAGACTAGGAGACTAGAAAGCGGTTTGCAGATTGGGTGGTAATGTAGATATCTTCCCATCTCATTCTGACTGAACGTGTGGGAGAAGGGTTTTGAGGATACATGCGGAAAGTGTAGTCGAATGTCGGCAATAGTAGGTTAGATGTTACAAAACAGGTAAACAGGCTTTAAGAGTATCTGAATCTTGACAACTTTTCTTCCGATTCATAATTTCCCCAACATAGAAGATTGTGCAGTGGGTACAGCATTTAGCAGGGTTGACATTGACTTCGAAAGTCAGGGAAATATTTCAGAATTTGCCGAGAGGGAGGGAAATTGTTATATTTCACAGAGTCAGGGAAAATGCAATCAGATTTCACGAAAGTACTCAGTGTATTCCTATTACTAAACCGATCTTTATAAGCTTTATAGTTGCTCACAAGATACGAAGAACATCTCACTGAATCAATGTAGATTTAAAAAGATTGATAAAGAGATTGTAGATAGATAGTTATCTTCAGAAATAAAGAAGCATGAGAAGCCTCAAAAGGTGTTAAAACTCTGTAACTTTGAAAGAACTGATTAAATCAAGTATTTAGGTGCTCTAGAAGGAAATAAAATAGGTTTCTTGGTTGTAGATTATCAGATAGGCCAAGTTTTTGAGTATATTCAGAATACCGAGGTATCATGTTAATGTGTAATTATTGTCTTGTATTAATGTTTTGTGGGATTCCAAATACAAGAAGTTCTATTTACAATAAGCAGTCACAGAAAAGAAGAAAAAAGTTGGAGGCTTTGAGAATGCTAGAGGACGATTAATTTTTTTCTTTCTTTCTTTCTAAACTTCACCATAAGTAAGTGCCGCGGATCAGGGAAAATTTAATTTCGTAGTTTGGAAATTAATATAAATTTCAATGTGAAACATGTTTAAGGATGGTAATGAAATTGAAGAATCACAACTACTAGAACGGTGGAATGCATGTGTGATGGAATGTTAGAGGACAAGTTTTACATTTGGGTTTCTGACTTTTCTTGGGTGGAAGTACTTTCAGGAACCAGCTGTTGTAATGAGGATGTGAAAGTTGAGGACCTTTAGTAAAGAATTTCTTTGTAATTAAATAATTTCGATTCTTTTGTACAAAATGTATTTTGAAACAAATGATGTATGTTCTGTACAACACACTTTTAGCTTTTACGGATTTCTTCGCTGCTGGGGGCGCGGCGGCTCAGTGGTAGAGCGTTCACCTCTGGTGCCTAGGGTCCCTGTTTCGATCCCAGCTCGCACCAAGTGGACTTTGTGGTGAACAAACACCATATCCGTGGGTGTTCTCGGAGTTCTCCCGTTTCTTCCCACTTTATTCATTTCACCATTCCATTCATTTCTCACCCGCACTGTCTCCTTTCGCCTCACCGGCATAATCTTGGGAGACGTAAAACTGAAAGATTTCATTTTTTTTTTTTTTTTAAATTCCCCATTAAAATCCTATGTAAGTAATTAAGTCAATACGTAAACTATTGAAGACAGGGAGAGAGAAAAGTGTGGTTGATTTAAAATGCGAAGACCATACATGGCTGTGTATTATTCCGATAATTTAGTTCAGCTTCATGACATTCCTTGTACAGGAAATTGCATTCTTTTCACCACAGTCTAGTGTTTGTTCAACCAACTATTCGTATATGACATATAAAATCTTCACGTGTGTATGTATGAATGTGATAAACTGTGTATATGTTATCTCATTTTTCTTTTTCTCTTAACTATGTGCTAGACTAAAAATTTAGACTATAATTCTTAAAATACAGAATCACACAAAAATAATGATTTTCTTCATTTTATGTGACGCTACTCTGCAATAGTGTGGTATGTTAGCGTAAGTATCCTGCATTTCCGGTTACCAGCATGAAAGTTCGCCATTTTGTTACATGTCCAATCAAGGTTGGAAAATTACCGGGAGACAGTTCGTAGGATCATTATGGTCGAGACTGGACGCCATATTGGAAAATGGCTAACTTGTAGCAACTTAATCTAAATATTTACATGAAAGCTTTAGAAAACACATTTCTTCTTCCCCAATCTGCTGCCAAACAGAATAAGAAACAGTTAATAGCAAAAATTTTCCGATTTTAGTCATTTAACCCTTTGGGGACCAATGGATCAGATTTGTACCACAGCGTCGACCTTTGGAATTTGCCTTATATGTCTCTAGTTAAGCTTTTTCACACTGGGCTTTTTGCATTTATTCAAGCGTGGAAGCATCAAAGAATGCGTTTCATGGGCATTTTCCAGTCACGCGTGCGATGCCTACGGGTGGTGACGTCACGAACACTGAAGAATAAAAAATTGGATAAATTTTAGAGCTTTTTGGCAATTTTTTTGACAAGTTCCTACTTATTCTAGGATCATAATTCGTGCGTCGTTGTGCTCGTAATGAAACACTGTTTCCAACTGTACTATTATAATTTCCCTATTGTGTATCAGTAGCGAGAAAATCGCGTTCAAATTGAAAAAATGAGATTTTTCAGGAAAAATTCCCTTTTTCGGGATTTCCCCCCCTCAGGGACACGATAGGGACATGTGAGTGGTACCATTTGAAAGCTACCCTAATTTGACACGAAATCGTTTGCGAATTATGATCCTCGGATAGATAGGGACGTGTCAGGGATTTTTGGTTTTTCCTTAAAGTAGTAAGGGTTATGCTTTCCACGTGGGGGAATTTTCTTTACCGTCCTTAGTTTTCAAGATATGAGATTGATATTTTCCACAGATATTACATATACCATGTAGTATGCTTTGAGCGATTTTGAGATCCAAGCGTTAACACAGGGGGGAGAGGGACCCAAACTTGTAAAAGAGTGATTTTTTTCTGACAAAATTTCCCTTTGGAGGTAATTTTCCGTCCATAGACGCATGGTATCCACATGCGAGTGGTACCACTCGAAAGACTGATTCACTCCAAAGACAACAAGGTACGATTCATGTTCTTGCGAAGAATAGTCTTTATGCTGAAGCTCTTAAAAAACAGTTGACTGACAATGTATTATTGAGGGAAGTTGGTAAATTGGCAAGAGCATCTACACTAATATTGGGGGCACAATTCTTCATACCTCATTCCATTCACTATAAAGCAAAGTTTCTTTTGGTACCACTTGCATGTTCGTGTCATGTACCATTTGCATGTTCGAGGGGAGATATTGGTGCCAATTTTTTTTTTTTTTTTTTTTTTTGTGATTTCCGTTTTTCCCACTCTGGGCGGGAATTTTACGCCTTAGGTACAAAATAAGGAAATTTGACTAGTACAGTTGAAAACACAGCTTCATTACAAAAAACCTAGGTATGAACCATGATCCTACGATAAATAGTCTCGTTGCAATAGTTGCTTGACTGAAACTCTAAAATTTACCTAAAAAGGCAAGGTCCCATAAGGGTTAACTGCATGAATGGCCTCCCCGGTCACCCGACCTCACCGTGAGTTTTTATTGTAGAGGTGTTGTATATCAAGTACAAACTAATACAGTTTATAATTCTACAACTTTTATACGTTTGCTACAATGTTACATATCTACATAACTCATATTCATTTCACATTTTTAAAAAAGTTCAGCTGCTGTGTTCATAGTGATATCACTATGAGTATTGTTCTTCACATTCGCAAAGCAACGTACAGACGAGGTCGTTCTTAATACAGGTACATTTCCCAAGTACAGCGCAAATTTGCAACGGCATGTCACTAGTTGTCGACTGTTATCAGACATACTCCTCAACGTAGTCCACACAGGTTGGTAACCGAGTCCGTCATCTGTTTCCTTCCAACCCCAGTTCAGGGGTTCAACATCATGCACATCTTTTTCGAGGCACTGTCGCCAGATCTTGCACTGAAGAGTTGCTCTTCTTGTATGGAGATTCAATGCGTCTTCGGTTGGAGATATTCTGTCTATTGTGCGATTTTTCTTGCTGAATAGAATACGTCTGGTTTCGTTGAGTTCCTCGCAAGTAATTACTTGATATGTTGTACATGAGCGTCACAAATCGCTGGATTAGCATGCGAGATTGGTAGCTTACAACATCGTGAGAATGAACGACTGACAGTTCCCGGAAATCTGTATCCACTTCTCTAAACGCCATCCACGTATTCCATGCACTTGTCTTGCCAACGCCAAGGAAGGTTGACACTGTCACAGCCCGTAAAACTGTTAAAAAAAAAAAATTAAAAAAAAACGACAACAGACAACAAATCTATTGTTTCAGAAGGTAAATTCGTGCACATGGTGTGTATAGGAATGAAACATCGCATTTTTGCAGAACCAAAATCAATACATAGTTTCTCCAGAGTGGGTGACAGATGCAGAAACGCAAAGAGAGGATAACAACATCAGAGTCAACTGTACTTTTGTGTCCCTTCTCTGCGGCATGACGGACGTGCAGAAGGTTCTTTCTTTCATCAGCTTCTATATGGGATGAGGGAGAAATACCAGTAATATCTAAGTATAAGGAAGAGGATAAGACTTCATTTCCTCTTGTGCAGAATATTTCTCTTTCTGAAATATCAGCTACAGTTATTATTTCGGAGAGGTAATGAAATAACCTTTCCTTGTTGTTATCGTTTGCAAGGAACTTCTGGAAATTGTTTGGAAACGGTCCCGTTGACTTGACAACAAAGCGGTCGCCCTGCCCACGCTTCTGACGCGTCTGTGTTTTCAAGCTCTTTTCAATGTAGCGGTCAAAGACCACGTTTAGTGTCTCGAATGCGGCATATTCTGCAAATGGTTTTGCTGCTCCTGGTTGCAGTTGGTGTACCAGCATCGCTCCATCGACGACAAGACAAGAGGAATGGGGGATGATAGTACTTGTACACACATCAAAATTTTCAAAACGTTTCAAAATATCTGATTTAGAGGTAGGAAGTCTGAGATCTCCAAATTCAGATATTGATGGAGGTTAAATTGTGTTCTCATGAAAAAAGAATTCTCTGATATCGCTCTCCCTTTCCTGACATGCTATGAACATCTTGCAGAACAGGTTAGAATCTTTGTGCGCACTAGCAAGTTTCATCTTATCTTTGCAACGAACTTTCAACAAGCTACAGTTGAAAAGCTGCATATTAACTTTCTTTATAGCATCATGTATGGACTGCTTGCTTGTCATTAGACGGTTATAAACGAAGTCCTCATACATTTTGGCTCCTGTGGTAGCTGCGATGCAAACAGACTGGCACTAATCTTCTGGCGCTGTACGTTTGGTGAACCCAACTGTAGACAGATGCTCTTCTTCAAAAGGATTACCAGTATCACAAAATACATCAATCAGATTCTTCACATGTGTCCTGTACTTGCTTTGGAATGCATTCGTGTCCTCGTGGTGTGATCTTGATACGTGCAACTCAGCAGAGTAGCTGTCTTCATACTCAGCCAGTAAACGAGTGACTTCGGGACAAACAGAACCACTTTCTTTTATCAGTTTGTTGTTCTGTTCGTGAAGGTGGTCGTCTAACATACGTGAAAAGTGCGGGTAAGATTTCCTACTGGTGAAATGTCCCTTAGAGAATTCCTTAAATACATCAGGATGACGAACTGCAAGTTGCTTCAGAGTATGAAGAAAGACTGGTAACCATCGCCCGTAGTGTACGTGGTCCAAAGCTAAGTACCAAGGACACATGGACTGGAGTACTTCTACATAAAGCATGAAATTACCATTACGCACACTTTTCACAAACAGTAACAACAGTGCTGTAACAACAGTAACAACAGATATTAACTGTAATATCTGCTCTTGCAAGCCTACGGTGAAAACTTAAGGGGTGGCAGTAGAAATTTAGGGGTGGTCCCCATGACCCCCGTGGATTCGGGCCTGTCGTGAGTCCCCTTCCCAGAGATGTTGACTTGATATATAGGTCAAGTAACACAATAGTCTTATTTTTGGTGTACACAAAATAACTGCCCCCAGAATACCTGTGCCCTTTCACTAGCCCCCCCTCAAGAAATTAAAGCTATTGCCGTTATTGTCTAGTAGTTCACAGTCTTCTATAGTTGTTTTGCCTGTGAATTTGAGTCCAAAGACGGTGTAAATCGGACAAAATTTGGGGAACTTGTGAAAAGTAGGCCATTTTTCAAGATGGCGCCCAGAGTCACACAAAACATATTGAGAAGCTGTCTCCCGGCTTTTTTCTCATTTACATGTCACGTTAAACGCTCTGACCAAATTTCGTGCTGGTAACCGGAAATGCACGATCCATACAAATTATTGCACTTACAGACCGCACTACAACATCTGACATGCAGAAGACATTACCTTTTATGTAATAATGAAAAATGTATTAATTATTTTTAAATAATCGTAGGTGCATTTCTTCTATCAAAATATTTAAAATGTCTTATTGTAAATAATATGTATAATCTTGGAACATTGTGGAAGAATTTAGTGTAATATTGATTATAAGTTCTTAAGTATGATATTCTCGTAGAATGAGAAATATGTACAAACGGTTGAACGCGTTTTGAAAACTAAGTTGAATTCAGTTTTTGATGAGATTCGAGTATGCGATTGTGTATCGAACGGAGCAGAACTATCCATTCTTAAATATATCAGAATGAAATGTAATATTCATATTATTGAACGCTATTCGTGTAGTTTTCAAAAGTTTGGTTTCTCTAAACTCAACCAAATCATGATTTAGTATAATTTTAGTAAAAGCAACTTCCTATTTAATATTAAACATTTGACAGTGATATATCGTAGTTTGGAAGAACAAATGTGATCTTTTCGGATATTGGTAGTAACTTTTTTTTTCACACAGTATAATATACTAGTTCCCAGACGTACCACGTTAGTACTTTTAACAGAATATTGAATTATTGGTTGGATATTCAAACAGCGTAAGGCCTCTATAATAATATCTTTTCAGCCATCAGTACAGAGCAAAATTTAGGATAAAATAATATCATTTGCCTCATACTGTACTCAATCTTGACTTACAGTTAGAAAGAAAGACGTCGCTGACTCACTTAGTTGAAACTAAAACTTTCGTCACGTATTTTGCAATTATGTATCATGGCTTCGTAAACTGTTACAGGTATAGATGTCACTACACTTCCTTCACAGTATTCAATCGAAAATGACTCGTCAGTTTCGTTAAAGATGAGTTGTTACGGAGCCACTGAATGTAAATTAAACTTGACCTTTATGCATCTTCCTCTGTCCAAAACCTATTGCCTGCGTTCTCTTGAAACCTGATCTAAGTCACATAACGTAGTTATATATGTGAGCTCCCATTTAAGGAACAGTTTGGTCTTTAGCTGATATTGTTATTAGGAGTTCTTTCGACGCTTGTTTTCCTGCACCTGCAGTTCGTATCAAGACGTGTTAGGACTTAGTTCAGTAGGAGTTCATATGCTGTTTCATATAAACAGTCACGTTCTGAAGTTTGCCTCCATCTCTTCTTTCTTTGTGTATATTGTTATTTAACTATACAGTCATTATATGTAGGGAAAATGCGAAACCCTGCATGTTTTTTGTCAGAACGAATTGACCAGTTTGAGAACAGCTTTATGAGTACGGACAACTGTACTGAAATCTGTAAATTTGTTCCGGAATAATTGACAGAAAGAATATAAAAAGAGAGATATACTTTGCCTGGTTATTTAATCATTGTAAGTAGTAGTTCATAATGTGGTAGTTCTGTTATATTTCTATTGTAATTCTGCTTGGCAAATAATAAAGTTAGACGTTATACTGATGATATGTATTAATAATTTGAATATTGTTCTGATGTAAACTTTTGTTATATGCAATAAACGTGACCATTCTAATTACGCTTTATATTTTACAGCCACGTCGTGAACAAGACCGAGAAGATCTTCGTAAATATAGAGAGATCAAAGAAAAGCTTCGAAAACAGAAGGAAATAGCAAGGGCCAAAGAAAGGGAAGAACGCGAAAAGAAGCGGAGAGAGAAGCAAGAACGCCACGAACAGAAAAAACCGGACAAACATTCGTTGAAACTAGAAAAACCTTTGTTTGCTGCAGCGGATACTTCAAGCGATATGGCGAGAAAGATCAAAGATCAGTTTAGGTTAAATATGGCCGGTGTGATTGTACAGTATCTTAATCAGTATAGGAAACCTGACTGTAAAGTAGGTCGCATTGTGAATACCGAAGACTTTAAACACTTAGCAAGAAAGGTAAGTATCAGTACCTATCTTGTACAATGCTACTTTTTCCCCTAATATTAGCGATACAGTCTGTATTATGTATACGACGGCTGCCGGAAAAGTTTCTGCAATCAAAATGAAAAAATATATGTGAAATTCTGGAAAGAGTTTTATTGTTTTTCAAAGTATTCACTTTTAAGATTGATACACTTTTGCATACGTTTAAAACCAGTTTTAAAAGCAATTTTCTACTCTGGAGTTACTACCTTCGAAACGCGTCACCAGCTGCTTCAGTTGACACAAATCACTCACTACCCATCTTATTTTTCATATGTGAAAATAATAATAATAATAATAATAAGTGATAAGTCAGTTGAGTACGTACAGCGAGCTATTACTTCATTTTTACCGGACAAAAAAGTCAGCAGTTTGGTATGCGGAATGGGAACTGGCCTTGTGATGAAGAATGATGTGACGATTTGAGTTTTTTTTACGCATGTTCATTGATGACCTCTAGCAAACAAATTGTTGTATACCATTCAGCATTCAGAGTCCTTCAGCTGCCGTATGTCCGGTATAATCGAAGAAACAAGTAATCATTTGCTTGAGAACAGCCTTCGAGCGAATAACTTTTGGTATCGGGTCACTTTGAAACATACATATACTGAATTCCTGTATATTTTCTGGTTCGTATGAATAGATCCAAGTTTCGTCCCATGTAACGATGTAATACACCAAATTTGCTTAACCTCGGTTGAATGTTTTGAGCATTTATTTACACCAATTGACACAAGCTTGTTTTTGAGCTTTAGTCAAGTTGTGTAGGATCCAATGGCTTGGTGGTTTCCTTACATTCATATGACCATGCAAAATCGTATGTATTGTTTTCATGTCAATATTTAAGGATGCTGATATCTTCGAATTATTTCTGGTAACAATAGACGTAGATGGACGGCTTTCACGAAATTCATCACTGAGAAATGTGTAACCACACTGGAATTCGGAAAGCGAATTGTACACAGCCCTATTGGTTGGTACTTCATTCCCAGAAGCCAAATGAAGCCGCTTGATGCATTGTTCGGTGTTAAACTACATTTGAAATCATAAAAAATCATGTTTGAAAGTGCTCACGAAAAATTCCCATTTTTTACACAAAACAACTACTTCAAACTGCTGTGAAAAATATACGAATAGGCTTAAACAACAGAATATAGTTTAAACCTAGAATCTTCTATTCTTCCGAATTATACAATAGTGGAACCTAGTGCCACTGTTAGTAGTAGTTTGCAGAAACTTTTCCAGCAGCCCTCGTATTATTATTTTATGTATCAGTTTTCATAATGTATGGTTTAAAGTTAAATTTTGTGTCCATATGGTTCTAGTGTTCACAGTTTAACATGGTTACGTCTTTTTTTTCTTTCTTTCGTGCCACAGAATGATGAAAGAACAAAGCCGTTAGAATTCATATACAAAATGGTTTTGTAATTTTAATTTATAACTAGGGATAAACTAACAGTAAGGCTATCAAATCTTTCGCTTATTTGCGAAAATCAGAAAATGCATTCCAGCGCTCATTTAACAAATTTCCAGATACAGATTGCAAGGCCAATGTACACCGATATATTAACAATAAACAGCAATGGGAAACAAATGGGGCTGGGCGTATACGTAGTTACTTTTGAGGGGTGAAACTGGAAAAGCTTGTTAGGATGACCGACCATGAGATTCGAATTCGAGATCTTCCGATTGTGAAGCAGGAACGTTGTCTATTGCTTTATGTCGGTAAATTATAAAAGTTTGTCATCGCGTTTTAAAAAAGAGAAAAGCTGGCGCCCTAGAAAACATGTCTTTTAACAGCTTATTTAGTGTAACTCAGGCGTTTGAACGTTTCGGCCTTGCAGTATTGCAGTAGCACAGTTAAGCTCCTTATCCATGAATTGTTCAGTTAAGACTTACAACACGAACCGTGGATGGTATATCTACAATTGAAAGCACAGCGCGTTTAAATTTGGGAATCCTAAAGACCAGTCTTAAGGTGATGCCTTAATGTTGTAAGGGGGCATGAAAAATGTTTCGAAAGTGCATTTTCATCCATGGAGAAGAATTGTTGTTAAAGGTTTAATTCCTCTCAGAAACATTGTGCTTTAAATAATTTCCACATTCTTTGTACGAAAATGAAAAGAAGTCATTTGAAAAGATGTCATCCCTTGATACATCCCCACCACACCGTTGTTGATGTGTGGAGATATTCCTTTGAACGTAAGAACATTTGTATGGATTAAGATGATTATGGGGAATACATGTACCTACCCATCTTAGAAAAACTCTTCCTCTACATAGAATTGAAATTAAATAAATGTAAATTTTTGATTAAGATCTTTATTTCAACACTAAAATATGCTATATTACAGTTTCTCATCGAATACGTTGAGAACAGGTTGGTCTCCAAACTCGTTTGAATATCATGTACGTAACTTTGGAATATACTAATAAATATTATGGTAATTTCTTTCATTATATATTTTCTGTACGTGTCGAGATTTTCGATATATTCTTTATCCCATGCGTAGGTAATTCTTAGCCTATAACATATATTAAAAAATTCTGAATTTGTTACGATTAGTTGTATTATGGTTTGTTTTCATGGGCAAGGTTGAATCTATGCGGTACATTGCATCATTCTAGTCATAAAGTTATTGCGTAATAGCGCCATCTGATATGTATATACTATCGAATTGTGTGGAAGTACTTTTTCATTGAAATGAAAACAATTTATTTCAGTATAGTATTTAGAGCTTACAGGCTTTCTTCCTTTAACCGTTTACCTGCCGAATTGATATGCAATATAAATTTTGAATTATTTTTATTTGTTTTATCCTTAACGTAAGTCAATTAAGAGATTTTCATAGATTTTTCAACTAAAACTTTGTTACATGTGCAAAATATTCGATGTTCCCATTTGGGAACATTGGCGGATAAAGCTATACAACAGCTGTATTTTCGATTGTTTGAACCCACATTATTTTTATGAGAAGCAAAATACATCTAACAATGCTTTTCTTTAAGGGTTATGATAATATACTAACAATAGCTTTAGTGTTGAATTTCTGCAATTCATTATGTAAGTAGTGGCGTAGCCAGAATCGATGAGTGAGAATTTATATCTACAGTAAGCATACATTTTATGTTCTAATTTGAAATTCTAATTTTATTTATTTCCCTTGTAAAATCATCTTCCCTTTTTCGATAAACTTAGAATAGGTGTTGTAATTCCATTCCCGCTCTGGCTACGCCATTGCTTGTAAGAGAAAAACAAAATGAACTACAATTTACTGTGTTTCGATTCCATGATACGCAGGGAAGCAATGATTATGCATGCGCTTCTTGCACTAATAACACTCTAAGCGAGCATTCTTTGAACAAACTACGCATCTTCCTTGTTTCCTCGATTTCAGAAAATGTCTATTAGATTTCCTACGCGATGCAAGAATGGGTATTCTGTGACCAGGTCTATGTGTTATTCTCATCGTCTGCCTCATAAGAGCCATTGTCACTTCCCTTCTGAGCTGAAGATGTTCCATATCATTCTTGCCATGCAACTCGCAATGTAGAAGCCAGCCAGCCACAACAGCAGCGTTCAATCCATTGGAAAATAAATTCCACCACCATTTTTTATTGCGTAGCAAAGGACGGTAACTAAACAACAGTTTATCGAATACATCCATTTCTCCCATGCCACTGTTATACACATTTACAATTTTTCGTTCTAGAATATTGATTTTCTTGCCAGGTGTTCGAGAATATCTTTTCGCAGTTCCCATAAGCTTGTGAGTCAAGTCATTAGATGCGAGTGTGACGACAGAGCTATCATTCCATCTGCAGACATCGCTTTGGAAATCAAAATTTCCTCTTTCTATTTTCTTCATTTCTTGCACAGATTTCAGCGGACATTTTTCTATCCGGCCTTCTCTAATAGTACCAGTTGCTTTCATCTTCTCAGCTAGTTGCTTCAGAAGATTGTAGGACGTAAAAAAAATGTCGAACAATATTTGTACTTGGGAAGAATCTTCAATAACATTCACCATGCCGCACACGACTCGAGTTCCTAAAGGTCGGTCATCTGAGATCCCTGTCTTCCCGCTGTAAATTTCCATCGCGTACGGGCAACCATTGTTAGAACACAAAGTCCAAATCTTCTATCCAAATCGAATTGGCTTCCCATTCGCAGACTCAATAATGAATGTTATAGTCGGCGAATACTGCACTAATATTTTAGTTACAATATAGCGTTACTCGCCAATGTTCCCAAATAGGAACATGATAGAAAAAAAATGTAGCTTGTTCGATTCCTTGCTCTTTAATACAACCATGCGTGTGATAAATACTTCAAATGAACCTTCTCCCTTCATGTTTCTCAAAAGAAAATACTAAATACAAATTTCCGAATTATTTGTAAATTTCAAATAGAAGGAGTAAAACACGTAAAAAATGATAAGTTTACAAATTTATTACACATATGGAAAATGCATTTGGACCAAGTAATATCGTACATAAGATTTAAGCTTCCTTTTTACAACTAATATAAAATTAACCACCCATGGAAATTCATAAAATTCCTTACTATGTGCAAAACTTGTGTTCCCAAATAGGAACATTGGCAGGTAAACGGCTAAAGTGAATTGAGATTTTATAGTACTTACCTTACTGATTTTATCATGGTAGCTTTGATGTTTCTTGCTTTGTAAAAATGGATTTGTGTATGTATGTCAATTTAGTATTATTTATTTAATTGAGATTCTTAAAAAAGCAAAGATCTCACATCTTAATGAAAATCATGTGTTTAAGTGTTTGAGTGTAAATTTAAGTGCTAATCAAGATTTTCAGATACATATGTTCATAAACCTTCATGTATAGTTAGTCAAAACTCTTAATTTGATTAGCATAAAATTTAAATTAAAACATGCACTGCGGCGATTGTTTGTGGCAAACAAAACGTCATGAAGTAACTGCAGAAACTAAGTACTGTTTTCATAAACCATAGTTAATTTAAAATAAGTTTAAGTAAATTAGCGCAAATCATTTTTACAAAGCAAGAAACAGTAAGAGCCATAAGAAGTAAACTAGGATGAAATCCCGATTAATTTTCAGAAGAAGAAAGAAAATTATTTTTTTTTTGCCCAGGAATGTATGGCAGAAATTAGTATTTTCGTGTATATTACTTAAATTGCAGAAAAACGATTAAAAATTAATAAGGAAAGAGAAATTACTACTACAGCCTTCTCTGAAGGGAAATAATTCTGCTGTCGACTATGTTATATCACTCAATGAGTTATACAATTAGTTTTTTCTTCTTTTTCAGTTAACCCACTTTGTGATGGTGAAAGAACTCAAACATTGTCGAAACGTTGAAGATTTAGAGTGCAATGATAATGTGAAACACAAAGCACGGGATTTTGTGAAAAAATACATGATGAAATTCGGGCCAGTGTATCGAAGGCCTGAGAGAGATGACAATTGAATTAAATTCGGGTGACATAATAATATATCCGTCTCGTTGTGTGCTTGTATGTATGTATGTATGTACGTACGTGTGGGTGTGTTTGTGTATAATGAATGAAAGATTCGTTGTTTGTGGTTTTAAACGAGAGATGCAATACCAGGGTCTTGAGGCTTAAATTCGACATATGTACATAAGTGTTTGTGGTGTGAGGAAATCACGTGGAAGAAAACTAGAATTTCAGCCGTCAATCTCGACGATGTACGTAAATTATAATTATATAGGAAGAAAAACTCACTAATTTTGAGATCCAGGACTATAAATCAACTTTAAGATATGACAGTTGTCAGCTGTTCTTAAATGTCGACGATTCTCTTCAAGGCTGCATTTATCCACGTGAAGTTTGCAGTTTAACGAATGATAGATGCCCGTGTGTGTGTGTGTGTATATGTGTGTTATGCATTTTATATGAGAAATTTAAATGGGGAACGTGCAGCTGTATATTATCTGCAGCAGATGGGAAGATATTGTGTATATAGCATTAAAAACATGCCCTGTAGTTCAAATTCCGTAACAGATGGATTATTTCAGCCCCTACAATGTGTTCCAAGTTGTTCCTACATGTGTCATGTAGATAGGAGAGGCATGGAGCCAGTGATTTCTTAGAAAAACTGTGTAAAGAGTTAAGTTTATATAAATATATATATATATATATAGAGCTGTGTGCAGTGAGTGATGGAAGGCTGCCATTGTTATTGTAGAACGAATCGATTAGTCTAGTTGTTAGAGGATTTCAATATTTTTATTGATGATTCTCTATTAAAATTTTGTTTGTGTGTATTTAAATGAAACAAAAGGAATTATGTTTTCTGTTTAATTCGATTTTGCAGTGGCTTCACAGTTTGATCCTTGTACAAAAAATGAAAAGTATGGCGAGTACACTACGTTGAACATGCATTGCATTCACATGTGAAAAGGAAAATACAGTTTTTATCTTTAAAGAGATTGTTCTTTCTGAAATAGGTTTGTAGTTGGTTCATTAAGCCTGTTAGTGACTTCTTTGCTAGAATTTTTCAGCAGGTCACTTAACCAGCTAAGATCAACCAACAACGGTATTCGCGTTAAATTTGGAAAGATTGTAAAATAAATAGAAAAATACAGAACAAATTGGGACGAGGGTAGCGAACTCACCTCGTTATGGATATATTATATTATACCTTTTCACAGATCTTTTAGTTTAAGAGAGTAGACACGAGAGGGCATACAGTGTGATAACAATAACTTGCTTATTCTGAGAACTCACATATCATTACTTCACACAATTTGATAGCACATAAACATGATGGAACGAAAGAATAGAAGCACAGTTATTGGCTTAAAATGCTATCATGGTATAATCCTTTTCTCGTGTGTACAGAAGGAGTTACTAGAATAAGCAGATTATTTTAAGTAAATTGTAAATTAACCTTAATACCAGACAGACACGTACACAGGAATTTATTTCGGTAGGGGTCCAAATTCAATGAAGATAGTTATATTAAAATTTGTAAAATCACCCCTAAAATTAGATTAAATTCACTGAAAAGTTGGGATTTCGGGAAGGGGGACCCATCCCCTGCCTTTACCAAAAAAGCAGATATCAAGATGAGAGTTAAGTTTGCTGTGAAAAACAAACAAGTGCGCTCCAATAATATTTGGTCTAGGAATTAATTCGTGCGGGTGGACAAGAGATGGCGCAACGAACGGAGCGTCCCACAGTTCCGTGTATCCACACATGTGTTGCAAACCCCTGTCATCGCGTATCGTTCGTAGTATAGGGCAGTGGATTAAAGCGTCAACAACACCAGTTTGTAGTTAAGTGAACATGGCGCAATTTGTGCCTGATAAAGTGTTTTTGCGGGGTGTCCTGCTGCATTACTTTAACATGCAGAAAAGTGCGACTGAAAGTCATCGTATTTTGGTGGAAGTGTATGGTGACCATACTCTAGCTGAGCGACCGTGTCAGAAGTGGTTTGCACGGTTTAGAAGTGGTGATTTCGGCTTGGCAGACCAAGAGCGAGCTGGACAGCCAAAAAAATTTCAAGACGAAGAATTGACAGCATTGCTCGAGCAGGATTCGTGTCAAACGCAGGAACAACTTGCAGCAGCATTAGGCGTTGATCAAACAACAGTCTCCAAACGCTTGAAAGCCATGGGAATGATTCAAAAGATGTCACATTGGGTTCCACATGAATTGAAAGACAGAGACGTTGAAAGACGAAAAACCATTTGCGAATTGCTGCTTCAACGACAGAGCAGAAAGGGGTTTCTGCATCGAATTATTACGGGTGATGAGAAGTGGATCCATTACGAGAACCCTAAACGAAAAAAGGCCTGGGTGAAACCAGGTGAACCAGGTCCATCACAACCAAAACGAGATATTCACTGTGCAAAGGTTATGCTGTGCATATGGTGGGATATGAAAGGTGTGGTGTACTATGAGCTGCTGCAACCGGGTGAAACTATGAATGGAGAACGTTATCGACGACAATTAATGTGTTTGAAGCAAGCTCTGGCCAGAACACGACCAGAATGGGAGAACAGACATGATAAACTTATTGTTCAACATGATAACGCTCGCCCACATGTCGCAAAACCGGTCAAAACCTATTTAGAAAATGTCGGATGGGAAGTTTTACCCCACCCGCCGTATTCACCAGACGTTGCTCCTTCGGACTACTACTTGTTCGATTGCATGAACAACGATTTGATTGGACAGCGGTTTACTTCTTCAGAAGATATCGAAACATGGGTCTCTGACTGGATCGCTTCCAAGGATGAGGACTTCTTTCGCCACGGAATCCGTACATTGCCTGACAGATGGGCGAAAGTGGTGGCTAGCGATGGACAATATTTTTCTTAAGGTATTTATGTATTTTGTGTTTGTACTACAGCTTCAATGTGTGCGTACCAACCGCACGAATTAATTCCTAGACCAAATAATTTCAGTAGATATATACCTATCACAATATTTAAACAATTGATTTTTGTGAGAATAAGGACAATTGGATCAGTGAGTGGGAAAAAGAGGATATTCCATGAAATAAGGAAACAATTTGAAATGGTTCATTTTTATATTAATGTACAGTCTCATTACGCTTTTGATATTTTAGGAAATAAAAGGCCTTAACCCAAGGTACAAATGTCCAATATAAATATTTTTGTATAACCAATGGTATTTCCAGCAAGTAGTTTTGTTTTTAGCTTTCCAAAAGTAAGGTTGTGGAATGTTCTTTCTTTTCCACTCTTTGATTCAAGTACACTGTGTGTAATATGCAGTGGCTTCAGCTGTATCATTGATAAAATAACCTGGCAAACAACATTGTATTATATATCTTCTTCATTAAAGTAGAAAATTTAAAGCACCTCCTACGAAAAAAAAAAAAAAAAGGATATATTTCTTATCTCAAGTAAATATAAGCAAACTAGTAACGCGTGGTTTTTCACTCGTGCGATGACATTTGTAGAATATACTTTTTGCGAAGATTTCGAGTGACATGATCTTGTGATGGACAGCATATAGCTTGTTGGGTTCTCCTGTTTCTTTCTCACTGTCATCACTGAATCAGCTTTTCCATCATCGTTCACTCGTGTTTATCATTCGTCCCTGTAGCCTATACGGCATAACTGCTAAACGTTAAGCTAAACGTTTCGTAATTTTAAAAACCGCGTCCCACGCAATAGATGAAACTGGGACAGAATGAAAGAGGAAGGTAGTTGTTTCAACTTAGAAAGCAAACTTGGCACACTGCTTTAGTATCGTTCTACCTTTGTGATTATTCCCAGTCCGAACATTATACACAAATCTTATGCTTACCAGACAATTTCAGAAACGTGTTTCCTGCAGTTGACACGATCAAAATTCTGACAGATAGTTTCAAAGAAAGAGAGTTATGCATGGAGTTTCCTGGCATCTGTAACTTTGGAGTTATCATGGCTCAGTTAATTCATTGGGAGTCTGTTCAGCATCGATACTGTATGAGACGCAGAACTATAATGTAAGATGGCCAAATCCATCGGAGATTTCCTCAGCATAGCGAATGTTGAAGCCCTGACCGTAGCCCAACATTTGGCTCACGGTTCGTTAAAATGTATAGCTAGTCTTCGACCTACGATTGACTTCGGTTACGTCTGTCCGGTGGTAACCTACTATACACTATAGTATAAAACGGTGTTGCCCAGTCTTACTTGAATGACATTTTGCAGAACGCCCACATCATCGTGACACACTTCTTTGATTTTTTCATTTTATCTATCTATCTATCTATCTATCTATCTATATATATATATATATATATATATATATATACATACACATAATATATCGGGTGGATCATTTATCTTGATACGTTCTTGTAACTTTTAAACTAATCGACAAAAGTGAGCTGAAATTTTGTACCCTGCAAATATCTGCAGAGGGATATTTATCTGGTATTTTATGAGATACCAGACGGTGGAAACCCAATATAAAGCTGTATTTGTTCAAATTGCAAATATTTAAAATTACATGTAAAAATAAACACACTCCCATGCAGTGTTACAAACTAAGAACGCTATCGTATCCTAAACATACAAATTTTGGTGGCCTCTACTGTAGTAAGAACGCAGATGAGTTGATTTTGAGTTTAGCGTCTCTTTCAGCAGCGAGGCTAGATGAGACGTGGAATTCGTACCACATGAGCTCTGGCCGGGAATCGAACTTGGGTCTCCCACTCCAAAGAGGCACCGCTAACCCCTTAGCCAGACAGACGGGATAATCCACATCCAAAGTACTGTAGTATCTAAAGCTGTAATCATGATATGACGGGTTTCGAATGAATAGGAACAAAGTTAAAAGGGATTCAATTTTTACTTTTTTTCAAAAGCCTTTATTTCGAAAAACAACTAAGATAACTACCTCATTCAATTGCATAAATGGTTTTCAATAGATATGAATATCACAATGTCGTTTACAGCAATTTGATATCTCAAACTATTCTGGAGATATGGTAAAAACTGTTAAAGTTTGAAACACTGCTGAAAATTATATAATTTCGAGAACTTATTATTACACATACCAAAAAGTATTGTTGTAATGTTATAGAAGCAAAGTAAATTAAAAATTGTTTTAAAACGTTCCCACAAAGACGCCATTTATGCAATATATCAAATTTTACCTTTATATATATATACTAGCAGCGTTCACCCCGCTTCGCTGCGGTCACCCCGGAACGCAATAAACTTTGTTACTTAGATAATTTTTACTTTTTCGCTTTCAAGTGATATGATAAAAACCATAGAAGATTGCAGTAAATCTTAACATTATATCGCCTGTCATTTATGTTAACCCGCCCCGCTTCGCTGCGGTCATCCCGGTGCTGGCATATTGTAAAAGTGTCTGTAAAAATAAGCAAATCAATTAAAAAATTTTAAACAGAAGATTCAAGCTATTTTCCGCTGTATATCGCCTGTCATTTATGTTAACCCGCCGAGTGACACGGTCATGCGGGTTGCATATAAATACGTTTATTTTTACCTATGATGAACTAATAACAAAGGATTTGTACGTTATGGACACTTGAATGGTCAATTATCTCAAGACACTGGTAATTAAAAATTAAAGTGATATGATAAAAACCATCTAGGGTCCAAATCCTAATAACCCCCCAAAAATGAAAGAAATTGGTTCAGCCGTATTAGCGTGATGAGCGGACAAAGGATTTTGTACGTTCTCTTTTATATATATAGAATAGATATATATTTATATATATATATATATCCCGAATGGTTTAAGATATCAAATTGCTGTAAACGACATTAAAATCTTTGTCTATTGGAAACCACATATGTAATTGAATGTGATACTTATCTAAACTTTTTTTTTTTCTCCGAAATAGAGACCTTCCCAAAAACTCAAATTCATTGGAACTTTGTTTCTGCTTGTTCGAAATAAATCACATGATGGCCATAGAGTTTGACATTAACATACTTTGGATAAACATTAACCCTCCGTTTTATTTGCGTTATTACTATCGTAGAACTCCAAAATTTGGTTGTTTTTCAATGTTTGTGATGTTGCAAATTAAAGACTACACTATTACATAAGGGTGGTATCATGTGTTTTCCTTTCCTATGTAAATTTGAAATATATGATAACCTTTTGTAGTGCCATGTGAGAAAATGTAAGTTTGAGTTTTCAACACTGTTAATCTTGTGTATCACAGAGTATGCCAAACAATGTCCTCCTGTCAATATTTGTATAGTACGAAATTTCAAGAGTTTTCCCATCCGTTAGTTAAAAGTTAGTTTAAAAGTAAGATAGATGGTCCAACCTAAAGAGTATACCTGTATATTTCAAGAGTGACGTAACTCAAAAATCGCCCTTATTGACTTACGGGCAGGAAATGAAAGCTAATCTTTGATGTGGGGGCGCGGTGGCTCAGTGGTAGAGCGTTCACCTCCGGTGCTTGGGGTCCCTGGTTCGATCGCAGCTCGCGCCGTGTGAACTTTGTGGTGGACAAACACTTTGCTCGTGGGTTTTCTCGGGGTTCTCCCGTTTCCTCTCATTTTCTTCATTCCACAATTTCACTCAATTCTCATTATCACCGTCTCCTTTAGCCTAACCGGTATAACCGTGGGACGTTAAACTTAATTTCATTTCATTTTTTTATAATCTTTGATATGTCTCGCCGTAAAAATTCCACAGATTTGCTCCCAAAACTGGGCCGTAGAGAGCACTTTGAATCGTTCTTGCGCCCATTTGTTTGCACTGCGTTTCGAAATTTTAAACGCTTCTTCTGAAAAGTTCAGAATTTTGAGTTATGTTACTCTTGAAATAAACAGGCGATATATGTATAGAGTAAATCTACTAATTGATTCATTCATTCAACAACAGATCTATGAAACTATTAGACGTAAAACCTTAAGTTTTGTGGAAATGTTTCCTTTGAACCCTAGATTGTAGAGAAGACGGGGTTTTGCGAAATATGTATCCTGAGAAGGAATTGAAGGCTTGCATGATTATTTTATTATTTTTTTTTTTTTTTTCGTTCGCCAGATCTCCGAAAAATACTAGACATAAAACCTGGTAATTTTGTATAAATGTTCTCTTCGCTACGGAGGATTCAAGTAAGGCGAGGTTTTGGGAACTGCATATCCTAAGAGGGAGGGGGATTATTATTACTATTTTTTCTTCCCCAGACATTCGAACCTTGCAAATTTTCATGAAATTCCATGTTCTAAGAGGGGTTTGCGGGGAGCTTGAATAATTTTTTGAAGAAAGAATGATAGAGACATTAATAATTTCATTATTAGCGTGAGGTTAAATTGAAACACACTGCATTTGTGGTTTTATTAATTGGTTTATTTATAAAACAATCAAATTTATTAATGTACAAAAATTGTTTATATTTCTATATTATAATCTTAATTACAGCAACTTTTGTATATTAGTGTTATATTGTATGTGTTATATACTGTTATTTCATGATTATAAATCGCTGATAATAATAATAATCTAATCTGACTTGTACAACCAGTGGTAAGTTGACGACTAACGTATATCAGAGATCAACTGATCGCCTGAACTCCTATGATCATTTCAGATAAGATGATAGGATATCAAAAGAAATTTCCTTCCCATCACGCTCATGCCCACCTGATAAACGCGAATTTTAGTGTTAATTTTTCCACCATCAACCCCCGCACACGGAGGTATGCTATGAATGTATGGAAATGTATCTAAAGAATTAGTTTTAACTTTCATAATAGCGCTACATATTTTAAAATACTTTATTATATTTATCTGTATTAATGAGATAAATATCACATCTTTTAGTATAATAGTAAATTTAAATGAGCAGTTGCCATTTTCTTGGTGTAGTCGGTGTTGTGAAATTATGTTGGAATTGAATGAGTACTCACTATATTCATATTAGCATGCAATCCAAGAGCAAATACAATCTCTACGAGAAAAGTATCAGAGCTCCAACATGATAACGGCGGAACTTAATCTAACCGAATGAAAAAGAAAGAAAAGAAAACACACACACACACGCACGTTCCGTCCGATTCTACTATAAGATGATGTTCGTACATTTTAAAGGAAGGGAAAAAAAAAGTAAAATTTCAACAAGATTGGTTAGATTCACAATCTCTTCCGACTCTTAAATGAAACTTTATATTTCTAGAAATTCAATTTAAAAAAAGACTGAAGTCAAACCTTTAGTGTATAATTAGTAATCAACACTACTTCTAAAGACAAAAATGGTAATTGTTGGTTGCTGAGTTTGAAAGTGACTAAAAGAAAGAGCAATGTGTTCTCAACAGCAGGACCAAGCGAATTGGGGTAAAATTTTAAATTTTACACAATACCGTGTCGTTTAAAAAACAAAACAAAACCCAAAAAAGCGAATTGGGGTAAAATTTTAATTTTACATAATACCGTATCGTTAAAAAAAAAAAAAGTTTCCCGTCCTGTAAAGATTAGCGACCTGTTTTTTCCTTCTGCAATGGCAGAGAGGGAAGAAGGAGAGTTCACCTTGATTGCCTATCGGCTTATTTGAAATGGATTATAGTAGCACCATTGAAATAGATATTCAGGGATGTTTTTATTCGGTTGAATAAACATACACACACATGTACATGAAATATGTTAGAGTTACTTAAGAAAAATTGGCAGGCTCTACCATATAAAATTAAATTTCCAAATAGCATGCGTTCTTTTGCGAGCCCTTTAAATTATTCACATCGTTTGATATACTTTAGCTGCATAGTTGAAACATCGTGGGCCAGTTTCATTGCTTTTTACTTACTGAACAAAATTCCCTGATAGAGCACTTTGCCATTTTACACAGGGAAATATTAACAAGAAAAAAAGTGTCAACAAATAGTGCAAAAGTAATATTATTTCGCCAAAACTCGTTTAATTGCTCTTTCAAACACCGGGTAGATCGAAAAACTGTCGACATCAGTTGTTAAATGATCATAAGTTCGGTATTCTGTAAAAAGGAGACCTTTGTATAATTGCCAACTTAGGACAGTCCGGGTTATGCGAGGAGGGACATGTAAGGATAGTTCCTGAAGTAATGTTTCCGATCTTAAGTTTCTATTAACTGTTGTATGAAGAAATTTCATGTCAGTGATTTCTGCGTACCCCCGGAATCTGGATATCAAGGTATCGCACGAATTCTTCCTTAGGTAATATTCGAAGTGTGGGAACACGAAAGCGTATTATAGTAATAAGGAAATAAGAATAAAATCAAATCTAGACACGTGCAGACCCATATGGGAGAGCAGTATTCTATCTTGGGTGCTATTAGAGTTTTATAAAAAGTTGCTAATGATGAAACAGTGTGTAGTTCAGTAAATCGATAAAGCCACGACATGCGCATTGAATCCTTAAGTATTGAGATGATGTGGTCAGAGAATGTGAGTTTCAAATCAAAGATGACACCAAGATCATGATTAGCAGAACGTGTAATAGGGGAAACATTAATATGGTATGTGGAGGGAACAGGAGACTTTTTCAGTGTAATGGTAATACTGACACATTTCTTGCTGTTAAGTTTCAAGTGCCCTTTTATTTTACACCTATGAAATAATTTGTCTCCCTATACGCCAATCGTGTCTTCTATCAAAACAGAATAATAAACTAAAAATGACACGGACTGATGGGTATTTTCAGGAAGTTACGACCGCAAAATAGAAAGTAACTGCATTTAATGCGGATTTCGATTATTAGCTCTTACTTGTCCGTCGGCGTTCATGTCGAATCGTGCAAGCAAATAACACCCTCGTATTCTGTGAAGCATGCTAAATTTCAAGTTGTATCGCAACGATTCAAAAGAAAGCCATGATGATAGTAAAATATTCCCTAATCTAATCTCTCTTTGTAGTAGTGTGCTTTAATTTCAGTAAAATCATCCGAACTTAACATCTGTAAGGTTATGTCGTATTTACTGGTGTATTATTATCATGAACTTTGCAGTTCTACTGGAACATTTGGTTTAAACAGTCAAACTACTTTCTACCAAAATTCAGTAGCTGCATTGCTTTACTAATGAGTGTGCGATGGCACTAAATTAATATATTTCTCGTTATGCTCGTTCCTCAGGATAGTGGAAGTTCATTTTCAACGGTAAAGTGAAAGAAAAGAAACAGCAGTGCAGTTAATTCTTAGCTTTTAATCATTGTCTGAGGTTTCGGTAAAAAAAAATTATACCCGACGTTATTCAAACATCGGGCCGTGTTCCCGTCGACCTGTAAAAGCCAGGGAATTTCAAATACGGAGCTTTAGTTTTTAGAACTCATTTTCTTTTTGCTTTCTCTGACTATTTTATAAAATAAATTACTTTGTTTTGCAAAACTTTTCTATGTACACACACACTATAATCATATATGCATAGTACAGACGTGGACAAATTATTAGCAATTTTTTGAAATTCATGAAAATTTATTGATTTATTGTATTTCGTAAATTTTGCTGAAGAGAGCTAGTCATTTGTGAGACACCACAGAACAGTATTATCACTGAGCGACATTTATAAGTTGTTTACGAATTTTTACATGGCAGTTGAGTGGATTCATTCAGTAGTCTGATGTAACATGATTACACGTGATTTTCAGGCGAGGAATGTTTGAATGGAGGAAAAGCCCGAGGGGCAAGTAAATTCGTCTTTGGAGATGAAATCACTGATAATATTCAGTTTAAAACCTTTCTTAATAGGAAAAGAACTTGCTGGAGCAGTTACTGGTTCATTTACGAGTGTCTTGTGTGCATGTAGGGAGGTTCAAGTGTGATTTTGTATGTTTGCTTGGAGAGGATTCTTTAAATTGCTGTGAACTGTAGTTTTGGAGCAATGGGTACGAGAAAAAAATGTGTCGTCAAAGAAACGAGCGAAAATTCCGACTCTGCTAAACTTGAAAAACATGTCCAAGTTGGAGATTAGCTGAAACGTAGGTTCCAGTGCATCATATGTTTTTCATTTGCAGAAAACTTAACGTTGTGAGAATGCATTGTCACCAAAACTTAAAGGTGTTTTCGGCCGAAAATCATCCCTATCAGCCTATGCAGACTGACTGCTGGTAAGGGAATCCAAAATGCCTAGTAACTTCTACACAACTACAGGGGATGCTCGCAAATGCTGGTGTCCATATTTCATAGAGTATTGTTCGTCGCCGATTCTTTGAGAGGGCTGGAAGCTAGGTGTTCCAAAAAGAAACAACTGACTCCGGCAATGATGAAGAAACTATATCAATGGGCCAGGCGGCACCAGGATTTGACTACAGATGATTGAGAAAAGACGTTTTACTTCTCATTTGAGTATAATAATACATCATTTAAGTGTAGTTTGATAGATTGCAAATATACCGGTTGCCAGTATTTTTGGTTACTGAACGAATTTTAATGTGATTCATGTGGACTTCAGTAATTTTAAAGTCATTAAAACATGGTCATTTATCCATAGGATGTATTCAGTGATGAGACCATAATTTCTGTAGAAGAAGAGAACTCCCAGTATGTGAGGAGAACCGAAGGTGAAGTCTTTAAGACAGATTAAGTAAGACAAAGTGTGAAATCTCCAACACGAGTGATGGTATGGATCTGCATTAGTATGAAAGGAACGGGACATCTCTATGAATAGGAGGGAGCATGAACGCAGGGCAGTATCAAAAACTTACCATAGAACATATTTTGTCACAGTTGTGTGAATGGTTTTCATCTGGGGATCCGATTTTTAGCATCGTGTCACAAGGCTAAGGCTATTTCCAGGTCTTTGAAGAAGAAAGGCGTCCTAGTCCTTCCGTGGCCTGGGAACAGCCCATATGTGGACGACAGTATCCAACATCAGAAGCCAGCAAATAGAAGTGGTGAATAATGCATGGTACAGTGATCCAGAAAATAAAGAACTTTCGTTGTGCGTTAACAAACAGATGCCAAAACGAATCCAGGCATAATGTCAAGTCAAGGGTTTCCATATAAAGCACTGAAATACTACGATATTACGTAGAATGCAGTGGGATACACACTTGTTCAGTTACTAAAACGTTTACAGACGTATCTTTTTTTAATTTGTGATTTTCTTCAATTTTTATGTGAAAATTCTAAAATTGCTAATAATTTGTCCACATCTGTAGATAAGGTACTTGGTTGGGAAAAATACAGTTCCTTTTCTTACATTGTAATCTGGAAATCCGTAGATCGTGGCCTACGAAAAGTCAAAATTCGTGCTCGCCAAATAAGTGAAAACTGTTCAAAGAAGTAAAAGGTAAAAAGAATTCGATAGAAATAAAAACAGTAAAACTTCTTGGCTTAGAACCAAAATTGTGTACAGTTAAATGTGAATTTAGAGAAGAACTGACTTGCCTATTCCCTGTTTCTAAGTGTAAAGGTAAGTACGATTTTTAGAAGTTTAATATCCCTTTTGAGCACAGATGTTATAAAAGGCAGTTTGAGTAATGGCAATGAAGCTATAATTGCAAGGTAATGTTCAAGGCGTGTCCTAAAAGTAAGGTTACGACGGCTAGTATTCTCTCTTAAAATGAGTATTTGGCAAAAATGTCTACTACAGGACGTAATAGCTGCCATTGACAAACACTTGTTAAATCGAGATACTAGTTTCTGCATCCCAGTCATAGAATTCTAGCGCCTGCAGCTGGAACCACATTTCAACTTCGTTCTTGTTGTTATCGTTGTGAAAATATCCAGCAAGATGTTTCATCAGATAAAGAAACATGAGTTATCAATATCCGCTGAGCGCTTACTTTGTGCTTGGAGAAAATGTAGAACGGAACACATTTGATATTGGCGAGATTCTTGATCGGTGCGGCCGTTGTAAACACGTGTTTCTTTCACTAATTCCACGTAGTAATGAGGAATAGCCGCGAAAGGGAAGAGGAAGGCTGACAGTCTGTCAATATATATATATATATATATATATATATATATAAACGCATGAAGATATTGTCTTGTCTACAGAGGGTAGTAACCTTAGTTTACGAATACACCTGATACGTAATTGGCACAACTGGTTTAGCAATATTGCTTATGATTTATCAAGTTCGGAGAGCAATAAATTACAAAAGTTTGTTTTCTGTTCTTGGGAAAAAACCGACATGTCATGCTGGAAACCGGGGTTCCATAGAGTACGGATAAATATAAGGGGTTTCAGCTGCTCTTTCCGCTGAAACTATATTACTGAGTGGAGACTGTGGCGCCACTACTCAAAACAGTTGGGTACCACCAACCACTAAAAGCAAGAACGAATCAAATCATTCAGAGCGCGTGAGTCGGATAGAATTAGCCAATGATAGTTAGCTACTAACAGTAGCAGACGATGCAGTTAGTTATAACGCTAGCCTGTAGTATCGTTGATATATCACTTTTGTTGCATTTTGGCAAAGATTCGAATTGGATATGTACGGAGTGGTGCATTAGGATGTTCAGTGCTGGGTTCATTCTTCACTCCAGTCGGACTTTTTTACTCATCAATGTAACTTCGCGTACAGAACATAAATATTTTTTAAATAGTGGCTGTTATTGAGATATCCCATTTAACAAATATTTAATTCAACTGTCAAAAGTGTTCATTCTTGAGGTTGTTTAAGTAACAGATGTTTATAAACTACAGATAATTTAAATGGAGCACTATCTGCATGAGTGAAAAATGTGTGGATACATTCGCTCATTTTCACTCTGAATTTAAAGTTCATCTACTATTAGGTATATAAAGACATAAAACTAATTTCCAAAAATACTTTATTAGCACTTACTTTACATCATTATCAGTCTGTTTCATAATTCTTAGCACAACCTTATATCTATGATAATACTTCATAAATGCAATATACAATCTAGATATTTTTACGGTCTATATTATTCTTGACTAGTTTTGGATTAATCCAAAGAAGTCTACTTTTGCTACAAAATATGGTAATGAATTTAAAGGAGTTCAATACGATAAATCATTTATGTTTCATTCACCAAAGATCTTTGATTTTCTTCGCATAATTAATACTGTACTTAAAAAGTATTATAATAAAGTTTTGATAATGATACAAAAATATACAGTACAATACCAAAATTAAATATATCCGTTTTCTTAATTTTTTTCTCAATTATTGTCAGCAAAACCTACGTAAAATAGTTGCCAGCACGTCGCTTGACCGTTACAATTACTTATTGATTTGTGCCAGTTGAACGCAATTACATACGCTTAATATTGCACGTTCAGTGCACAAGGGAATAAAGTCCCCACTTTTTCAGTGATTTTGGACATACATCTTCATATCTGAAGCTCCTTTCAGAGCTTAGAAAATTAATGTCCAGATATTGTAAGTAGCTCATATGTATTAATTAAAAATTTAAAAAAAAAAAGTACTTCAGCGTACCACACGAACTTTCTCTCTCTCTCTCTCTCTCTCTCTCTCTCTCTCTCTCACACACACACACACACACACACACACAAAAATCAATCAGAAACTGGACTTTATTCCCTTGTGCTTTGAACGCCACATCAATCTACTAAGGAGTCAAATTTTCAAACATTTTTGGTGCCTTGAATGAAACTAGAACGATGGCAATTGTTACTTGTAAGTACTTGATTTACGCAAGATACTGCTGTCAAGAGCCAATGTATCGTGGGAGAGTAATAACGTCTGTTGCATTTAGTGTTGAAACAGTGGCGAGTTAATACTAAGTACTTCTTCAAATATACAATCCACAAAATGCATATTATACCAGTTCCAAACCAATTAAATGCAATTTTTACTAGGATTTATTTTAACCACGTTTTGAGACTTGAATCATTCACACACTCAGAATAAGACTGTCGTAACTCTAAAATGTCAGTTTTACAGATAATAATAAAAAAAAAAAAATATCGTATTTTATTATATTTTCTATTTCTTTTGGGGGAAAACTAGAAAAACCTTTCTTCAAAACATACAAATTCAGTTTACACATTAAAACTTTGTAATTTAAAATATATTTTGAGTTGAGTTGATTTTGAGTTGAGTTGATTTTGAGTTTAACGTCCCTTTTCAGCAGTTGAGGCTATATGAGACGTGGACCTACTGATTAACGTGGAATCCGAACCACATGAGCTCCCTCTGGTAATCGAACCCGGGTCTCCCGCGCCAAAGGCGCGTACGCTAACCTCTTAGCTACTGAGGAGCTCAAAATATATTTTGAATCACGACAAATGTTATTTTGGGAGTGTGAATTCTCAGCTTAATGAAATATGTTTTCCTACTGATGAGAGAACATGATCAATGGTTTCGTTTAGTAATTTCTGTAAATGTAAAACTTAACCGTTTAGCGTCAATGATCAACTTCTATCCAAGAGAAATAGTACAGTAAAGAAACTATTTTCCACCTACATCAGCGTGAAAAAGGAATATTAGTATTTCTCTAATTATGTACATTTCTTAAGCTCTCACTAGATATTTGTATACAAATTATAAATTTTCATTTTAAGTAAGATAGTTACCACACTCTACAGTTTTCACTCTGTCATAACAGGTATTATACATTTAATCAAGAATATAAACTAATGCGGATTCTTTATACAGGATGTTTATGAACTCAGTCAGTACCAGAAATGTGAGTAGTGGTTCCTTACATAAAATGAAAAAAAAAACAAAGTTCTAATAAACATGGTCGAAAAAAAAGCCTCCTTTCAGATTATATATATATATATATATATATATATATATATATATATATATATATATATATATATATATATATATATATATATATATATATATATATATATAATAGAGAGAGAGAGCAACTTGAGAGAATAATTCCAAAATCTTGCTGAAGGACGAATGTGAATATACTAAAAACATTTCAACTATGATATACGCTACTCTTCTTCACACACAACTATTCTACACATTGAAACACACATTATCTATTAATAGTCTGCTCGTCTGGACAACTGGAACCTATTTGTCATTCTATGTCTACATATTCAAATTTTACAATGTAACATACTACAGGAATAGCTTGCATAATGTAGTTAATTGACTGTAGAAACAAACAAACAAAAAAAAAAAAAAAACAAAAAAAAAACGCGCCACGCAAAAGTGCGTTGTTCAAAGTCTATCTACAATGGGTTGAATTTGTTAATCACAAAAATTTAGAATAATAAACCAGTTTCAAAATATTAAAAATATGAACTACACAAATACAAGAAAATTCTTTTCAAATAAGTTTAAAAATGAATAAATTAATGCAAAAAATTCAACATGAAAGTTGTAAGAAAAAGAGAGAGAAAAAAACAAAACACTTCTTTAAGCAAATTATATCTTTGTTTTACAACCTGTAGGCACAATGAGACGGACAATTAATGAAAGTGAAAGATTATGAAAAAAAAATTGATGGAATGAAAATATAAGAGGAAGGAGAACCCTGAGAAAATCCAAGGACTCGATGATGTTCATAACTCACATGGCCTAGGCAGAAGAGGTGAGTATTCCGCCACTAAGCCATTATGCCTCATTCTTCAACATCGTCACAGCACAAGCCAATACTCTACTGAATTTATACTATTTTCCAACTATGTACGCATACGTGCTACTTACTGCTTTCATTTGGGTATTGTTAATAAAAAAAAAAGTTACAATAAAAGCAGCTGACAAAATTAAGGTAATAAAGTAGGGTTTTTTCCTCAGTAGAGAGTATTTTAAATATTATGTACCCATTTGTGTTATGCTGTTCAATGGTGTCGTCTGAATATATGCTTCACAATTTTTGCACTTTCTGGAGTTATATGGTAAACATCAGAAAACGACAATTAATGGCTGCTTTGAATATTATATTTCATATTCAGAAAAAAAAAAAAATGTCGCTGAACTCCGGGGATTGTCAAATAACAGAAAGAAAGAAACTAATAAATGTAAGTTCTATTTTTTTTTTTTTTTTTTTCAGAGCCATAAAACTGCTGAAATTCCAAATAGGTAGCCTAAGCAATTCGAGAATATGTATACACACTAGTACAAATTCTACCAAGACACCGATGTTCAAGAACCTTCGATTCCCACCGACCTGGAAAGCTCAGGGAATTCAGCTTCTCCGAAAATGTCCTGGAAAAGTCAGCGAATTTTATCGACGAATTTTTACTTCTCAGAACCCATTTGTCTTTTTGCCTTACCCGGCTATTTCATAAGGGATGTTCTATGAAATAAATTAGTTTGTCTTGCAAAACTTTTTCGTGCATAAACACTATATACATGTACATACATAATAAATGAGGAGTCTCTTGATTAGGAAAAATACAACTGCTTATTATTATTTACGTTCTATGTATCGTGTAAAGTCAGAGTGAACAAACTTCACTTTCCGCTGATTTGTGGATTTAGTAATGTTTAGGTAGTGGAAATATGGTTCAATTTTGTAAAGACAGACAAAACCACTGGAAAAGCGTGTAAGGTAGCGACATCAGATGACGAAAATATCAACTTTGCGAAACGGCTTGTATTTCTTTGTACCGTACTGAACTAAGAGATATCGAACATGACTGCCAGCAGAAGCGTTCATGAATTAAGAACCGAGAAACCTAGAATAAACATTGGGACAGAAAGAGAGGGCTCTTTTTCCAGGAATTCTAAAAACTGTTCACCCCTTTGGACCTTCCCCTATTAGTCTTCGCGACACGTGTTAAAAGATATATGATCCCTCCTGGCTAAAAACCAATGTTGCCTCAATTCCTTTCCTTCTGTTTTCTTTTTCTTTCTTTTTTTAAATACTTGGTCAGTTTGCGTGAGAAAATATATTGAGTCTGTATACTTTTGCGAGTGATTTGTTTTGTCTCTTTTCCATCCTTGTGTTCTTTATTTTATTCCACATTCTTTTTTTTTATTTCGTGTTTATTTTTATTTATTTCGTTATATAATGGCGAACATATTCAGGCCATGGCTGATCGGTGAATCTTCGGGACATGAAGTGATGCCTGACGAGGTGCCTACTGCAAGTACTTCTAAGGAGAGAACGCCAAAGAAAAGGAGATCTGTTGTCGGAAAGGGAGGAAAGTTACGGAAGCAAACCATTCAAATTGTGCAGAATGTTAAGACGTTTTGTTCGTTGATATCGTGCAAAGTAACAGCGGTATGTTATATCATAAGAACATCCACAAACTAGTTAGTGAGGCAACAGGTGTCAGTGTGAATACAGGAAGAGAGTTTCTTATTTGGACTTAGAGCAGTATGAAACTCCCACAAAAAAGCGTGTAGCTAGAACTAAATTTCCCTTTGATAAAAATCGACGACTTTTGCAGGGACTTGTTGCGTCGTACAATATATGAGTTTTATAAGAATGGAGAAGCCCCAAGAGAAAAACTGACCCATGCTATCAAGCAAAAGCAGCCAGAACGGACTACGAGTTCCCATATAGCAGCAGAACACTAAGCAGACTTCTGCATAGCATGGGATTTAAGTACAAGACTATTGGAAGGAAACCTGCCAGGGCTGAATCTCAGGAAGTTATCGCGTGGCGGTTTCGATATCTAGAGATGATCCAACAACTGAGATGGGAAGGCTATTGTGATTTGTAGCTAGACGAGACTTGGTATGACGCTAACACGTGTAAAATGAAGAACTGGTCTGACGACACTGAAAATTGTACAACTGCGACTTCCGGGGGAAAAGGAGAACGGATTGTCATTTTGCATTGTGGGGGACGGTCTGGTTTTCTTCAAGACGCGCTTTTCGTGATCCAGAAAATAATGGTCGACGCCCCTGCAGACTTTCATGGAACAATGACTTCAGATATTTTTGAAATCTGGTTTTTAAATTCTGTTTTGATGTGTTTGGAGAAACCGAGTGTGATAGTCATTGACAATGCTTCATACCACTAACGAATTATTAATCCCAAGCCTAACTCTTCCTGAAACAAAGCATTCATTATTAATTATATGATATCTCATAATATTGTAAAACTCATCTAATTTGTAATTTATAGAAAGAAAGCAAAAATAAATAAGAACGAGTAAAAAGGAAATAATCGGAGAAAAACGCAACTATTCCAAATTAATTTTCACTGCATAGAAAAGATTACTTTTCTTACTTCATCCAATCAGCCTTCAGCATTAGCCGGGAAACAGACATACAGACAGAGCAGAAGATTGAAAAAAATTCAACGAAACTGCAAACCTAAGATAGAAACGCATTGAGGAGAGCTTTCCCATCGCCAGGAAATCGATTTGCTGAGGTATGGATGTTTCATCGCTCGAAGAACGCCATACGAAGTTACAAATAGGACTAACGATTTGTAACATTAATCTTTTTGCCTCTAAAACTCTGTCGCGCAAGATCTCTGTGTGCGAGCTCATCCTATTTGCTTTACTTCATCACCGAAAAACAAATTAATATGAGGAAGAAGATATCCAATATGTAAAAAGACTGTTTTATAAACCTTTGGATCCTTCAGAGTACTTAGAAGATACCCTCGACGTCTTCCCAAAAAGAGGGAAGTCGCCGAAAACATCGCATTCACAGAAGAGAAGGGACGAGACGATTGCTAGTCGACTACGATGCTGGGACTCCGGCTCCTTATTGGTCACCGCACAGGACTGATCTTCCAGCAATTTCGATGTCCAATGAATTAGAGGACTTTCCATTCTTCTTTATGGACTAAATAAGTGCCACCGAATAACTTCTACAAACTGTGTTAGTGGTGAAGTGTTGTGTGAGTGTTGGTGCCAATTACGACGAACTGGAATGGAAAACTTAGTCCATAAGTAGTAATCATTTATTGATATACATCTGAATCTATTGCAGTTACTTTACAAATGCCTATAACTCTGCTCTCCCGTCTGAATGTCTGTTTTTAGGATAAGTGTTGTTTTCAGTCCGATACTAATCAAAATTTTCCCAGAAACTAGATCCCAAATTAGATTCATTTTAAAAACAAAGGTACTTGCATTGAGCCTCACACACTACCTTTGCTGTTAATGGGTGTTTCCTTTTGCTCACATTTTCCTCCACGAAATTTGTGTACCTTTTTTTATTTACTCAAATAATCTCCCTAGTAGAATAAACATGAGAATACGTTCTAGATTTGTAGGTATGGAAACCTCATCTGGAAAAGAGCGTTTAGTGTGCTCTGTGCCTCTGAGCCCAGGTAAGCCTCAGTAGCATAGGCACACAACGATATTGAAGTCCCTAGTCCCGTGTCAATCAAACCAGTTCTTCTCCAAATAATTAAACAAAAGAGAAAGCATGAAAAGCGCTTCGTTATTGACGAAATGACTGCATCTCACGGGCATATAGTATTGAGCCTCCCTCCGCATCATTGCATCTTGAATCCTATCGAGATAGTGTGGTCAGAAATTAAGCGAAAAGTCGCGGCACAAAACCTCAAAGGACGACCTGTCAACGAATTACTGGAAATACTGCTATCTGCGTGTGATAGTGAAAAATGGATTAACTACATAAGACATGTAGAAAAAATCGAAGACAGTTATCGGGACCTACATCATATTTTTGATGACGCATACACTACCCCTTTCATAGTGAAAATTGAAGACTCCACGTCAAAAAGTGAACAAACAAATTCTGACTCAGAATCGGAGTAAAAGGTAATTACTGTCTTCTTTATTTTCAAATAGAGTATTAGTTTCTATTTATTAATTTCCAGTATTTTCCAGCCAATCGTTTTCTAAAACTAGCAGGTTCTTTCGACGCACCAGGAGTGGGTTCTTTTCTTAATTGTGTTTATTCAATTTTTAGTGTCGATTTAGAATCGTAACCGTAAAGGAGGAAAACAATTACGCTTACCGTCCGTTGCACGCACAGTTACATTCCCGCCGCTCGAAAGAAGTGCATGTTTTTGTTTGTGCTTTCAGTGTTTTTACAATATCAAAGCGTATACAACTCAATTTGAAATCGTTTTTAATCAACACTGAGAAAAAAGGTGCAGTTTTACTATACGGATCCATAATATTAGTAGGAGTAAGAGTAGGAGTAGGAACGGGTTTGAAGCCTCACAGGGGTTGGTTGGGTTCTATTCTTGACATAAAATGGGCAAATTAAAGACTTGCCCAAGTTTTTCTGTACATTTTCAATCTGTAGATCCGTATAGTAAAACTGCACCAAAGAAAAAAGCAAGTGGTGAACAAGAATGTTTAGATGATAATTCTTCCAGTGATTCTTGTGAAACTATTCAAACTGGACTCACAGCTGCAGTGCAAGGTAAGATAAGCGGCTCTAACTTAACATTTTGTTCTGCAATGGATGACATTGAGAGTTTTGTAGAACAGAAATGTGTAATTACAAATTAAAGCAAAATACCACATTTTTACAAAAACTTGGACACCAAATTCAACCTATCAATTTTCACTTGTCCTTGAGTCAGATCAGAATTGTAAATTCAATATAGAGTGGTTAAGTGATTTTCCTTGGTGGTTGTACAGTAAAGAGATTGAAGGTGCATACTGTAAGGTGTATGTGTATGGTTTGGGCTGGACGAAGGAGGAGAAAAACAAAAAACTCCTCTCGGGAATTTAGTGAAAACGCCCTTGAAAAAATACAAGCATGCGCTGGAAATGTTTCGGGAACATGCAAAAAATCTGATCACAAAAGTGCCATTGTAAAAAGTGTCAATTTTGTAAAAACTTTTGAAAATCCTGAACTTGCAATTGATATATTGCTCAATGCTGAAGCCGAAAAAAGAATAATTGAAAACAGACAGCGACTGATTCCATTGTCAAAACCATAATCTTCTCTGGCCAGGAGAATATTCCTTTTCGTGGTCAGCATGATGTCAGAATAATTGTACTTGATAAAGGTACTAAAAAAATTGAAGGTAAATTCAGGTCACTGCTAAGATTTCGCATTGATGCGGAGGAATGGGACTTGAAAAGCACATGAAAACAGCGCCAAAAATGTAAGACTATCCAAAATGAATTAATCGCGTACTATGGTAGTATCATAGAAAAAAATGCAAATGAAATACAAAATTCAGAACTGTATTCTGTGATCGCCGATTAGACAACAGATGCTAGCTCAGTTGAACAACTGTCTGTGTGCATTCGTTATCTTGACAATGATTCGTTAAAGTGAAAGAAATGATTTTAGGTTTTATTCAAGCTAGTGATATCACAGATGAAGATGTTGCAGAAAGTATTTTGAATAATTTTCAGAACTAGGTTTAGATCTGTGTCACGAGGGCAATCATATGATGATGGAGCCAACATGGCAAGAAAGGTAAAAGGGGTACAGAATAGGGTCCAGGAACTTAATCCGTTGGCAATATATATATATATATGCATTGTGCTTCCTACCAGTTAAATTTATCTTTAATACATGCTTGTTCTGAACCAAGTATTAGAAATATGATAGGTACAGTGACAGTAGCTAACTTTGTGGGGGACTCAGCCCTACGAATAGAAATGATGGAAAATTTAATCATTAGTCAACGTCCTGAAGAAAAGAGGCACAAACTTAAAACTTTGTGTGAAACTCGTTTTGTTGAACGCCATGATAGCATTATATATTTTTTCTTCATGTGTTTGATTCTGCTGTTGCATTTATAAATTGTGCAGATGAAAAAGTGCCATCTATAAAATCCACTGGAGTCCTATCGCCTACTAGTAAATCTGATTTTATTGTTGCACTTAACATTGTAGGCACAGTGCTTGGTCTTACTCGGAGCTTCATCAGTGTTACACAATGATAGATAATATTCTGCAGCGGAGTACCGTAAGCAAAGCAAAATGGAGTTGTAATCGCATGTCCTCGAACAGTTAAAAGACAGGTACACAGATCTAGTGTAGAAGTATCAAATCCTCATGAGTTTTACAAAAGGAATGTTCACTTTCCATTTTTGGGCCACCTTAGACATTCTCTTCAGTTCAATCTGATATTCTCCCCTTTTTAAACTGTTGCCAGCCTTTGTGAAAGAAGTTAAAGAAAATGATGTTGAATCTGCTCGCAAATACCCGGAAGATTTTGATGGTTGTGAAGCTGCACTAAAAAAGTAAAGTGGCTCTTCGACGTGAGCATGGGAAAAATAATCACCTAACAGTGCAATAGAAGCAGGTACACTATTCACTTAGTGTTCTACCCCAATATAAAGAAATTTCTTTACTTGCTGTGTGTCCTTCCGTTAAAACATGTTCTGCTGAAAGGAGCTTCTCCACTTTGAAATTGGTTAAGTCATATCTGCGGACAACAATGAGTGAAGATAAACTAAATGGACTTACTCTAATGAACATTCACAGAGAAAAATGTTTCCATTAGTGTTGAAGAAGTTATAGAGCATTTTTCTTAAATGCATCCCCGACAATTGCAATTGTTGTTCCAGTATACCAGGTAAGGTCAAACCTGAAGTATTACATTTGGCGTAAATATTGTTACTTTTTCATTGTATTTTGTATACTTGTTACATTGAGGTTGTACAGCACGTTTATAGTTCCTTATACTTATGATTCCTTAATGCAGCACGTAGAGCAACATGTATAAATAATTTAGAAAGTTTTTCTTCAATTAAACTAACTCATGTTGAAATATACATATCTAAGACCCCCCCCCCAAATATTTCCTGGATCCGCTCTGTTATTATGTACCAGTCGCGATATAAGAACAATATATTTTGCCGTGGTGGAAATAGTCCAAATAATCTATAAATGAGTAAACTGCCATATGAAGATTCGCCTATGAAGAGTAGCTACACGACAGTGAAAATACTTTTGGTGAACAACTGCACCATTGACTCTGTGTGTTAATGTCGGAGATGCATGGTAATATTCTTTATATTAATTTATTACTTCACTATGAAAGGATAATGTACCCGTCGGGTCGTTCTTTTTCCGGGTCTGACATTTCGCTGGGCAACTATTCTAGCGTTGCCAAGTTGCCAAAATAGCTGAGTGCTACGCAAAACGCTTGGTTTTACCACGGAATAAAACGACCTAGTGTTTTCCTGTTAATTTTAGAAGCGAATAAGTTAAACATTTTCATTGAACCTTTTGATACTCTGATGTTTTTCATCAGATATGGGATTCTCAAACAGACATGTCTGTTAGGCCATACTACTACCAATTTGTTTTCGGCAGAATGTTTTACTTCACTGTTCTCTTATTGACAAATGACGAATTCATGATATCTGAATTTGAATGGTTACCATCCTGCCATTCGCCTGGTGAGACGGAGGAAACTTAGGATGGCTAACAGGAGCAGGATTCGTGCCCATGCTCGACCCATCCAATACCGTTTCGTAGGCAGACACGCTACCCCTAAGACCTCCGTCTGAGTGAATTCATGGTATTGTTTTATTCTTTGATAAAATCCAAATGTACAACAAAGCTTATTGCATACTTGCAGGCGGCAGCAGCAGCGCAGAGGACAGCCTGCAATCTACATACACAATGCACAGGAAACAGATAAAAAGGAAAGGCAGAAATCCGGCAGCTTCGAAGAAGAATGTGAGAAAAACTAAACGTAATGTTGGTTTTCCATAGACTGATATCAAAGGCAAACAACTTCCTGGAAAAACGTTTTGTTCCAGCACACTATTTACATCCTTTCCAGTGTTTGTTTAAATTGAGCATTAGTGATATGAAATATTATGCTACAGCAAGTTGGAAAACTCAAACGGCCATTATAACCTCATCGGTTCACAGTATCAATATAAAAACGACCACACAGTAGTGATTCGCATCGACGTACTCAATTTCGCGAACAATTTCTGAAGAATTCTACCGGTGAATGTGTTCCAGTGTGCAAAAAGGTGTCGCAAGGAGAGTTGTGTGATAAAAGAAAAGAAGATATCATATCCCAAGCAATAAAACTTTTTCCGAGAATGAGGCTTCTGCAATAAATCAGATTAAGTCATTTCCCATCTACATCAGCCATTATTGCACACCAAAATGATGCTCGGCTTCTACCTCCCGGTTTAAACTTCACTAAGATATACGATCTCTATAAAGAAAAATGTAAATCAAATCATGGTTCGCATAAAAGTATAAAGTTATCTAAACTTTAAACTGCCAGAAGATACATGCAAGACATGTGATGTGCTGAAAGTTCAAATGTCATTGGGGCAGGAGAAAGGTCCGAATGCAAATGCAGAGCTGTTAAAGAAGTTGAAAGAGAACAGGATCAATAGTTTCACCACCAACGTGTGGAAGTCGCAAACACGATTAAATATTATGACTTTGAGGCAGCTGCAGAAAATAAAATTACATGCATAACGTTTGACCTTCAAAATACATTGTCAGTACCACGTCTGTCAACTAATATAGCTTCCATAAAAGTCAGTTATAACTTCAGTACTCACAACTGTAAGTGGACGGCCCTCCTTCCTTTTTGTCATTTATTATATTCCCGAAATTCCCATCTCGTGTGGAATGTGGCTTCCGATTTGCAGCGCATATTTTTCGTCTCAGGTACAGCAACACTCTTCTTCGTAGCACCCAGCAAACAGATTGTAGTAGGTGTAGTTGTCTCACACTTCCAGAACAAAGACAATATGGTGGTGTAAATAGCAACAAAAAGTAGTTCGTCAAAAGCAATGATCATCCGCGCATATTTTAGTGTTCTGTGCAGTGAAACTTTATTGGATAAGTGAAAACCTATTATAAAATTGGATCATATATATATTATACAGAGTTAATGACTTTCGTTTATAATATAATAAGCATTCTTGTACTGGCATAGGAATACAGACGCTATAAGCTATTCCACGCAACCTGATAGGAAAAAGAAGAAGTTTTTTCCCCCACCACGCTCAAGTACAGGTGAATGTTGCTGTTCCATCTTCCATCAGCCCCCGCACACGGAAGTATAGAGTGTACCTAAATATGTCTAAATATAAATTACAACTTTCATAATAACACTAGTATTTTAAAACAATTACATTTGCCTGTATTATAATGAGATAAGTAATACGTGTTATTATAATGGAAATTTTATTGAACAGTTGTATTGTTTATTTTCCTTCTTTTTCGCAGTCGGGCTTGTGGCATAATGTTGGAATGGCAAGGGATGGCAGGGTTGGTAATTCAATGGGTATTTATTTATTGATACAATAATTTCATAATAATATAAAATTAAAAACCAAGTACAATATATATGGGTAAATTATCAGAGCGTGAAGATGATAACAATAGAACCTGAAATGCTTTAAAAAAAACACTTGTCGTTCCCTCTCTTATTAACAGATGTTCTTACATTAAAAAGAACTATATATATACACACACGGATAATATTGTTCCAATTATAATTTTGTTTGTTGAGCCCCTCTTGCAGAAGACCGGGAAATGACTTTTTATTGTCTTAGAAATATTATCTATCTCCATTAATAGGAATAATCATTTGCAGTACTTAACTTGCAAGAGAGAGACGTTTATGGCGTGCAGAATATAAAATGAGTTCTACGTCCCACGATTATTGGGATTTAGATTTCTGGGATTTCTGCATCTAGGGCCATTTAGCCCGTCATATGTGCTCATCGAGCACACTACCCGGAGAAATGGAAGGAAGGAAGCGGCCTGGGACCTATAAGTTAGGTACCACCCGGGCATTTGCCTGGTGTGAATGAGGAAAACCCAGAGAAACCTTATTCAGGGTGGCTGGCCTGTAACAGCGTTATACACTTTTTCGACCGAGTGGCCCCTCCGGGAATCGAACCCGGGACCGCTCGCACCGAAGGCGAAAGTGTTGGCGACTACGCTATTCCACGGTTACGCCGGCTAGGCTAAAGGAGACGATGATGATGAGAAATGAATAAAGTGGTCGAATGAAGAAAGTGAAAGGAAACGGGAGAACCCGAAGAAAACCCACATACAAGGTATAAAATCGAAAACCAAGTACAATATGTATGGGTAGATAAGATGATAACAATAGAACCTGAAATGCTAAAAAACCACAAAAAAACCTCGTTTTCTCTCTTATTAGCCGATGTTCTTACATTAAAAAGAATAATAAGAAAAAGAATTATATATATATATATATATATATATATATATATATATATATATATATATATATACACTGATAATAATGTTCTAATAATAATTGTGTTCGCTGAGCCTCTATTAGAGAAGACGGGGAAATGATTTTTTATTGTCTTAGAAATATTATCGGTCTGCATTAATAGGAATAATCATTTGCAGTAATTAATTTGCAAGAGAGAGACACTTATGGCGTGCAAAATATAAAATGAAATCTTTCTGAGTTTTCGTCCCACAGTTATGCCGGCTAGGCTAAAGGAGATAGTGATTATGAGAATGAATGAAATGGTGGAATGAAGAAAGTGGGCGGGAACGGGGCATCCCCGAGAAAACCCACGCACACGTTTTTGTCAACCACAAAATTTACTTGGCGCGAGCTGGGATCGAACCAGGGACGCCATGTACCATAGGTGAAAGCTCTACCACTGAGTCACCGCGGCCCCGGGTGTGCAGGATAGTGTAATGTTGTGACAAGGGTTGATTATTGTGTAAGATAGAAATAGTAATGATAAATACTGGTTCGTTCAATCATACAAAAATAACGAACGCTTTGGCTTAAAGATCTCAAAGGCTCATCGTAGCAGAACCAAACTTTTCCATTAGATTTTAATCTGCAAAATGTCAATCTTTGTTATCAACCATCCTTTAATGATCCTACTTTACATTGTCCGGAAGCCTTCTCTTTCTCCCAGCTAATAGTTTCCTTCGCCTCGGCTTTTTGAATAGGACTTGGTGACTTGGTGCGCATTTCCCATACAAGCAACGTGTCATGTCGATCTTATACGTATTAATTTTGCTATCTCTTTAATACACGGTGACATGTAGTTGCTGTGAAATAAAAGCTTGTATAGCGTTTTAATTTACCTGAATGTATACCTCTTTTGCTCCAAATATTTTTATCAACATTTTATTTTCGAAACCCGGCAGTTCGAGTTCTTGTATTCGTGTTAGGGATTAGCTTCCACATTCATACAAAATTGGACAGATTGAGCTCTTAATGATCTTAATGTTTTCGATATTTGTTAAGACAATAAAATGTTTTACAGTGGGATAAACTTTAGTACGTAAATAATATGCAATACTTTTCTACAAACAAAAATTAAAAAACAGTAATTGTTTGTTACTCGAGGTTGATAGCTAAAAGAAACAGGAGTGCTTTCTCAACATTAGGTGCAAGCGAATTGACGTACGAATTTAGAATTTACACGATTATATTTATTAGAAAAGTTTCCCTCCCTGTGAAGGTCAACGACTAGCTTTCCCCTTCTGCAGTGGAACGTGGTGGGAGGTAGGGGAGTTTCCTATCCGGTTGCCTGGAATAGACTTTAGTAACTTGCCCAACAGGTGCCCCACGGGGAGACGGATGGAGTCTCTCGCAACAAGAAATATGCAACAAAAAAGGCATGATTAGTTATTAATCGAACAAAAGTTACGGCTAAATATTACTCTATAAAGTTGTGACGTTTCATTTCGATTAAAAGTATAAACTCATCATATTTGGATTAGTAAATATGATGTTACAACAAACTTTGCTGAAAAGGAACAAACTACGCCATGATGTAGTTCTACAAAGTGAAAGGAACAAAAATTTTCATTATTCTACAAAATTTACCTCATCGGAGCAATTCACTTTGGATGTATAATTTGAACCGAGAAGAAGCAGAGGGAATCAGCATGATAACCCTCCCCCCCCCACACACAATCCCTAATTACGTGTGAAAGTGTGTACAGTGATTAATTATCATTAGTGAATTTTTAAGCCGGCTCATCGATAAAAGAAGCTATTCTTAATATTACAAGTGTTTAAATTTGGGCTAATCTAAAAATTAATAAAAGTTGTATAAAAAGGAAGTTTTCTTTTGCGTTACATTTTTTTTAATACTAGTAGAACTATCATATCGTGCATTCACATTATGTAGTGAGATTATATATCGCATACGTAAAGAATAGAAAAATTTAAATAAACAGATAAACTAAATAAGTATTCATGTTGTTGTGAAAATATCTATATATTTCGAAATACATATATTTCAACAATTAAAATTTTGTTTTCGTTTTTTTCTGAAATATGGTGTTATGATACGAATTTAGGCTTTATAATATGCATGAGTGTGGTTTATCATATTAATGTGTTTGTCAGAATGAAGCATGACTCAAAATTCTTGATACTGACAATCACATGGTTTGTTTCTTTCAAAATCACGTGATTGAAAACATTGATCATCCAGTTGTACTGTGGTTCAAATCTAGAAATCAACATGCAGTGGGCACAGATTGACCTAGAGTAGGCCACGAGTGGTAAGTGAAGTGCAAAGTATATTGTTTGTCTAACCTGGTTGGTAATGAAGGTAAACATAAGACTTTTTGGTTGATGTTTCACGCTAACCACAGCCACGTTATAAATTAAGGCCCGAACAATTGATTCTAACCACTGGTCACGTTATACAACATGGGAAACAATAAAGCTACAATGTATGTTTGGCATGAAGGCACAGCATCAAAGGGATCACCAGAAGTTTAGTCCTGTATTCTGAAGTACATATTCTGTATTCTGTATATCAACAGTAAAGAATTTGCAACAACATATATTGTTGCATGGAGTAATGCGTGTGGTGGTCAAAATAGAAATTTCAAAGTCGTATCGATGTGGATGTGCATTGTGCAGTGTGACACGAACACATCTGAAATGCTTCAACGTAACTCTCTAGAGTCCGAATATAGTTTTCTATCCAACGATCGTGATTTCTCACATATAGAAAAGCATCTGAAAATTCAGACTAACCTCTTTCATCTTAATAACTATTCGGAAGTTATCCGAGATTGTGGAAGAAAGAATGAATTTGAGGTAGTGCAAATGACGAGTAAAAATATGGTAACCACCAAATCATTGCCATCTCATCTCGTAAAGAGGAAAGTGAATTCGAATAAATGCAAATTTCCGTGGTTGAAGATAGATAAAGGAAATAAAAATGGAAAAGTGTAATTCTGGAATAGTGTGTTACAAGACATTTTCCAATATGGAAGAATATGACTGTCAACTTTTAAATGTGAAAGGACGGTCAAAAGATTTGGGTTCAGTACATTTGTCCTCTTTGTATCCATCTGGACATTTTATAAGTAGAGCAAGGAAGACAGATCTTCTTTCTCTCTTACAGTTCTTTCCACTAGTTCACTACTTATTTTACCAGAACCTGCAATCACTAGAAGATTATCGTGCTGAAGTTCATGAAGAACTTTAATCTGACCATGATGGTTTCGACAATTTCTGACTCTCATGAAGTCACTAATAAAGGATTTCTATTGTTGTATTTTTAAGGTCTGAAACATTTTCTAAAACTATTTTCCTATGTACGAGGGGTGTTTAGCAATTATTGTGCCTGCTGTAGAAGGCATTATCTGAAATAGATGAAATAGTATATGCAGCATAACCCTTTGAATGTTTAGAGACTAAGTGGAAAAATGACATATCTTCTGTCAGGAACAATAATTGTTGAACACCAGGGGCGCATCCACGGGAGGTCCACCAGGTCCGAACCCCCCAAAACTTCCTAACTATCTACATTAGTGCACTTTCACAGTAAAACAATACTTATTTAATAAGAAAATGATTGGTGTAGCGTGAAAACTTGATCTTACACTTCATCTGTACTCTTTCTCTTATAAAAACATCTAGTTCTATATTTTTTCCCCCGAAAATATAGGTGGAAGTAATATACAAATACTTATCGTCTTTTCGGGCGCAGAATAATACTTGTTCAATACTATATAGAAGCAGTGACTTGTAGTATTTTTGGGTGCGCGCCTGTTCAACACCCCTTGTATTGTAATACGTTGTCGAGTGTACTATCACAAAATTGTATACCAACCAAACTAACTCGAAACGGCTGTTTTCCGATGAATTTTTCATGTCGCAAAACTTTTCTTTTCTTTCTTCATTGAAATATTTTATGTGCATACTTTTGAAAAGCAAGTTGGAAAAAAAGACGACGTCGAAGAAGAATTGTTCTACAGAATTTTTCTGTGTAACATTAACCTTATTTTTCCTCAGTGATGAACATTCTGACATTTAGTTCAATCTGACTTTACACAATACTTATATAAACCTGGAAATTTGTAAATCGTGACCTGGAAAAACTGGAGAAGTCGCGGAATTCGTGCTTGTCAAGAAAGTAGGAACCCTGAAACCCAGACAACGCATTTTACATTTGGCTAGGTATCAGTATATCTACCAATTATCAACTTATTGTTCTAAAAATCTTTGTAGGAAGGGGGGGGGGGGGGGGTTGGAAATACAGATATTTCGATAGAACTTGTTCTGCTACAATTATTCGAACTGCTTTGGTTAGGTCTGTTTTCAAGCTCCGGTGCTTCAAAAATGAATTTTTCGCATTTTCTATGGGCCTTACCAGATACATTCTTACCCGACGCCGAGCACTGTATGGTTAATGTCTATGAAAGATAATAATGTAAAGATTAAACGTCATGTTTTATTTATTAAGAAGTATTATTCTAGAAGAACTATGACGTAAATTGCTTCCATTTGTTTGTAAACCGAACAATAATAAGAGTACAAAATGATGATTATGAATTACGTTCATCTATAAAGAAAATTGTAAAGAAATATTTAGTGGTAAATTTGAAGTTAGAGTTAATGTTCATGTATACACATGACTGTTTGGGTCATGCCTCGTATAAAGAATGGGCAATATTTCACAGAATACAACACAGAGTCATTGCTGAAGTTTGTGACAAGGAAGAACTCGCATGCAGTTACATGTAATTTATATGTCTTTTGGCTCTTCGTTGAGTTGGTGGATCGTTTAAGAATTATTTGTGCATTAAAAGGTCCTGACCTACCTGATATCTTCAGGACGAGTTAAGGCAAAATGCACTTCACAGCTTTCACTTTTGACACTGCTTAAAGAAACAACGGCTCTTGGTGTGCTATTTCTACCTATCTCAACTATTGGGAAATATCTGGTAACGCAAAACTTTATACTCGACATCCCTAGAAGGAGCCGACGATTTGTGTCAAGAAACGAAAAGAATGTTTTGAGTAGGCTAAAGCCTCTTCAAATTCTCGAAATTTTCTCTCAGTCTGATCAAAAAAGAGATTTTTCAGTATGTCCAGGTTGCAAACTTTTCTTCAATCGTAACAGCTTACGTCTTCGTATTTCTTTCTACATTTTTATATCAAATCTAAGGATATGTTAGATATCCGAAACCGTTACAAATTATAATTTAAAATAAAGTGGTTTTAAGCTTTGGTCAATGTTTCTTTTGTTAAAATCAAATCTAACATGGATCCCCTAATTCTTTACGGAAACGTTTCGAGAGCAAGAGAGAGAGAAAACAGTAATCATTTTAGCCAATTCTGTATATACACATATATTTCTAAATGTTTAAGAGTTTGTATGCTTAGTCTAGCTAATTGATGCTATCAACACATAAAGAAGGTAGTTGCTTTTGATATCTAAAGTGAAACTTATATAAAACCAAATCGCCACTGGCCAAAAGCCATCTGGCAGTAGAAAACTAAAGCTGATGTTAGTGCGTTTGTTTCTTTAATAAAATTAATTCTTGCGAATAATAAACGAAAGTCTTTCCAGTAGTTATATTAAAAGTCTGCCTTTGTCAGGCATTTTGCAAACAGGACTAAGTTGCACCATTTTAATTATTTAAAACTATTAAACAGCCTTCAGGTTTACAACTAAACACATATTACTAACTACAAAAATACACATGCATACAAGTTGTGATATTATTTACAGTAAGTTAATGTTGCCGGCATACCCATTTCAAATCAGGATAAGCACTTAGTTCACTGAGTCCTGACACAGATACATGTTGACATTGGCATGCATAGGCACGACACCCAAAGGCAGGAATGAGATGAGTCTTCACACGGTCAAATTCAGGCATGTTGTTTCTTAGAAATAAATAATCTGTTTTAGCTTTCCACTTGAAATTATCAAATCTCGACACCAAGAAATCACATGACGTACAATGGAGATTGTTACACGCTCTGTCAAAGAAAGTATATACAAATATGTGGTAAATAAAGCATACGTACTTCATGCGGGCTTGAAACAGATCTACAGCATACATAAAGTTATAATGGTCATGAATTTTGTATCAACTTAGAAAACTGTACGACAGATAGAATTGTGATTGTTTCAAGTTTCTGAAGTAAAAGCATTATAATATACATGAATCAAGTTCATTAGGTACGAAAAACATCTTTTTACGTTAGAAAGAAATATGGTAGCTGATGCTTTCGTTACGTAGCAACCAAAATGCTAATATTGGAAGTGACAAAATTACTTGACTCATCCATTGAAATACTTTGTTTCTTGTATGTAGAACAATTTGTACTAACCACTATAATCAGTTCATTGTTCCTCGCACAATATTCAGATTTAACTTGTTTCTTTTTATAGAAAAAAAAATATTTCACATACTTGCGTTGTTTAATTATTAATTACGATCCAATATTTCACTTCCTAACACTGGAAGCTTGGGTAGACCTCTGAAGAAATTATAAATATTCTATTTACATACTTGCCATGTTGTTTTCTTTCTTATGTTTAGAAAATACTTTTGAATTTAAAATTTGAACTCCTAACTCTCTTACTATTTACAAACTAAATGAAATTTTTATTTACGGCCATTATATGAAAATCGTTAACTGTTACTGCAAAAATAGCAATTCTTTACACTCAGTTACCGTGTGTCAATGTAGCTAGTTCTTTACAAAAATTACTGAAGAAAAAACTAAATTCTCTTTTATGTGGATTTCGTGGTAATTCTTAGTTAATGATGTGATTCCAGCTTCTGTCTAGAGAACCTTGTTCCAGGTTTAGTTCTTAGTTGTAATGAAATATTATTCATACGCAGTGTTTTCTTATAGCGAAGACGTTCTACGGAATATTCTTGTCATTTTAACGGATTATCTCAAGGCTGCCAAATCTATATATATATAATTGAAAATCACTATGTCTGTGACTTTAATCTCCTGACCCGCCCAAATTTGTAACATGGATGAGGTTCGAGGCTGGGCTGGTTTTACGCTATTCACTTTGTTGGTAGAACTGAGGGTTGGGGGAGGAGGAGGAGTATAAAAAATAAATAAAACTTAAAACCCCTGAAGCACCCAACCGATCTTAATCAAATTTTCAACATAGATGAGGTTCAGGTCTGGAATTGTTTTGTGATTTTAATTTGACGGAGCAACGTAGGGGAGAAGAAGGAGGGGGAGATATATAAAAATCAAATTATATAAGACTGAAAGTGACTATTTTTGTAATTTAATAACTCTTGAACTATCCGACCGATCTCAAACAAAAGATACATGAGGTTCGGATCTGGAAACATTATTGTAATTTCACTTTAACAGTAGATCCTAAGGGAGGGAGAGGAGAGGGGGCGTATAAATAAAAACTAATAAAACCTAATAACTTTTGAACTACCCAACCAATCTCGATCAAATTTTCAACATATATGAGGGTCAGACCTTGGGTGTTTTTATCCTTTCACTTTGACGAGCCAACGTAGGGGAGGGGGGAGATATGTTAAAATAATAATAATAAAATAAAAATGACTGCCTTTGTGGCTTCATCACTCTTGAACCACCCGACCGATCTCAACCAAATTTTCAACATACATAAGTTTAGGGGCAGGGATTAGTTTAGGCTATTCACTTCGACGATGCAACGAAGGGGAGGAGGGGGATAAATTTAAAAATGATCAAAAATGACTGATATTAATGTTGAATCCATAGTTTTCGTGGTCGATGAGAGAAACAGTGACACTTCTGATGCTGTTTCAACTCAAGTTCGGCCGTGATAGTTGGGGAGGGAGAGGGTACAACGTAGTGGAAGTGGATAAACATTTAAAAATGATCGAAAATGACCAATATTAGTGTCGAATCCATAGTTTTAGGAGTAGCTGAGATTAACAGTGACAATTCTGATGCCGTGTGCCGCAGCACGGAAGAGGAAGGGGAGCTATATATAATAATGATCGAAAATGACCAATATTAGTGCCTAATCCATAGTTTTGGGGATTATTCAGATGACGGTGACAGATGACAGAACAGATGGGGAACAGTGACATTTTCGATCCGGTTTAAATCCAAAATCAGCCCCGCCACTTAGGGGAGGCGGAAAAGATATATATATATATATATATATATATAAATGATCGTAAATGGTGTCGAATTTACAGTTTTCTGGGTCGCTTCGATGAACAGTGATACTTTCGATCCCGTTTAAATTCAAATTCAACCCCAAAACGTGGGGAAGGTGGAGGAAGAGATATTTAAAAATGATCGAAAATGACCGATATATTGGTGCTGAATATATATATATATATATATATATATGTGTGTGTGTGTGTGTGTGTGTGTACAGGGTGGTAGGTAACTCCACCGAAAAACTTTGGGAGGCAGTTCCTTATACGAGATGAAAGAAAAAAGTTTTAATAAACATGGGTCGAAAAACGTCTCCTTTCAAGAGTTACGAACTACCGAAAATTCGAAATATCACGTTTCAAAACGCCGTGGCTTAGAAACTATATATAGGGCCTATCCCAAGCGGTTTAAGGAATCACACAGAAACTGGTATACGCTCTATCTAAATATCCATGTTTCAGAATTCACCGGTACCAGCGTAACGAACGCACCACTAGTACTTAAAGGAGTATCCCTATACTTCAACTTCCTTTTTACAGTTCCTTTCACCGATAACGGAAAATGGTAAAACATGAATATTTAGATAGAGCACATACTAGTTCCTGTGTAATTCCTTAAACCGCTTGGGATAAGTCCTATAGTTTTTAAAGTGATTTTTCGAATTTTCAATGGGTCTGAAAGGAGACGTTTTACGCCCCATGTTTATTAGAACTTTTTTCTTTCATTTCATATAAGGAATCGCCTCCCAAAGTTTTTCGACGGAGTTACCTACCAGCCTGTATATATCTATATCTACATCTATATCAGATACAAATATGTGCATTTAAATTATTTATTTCAACCCAGCGAAGCGGGTAATATATGCTAGTGTTTAGGTAAGTCCAAACTTTTCTTTCTGATATGTGTGAACAAAACATTAGTATATTCTTTCTTTGTATTTATTTTATTTTTTTGTCACGTCCAAAACCTTCCATGAGTACAGATCAAGAGATAATTAAAAGCTGTTCATTTGTGATCCCTAGAAATGCAAGACAAACACCAACAACCACGCACACATTGCATTCCTTTCACGGATTTTGGTGCATTTCAAAAATTGATTATTGGAATTGCAACGAACATCTGACAGGATCTACTGTTTGAAGTAAAACCCAAACCACTACTTGGATTTATATCCAATGCAAACACCTCTACCCATAATCGAACGCGAAATCACATGCACAAAACAAGAGCTTTACATACTAGGCCATGAAGATGCTATGGCAAAAAATACATCATCTACATATGTTTCTGAGTTACACATATGTTCAGGTATGCTACCATGACATGCATGAAACTCAGTATTCAGAATATATCTAAAAATAAAACATTATGCATTTCATATATTTTAAAAAGAAAGATTTATTGCTAAAATTCTATGAAATGAAAATACATTTTTTTAAAAAAGCCTCCGAACATATTAATTTTTGGACGTAGGAAGTTTCGTGTAACCTCTTCGCAGCAAGTTTTAAAAACAAAGGCCCTAATACTCTTGATGTGTAATAATATAATATCTAAAATACAGGGTGCGGCAGCGTTCATAGTAGGATATTAAAAACACACCATCAGGCAGTAACTGTAATTTATTTATTACCTCTTATGTAAATTAATAGTTAAAAGTATGCCATTTACTAATGTGTAAGTCACTGTCAATTGCGTGGATTACTTTTTGAATATGACTCCTGTCAAATGATGTCCCCTCTGCACAACACATTCATCTAGGCGGCGTTGGAAGCTTTCCATAACTCGGCGTAACGTATTCCCTGGGATATTGCCGACTGCAGTTCTGATGCGATCCTTCAACTCAGGAATGGTGGCACAACGTGGTGGGCTTCTTGCTTCAGGTAGCCCCAAAGGAAAAAGTCTGCACATGAAAGATCAGGTGAGCGAAGCAGCCAGGAAATGTCACCAAAACGGGAAATTACTCTACCTGGAAATGTCTGTCGCAAGAAATCCATGCAAATTCTGTCTGTATGCAAGGTCGCTCCGTCTTGTTGAAACCATAACTGCTCCACATCCACATCGACCATACCTAATTGGGAAAGAACGAAGTCTTGCAGCATCTTTAGGTAGCGTTCACTGGTGACATTTACAGCCACACTGTTGCCATCCTCAAAGAAGTATGGGCCAATAATCCCAAAGGAAGCAGCTCCACACCACACTGTGACACGAGAACTGTGCAAGGGCTTGATGTGCAGTTCATGCGGGTTTACATCACTCCAATAACGCATATTCTGTTTATTCACTGAAACACATAACTCGAAATGAGCTTCATCTGGCATCATGATGGTGTGCACATTTGTGAATTTTGGCGAAAGAGATCACGCATAGTTAAGCAAAATGTTTCTCGTGAAACCCAATCGTGAGGCCTAATTTCCTGAACAATCTGCAGCTTATATGGGTGAAAATGGAGATGATCTTGCAATATTCTCCTGAATGAGCGATCGGACATATGCACAGTTTGCGAATGACGACGCGCAGATCTTTTTGGGCTACGCAATATTGCAGCACGAACATTTTCCACGGCTTCTGGTATCCGCATAGTTCTTTCACTTCTTCCCGGTTTGCCATTGCAAACAGAACCTGTTGTTCGAAATGCACGTACCCACCTCACAATGGCCCATCCATCTGAAACTTCCCCATGACGTCCCAAGTTGAAATGTTGCCGAAATAGACGCTGGGTAGCAACAACAGAGTCGTTATTCTTGAAATAACTTTCAACAGCAAAGACACGATGCTGTGCACTCCACCGCTCCATATCACTGTCACACTCGAAATGGCAGCTCATTAGTACACGAATGCGGCACGAGCTGGCGCACATTCATGCAGTACGTCATTGTATTACGCAAGTCAAATTACGCTATGAATGCTGCCGCACCCTGTATTAAATTATTATTATTATAATACTGTTTATATTATTATTATGTAAAACATTATAATCATATTACCGTATTAATGGATTTTGTTGAATCTGAGTAATACAAGTTTAAATCACGGATTTCTAGAATACGAAGTTACGATTACCCACCTACAAATTGTGTTTATTTATTTTGTTATTTTAATATTGTATCCACTCTGGCAACTATTGTCAAAGCTATTTGAAACCTCTTGTTCGAAGACAGAACACGTAAAACAAGTAACAGATGGTAGAAGTTTTATTGTAATCTACAACTCCAACTACAATGAATACAAATCAAACAATGAAGTTGGTAATACCTACCTAGGACTGGTTAAAGTTGACCTCCCGACACATACATCAGTTCCTCCGAGATAAACGGGGTAACATTTATGTGGTTGTTTCGAGGCCTGAGATTCTTGTTTGGTTTTGTCTGAAGCAACCTCGACTTCTTTCAAAATATCATCCAAACTATCTGAGTCGTCTCTAACAAAATAAAATTCTGAATAAATTCAGTGTTAGTCCACATCACACTAAATATAATTAAGATTAGGATTAAGAAATAGTTTTTGCTTTCCGCAGCTATGGCCATGTTAGATCGTTACGTATGAAGAATGATGTGCCTCGACGATCACACTGCTCGGGGAATTGGGGAAGAAGAAAAGAATGGGGAAGGAAGAAAGCAGACTGGAACCATTATGTTAGGTACCAGCCCAACATTTGCCTCGTGTAAATGAGGAAAACTTGTGAGAACCTCACTCAGGATAGCTGGGCTGAAAAAGCAGATCACGGACAGAATCTCCAAAGGTCTGGAGCAGATATATTAGTATTGCTAATATCTGATTTGGGCTTTTTTCTAGTTTCTTCTTATTCTTATTATTATTTACTGTAGTTTTCTGGTTTTTAAACTTTAATATAAAGAATACTTAGAAACGAAATGTTACACATTTCTAAGAAGTGTTTACTGTTCTGAAATTTATACCGTATTGTACTAATATGTGTTTCCTGGCCAGGACAAAGCTCTCAGCAATACCTAAAAGCACTATCACTCGTAACTTCATTTTCGAGGTATTATATTCTCACAGTTTATATTTATCTTAGTGTGAAAAACACTTAAAATGTTAATAACAACTATATTTGCAGTTACACGAGCGAAATTAAAGGTCTATATTTCCTTGCCACAAGTATAAAGGTATTAATCGATTTATGTTAATATCCTACATTAAAAATGGGGAGAGGCAGCATGGCAAACAGGCTAACATTTCTCATAAAATAGAGATAGAGTGGTATTTGTGTTGTGAACTGAAAGATTTATCATGTTAGAATGAACCAAGCGTGTAGTTCCATTGGTTTCTGAACAAATAAAGTAAGTTATTATGACAAGGGCATTCTGGCATGATAAAACTTCCAGTTCTTAACACAAATACCACTCTCTCGATTTCGTCAAAATGCAGTTAGTCCGTTTTGGCGTGGGATCCCGTAAATAATGTTCATTTCAAGTTTGAAGTTATAGATAACAAGTTATTTCATATGTCTACTTCAGTTACTACGAGAATACTTTTTTTTTTTGGGGGGGGTAATATTATTTAACAAAAGATGATGCTGACCCCAATTTTCAAATCTGCACTTCTTTTCAGTATAAAAAACTAACGGGACCAAAAAAAAAAAAAAAAACGAAATACGTCAATATTTTTTTTTACTTTCGACAAAGAATATACAAGACAAACAATGAATACCTTACCCATCCTGTGTTTGGAAAAGTAATCGCCGAAAATGTTCAAGTATGTTGGTAGTCTTTGTCGGAGCATTTAAACAACGAGTTTAACATATGTTGGAATAAGAGTATCGGACTCGTAAAGGAGTTAAATAACATCTTCATCTTTTAATGTCATAATTAAAAGTACCGAGTTACTTTGACAACTTATGGCAATTATCTTAACAAATGCAAGATTTGGCTAGGCAATAAATATCTTTCTTATATCTACAGAGAAATTTGAGGTTTTCCATGTAAAGCCCATAGAAGATATGGAAAAAAAATCACACATGTTTATTTATTATCTATCTCGCCATTAGAATAAATTATTCTATATTATTATTCGCGAATATTTTCTTTAGTCTACCTTAGTTCTGAACTAGCAACTGATGTACAACACACTAATAGTTAATATCTGTAACACTCACAACAAGAACTTTTTATCTCACCTGGAGTAAGCGTTTTTAGCTGAAGTCTTCAATGATTCCGTTTTGTTTGTTTTCGGGAGACTTCCTCTCTGTGACCTGACAAGAAACTTCGCTTCCACTTCTTCTAATAGGTCATCAAGATCTTCATCCATTGCTAATAATTTCTTAATACTAATAGCTACCACTACTCTCCTTCACAATCTAGGGGGAAAAAAACATACATACATTAAATAATTTTTGAAATATATAGTATGAAGACATGCTTCAATGTATCCGGAAAAAGGGCTGACATTTTTTCATTCTTACAGTCCTAAGTACTGGAAATTGATAAATGATACAACGAAAATGCCTGCAGTGTGTTGACAAAACATTGTGAGATAAAGAATAAATTAATAACTGAAAAACAAACAACTTACCTGATTAATACGGCTTGAAAACATCGTTAGCTTGCAGAACAGCTCTTATTTGTAGTTGAATGGAGGAATGAATGGTTTCCAGAAGAATATTGTATGAAATCAGAGGCTTGCATTATAAATTGTTAAAATCTTATTTATCTGAATGTAGTTGGAATTTGTAAAGAGGTTAATGGTAGAAGAGAAATATTTCAATTATCTACATTGCCAGTGTCGAACGGAGTACCACTAGGATCCATATTAGGTCAACCTTTTGTTTACTGTATATATATATACGACTTAGCGAAAAATTAGGCTACGTCAAATAAACATTATATGCTGAGATGTAAATATCCTTGTTAGTGAGGACTCAGTAGATGAAGTAGGGTGGCTTGCCATAGGTAATATTTACTAAAATTATCGCGAATTGTTAACTGCTGTAGGTAAATACCGGACAATTGTCGAATTTATACAGAATTGTGCAGATAGTTAGTCTCATTGAAACACGTCATATAAAACTCTCAATTTCTGAAAAGACCTGGACTTTTGTAGTTACTAAAATTACCGATCCATATACAGTGGTGCTATTCAGCCGGTTCGCTAGAACCGATTGTTAAAATATTTCCAGTTCGCAGAACCGTTTCTTATATCCAGACATGACAGTAAATTTTACCCTGTTATACCCAAGATCAGTAAATTTTAGTTTAAGTATCTTTGTTTTTAGAAATCCTTACAGCTACAAGGTTAAACATTGATCTCTCAGAACAAGGTATAAGCTTTATTATTTAATCTCAAATATCAAAAATGAGAACTAGGATCACATAAGTGTAGTGGTAATGGTTACTTATATTTGAAACGCATATATATCATTATAAGAGCAACCCACATTATGTTTTATTTTTTGTTTAGCTATGCTTTATTTTTTTTTTCAATTATGCTTTATTGTTAATATCAATCATTGTTTTACATTAATCGTATTTACTATATATTAAATATTATAAGTATCTTGATGTATTTATTAATATTTTATAAAACCAGTTACTTTCAAATTTAATGAACTTTCTACTTAATGCACTGTAAAGAGATTCGCTTTACTCGAGGCAGTTGCTTTTTATCACTTGTGTGCGCGTTAGAGGTGCATATATACAGAAAGGGAAAGTAAAAGATGCCACCAAAAGGTACAGAAAGTGCTGAAGTTCAAGAGGTACACATAACAATATATTGCGGAGTTAACATAACAAATAATACAGTATGTTAAACTTGTAGTTAAACAGAATTTTCCAATAATTGTGCTGTATATTCTAAATTATGCTTTATTTTCTAAAATTATGCTTTTAAACTTAGTTGCTTCTGGAACCTTAGACAACCACAACCATGTTCAAGGTACCAACCATATGTGTAAATTGCTGTTATGCTTTTGGATTCACTAATCATTATCAACAATTGCTCAACCATTTGTGAATTAGGATCTTTTCATACTTTTTGATAAGCATCTATCTTGGATAAGTTCTTTCCAAGATATTCGCAGTGGTACCCAATTTCGTCACACTACCTTGTATTCGGATGCTGTGTAGGTCTCTACTTGTCACTTGTGGTATTCAGTAAAAAATTTGTTTTTCTCTACCTTCTATGTGTCTTTTTCTTAAGAGAGAGATATCCATCTACCTTCCTATCAATCTACTCTCTCTCTCTCAATATATATATATATCGAGAGAGAACCGGTTGTTAAAAAATTAGAATAACACTACTATTCATAGATAATATAAAAATATAGTAATATATTTCTTCATGTTTGCACAGTATGAAACTTGCTCCGTTCGGAATGCTGATTTTTAAACATTATCAATATAAAATATAGAATTAAAATTGAATAACATTTGAAAACTCATCAATCAATAAATAAATTAATTAACAACTAAACTCTGTATCTAAACACTTGTAACGGTGGACCGTTATACTTTCTTAGAAACAGGGTTGGCAAAAACCATGGTTTTTATTGAAAAACCCAAAAAACCAGGTTTTTTTTGGTGTAAACCATGTTTTTTGGTTTAAATAATTTACTCTATGTATTTATATTAAATATGGACAGAAATTAGTTTGTTTCCCCTTGATGTTATTATGCAACAACAAGGTTATGCTGGAAGGGGTCACATAAGCTTAAAGCGGAATCCAAACAGCTTCTCGGCTTACATCCAAGAGAAATTGTCAATTTGGACACGAAACCGGGACTAATTGGTCACAAATGCGATTGCCGACTCACTCACAAAGGACTTCTGATGAAAAATACGTTGTACTGATCTTTACATAGGTCTACTTGTTAATATAATTGTCAAGAGTTATTTCAGAAGGACAAAAAGATAAACAGTTACACAAGTAAAAACATTATACAGAATTATATATAAATCGGGAAACTCCCGCCTTAGCCATTGGAAAAATCCTGTTATTACTTTAAATGTATTTGTAAGTAAAATTTTAAGGTTAACGTATCATAATCACTAACTAAAACTGAGGTATTAAATTACAAATTTGGTATGTAGATATCATTCAATAACATTAAACCAAGTCAAATACAAGCTGATGTTGGAAGCTACGTAGGCAGTTGATAAATTTGGCAATTTCTATCAATATATCTAAGCAACCTTGGCTTCTTTATAAAACAACAGGCATTCACTCAAGTAGAAATATATAATTTGGTTTCATTTCGTATGTTTAGGCTTAACATCCTTAAGAAATACTAAGGTCATCACGGAGAAGACTTTTGCTTAAAGGGACACCTCGAATCGCTACTTGGTTTACACTTGAAAGATGGGTTGTGGTTCGACCGAGAATTAAACACGGGACCCAATGATTAAAAGGTGAAAAGTACATAAATGTAATGCGGATGGTTTGATATGTGGAAACGTCACCATGAAGTTCACACGTTTTAAAGCATTTTTCGTTCTTTTTTTTCTTTTTTGTTTGTTTAAACCAGTTGGTTTTTTTGAAAAAACCAGCTGGTTTAAACCACCTTGGTTTAAACCCGCCAACCAGCCAGCCAGAAATAACGATGAGTCACACTTGAAACTACTCAGAATTACATTTCGAGTAAAGCTGGAAGATTTAAGAGCTTTGGAGGAGGTTTACGGTTCATTTGAAAATTCGGGCGCTTTGCAGGGGTCTACAATTCATTTGAAATGCGAAATGTACATAGAAATTTATAACTGGTGGTAAGGCTATTCTAGACCAACTTGACCATTGATCGCAGTTGTTGAGGTAATCTGGTCCTCTAACCATGAATACATCGAGCATACAATAATCCTCAAATTAAAAATGAATATATATATATATATATATATATATATATATATATATATATATATATATATATATATATTTTGCCTTCCTAAGACCTTCTGGACTGTTATTACCCTAGTGTATACCCAATAATTGCGTACCGATTGACAATATGCACACAAACTAACATACCCTAGAACTGATTACGTACTATCCTATTATATGCAATTATTTCATCACGAAATTCATTCCTAGTGCCCTAGAAATTATTTCTTAGGGTAGGAGTTGTATTCATGAGTGGGGTTCATTTTACGAGTACTTTCCCTTACGAATAGAAATGCACGTCGTCCAGCCTTGTCTCGCTTGTCATAAAAATGACTACAAAAAAAGTTGCTACTAAAAAGCGAGAATGTTATGTAACCGACTGAGGGTAGGAACGCAACAGAGGGTCCCGCGCGAAAGTGTGTCCGTAGGAAATAAGGTATGAAGGGTATGGGCATAAACGACGACAGTGCAAAAAAATTACAATTTATGGTGGACTATTTTAAAGCAGTGCCGATATAAGTTTCAAACAAAATGAAAATGCTGTTAATACGTGTAGCTGCAGATGAAATGGTAACAATAAATATAATATTGAAATACCAAGTAGGCCTATAATGCAAGTAATTCTCTTCACTTGTTAATTGACACTACTTACAATCGAACGGGAAGAAGATCTCTGCTGAACAGGTTCACAAGAACTCTTCACTACAGTACACTACGTGCAGTGCTTTTGTTAAGGACCTATTTTCGTAACGTTCCGCCCAGAGTATACTAACGAGGTATCTAAACCCATTAAAAAGTATGCTGTCTGCATAAGGAAAAGAGGTTCCTTAGGCATTCACCATTGTATGAGGGATATTGTGTTTTAGACGAGGCCAGTCATTAATTGCATAGAACGTCACATTTTCATTTTCTTGCAACAAAGCAGAGGCAGACTACCATAGGTTTGATTAGACTTCAATTGTATAACATGTAAAATGTTCATGGTCTGTTACTATCCTAGTTTAGGTAGCAAATTCAAGAATTAGGGTTGAATTCACAAATTATTACTTCTTTCTGAAGAAAATGGATTACAAGCTCCCTACAAAGTTTCTTATAGGGGTAAGAGTTGCATTCATGGGTACAGATCTACTTTCCAAGAGCTTAATCGTTATATGACATGTGTCGTGCGGATCGACAGTCCAAGAGACACGAACTAACATGTACTAAGTGGCCACTAAAAAGCACAAATGCTGTCTAACCGATACAGGGCACGACAAAGCGGTGGACACCGCGCGATACATCACAAGAATGGTTCAAGCATCAGCGACGGTGGATAAGCGCGTAAGCGATGACACTGGAAACACAGGTTACGACGTGTGTTTGTACAGTTCTCACGCAACAATTAAGAAATTATAAACTACGTTTTCTCACGTAGTACCATGAAAATTGTACTTTAAAATATTCAATAAGTTATAATAGGGTCTAAACCATGTTTATTGATAGAAGTGCAATGAAAAACCTCTTAAATTATTACGTTTTTCCTGTACATTTTGCATATTTTGGAACATTTAACCAACCATCTGTGCGAAGTACGTAATAGGTTTAAACAGTAAATTTTCCCATTGGTATGAAGCGTTGACAGATTACAGATCTCGATGAGAGGAACACAATGGTACAAAAATTATTGCGATCCGACTTTCGGAACTTCAGATAACCGCTTCCAAATGTCAGTGAAATTACCATAAAATTGTGACTGAGTTCCGACAATCCGATCGCTATTTTAAAATCCGACTGTGTTCCTCTCATTGAGATCTATAACAACGACGTAAAACATTTTTGATGTTACAATTCCTCTCAGGTGAAAGAACTCAAAAATTGAAATATCTCAAGTTCCAAAATTCGGGTTGAATTAGTTTTGTATCATTGTGTTCGTCTCACAGAGAAGCTACATTTTATGTTTAGCAACAAGTGTAGCGTAATTAGTCTGAGACCATTACAAGTGTTTCAGAAATTCATATTACTGCGAAAATCCACGTGTTCTTACAACCCTCGCATACGCGAATACCCACCCTCGCCAACGCGTCCCCGCCCTGATCTGACTAAGCATTAGTGTTTCCAGTGGCTACCTGGCACAAGTTAGTTTGTTTTTCGCACTATGGTTTTTATCGCATGTCTGGACCATGCATTTATATCAATTTACACTGAATTGAATTTCATCTATTTTAAGTCGAATATTGTCATGTCTACGAGTATCTTTTGAAGACGGAAGTTGGTGAAAGGAATGTAATTTTTCAACAATCACATGAAGTGGTGCGATTATCTGCAGTTCCCAAAGCGGATAGCAATTTTGTATTTATGCTTGTACCATCGTGTTCCTCTCATCAAGACCTATGGTAATCGTGCAAAATATTTGTAGTATCACAATGCTTTACCGCACCCAATTTTCCAAAAGTTTCCCCCTTATTCCTGATCCCCTCATTTCTAATTGTATTTTCTGTTACATACATATTACCAAATGAAATTTTACAAATTGTGTCATTCAGACGCCAGTCAACGCCGGGCAGCTCTGTAACTTCTTCATTCATATTTAAATGGACGATATCAGAGAGTTGTTTATGAAGAGAAAGAGTCTAAACTGTTGCCTGTTAGACACGGAGTACCTCAGGGATCTATTCTTGGTCCGATTCTTTTTATTGTTTATATTAATGACCTTCCATACAACATCACTTCACCCTTCGTTAATAGATCTCAATATTTGCGTTTACTCACAACAAAAAGACTCAGTTCAGCCTATATTAAACATCACCTTAGATATTATTAAAGACTGGTGTACTTTCAACTTGCTTTGTATTAACTCTGATAAGATCAAAGACTTGGTGCTTACCTACAATAACAAAAATTCCAATGCAGAACTTAAAAATATTCCGGTCCTTTTTGGGGTTTTTAATTGATAATCATTTGAAGTGGGACGACCATATTCTTAATGTGGAATCTAGAGCTAGTAAAGGAGTTTATCTAATACGTAGATTAAGATTGTGCGCAAGTTTAAAGGTACTTAAAACTGTTTATTATGCAGTGGTGCCCACCCCCCTTCTGTCCATGACGCACCACCCCAATTGTCTATTCGTAGGTGTTCTTCCATGAAAAAAATCTTCTTTTCGATTAATTTTTACCCCCCCCCCATCCAATATATTTATATAGATTTTTAACCCCCCCAAATATTTGAATGACGCAGTTTGCGTCATAGCCCCCTCTTGTGGGCACCCCTGTATTATGCTCAAGTTCACATTCATTTAAGTTATGGCACGATACTTTGGGGTCATCAGTCCTCCATCACAAGCCTATTGAAAATGCAAAAGATATGTGTAGCTCGGACTCCCTAGTCGTGCACACTGTTGGCCAAGCTTCGTTAAATTAAGAATTATGACAGTACCTGCAATGTTCATATACCAATGTTTGCTTTACATCAAGGAAAACAATCATATTTTCAATGAATTAGAGTACTCTCATATTTATCAAACTAGAAACAAAAACCGTTTAGAATTATTTAGATGTGAATATAGTAAGACACAAAAGACCTTTTCCTATATGTCAGTTAAATTTTATAATTTTCTTCCTATATTTCTAAGAGAACTTCCATTTCTGGCTTTTAAAAAACAAGTACGGAAATTACTTAATAATTGTATATATAGTGTTGAAGAATTTTTTGAACTCAAAATTGATAGCTAAAATATTTGTGTCTGTTACGCAGTGATCTTTGTTTATATTATGGTATATTACGGTATGTTATATATGTAACACTAAAATTTACAACTTCTATCTATTTCTGACGACTGCAATACATCTGATGTTCTCAGATGTTTCTGCAATAAAATTTATTATTATTCATTTTACAAACTCTTATGTTTGGGATGAAGAGGTCCCATGTTATGTTCTTTGAAGGATATCGTGTTGGGCAGGTTCTAGAATGTGGCATATATTCCGAAGTTAGGCGTCCGCTTTCGTCAAGTTTTTTCACTGTTATCTCATTTCCACACTTTCTGCAATTTGTTATTAGGTTCATTAATCCGTTCTCTTCACAAACTTTTAAAAGATTTTGCGCGTTATCAATGTATTCCTTCACAAACGTTAAAACTGCTAGTTCATTGCCCTTGTACATTCGCCATATTGGTAACATAAATGCTCGTTTCTTTCCCACAATGCAACTGTTCGGTTACCTTGCGCCAAGTAGTTCCCTCCGCTCGCCATATAGTCCCATGTTTATAACCGCTTATATATAACAAATAAACAGATTTTTCGAGACTCTTATATATTATCAAGCAGACAAACGATCAAATTATTCATATATTTCCTGTAAATTTTAAAAATTTCGCTGGAAACGGACACCCAACTTTGGAATTTAACCCTAGAATGGTGGTCCGCACACATAGGTGAAGCTGGGTTAGTAGCAAGATTGACTCCTATTTTTATCAAAGCTCAGTACTCAAATTACGTAGTAATGTTCAAGCGATAGTAAATGAAGCTAGGTTAGTAGCCAGTGTAATTGCTTTCCATAATATAAGTCAACGAATGTTGACTAGTGTTCTAGAACCCTGCTCGGTGCTGGTATAGATTTGGCGCATCACATTTTGAAAGATTTACCGGTAAAATTAAATACTTTGTACAAATAAGGTACATTTCTGCAGGCAACAGAATTTTATACAAAGGAACCCAGCTATATTATAGGTTTACAAGTGTATGGTTACTAGTGCAAAATCATTACAAGTGCTTTACAATGGATAAAATAACTGACTGCATATGAAAGATGACTCTTTTAGATGTTATTTTCCACAAGCGGTGTATTTCTGCAGTGTATAGAAGCATAATTTCATGTTTACAAGTGAAGCATTGTACGAAATCATGACACGTAACATTGAAACTCGTTTCTTTACCAAAATCCACTTTTCACTATCCTCCCCTACATGTATACCCACCATCCCTGACGTGCCTGCTTCCTTCAGATCCGCAAGCTTCGTTCTGCACAGATTCAGTAGATGTGATTCGTGTTTCTAATGGGCACCTAGCACAGGATGGTTGGTTTTCACTGTACTTTTTATGCCAAAGGTCCTAAAGGCATATTTATACGCAAATCGAAAAATAATTGTAATTTTTGAACAATTACTTCCAGTGGTCCCCCTTGAATTGCATCTATGCCAAGTGAGATATTGGTAATTATTTACGGGGTATGTTTAGTACAAGGGGTCCAGAAGCACGTAAAAAACACAAAATTTACAGGAGAAACGAGTGATGCAAGTACTTAGACGTAACATAACGTAATCAAATCTAACCTAACCTACCATAAACTAACTTAAGCTAACCTGAACTAACCTAAACTAACGTAATATTAATAGAAATAAGCGAAATTCTATCATTTTTTCGAAAATTATGCGGGACTCCTACACTAATATAACACAAACTAAACTAACCTAACGTAACCTAAACTGGCCTAACCTAACTTAAACTAACCAATCCTACCCTAAACTAACCGAAAGTGAACAGAAATTACCAAAATTGTAACATTTTTTAGAGAAAAGAACTGGACCCCTTCTGCTAAACATAGGCCTTATTTACTTTATGCAAGGCGATGATATCCTGTTACTGTTAGTATTATTCACACGTTGTCACTTGTTCCTTGATGTTCCTAATTCAGTTTGGAACTGTTTGTGCCTTTGGTGCTGTCCGCTTAGGTGGTATAGAGTATATTTTTCACACACAATTTTATTGATAAAAAAGTGATTTATTTACTTCATAAAAGATAGCTCTACGAGCGTCAACCAGCGAAGGGGGGTTAGAGGTCCCGCAGGGCTCGTTTTGGCCCACCTTTATGTCCATGATAATACCACGTGACATTACATCCCGATCGGGTGGAGCAAGTCCAATGAGATTTCTAAACTGCTCCGGGAACCAGACCAGAAGAATCGGTTCCTGACACTGCCTTGCCGAAAGTAAAGACTTCCCGTGATATTTTCATGTCGCCCATTTCAAATTTTTTTTGTAGACATTACTGAAAGAATTATTTTTCAACAATTGGGCATCAATTGTTTCGAGTGGTGCGCTAAAAGTAAATCTGCACACATTGACCATCGTCTAACGGTATTCCTGTCCCGTCCCACATTCTCATTCCACCAATTCTTTAATATAATGTATTTTCATTAATCATCTATCTCTCATCTTTGATCAATGATTAAATTTTTCATTTTAAAAGTTTTCAGTAAGTAACGTAATTGGTGCTATACAATACTAAGTGCAGCATTATTACAAATGGTGAACAAATTATTATATATAAGCTTACTACTCTAGGTGCTGATTTCGCATCGTTTGACACTAGTTCTCAAAATATTGAAGCTCATAAAGGTAAATTTTTAGCCGTATTGTTTACTCCAACTTTCGATTTGTTTTCGTTGTCAAATTCTAACGTGCGCTTTTTCTTCTTCCTCGTCCCAGTGATGCCAATTCTTTCAGAGCCGTTTTCCCTTCACAAGCTTCAGAATTTCCCTTTTCCGGACAAAATTTCCCTTCGTCCAAACCGTTCAAGTACTGTATTTAGTAAACGTATTTTTAATCGTTTTCGCTTCCACCCCCTCACCCCAATCTTATAACCACATACAAGCAGATACCTGACAACCTTCCTTTGAGCTTACGCAGAATTTGAACTTGATTTGTGGTTTACGTATCTAAGGCTTCGCGATAGAGGAGGGGGAAGAATATGGAAAGGTGTAGGCTAGGATCTATGTTAAAGGTGCAATCTCTGCATTTGCCTGGTGTGACTGAGGAAAAACCCTATAAATACCTCGGTCAGGACAGACAACCTAAATAAATCGTAAAGAATATAAAATAAATATTATGTAAATTTAATTTTTATCCTAGATATCATGATAGATTTTAACATTAATGTAACCTAAGGTACAAAGGAAATATTAAGTATATATTTGGTACGTACTTACTTAAGAACAGCACTCCCATATTTACTGAAACGAATACGACCAGTTACAAAGAAAACTCGAGCTGCTACTGTCTTTGGCTGTACACGAGGAATGTTCGTAACCACAATACAAACTAAATCAAATTTTAGAGATGAGTAATTCTTAAGAATTTATAATTCTATGCGCACAGTTATCAGAACATTTGTAACTTACACAAACACACACACACTAATGACCCAGTATTCGCCCATGTATACATATTTACATTCACGACACGCATATTTTCTTCTCTTACATCGATTAATCCTCTTCAGAATCAATTTTCTGGTTGGGAAAAAGATCTGATTGGGAAAACCAAACTGTTATAATAGTTGGAGTGATAATTTAATTGAGAAATATTTCATCTTATTGCATTGCATTTAATTCAACAATGGGAAGATCAATTTTGATAAAAGATTTTAAATAAGCATTGTTGTAATATTCCGAATTTAACTGAATATATTGATCGATGTGTAATGTTGATAAATATTAACGAATGCAAAGCAAGATAACTTGTGAGAATTTATATGAAATGTGTACAACGGATTGTTTGGAATAAATACGATGTTGAATTTATACTGAATTTTAATGAGATTAATCAGATACGTAAAACATTCAATCTATAAATGATTGAAGAGAGGTTCAAATTTCCCTGCAATATTGAGAGATTACAAGCAATTTCCCTTTTTCCCTTTTCTCCAAAATTTACTCAAAATTTCCCTGCGCCAAGGGAAATTTCCCTTCAATTGGCATCACTGCCTCGTCCTCTCTAGGTCAGTGTTTCCAACAACAGAAACGTATCCCTTAACGTAGAGGGCCTTGCAGTGTCCTTCTGACACGTGAAGTTCTTATTCTATTCTATTCATTTCCCTCGCGGGAGATTTTATAATTAAAAGTCACAGCACTAAGGCCAAGTTGACTGCTTCACTAGAATTGTTTTAAATATTTTTGTTGTAATTATAATTGTAAAAGATGGCCCGTTCCAAAATGGACGAATTGGCCTGTTTCAAATAGTTATGTTTCCACACTAGTTTGTGAAGTAAAAAGGAAGGCAGAAGCGTAGAACATACAAAAAATATGTAAGTCACTATAAAAATTGTAATGCACTAAATTATGTTCAAAATTGAAATTGTTGTTAAAATTGAAATTGCAATAATTGAAGAGCATGACGCTCCATTGTGTAGAACATTCTACGCCATCTTGCCAACCGACGTGAAGTTCCATACTAAAGAATTCGACTAACATATGTTTCCTACAATAGTCAGACCTTTAGTGTAACGCTAATCATACGGCAAAACAACTTTGCACAAGGCCCAGACATTTTTGCTAGCCTTGTGTGCTTAGGGACATTTTCGTTTACTCTAATCTCGAAAGGGTTTATTGAAAGTGAACTCTTGTCTCGAAAAGTATTTTTGTGTCTATTTAAAGAGCCCTGTATCTTGTCGTATCTTTCCACGAAAATTTTGTCTCCCCTAATCTCATGGGCGATCAGGGATGTTACGGAGATAAATCACTAATTTTATCATTTCAAGCTAAGGGAAGAAGAATTACCTAATGTTCTAATTCTTGTCTGAACAATTAGAACATTAAACAAAATTTCTTTTTTGTTTGAAGCAATAAAACATATTTTCTCTCACGAGCCGTCTCTGTTGGTAACACAAGTCCCAATGGTGCAACGCTAAAAACTACATAATATGATAAATGTTTTTCTTTTAGTGAGATCACCCCGCCGGCAGTTGTTTTTCTATGTAAGGGGCGTTTACACTTAGTCGATTTGCGTTCGATTCAGTTGAATTGACGTCACTTTCAACTTAATCGACCGTGTAAACGGGACTTCAACTTAATCGCTTGTTGATCGAAGGCGACTTACGACTGGCAACTGAATTGAAAGACGTTCTATTTTCTGTGGTTAAAATAATTGAACACATCCATCGATCTGATTCGACCTAGTTGCTTCGATTTAGTGGCAAATGCAGCGAGTTGATTTAGTCGTGCGACTAAATCGACCAAGTTTAAACGCCCCATTATAACTTAAAAACTTCTATTCGATTAGTTGTATCAGTCTAATATATAGAAAACATACTTCTGCATAACGCAAATTTAATGCATACTATTACAGTAAAACCTGTAAACTTGGCCACCTGCTCATCTTGGCCTTGTTCGTCTTGAACTTGCATTTTGGCATTAGAAATTCGTTACTTATTACTCTGTAAGTTGGCCACCTCTCTATCTTAGAAGTTGGTCGCATTGAAGCAATGTTTACCCTATGCTGATAATGATAAATTTACCTGCGTATCTTGGCCACACAAAATACCATTTTGTTATTTTTCTTAACTCTTCCGTAATTCAATATGAGAGGCAGATGTTCTGTATTTGTGATTGAAGACAAAGAAGCATGGATTCCCAGCATTTGTTCTTGGAGGTCAATGGCCAGAACACTACCCTGATAAAGGGATGGTGAGGCAACATGTGTATAAGAAAAAGCACGTACAGGAATTCAGGAAATGGTTGTACGTATTAGTTTTCCCTGACCAGGCCCGGGCTGCCCCACCGGGGCACGGGGACGTGTCCCGGTGTGCCCTACGAAACATCACAGTATAAATAAAGGTACAAGTTTTCAGTAATAAATTCTAACAGTTTTATTGATAAAGGACCCGTGAAAGGTGCAGTGCGCCCTTTACATTAGACGCCCGCGAAACCCCATCAAAGATGAACGGTTTTATTCACTCTTCTGTATACCACAGTGCTGTAGTAGTAGTGGTCCGCGTATGCCCGAATGACTCATCCTCACTCTCTTTTATGACCAGGATATTTGAACTTCGTTCCCTTTTACGGCTAAGATGAATGTTTTGGTACCTCGATTCTGATTGGCTGAGAGAGGTCACGTGACGTTAGGCCCCGCCCACGCGGGAAACTCAAATTTTCAGGTCACGTGGTATGACGTCATGAGTCACCCCGACCTCACCAGGGGTTTTTGAAATTTGTTCCCTTTTACGGGTAAGATGTGTGTTTCTGATTGGTTGATAGCTGTCACGTGATTTTAGACCCTGCGATATTTGAAATTCGTTCCCTTTTACGGGTAAGATGAATCCTGTACCTTGAATTGATTGGTTGATAGCGGTCACATGATCTTAGACCCTGGGATTTTGAAATTTGGGTATCCTCTTTGATGAGTACTTTGGTACTACGATACATGATCTTAGACCCGCTACACGCTGAACAGGTCACATGGTATGACGTCATGTTTTACCCTTGCGGGGAAATCCATTACTAATTCGTTTCCTTTTATGGGTAAGATGAGTGCTTTGGTACCTTGATTCTGATTGGATGATAGAGATCACGTGATTTTAGGTCCTAGGATTTTTGAAATTAGGGTGTCCTTTCTGATGTATACTTTGGTATCTCGATTCTGATTGGTTGATAGAGGTCACATGGTTTTAGACCCATCACACGGTGAACAGATTACATGGGAAAACCCCTCACTCATTTGTTTCATTTTATGGATAAGATGAATGTTTTGGTACCTCAATTTTGATTGGAGGATAGAAGTCACATAATCTTACCCTCACCCCAATGCTAGACATTCAGAGTGGTATGACAGTGATCACCCTCGACCTGGATTTTTTTAATGGTTATCCTTTTTGGTACCTTAAAGTTCCCGTGGAGGGTTCAACCCATCCTTAAATAACCCTTTTATGGTATGATATTGTACTGAAGTTTACATTAAATATTATCGTTCTCTCTTTGACAGATAAGATGATTACCAGCTTTTTTTACCTTGATGGAGATCCTGTCCTTGAATTAGTAGCCTATGTCTCTGGAAGTAACAATGGTGAAAGAGAGGTGTCGCTTGTAGATTTCTTATAACACATTGTTGTGAGTTTAAGTGATTTATTGCTCAGTAAGCGCTTCATTAATGGAAACAGTGTTGCCAGATTTTTTTTAACCTAAACTGCTCCGATTCTTTTCGAAACGGTTCCGCAGAGTGCAAGAAATTTTAAACTAAAAAATTTTTCGAACTAAAAAATTTTAAACAAAAATTTTCAAACAAAAAATTTTCGAACTAAAAAATTTTGAAACAAAAAAGTTTCAAACAAAAAAATTTTCGAACCCAAAAAAAATTTCGAACTAAAAAAATTGAAACAAAATTTTGTCGAACTAAAACATTTTTTAAAAACAAAAGTTTCGAACTAAAGATGTAAATCACATCTAAAAATTTTCAAATCAAACTTTTTATCGAACTAAACTTTTAAAATTTTCGAACTAGAAATTTAAACCGAGTTTAAGAAAAATCCTAAGAAATGTTTTTCCAGGAATCGAACTCAGGTCTTTCAAACCAAAGATGTGTATGCTAACCGCTTAAATGAATTCGGTTTTAATCGATCTTGGTGGGTTTCGAACCATGGTCCTTGAAAAGGATACACATATACTTTAAGAAAATAAATCTGACATTGTAACGCTTCTCAAATCAAACTTTTTATCGAGCTAAACTTTTAAAATTTTCGAACTAGAAATTTAAACCAAGTTTTAGAAAAATCCTAAGAAATGTTTCTCCGGGAATCGAACTCAGGTCTTTCAAACCAAAGATGTGTATGCTAACAGCTTAAATGAATTCGGTTTTAATCGTGCAACCAAGTTTTAGAAAAATCCTAAGAAATGTTTCTCCAGGAATCGAACTCAGGTCTTTCAAACCAAAGACGTGTATGCTAACCGCTTAGCTATGAATGAATTCGGTTTTAATCGATCTTGGTTGGTTTCGAACCATGGTCCTTGAAAAGGATACACATATACTTTAAGAAAATAAATCTGACAGTGTAACGCTTCTCAAATCAAACTTTTTATCGAACTAAACTTTTAAAATTTTCGAACTAGAAATTGAAACCAAGTTTTAGAAAAATCCTAAGAAATGTTTCTCCAGGAATCGAACTCAGGTCTTTCAAACCAAAGATGTGTATCCTAACCGCTTAGCTATGAATGAATTCGGATTTAATTATGCTTGGTGGGTTTCGAACCATGGTTCTTGAAAAGGATACACATATACTTTAAGAAAATAAATCTGACAGTGTAACGTGGATTAAAATAAAATGCTGATAGACTTCTTTGTGTGACGACATAGAAGCACATATGATTGAAAAAATGCAAACGTCAGCGGATCGCATTACTTTAGTTTTACTACGAACGTGTCAGCATGATTCATGGAAAAAAGCAAACATTGGCATTCTCGTATGGAATATGAGGAAAATGAAATGTCGTCACAGTTACGACAAGTAGTGACATGATCCTGACAGAAAGCATTTTGGGATCAGAACTGTGATACTAGATGTTGTAACTATTGAGAAACTTGAATGACGTCACGATCGATTGTTACACATCGTTTTGGTTCGTGATTCATGACGAAAAGCAGCGAGCGTTTTGATTGGTTCGTTGTGATGTCATTTTATAAATTTCCTCGTTTCTGATTGGCTGACGGTGACGTCGTTTTCACAGCGACCTAAATAAAAATCTAAATTTTATTTTTCAAATCCTACATCGCTCTCAACTATCGTGTGAAGAAGATCTGTTCTTGAAAAGTGTCTTCATTTAAGAAGCTTCATTGCACCGACTTTTTGTTCATTGAATTTGAGGTAAGTTCAGTGAGATTTTATTTTCACACAAGATTCCAAAATCATTTTTATTTTATATTTGTGGGGGTGGATCACGAATACACTGTTTTACTTTTAGTACGAAATATTTAGACTATGAAGAAATTAGTGGAATGGGAAAGTGGAAGTACGAATCAGGAACCCCCACACATTAGAAGTAAGCACGAGAAATGATATGGTTTAGCGTCCCTTCAGTGAACTCCCGTCGGGAATTGAGCCATGGCCAGAAAAATGTGTGCGCTTAGTTTTGAAAAGAATACATTACAAAATTTCAGAAACTATGCCTGAGAACAATATGGTTCGATACCCTTTGAAAGCATTAGCGTCCCCTTCAGCTTAACGTGATATTCGAGCAACCGCCCGGGATTGAACCTGGGCCAGAGGTGTGTACGTCAACCATTTAACTTAGTTTTGAAAAGAATGTATGATAACACATGAGAATATTAAATTTCAGAAAAGGCTTGACAACGATCCGATGTGGGAAAGCAAACCCCACCGAGGATTGAACCAGGACCTTCCACATCCGAAGCATGTACGCTAACCGCTTAGCCACGAGTGCATGAATATTTGGTTAAAAGATTTACGCTATACAGATTTTGTTTTGACAATTACGTATGTGTAACGTTAATGGTTGGTGAATCTCTTCAACTTGCAAACGCATCATTTAAAGGTCGTTGTGAGTAGAAAAAAAATGCTTACGCGTGCTTTGTCACATCTCAGTACTGTTGAAACATTCATTCATTCATGCATTCTTTTTTTATCACTATAGAATGGTAGGTCAGTTACATGCTGATGTAATGCTCTCGAGTTTGACAGCAATAAAACACACATTTCAGTAACATAATTATTTTTTAAAAAACTTTGATTTTTAGTACATGTGCTTTCATAATGAGATTCTGAACGTCACCGCCAGGGGAATCAAACTCAGGACCTTTACATGAATTGCTTAGTTAAGAATTTATCATGAATGTTATGATTTCCTGGGCTAAACGGTTAGCATACGTACCTTTGGCGTGGGAGACCAGGGTTCGATTCCCGGCGGGGAGCTCATGCGGTTCGGATTCCACGTTAATCAGTAGGTCCACGTCTCATATAGCCTCGCTGCTGAAAGGGACGCTAAACTAAAAATCAAAAAATCAACTCAAATTCACGCTGCTCAATTCCTTTTTTCCCATTACATATTTGTTTTACCGTACCTGTTTGTTTGTTTTCATTTTTTAATCATGGTCCAATCGGGTTTTACTGTTCGCAATGAAATTACTCGTCATTATAGACGATTTATGTACGTTTATGTATTATGAGGTGTGCACGTCAACCATTTAGCTTAGTTTTGAAAAGAATGTATGATAACGCGTGAGAATATTAAATTACAGAAAAGGTTTGACATGCCCCGACGTGGAAAAGCAAACCACCGAGGCTTGAACCAGGGACTTCCACGTCCGAACCATGTACGCTAACCGCTTAGTCACAATAAAAAAAAAATACGCTATACAGATTTTGTTTCGACAATTACGTATGTGTTACGCTAATGCTTGATGAATCTCTTCAACTTGCAAACGCATCATTTAAAGGTCGTTGTGAGTGGAAAAAAAATGCTTACGCGTACTTTATCACATCTCAGCACTGATGAAACATTCATTCATTTCATGCATTCTTTTTATCACTATAGAATGGTAGGTCAGTTACATGCTGATGTAGTGCTCTCGAGTTTGACAGCAATAAAACACTCATTTCAGTAACATAATTATTTTAAAAAAAACTTTGATTTCTAGTACACGTGCTTTCATAATGAGATTCTGAACGTCACCGACAGGGAATCAAACTCAGGACCTTTACATGAATTGCTTAGTTAAGAATTTATCATGAATGTTATGATTTCCTGTTTATCTGGTGATTAAGATTTTTCTTTCTTCTTTTCTTTTGTAGTAAATTCACGCTGCTCAATTCCTTTTTTCCCCACATTACATATTTGTTTTACCGTACCTGTTTGTTTGTTTTCTCCTTTTATTAACATGGCCGAATCGGGTTTTATTGTTCGCAATGAAATCACTCGCCATTATAGACGATTTAACATTGAAGGTAGAATGCTCGAAATTCAATTCAACGCACCGCCCGTAGGAACCGATATCATACAGTATGTACATAATAGTTTCCAAGCAATGCTGGACCATTTGTTAGTTAATGTCGACGATGAGGCGATGGTTGGTTTATCGGTAATATCGCCACGGAATACCAATAAACCGTTTTGGGTGAGTTTTCGCCAAGCCCGAAACTTGACACTGGAAACGATGTGGGCCTCGTTCGAAAGAGTGTTACAAAGTAACAATGCATTTCTCCTGCACGAGCCATTCACCGTTCATTTTCATCGTGTGGATATTCCACGTGGCTATGGCGGCGGTTTGCGGCAAGGAGTACTTCAAAATGAAGAATTGTTACGTTGCAAAAAAGGGATTGTACGTGTACAAAATCAAGATTCAAGGTGCTTGGCGTACGCCCTTGTTATTGCTATTGGTCTGAAGGCTTACAAGAATGTAGATGTGCAACGTTATAAGCAGTATCAACGCCAATCGAAATATGTTGTGGATCAAGAAGTCGATGCGTTATGTGCAAATGCAAGAGTCAATTTGGATCATGGTGCCAGTGTAAATGAAATTCGACAATTCCAGTCATACCTCAAAGAATATAAAATTACTGTGTATACTAGTTTCACAGGCCATGATATCATGTACGAGGGACCGAACGATGAAAATCGCACTCCCATAAATTTAATTTGTTTGGCTGGCCATTTTGACATCATCCAATCTTTAACTGCTTGTTTTGCAACCAAGTTCTACTGTGAGGCGTGCCATAAAAAATATAGTGAGCGTAACAGACATGTGAAAAATTGTCCTGTAACATGCTCCAAATGTCTACAGAGACCCCTATGCGACAAGAATCAAACGCCGATATTATGCAACGACTGCAATCGGCAATTTTACGGGGAACAATGTTTTAATAATCATCGTAATATTGTATATCATCAAGGGGAACCTATATGCAAAATGGTGAAGCAATGTACTAGATGTTACAGAGTTTATTCTTTTGTGCATACTGGACAACGACATCATGATTGCAATGAGATCTTTTGCAATGTTTGTAAGAAGATTGTTCCAGGATCCCATCAATGTTTTATGCTTCCTGATCGACAATGTTTGAAACCTGGTGTTCCTTCACTCATGCACGCAAAGAAAGCCTTGTTGATATTCTATGATATAGAATCTATGCAGGACACGAATATTGGCGATAATACGTATGTACACATTCCAAATTTATTGGTTGCACAACAAGTATGTTACGCATGTGTTGAAAACAATAATATCCAGCAGTCTTGCAGTACGTGTGGTCAGCGCCAGCATATTTTCCAAGGAGAGGATCCAGTTTATGATTTTCTTCAGTACTTGCGGGAACGGCGTCCCAATATAAATAGGATTTTCTGTGTCGCACACAACGCTAAGGGATACGATGGACATTTTATTTTAAAGGCTATGGTAGAACAATGCCAATGGAGACCTGACGTCATATTAAATGGAACCAAGATACTGAGTTTAACCTTGAATAATCTGACGTTCATTGACTCGTTGAACTTCCTACCTATGGCATTAAGTAAATTGTCAAAAGCGTTCAATTTACCCGCAACCAAAGGCTACTTCCCGCATTTCTTCAACACCAAGGAGAATCAATCGTATATTGGACCACTTCCAGAAACAAAGTATTATGGTGCAGATGAAATGGCCGTCGAAGACAGAAACAAGTTCATGCAGTGGTACAACGATCATCGTAATGACACGTTTGATTTTCAGAAAGAAATTCTCAAGTATTGTATTCAAGATGTCAATGTACTGCGACAAGCATGCGTTTCGTTTATGACGTCATTTGAAACAGAAACCAAAGTGAATCCCTTCTTGGAGACGATCACGATTGCCAGTGCTTCCAATTTAGTATTCCGCCGGAATTTCCTTAAACCCAACACCATAGGAATTCTACCGGCACATGGCTATCGATGGAGAAGTACCCAATCGATCGCTGCAATGCAATGGCTGGCCTACATTGAAAAAACCGAAGAAAAACAAATCTTACATGCGGCCCGACAAAAAGAAGTGTTTATTGCGGGATTCCATGTTGATGGTTACTACCAAGATCCTGAGACGTTAGAGGAGCACGTCTACGAGCATGCCGGCTGTTTTTACCACGGGTGTAAAGTATGTTTTACTACAGGCCGTAATCAGCCCATCTACAGCAATCCAGAAGACACCATGGAATTCCGTTATGAACGAACGCAACGCAAAAATGCAAGACTGCGTGAATTGGGGTACATTGTACATGAAATGTGGGAGTGCGAATTTAATCAGTTCTTAAAACAAAATCCTGCAATGGCGACGTATCTGAAGAATCACCCGTACATGAACCGCAGACCATTAAATCCAAGAGATAGCTTTTTTGGAGGAAGGACCAATTGCGTGAAATTGTACCACCAAGTCGACGAAAAAGCGGGGGAAGTAATAAAATATTTCGATATTGTCTCGCTTTATCCTTATGTAAATAAGTGTGCTAAATACCCTGTAGGCCATCCACGAATTTATCTACAGGGTGATGAAAATATACCACCAATAAATAAAGTCAATGGTCTAATCAAAATGACGATATTACCAAGTCGCCATCTTTATCATGGTCTCCTGCCTTACCGATGTAACAAGAAACTACTCTTTCCACTGTGTGCTGCGTGTGCCGAAGAAATGAACCCAGACCCTACAGCAACGTGTACGCACAACGACCAGGAGCGATGCCTCACTGGAACATGGGTATCATATGAAATCCAGAAAGCAGTAGAATTAGGATATCAACCAGTGGAAATTTTTGAAATTTGGGACTATGACATTGAACAATATGATCCCACCACGAAAACAGGTGGCTTGTTCACGGAATATATCAATACATTTTTAAAATCGAAAATGGAAGCGTCTGGCTGGCCTAGTTCCTGTGTGACCGAAGAAGACAAATCAAAATTCATACAAACCGTCCTGGAGCGTGAAGGTATTGCATTGGATCCGACCAAAATTGAAAATAATCCTACACGAAGAAGCTTATCTAAGCTTTGTCTTAATGCTCTTTGGGGAAAACTTTCGCAAAGATCAAACTTTAGCCAGACCACAATTATTGATCGGCCGGAAGAATTTTATGAAAAACTCACTTCCCCCGACATTAAACTCCATCAAATTGTACTCATCAATGATACGATGTTGTATGCGTTCTGGGAGTACAATGAACATGTGCCTGTTCAAAACCGAAACACCAATGTCGTGTTAGGTGCATTTACAACATGTCAGGCACGTCTGGAACTGTACAAGTACCTGGAAATGTTGCAGGAACGTGTTTTATATTTCGACACGGATTCTGTAATATTTACGGAGAAGCCCGGGGAGCCAACCATTGAACCTTCAACGTACTTGGGATGCTTATCGAACGAGATGGAGTCTTATGGACCACGAGCATACATCAAGACATTTGTCAGTGGAGGACCAAAAAATTACAGCCTAGAAATATACAATCCGGATACCAACGTCACCAGTTACATATGCAAAATTAGAGGATTTACATTAAATTACAATGCAGGACAACAATTAAATTTCAACACGCTAAAAGAAATGATTACAAATCAATGCCGTGGACAAGTCACCATCACTATCCCCCATAAGATATGCAGGACTAAAGACCATACCATCGTCACACGCAAAGAAGAAAAAATGTACAGTATCCAGTACACAAAACGTCGATTTAAAGAATTCAATTCTTATGATACGGTTCCGTACGGGTACGTTAAAAAACAGAAGATGGAACTGGAAAAAGAAGATGAAGAAGAAAAAACTGTAAACACCCAATAAGGCCACCATTTCTTTTCCTTTTCCTTTTCCTTTTTTTCCACTCCTTAACCACAAAGCAGCAACACCAAGAAGAAAATGAAGTACCCACAAGAGTTCATAAACCATCAACACCACCATCAGTGGAAGAAAATGCAGTCATCTCGTATCCAAGGAGGAACCTTAACCACAAAGCAGCAACACCTAGAAAAATGCAGTACCCTGAAAAAGTTCGTAAACCACCATCAGTGGATGAAATGTACCCGAGGAGGGGGAAGATGAGCCTAAGCACATCCATCATTTACGAGTAAGTTTTATTTCTCTCTTATCAATATTGACTCATTTTTATTGTTTCAGAAAAAAGAAATTCTTAAAGTAATCCGTCGTTTCTTCTTTTTCTTTACAGGATACGTCTACAACATTCAAAGATGATGACGCGTCCAACATATTCATTAATTAGATCCTGTATTTATTATGTTAATAAACATGTATAGGAAGAGCACATACTTTTTGTTAAAATACAACAAGTTGAAAAAAAATATGTTTTATTATTTCTTGAAACCCTGAACACTTGTTTTCAAATAAATGGTAATCTTGAAAATTTAAGATGGAAAATATATCCAAGATTTGGTTTACACGATTTTGTTCGAAAAAATAATTAAAGAATTTTTTAGTGTCCAAAATTTGATTTTTAATTTAGTTCGAAAAAAATTTGGATTTGAAAATTTTCAAATGTGGTTTACATCTTTAGTACGAAACTTATTTAAAAAAAATTGGTTCGAAATTTTTTTAAAATTTTTAGTTCGAAAAATTTTGATTTGAAAATTTAGTTCGAAAGTTTTTAGTTTAAAATATTTTTTCGAAAAATTTTTAATTTTTTTTTAGTTCGAATTTTTTTGGGTTCGAAAATTTTTTGTTCGAAAATTTTTTGATTTGAAAATTTAGTTCGAAAGTTTTTAGTTTAAATTTTTTAGTTCGAATTTTTTTGAAATTTTTGTTTCAAAATTTTTTAGTTCGAAAATTTTTTGTTTGAAAATTTTTGTTTAAAATTTTTTAGTTCGAAAAATTTTTTAGTTTAAAATTTCTTGCACTCTGCGGAACCGTTTCGAAAAGAATCGGAGCAGTTTAGGTTAAAAAAATCTGGCAACACTGTTTCCATTAATGAAGCGCTTACTGAGCAATAAATCACTTAAACTCACAACAATGTGTTATAAGAAATCTACAAGCGACACCTCTCTTTCACCATTGTTACTTCCAGAGACATAGGCTACTAATTCAAGGACAGGATCTCCATCAAGGTAAAAAAAGCTGGTAATCATCTTATCTGTCAAAGAGAGAACGATAATATTTAATGTAAACTTCAGTACAATATCATACCATAAAAGGGTTATTTAAGGATGGGTTGAACCCTCCACGGGAACTTTAAGGTACCAAAAAGGATAACCATTAAAAAAATCCAGGTCGAGGGTGATCACTGTCATACCACTCTGAATGTCTAGCATTGGGGTGAGGGTAAGATTATGTGACTTCTATCCTCCAATCAAAATTGAGGTACCAAAACATTCATCTTATCCATAAAATGAAACAAATGAGTGAGGGGTTTTCCCATGTAATCTGTTCACCGTGTGATGGGTCTAAAACCATGTGACCTCTATCAACCAATCAGAATCGAGATACCAAAGTATACATCAGAAAGGACACCCTAATTTCAAAAATCCTAGGACCTAAAATCACGTGATCTCTATCATCCAATCAGAATCAAGGTACCAAAGCACTCATCTTACCCATAAAAGGAAACGAATTAGTAATGGATTTCCCCGCAAGGGTAAAACATGACGTCATACCATGTGACCTGTTCAGCGTGTAGCGGGTCTAAGATCATGTATCGTAGTACCAAAGTACTCATCAAAGAGGATACCCAAATTTCAAAATCCCAGGGTCTAAGATCATGTGACCGCTATCAACCAATCAATTCAAGGTACAGGATTCATCTTACCCGTAAAAGGGAACGAATTTCAAATATCGCAGGGTCTAAAATCACGTGACAGCTATCAACCAATCAGAAACACACATCTTACCCGTAAAAGGGAACAAATTTCAAAAACCCCTGGTGAGGTCGGGGTGACTCATGACGTCATACCACGTGACCTGAAAATTTGAGTTTCCCGCGTGGGCGGGGCCTAACGTCACGTGACCTCTCTCAGCCAATCAGAATCGAGGTACCAAAACATTCATCTTAGCCGTAAAAGGGAACGAAGTTCAAATATCCTGGTCATAAAAGAGAGTGAGGATGAGTCATTCGGGCATACGCGGACCACTACTACTGCTGTACAATAAATACATATAGTTACTGTTTGTAAAAGAACCCGTGAAAGGTACAGAGTGCGCCCTTTCCATAAGGCGCGCTACGAAACATCACATTATAGATACGTGGTTTTAGTTATCCTGTATACTAGATTTGTATAATAAATTCAAATAGTGACTGTTAATAAAGAACCTGTGAAGGATACAAGATGCCCTGCGAAATATCACATATTTGTTTTAAAAAATTTATTCTTCTGTATTTCAGTTTTGTATTATAAATTCATACAGTTGGTATTGACAGAGAACAGGTAAAGAGTATAAAGTTATGTAGCTATAAAACGAAACAATGTGATACATCAAGAATAGTTCGGATAGTCAAACGTACGATGCATTCATGAAATACTACATTGACACTAGTCTCTAATCTACTTTTTTTTTTTTTTAACTGCATCGAAACTTTCACAGTCTTAATACGCATCCATATATCCGAGCACATTGATTGTTCCTGTGTGTTTTAAAGCATATTCGGATAATCACTACCTATTGTATTTCTAAAATATAGCTAGGCCTATATTAAATTTCTGTGAAATTTGGTCTTCCTGTCACCACGACATGGCGCGTCCTCAGGTTGTGGATCGAAGAGAAGGCCTCTAGATATAGAGGTTAGCTGCGAATATACTGAATAAGCAGTCGCGAACAGACGACAAGGGGTGATCCTCCAGCTTGAGGATTTGATGTGGGGCTAACAACCTCATACTGTAAAAGAAGGCTTGTTCAGATATATCCGCAGAATCCTCGGATTAGAACTGATAACTTGGCACGAACTCAGCAAAGTAAAATCGACATGAGATTTGGAACATGGAATATAAGAAGTCTCTTTAGGGCAGGTGCATTAAAATTTGTAACGAATGAGTTTAGAAATAGAGGATCGACCTAGTGGGATATCAGGATGTTAGATGAGATAGTTCTTTTACGGGCAACGAATTAAAAATTTCCAACTAGAAACAGGGCTTTCCGTTCACAAACGAATAATGTAAGTAATTACATGGGTTGAATTTGTAAATTATAGATTTTCTTTTGCTTTTCTTAAGGGTCGGTAGTGTAATATTATTGTTTTAAATACACTTGCCCCAACAGAAAATAGGATGACGATGAAAAAAGACGAAAGAATAGAACGCGTAATTGATAATCTCCCGCATTACCATGTGAAAATTATGTTAGGCGGTTCCAATGCGAAGGTAGAACGAGAGGGTATTTTCAAACCGATCAAAGGAAATCAATCTCTGCATAAGGAAGATTGTGACAACGGCATTAGACTCGTGAACTTTGCAACATCCAGAAACCTTATCGTGAAGATTACAAGATTCCCACATCGTGACATTCATAAATATACTTGGACTTCATCAGATGAAAAAACATAATCAAACTGATCACGTTATAGTAAACAGAAGAAAACAGTCTAGCACAACTGATGTTCGGTCGTTAAAAGCAGGTGATTGTGATACTGATTACCACCTGGTAGCAGCGATAATAAGAGAGAGACTATCGTTGAATAAAGGAAATATTCAATATCTGAAAACGGAGAGGTTTAATTTAAAGATATTAGAGAAGAATCAGATGAGAGGGGAGCCAGATTGAAGTGTCGAATAGATTCTCGGTTTTAGAAGATTCGGAGTGCACTTGTGTTCAGTATACTTGGTTGAAGTTAGAGATAACATTAAAATTTCATCAAAAAAATATTGGTGCACGCAGAAATACGTAGGAACAAACCATGGTTCAAGCAGGAATGCACTGAAGTAGTAGAGAAGAGAAAATAGAAGAAACAGCTTTGGCTACAAAATCCGAGCGAAGTAACTACATAAAATTTCATTGTCATCTGACGGAAAACTTACAAACCTTTTAGAATAAAGAAACGCGATTTTTGAAAGATAAAATTAATTAACTTAAAGATAATAGTAAAAACAAAAACATTCGGGACATGTGTAAATGCATCAACGAACTTACGAAAGGCTATCAGCCTCGTGGTTATATAGCCTATTAAAGAAAGCTAACGGAACAGTCTTCGCTGATCAGAATAGCATCTTAAATAGATTGAAAGATTTATTTGACGATTTGCTTAACACATAGCCAGAAAGTAACGATCGCGGAGAAAGTGAAATGCACAGAGCATAACCGTATATTCCAGAACCTAACCAGACGGAAATAGAGATAGGTATTAAAAAATTAAAGAAACACACATCCTCGAGTGTAGACGAAATCCTGTCTGACTTAATCTTAGCTGGAAGGGAAAAATTGTAGAGCAAGATACACAAGCTTATCTCCTTATCTGGAACAAGGAGGAATTACCACAAAAGTGAAAGGAATCAATCATTGTTTCAGTTCAGAAGAAAAGCAACAAAACTGATCTTAATAATTATTGAGACATTTCTCTTACAACGATATTGTATATCTGACATCTGCGAATTACTTTCATTTCTAATGGTTGCTATTTTGGGCAACGGTGCTTAAAAGTGCACAATATGTTGTGAAGAAGAAGAAAATGTAGAATATATGTTGAGATAGCTTGATATTCATGTAATGTTGGTGGCTATAACTAGCAAGGATGTTATAAAATAGAGGATCTGCCCATACGTATCTTCATTTTATGACCTCTGTGAAGCCAAAAAACAACTGGGCATCGTCTGAGCTGGCACGTCTGATTGGCTACAATCGTTTCCGTTATGTTTGTTGGCTCGAAACATTGTGATCTTAGTGGCGCGGAGCGGGCAGAGTAGGTGTGGCGAAACTGTGACGTTTCACAATTTTGTTGTATGGGCAGATCCTCTATTTTATAACATCCTTGATAACTAGAGATAATTGTTTGTTTCGTGTTGCTATGACAACAGAAAGATTACTATTCATGGAGTTTTGTGAATAAAAGTTAGTTGTTCTATATATTTGACGAGCCTAATTTCCAAGGTATTCTGCAATTAAGTGTAAAACTTAAGGTTCTGAATCGTGTTGACTTATCTAGTTATTCGAATTGTGGGCAATATATGTAACAAAAGGAATCGTAAATAACGTTACACTCTTCTATCACTATCCAATAAATCATCTTAAACATTCTATTAGCAAGATTGACTCCATACGCAGATGAAATTATTGGATATTATCAGAGCGGATTTAGGTAAAATCGATCAACTGTCGACCAGATATTTACCATTCGACTAATATTTGAAAAGAAATGGGAATACAATATCCTGGCACATCAGTTATTGACTTTAGACTCAGATAGAAGGGAAACGTTTACAACATGTTTACAGAATTTGGAATACCGAAAAAGGTAGATTGATTAAGATATGTTTAAATGAATCTCAAAGTAAGATTCGAGTAGAGAAATTCTTGTTCGCGAGATTCCACGTTGAGAATGGCCTGAAACAAGGGGATGCATTGTCGCCATTATTATTTAACTTTGTTCTGGAGAACACTGCATGAAAAATCAGACAGCAATCAGATCCTAGAGCTGAATTGTACTTACTAGGTTATGGCGTATGCTGATGATGTAAATTTAAAAGGGGATGAGAACAATAGAAAAGAATGCAGAAATCTTAATTAACACTTGCAGAGATATGGGCTTACAAGTAAATGCAGAGAAAACTATATACATGGAAATTTGTCGGGATCGTAATACTGCATTATATGTATGCGTTAAAATACCAAATAATATTTACTTCCGACAAAGTGGATACTTTCAAATATCTAGGATCATTATTAACAGATTAAAACCAAAATGAGTACGAAATTTGATGTCAACTGAAAGCAGGGATTTCGTAGTATTATTCACTTAAAAATCTTTTGTTGTCGCGAATTCTGTTCAGGAATTTACAGCTTAAAATATAAAACGATAATCATACCTGTTGTGCTGTATGGTTGTGAAACATGGTCACTGCCTCTGAGGGAAAATCGCAGACAAAGTATTTGAAATCAAGATTCTTGGACGAATATTCGGACTCCAAGAGGAACGAGAATGGGGAATGGCGGAAACTTCATAATGAGGAAATGCATAATTTATACGTTCACCAAACATTACGGTCATCAAGTCTAGGAGGCTTAGGTGGGCAGGTCATATAGATAGAATGGACGAAGTTAGAAACGCTTTCAAAGTTCTAACTGGAAATCCAAACAGGAAAGCGATCATTACTAAGACCGGGCTCAGATGTGAGGACAATATTAAAATGGTTCTCGCAGAGATTGGAATATAAAGTAGAACCGGGTCCAGTTGGCTAAGAACAGAAATCAATGGGGAGCTTTTGTAAACGCGGTACTGAACCTCCTGTGTCCATAGGCCATAGAGCTACATTAAGTTGTTTATATATTTAGCTTCCTTTTATTTAACAGAAATGTTATTACAGGAACTAAAAAGTTTTTCTCTAGTAAAAAGGAATTCGATTCGAGGTTTCCACAAATTAGCTATTTACGTTAATACTAAAACAAATTTAGTGGTGATTGTGATATAAAATGGCAGCCATACTTTCTTTCAAAGTATATATATATATATATACAGGGTGGTTCAGTAATGTTGGACAGCCCTGAATAAATCGGAAACCAGAAGAGATATTAGCAAGAGTGTGGTGGATCCAGATACTTGTAAAAGGGGGACGTCTTTTGAGGTACCACAGAATGTTACCAGGTCAACAGTGTTGCCAGCTCAGTACAAAGTTGTATTTTTTAAATGGAACCTATAGAAGTTTATGCCATCAAAAGAATTAATACAGAATGTGAATACCAACAAGCGAAATCGCACCTGTCAGTGTTGCCAAATAAGGAAGTTATAAAGCTTCAAAGATCAAGAAATTAAAGTGTCCGTACAGCAAAACTAGCATAAATTCAAGAAAAATAATATTACGGAATGTAAAGGAGTAACCGAAAGAGTAAACCAAAGAAAGCACAGCTTCCAGTGAGTAACATGGTTGCCACAGCAAAGGGGGGAAAAATTGAAAATTTTGCAGTTGCCATAGGAGGAAAAGTGCCCATATGACATAATGCTGGAAACACCATAGAAAGTCTATGTAAGATTCAGGAATCCTAATAGCGTTTGTTCGAAAGCGATATCTCTAACCGTTCCCGAGATACACCAAAGGTGTGCGGGGTTTGCAACACTGCATAATAATTCCCTCGCTCTCCAAACTACAGGAACGAGTAATGAAAATGACACGCCCAACAAAATGTAAGAACTACACGGGTCTAATCGTCAAATAGAAGGCAATGATACATTTATGTTTACAAGAACATATGATGAAGTATGGGATTTTCCCCGTAACTCTTATGGGACACGGAGACATCATTGTCACGCAACGTCCGTGACAATATACACATTATGGTACACTAATACTATACTCTCTCCTTTAGATCACCTAAAAATTAAAAATATTCACTTTTGGAAAAAAAAAAAAACCAACTTTACAGTGGTTTTATAGGGAGGGGTGTAAAAGATGTTCCATATTATGGAACATCTTTTACACCCCCAAATTATTGGGCACTTCCTGTAGGGTTACAATGCTTAAATTTGACATGATTGTAGCTTTTCGGGACTAACCGACAGAAAAATTGCCAAATTGAATATTTTTAAATTTTAGGGGATCTAAAGGAGAGGTGAAGAAATCCCCTATGTTATTTAAATGGGCCTTTTTTTGTACCTACAATCTCATAGTTTAGTTACTTGGAATTGAAATAAAAACTTGAAATTCGGTATGCTTATACGTTTTCATTAGCGTTAACTAAGTAATTTGCTAAGAATAAAAATTTCCAAATGTAGAGTGGTTTTATGGGGAACTGAAAAATCTTCCCCATGTTATTTATATGGGACATCTTCTACACCCCAAAATGTTTAGAGACTTCCGGCAGGACTAGAATGATGAAATTTCGTAAGAGTATAGGCTTCCGGGACTAACGTGCAGGAAAAATGCCAAAAGTGAATATTTTTAGTTTCTAAGGGGTCTAAAGGGGGGATGAAGAAATTCCCGTGTTATTTAAATGGACATTTTTTTAGGATAAAAAATCTGATCTTTTAGATAGTTGAAATAGGAAAAAAAACTTGAAATTTGGTAGAATTGTGGATTTAAGAGGTGCGAGGCCGTAGGCCGAGTGAACGTGAGAATCTAGGGGGGCGAAGCCCCCAGCTGTGCCAAATTCAGGAAATGTGATTAAAGAGCAAATGCACAAAATTCACTCTTCGTGGAAAGGCTGATACCTAAGAGATGGAGGCCGTAGGCCGGGCAAACGTGGGGGCCTGGGGGCGTATACTAATACAAAATCATTACATAAATTTCATCTTTTGGACAAAACAGACTCTAAGTACGCTCAAAAATGGTGTTTTATAAGCGTAGTTGCAATCCTTGATGTAAAACTTATCTCTACTTTAGAAATTCCATCGTTTTCTGGTTAAAGTGCAACTCAATTTGCATTTAGAAGAAAATTATACCATTTCTATTGTAATAGTTTCTCAGAAAACGGTAGTTAAACATTATTTATTTATAACTAGATGTCTCTATGGTGCAGATTAAGGATACATGTACAAATACAAAATCATTACCTAGATAGATAGAACAAAACACATTCTTAGTACGTTCAAAAATGTAATTTTGTAAGGGAAGTTGCAATTCTTGGAGCAGCTTTACTTTAGGGGCTTAAATATCATGGCTAACACTCCAGCGTTTTCTGGCCAAAATTCGACTCAAACTGCAATTAGGGGTAACTAAAACTACTTTTGTGGTAAAATTTTCTCACCAAATGACAGAGATATTATACATTTATCTATAACTGGATATCTCAAAGGTGCAAATTAAGAATAAGGATACAAATACAAAACCATTACACAAATCCGATCTTTTCAACCAAACGGACTTAGTTCCTTCAAGCGTGGTATTTTGTCAAGTTGTATTATCGTGCAGGTATTTTGTAAGTTGTGTTCCCCAGTGCATGTATTTTGTAAGTTGAATGTCTTAGTGCAACTTTACTTTAGATGGCATAATCATTATGACTAAAATTGTGAACCAAACACGGCTACGTTAAATGAAAACTATAATCAACTTTTACTAGATGGCTTACTTACACAGACAGATTTCTTCCACAATCCAGGTGGAATGAGGAATCTGAGATAGAGCTTTATACAGGGTCGTTTTGCAATTGCAATTCTCCAAGTGTTTTGCAATTACTTGCTTTTGCACCATGATTTCTGTACTTCATATATCACATGATCTTCAACAATACCAAGCTCAAGTATGAATTCTCTAATTCTTGTTTATAGTGGCATATATTCAAAACAATTTCACGCTATATTTCAGTACTGGTTCATACTTGATACTATGGACACCTGAAGATGATAATAGTTCCGAATAAGAACAATTTTATCCAGAAAAAATAGCATGATTTTTCCAAGGGCGGGGAAGGGGCAAAAGACCGACATACATTGATGCGCATAACGCATAATGCAAAACAATTATTATTGAGGCTTATTGCATAACTTTGTGGACTACATTAAATAGGTCTATATTAAATATTCTAGTAGGTGTAACCAAATATAATGTGCCTTCACGTGTGTTTCTGAATAAAAGCGTTTTGAAACAACCAAACACCTTTCGAAAATGCAAGATAAAGCGATTGTCCCCTTGCCACCGCTGCGGACGCTCATGGCCTTATCGTTGACAGAGCATATTGCTTTGTTTAATGGTATCATTCACCTCGTTCGCCGGAACCGGTTATTAAAATTTCTCAGGTTCTTGGAACCGGTTGTTAAAATTATATCTCCACTTCCATATCCGGTAGTTACGGAAACAACAATTTTCTAATGTTACGAAGTGCTAATAAACCTTTAAAACTTAAAAAAAAAAAAAAAAAAAAAAAGAGTGAGTATGGAACCAGGCCGGTAGCCAGCCCAAAAACACCGTCTTCCACAATGAATACCATCATGTCCATGGGTTTTCTCGAGGTACTCCTGTTTCCTCCCTTCTTCTCATTCCATCAATTCTTCGATCACCATTCACTTGCCTTAATCATCGTCTTCTTAAAGGGTATAATCATCGGATGTTAAACTGAAATATTTCATTTTTTTCACAATGCACAGAGGCCTGCTGGGTTGGGAGTCCCGTTGAAGTTAGTTCCGCAGCTAAGCGTTTCGGAGACAAATGTCATTGTTTAATGTTTAGATGGCCACACGGGAAAGTGACACTTGAATGGCAATACAGTTGCTTTCAAATAAATTTTATTAGCCTATTTACCCGGTGTGCCAAATAGGATGCAATTTGCAAGTTGAAAGACGCCCTTAGTCTTTAACCCTTCCCCAATAAGTTTCCGTATCTTGCAAAATGCGTCCATTTTGACCTTACCATTCTGTCGAGCACCCAAGAAAACACGCCAGTACTAAAAATGAAGCGTGTATCTCAAAAAAATGGTTTCTTCAAACTTTTTTCAAAATCTGTTCAATTTTGAACTTTTAACGCTCATAATTCGAACATGCTTGCGATCGAGGATTTCTCCGGTTGGCTAATTGTTTCATATGTAAAAAGAAGTCGACTGAGCATAGTATCAATATGAAGTCAGAGTAACACCCCACAACCTTCCCTAATAAGTGAAATTAATTAGTATTTTCCACTAACGGATTCAGGCAGCTATTCGTGATTATATGAAAGCTCAAAACATAAATAGATTATTTTCAAGAAGATATATTATTTTACCTAAGCAAATTAAGTTTCAGCAAAAATAAAGAAAGGAAAGAAAAGAAGAAAAAAGAAATAACACATATTAGGCTACATATTTAACGTTTAAAATGATCGTCAAAATAAACTGTCTTTGTATTTCACGTGTGTATAATATTTACGTGGAAAAAATGTAAAACAACTGAGCACAGGAGTAGCAAAATCTAACAGCAAGCGCCATCTTGCGTACTCATCTTAAAACTGATTAAGTTTTCCTCTTATATGTTACAAGGTAGGTTTTACGTCATTTCTCTTGCCTTTACCTAACACTGATTCACACATTTATTGTTACTATTAGTATGGTCAATACACTGTATTCATAAAGTATGACAGCTTGGCAAGGTTTGCAGTCACTTGCTTTCAGCTTGTCAGACTTCATGTTGTGAGAACCATCAACAAGCATGATACGAGCTTGTTGAAATCAGTGATGTGCCGTAAACTATAATTTTACGTCTACGCGATTGTCTACTGTAATCTATACGTAATCTACATTACACCTTTTCCCGTGTAGACTATGTAGACAACCACCATCAAATGGAAGGAAGAATTTCGTTGCTCGTTTGTTCATATTTCCTCATTCAGTTGTTTTGTTTCGGTGCAGCGAAATATTAGGGAAACGACTAACATATAAAAAGTAGAGAGAATTATCTAATCTGTATGTTTACTCTGCTCTGCACATACCACTTCCTTAGATTTTCCACTTCGAGCACTGCTTTTATAATGAAATTTACGAAACTAATTCTCACCTTGGGCTTTCAGTCTTGAATCTGCTGTATTTGCCAATTTTTTCTTGCATATTTTACAAAATGCATATTTTTCATTTTCCTTCATCAAGACGAAACTAAGTATTCGAAAGTTACTATTCGCTGGTCTAGGCATTTTATTTTGTACGCACTTTCGCAAGGTAACGACAAAAGAAAGCTCCTTTATTGTCCACGGCGCCATATTAAATTACGTGTTGTTGACATATTCTACATAGTCTACGTTGTTTACATTTTCTACGCATAGTTGACACGTAAACGTAAACTATCGTTTTTTACGCGTAGACGCACATCTCTGGTTGAAACAACATTATTGATGATTGTTATAACTGGCCTATTCCAGCGTTCAGTAAAACGTATTATTATTATTATTATTATTATTATTATTATTATTATTATTATTATTATTATTATTATTATTATTATTATTATTATTATTATTCAAAACCATGTAATTATTATTCTTTGTAGATTTGGAATTCTTATGTGTGCAACCGACTACATCCTAACGCAAAGCCAAGGAACGTTAGTAAAACGTTTCATAGTAAATCGCCTCTATCTAATGTTATTATAGTGCTTGTTGAAAGAACAACAACAGTAGCCCTGAATGGGATCGAACCAACGACCTACGTTGTAGCCCGAATAGTTAACCACTACATCACAAGAACACCTGATCTGGTTTGTGTACCATAATGTGTATATTGTTACGGACGTTGCGTGACAATGATGTCTCCGTGTCCCATAAGATTTACGGGGAAAATCCCATACTTCATCATATGTTCTTGTAAACATAAATATATCATTGCCTTCTATTTGACGATTAGACCCGTGTAGTTCTTACATTTTGTTGGGCGTGTCATTTTCATTACTCGTTCCTGTAGTTTGGAGAGCGAGGGAATTATTATGCAGTGTTGCAAACCCCGCACACCTTTGGTGTATCTCGGGAACGGTTAGAGATATCGCTTTCGAACAAACGCTATTAGGATTCCTGAATCTTACATAGACTTTCTATGGTGTTTCCAGCATTATGTCATATGGGCACTTTTCCTCCTATGGCAACTGCAAAATTTTCAATTTTTCCCCCCTTTGCTGTGGCAACATGTTATTCACTGGAAGCTGTGCTTTCTTTGGTTTACTCTTTCGGTTACTCCTTTTCATTCCGTAATATTATTTTTCTTGAATTTATGCTAGTTTTGCTGTACGGTCACTTTAATTTCTTGATCTTTGAAGCTTTATAACTTCCTTATTTGGCAACACTGACAGGTGCGATTTCGCTTGTTGGTATTCACATTCTGTATTAATTCTTTTGATGGCATAAACTTCTATAGGTTCCATTTAAAAAATACAACTTTGTACTGAGCTGGCAACACTGTTGACCTGGTAACATTCTGTGGTACCTCAAAAGACGTCCCCCTTTTACAAGTATCTGGATCCACCACACTCTTGCTAATATCTCTTCTGGTTTCCGATTTATTCAGGGCTGTCCAACATTACTGAACCACCCTGTATATATATATATATATATATATATATATATATATATATATATATATATATCCGTTTGTATGAGCGCCCTTTTAGTAGACTTGTCCACCGCCCTCATGAGTATCTCAGCACAGGCCTGGCCCTGACTGTTTTGCTATAGCTGAAACCATTAGCTATATCGGCTCCTTTCATCAGTGGGAAGCTTTAGTATTGCCATGGAAACTGACGGATTGTCAAAAGATAACGGAGGTTTTGATGAATCTTCTTAAGGTTTTCTCAAAACATCTTTTGCTCCGAGGTAAACAATTGTAACTAATTAACAAGAGGTAGTTAACTACAAAATTTGAATGTGCATATGTGGCAAAAATAATAGAAATAAACCACCAAGAATAAATTTATTAACTGATTCGCTACTTTTCGAAAGGTACCTATTTACAGAAAATATTTGTCACTGTCACATAAATTGTTTTGATCATGTCATAAATAAACTCACATAAATTGTTCAATTTATAGTTTTGCTTTTCTCGTTTTTAATCTGAATAACTCAGTTTGCTACAATATCGATTTCAATGAACTGCGTACATGTTTCTATTTTATGGTTGTTATTGTGTTTTCAGTCTGAATAATTCCGTGCAATTTACCAGACTACTTTTCAGGAAGAGAAATATGTATATATTAAACATACTGCAATATTTGTTTTCTAGTACCGTACTGTATATTATTGTGATTAGTCTATATGCATTATTTAAAAGCAGCTATCTTGTCATTGCTTATTAGAATTTTACAATCAAGTAATACTAGAAATCCTATTCAAAAATTACACCAATCACATTTATTTTCTGTAAGTTGGCCACTTTTCAATGGAACCGATGGTGGTCAACATAGACTGGTTTCACTGTAGTATTATTAATAATAAATATAAGTAATTTTTAAGCTTCTATACGATTTATGCAATGTTAAGTATTTCCAACCCTGCCATTAGCACAGACTACTTACAACTGACGTCATGGGATACGGTACTCGTGTGTGTGGTGTAACTTCGAAGTGCACATTGTAAGCGTTGTGCAAATTTTTATGTATATTTATAGATTCATTGCTATAAATTGTCCGTTTGTCTTGGCTCTATCAAAGTTTTGAAAAGTAAGCGTTTGACATGGCTGTACGAGTACAGTTTGAAAACAACAATGAAGTAGGAGTATTTGCTAAATTAACTAATTCGTACTGTTTAGTAGCTATTGGTGGATCAGAAAACTTCTACAGGTAAGTTATAGTAAAGATTAGTAATTTGATAAGGTATTACAGCAGTGAATGTGTTTCCGTCAAAAGAGCTATTTCCTATGTGTCATACATGTTGAAAGATTTCAAAGACCACATTCAGGTACTTGTAAATACAATGTACAAAGACTATTTTACTGCCACTGGTGGTGGCGAGCGTACACAGATTGGTTGGTTTTTCGCATGAATAACATATTTTGCATACTCACCATCGCTTTGCGCCTGTTCCTTACTGACAAGCGATGTCACCAGCTTCGCGTAGCTTGAACTGGAATAGATATATTGGCTTTACTTGAGCAGACAGTTCTACCGAATTTTGACACCTTCCTTACATTTTCAGGTTAGGTTAGACCTTTGTATTTCTTTTAGCAGAGCATGCACTGAATGAGGAGCACCATTACTACTTGCAGATTGACTAAAGCAGGTCTCAGTGTAAATACACTGTGGATGTATGGCATAAAACACGAGCCCACAGGGGGTTCTCATGTATACTAATACCCCGACCTGTCCTAGGTATCGGCCACTAGAAAGCATGAATTCTATGTAGCCGAGTCACGGCAGGATCGCAGCGGGCGGACCCGAGCGTTAGCGAAAAGGTGCGTCTATAAAGAGCAGGCGCGTCGGCGACGGGGTGTATACGCTTAAAGGGTTAAATTCCAAAGTTGGGCGTCCGTTTCCAGCAAAATTTTTAAAGTTTACAGGAAAGATATGGATAATTTGATCGTTCGTGTGCTGAGTCTCGAAAAATCTGTTTATTTGTTATATATAAGCGGTTATAAACATGGGACTATACGGAGAGCGGAGGGAACTACTTGGCGCAAGGTAAATGAACAGTTGCATTGTGGGAAAGAAACGAGCATTTATATTATCAACATGGCGAATGTACAAGGGCAATGAACTAACAGTTTTAACATTTGTGAAGCAATACGTTGATAACGAGCAAAATCTTTTAAAAGTTTGTGAAGAGAACGGATTAATGAACCTAATAACAAATTGCAGAAAGTGTGGAAAGGAGATAACAGCGAAAAAACATGGCGAAAGCGGACGCCCAACTTCGGAATAAATGCCCGCTTAAACGACGATAGTGGAAGAACACACTGACATACAATACTTTCATCATAATTCAAAATCCATTTCAATATGCTGTACATTGACAGTGATTACTTATATTCACACTCTCATTCCTTCACGAAACATGTTCCAGATCGTATTTTACCTATAAATTTTCTATTTGTTGGAACCGTCTGCTTGAGTGAACCCGGTACAATTCTTGCTTTTATTGTCCACCCAGCGTAGGTTTTTTGAATAAACAGTTTTGCGCGTGCTCTCTAGGGACCCACTCCCTGTTCGAACTATCAGCTTCGTCCGTTCTATCTAAATACGTATGTTTACAAGTTGGGTTGTACTGGCGCACATAGTTGTAGAGAGAGGTGGAAGAGCGGAAGCTATACCGCAGCTCCCTCTATAAAATTCGTTGCGCTGATGAGCGTTCACCTCCGGTGCTTGGGGTCCCTGGTTCGATCCCAGCTCGCGCCGTGTGGACTTTGGTGTGGGCAAACACCGTGCTCGTGGTTTTTTTTCGGGGTTCTTCCGTTTCCTCCCACTTTCTTCATTTCACTCATCTCTCATCATCACCGTCTCCTTTAGCCTAACCGGCATAACCGTGGGGCGTTGCGCTGATACGTCCCAACTGTGAAACTTGGTTATTTGGTTAGATAGTGTACTAGTTCCTCTAATATTTTTATAACCGCATTTGATACATATCATAGTTTTCGAGCTAGGCAGCCTCAAAGTGACAGTTTTGTCGATGTCTCGTAACTTTGAAACAGCGCGTTGTTCGCCTTATGTTCATATGGACTTTTTTTATTGTTTAGGTGTGAGGATTTCACGAGTGGATTTTGGCTACATAATAAATGAACACCCTGTATATGTCTCTCTTGATATAAAAGATATATACGGTACGCCAGCCAGCTCTATTCTTTAATGTAAAAACATTCATGTACTTCATGAAAAAAAAATCTGTGTGATCTTGTAAATAATATCCAATACCCAAATACGATATTCATTATTATATTTTCCCTTTTATCTAGTGTGTTTGAAGCAGAATTAGGGGATACAATTCCAGTTGTTCATGCATCATTAGCTGGTTGTCGGATTATTGGAAGAATGTGTGTCGGTATGTATCCTTGTATTATTCATTCTTACTGCTTGGTATTAAAAATTCGATTTGTGTTGAATTAAACAACCTGATAAATTGGTAATGTAGAATTTGTTTAAAATATATAATTAAAAATGTTCGGTATATAAAAATAGGTTTGTATATATGAAATTCCGTTATTTAGACGAAAGATAACGATGATATCCGTTATTTAGACGTTTTAGTCATACATAAAATAAAATATTCTAATCCCATTGAGAGAAAATATGCGTCTTTTCTACCCTCACTTTTTTTAAAGGGGGTTAGAAATTAATATTTCTGAACGTTACCTAGTCTAGCCATAAATACTGTTACAAAGAAAAAAACTCAACATTAATAAGATAAAAGGGAATTTAATTTGCATATGGTATGTGAAGCATATATGGTCTGACAACAGTTTGGACCAATCATATTCAAAATGTCTGTTAGCACACCCACAGGCTCGGAGTCTAGCGGGCTACTCATCTATAGCAGCATTCTCTGTCTTCAGGGGAGTTGACGCCACTGCAACCAGTAAAGATCACGCTTCAAACTGGCTGCTATGGGATGACGCTTCTTACAGGCACTGTAATGTCCAAAGTACTGTCCCGCTTTATAATCCAGAGGGTTAGGGACAGGGCTGCTAGAGGACCAGTTCTCAGGGATATGAAGTCAGGCACATTGTGCGCCAGTGACTCCTGGATTGATTTTGCCTTGTGAGCTGGAACCAAGTCTGGCTGGAAAGTCCATGTGCGTCAGGGTTTGAAAAAACCCGGGCTTTTTTGAAAAAGCCCAACCCACCTGGGCCCATACGGGTTTTTTCGGGTTTAATCTGTTTTTTTTTTTTTTTTTTTCGAAATATTTCAATGTCTTTGGGGTAAAAGTGTTAAAATGTGATTTATATTTCAAGATTGTCATTGTCACGACTAGCAACAATTTTCTACTTACTGCTGTTTTAAAAAAAAAAATGGCCACCATTTTGAAATTTTACATTCGACCGCCGAGAAAATCTATACAGCAAATTTAGCATATCTCGTGCTTCCACTGTCAAAATTTCAACTTAAAAGAGCGCTTCGTAGCGTGGATACTCGCTGTTTTGAAAAAATTGCCGCCATTTTGATATTTTACGTTGGTATGCCACCTAAATCTATACAAAAAATTTAGTGTGTGTCGTGCTTGTATTCTGAAGATTTTAACTTAAAAGGCCAAAAGTTGTACCCTGCAGTGTGTGTGGTAAAGGCACACAAACGAATTGAGTTGATTTTGTGTTTTACGTCCCTTTCAGCAGCGAGGCTATATGAGACAGGACCTACTGATTAACGTGGAATCTGAACCACATGAGCTCCCTCCGGGAGGCAAACCCGGGTCCGATGCCGAAGACACGTACACTAACCGCATAGCCATGAAGGAGCTCGGCAGACAAACGAACAAATGTAGATCAAGTCATCCAGAAGCCTGACTGACGTTCGCCAAATATGAATACCAAAAGGGGTCTATTAATTTAAAACAAAGATACAATTCATGTTGTATGAAATAAATAAATGTTTTAAAATGTATTATATAAAATTAACATCTTCCAGCGTAAATAAACCTGCCATATTTTCTCCATGAGAATATGGGACACCTCAGACCCCCCCCTTCCTCAACTTTCCAACACAATGCAATGAACTGTAGTCTGGTTATGAACAAAAGTACAATAGGCCGCGGTGGCTCAATGGTAGAGCGGTCACCTTTAGTGCATGGAGTTCCTAGTTCGATCCTAGCTCGCGCCAAGTGAGCTTTGTGGTGGACAAACAATTTGTGCGTGGGTTTTCTCGAGATTCTCACGTTTCCTCTCACTTTCTTCATTCTGTCATTTCATTCATTTCTCATCATCACCGTCACCTTGAGCATAGCAGGCATAACCGTGAGACTAAAACTAAAAGATTTCATTTTATTTTCTTTTTCAATAATATAATAGGCGAAACTTAATGTGCTATAAAAATGTTTTACAGGAAAACAATATGCAAATTACTTAAATCAGTGGTGCAATCTGCTTTCAATATTTTTGCGCGTTTAGCAATACTTATTTACATGGCTGTATCTGCCAAAATTACGTTCGTCAGTTTAATCTGATTTTTCTCCTTGTGTCGTGTGTAATTGTCAGGACCGGATTTACATTTTTCTAAAACCTAGACCAAAGCACAATTCTGTGCCCCTAGCCTCTGAAAAGGATTATAATTCTTGTTAACTTATCTAATGTGTTGCTGAATAAAAGGTTAGTCATCTTCCCTTTTTGTAAATGTAGAAACACTCAAAGCCTTTTTTCGGAGAGTATGCGAGTTTCCATCAAGTGCAATGGTAAAAGTAGCATTGCAAATTTCGCTCGCTATCAAGTCGAACAGGGTGGTGTTATAACTTCCTCGAAACTGTTACATGCAACAGCGTACTGTTCATTCACTTACAGGATTCCCAGCCAATGTCAGATTTTTTGTTTTTTACTTTTCGAATAAGCTGATATTGATAGCAGAAATAGAACGGAGTTAAAATATTTCCTTGTCCCAACTAAATTTACGGGGACGCGGGACACTCGGGCCCCAAGACGAGACACTCCCGTTTTTTACGGGACGTATGGCAGGCTTAAGCGTGAAATAAATAGTTTTATTGTTGAAATATTCATTTCCGATCCTTCTTCGTTTAATTCGGGAATTTCCCGAGCACCTCTTTCATGGCGTGTACATCAAAACTTCCACTAGTACAGAAATTTGAACTCAGCACTTGAAATAGTAAGCGTTACATAGTCTTCGGAACCCCGAGCATTAAGCTTCTTAAATTTGACAATTTTTACGCTATTGCTGGTGTTGATTCTACAGAATGCTTATTTGAAGAGTAGCAACAAATGACTGAATTAAACTGTTATTGTTGGGAAACCAAATTTTAGTTGAAGAACCTTGTGTTTTACATCAAAGGTAAGAAATAATACTAATTTTACTAATGTATTTACATTTGTACTATTAGTACCGGCACCTATGACCTTAAACCCGTCAAACGTATGAGTGATAATGTCCTTCGGTGTCGACAAGTCGACGAGCATACTATTCATGGAAAATATTTTCTAAAGTACAAAATTGCTTATTTTACTTCAAATAGGTTATAAGCATAATCCATACATTAATTTGTTCTATAACTATCTTAAGCTAAGGTACGATTTTTTAAAATTCATTTAGTGCATTCAGAACTTTATAAAGGTCTTATGTTGAATGTTGTTGTATACCTTAACGTGAAAGTCTCTAATTCGCCCAAGAAAGTCTAAAATCTGATAAAAATCACTTACAATGCGATCACCTTAGTTGTATCAATAATATACTAACAAATAGGTCAAAAACCCAGGTGGGTTTTAAAGTGGGGTTTTTCAGGTGGGTCCAACCCGACTCACCACCACACAATGACGGACGCGGGATGATGGGCTCTCTGGATTTTCGAAACTTTGTCTGGCTTCCTGGGCTGATGACGCATACATCTTATCATTTTGGTGATTGAAACACTCTTCGATAGTGAACAGAATCTGTCTGTGCCGACTTTGCGCATACCGCTTGTTACATTATACCTTGGTATAATGTATCATGGTGCGAGATCTTTTGGACATCCTGTCTGTATATATATTTACATTTTGTTACGAATAGTAGAAATTTTGAAGTATATATATAGAAATTAATTGTTGTAGTGCAGAATATGATCACAAAATCTCAATTATTATGTCAAAAGAATAATATTTAAGTAGAGATTTCATAAAAATACATGTAATAATACTATTTCTAGAATTTTGCTTATTTAGCCTATAACATTGAATTATTGTAGGTAGTAAGAGTATATTTTGCAGTTTTCAGGGTGTTTAGTTTATTTTCAAGGGAATATTGATGCAGGAAATCATCTTAAAGAAACTTCAAAATTATATTTTGTAATTTCTTCGAAATATTTTGACTTCAGAAATTCAGCCATGTCTTCTTGGCACATCCCTTTGTTTGGGTGAAAATTGTTTGTTATTGGATCATAAAAATCTCAGCTGAGGTGGAGACTTAGCGGTTCTTTTGATCTTAAGAGATTGGAAACTTTCATCCTTTTGTTACGTCATCAGACAGACAATTAGTGACTTTCTTTTTCTTATCCTTTGTCTTTACCAGAAAATAGCATCGGGAACCAGACACAAAATTTCTTTAGTCATAAAATTTCTAAAAGTGGAGAAAATCGTGTGATTTTCAGTAAACTAAACTTTTTATTTTAAAGGGATTAATGGTTCGTCCTTTCTGTTAATGAGAAAGTTGAATCTTGCTGTGTGCTCTTCAGTGGACAAAAAAGTTGGATGCTGAAATCAGCATCTAATAGCTGTGGACTAGGTTTAGTCCGCCATCTTAGATAAAGGACGCAAGCATGTCATAACGTTGAAGGTTTTTTTGAAAGTGCTTTGTGGGAATTCCTGAATCCCGGGACATACTATCTTCTCAAATTGGCGATGAAGAGGAACTACTAAATTCCGAAGTGGATTTCAGGTTAGCGGAGGAAGCTATAAGGAAAATCAAGTAAGTCAGTTCCTTCGGATTATGGTTCGATGAGAGAGAAAGCTGAACAGAATTGCATAATTGGATAGTCTAACCTCCATATTAAATTTGATTAGTGTAATGGTTTCATTGTTGGTTTTCAGTGTAACTATGAAGTGCTAAGTTGTTTCAGCTTCCCCAGGAATTGCGTATATATACAGCTGCAATGTGAGTATTGTAAATACGTAAAGAGAGAGAGGGGGGGGGGAAGTGGGTTAGTCATTGCGATTGTCTTAATAATAATAAACGTATGCGTACATAGTTTTCCCAAAATTGAACATCGTTTTTAGGCCATGTAACCTAGTAGAAAGTATTGTTTTTGGTAAAGGTACTGCTCTATTTTCTTTGCTTAAATTCTAAAAAATCTCATTTTGAAATATAATCTGAAATAGCTTGAAAATGAAATCTAAGTGGATTCCAATTGTATCAATTTTCCTACAGCACGGCGCAAGTGAATTTTATGTGTGCTTTCCAATATACTGGTAAAATGAGATTTTAGTTGACAGTTCGTTTCTCGACTACAGTATTCTGATAACGTCAATCGTATGTTATGATAGTAGTAATTAAATAATTCTTGATTCGTGATATTAATAAAATAATTTGGATGTCAGATTAATCTTCACACAAGAACACAGTTGGTCTGATCACGGATACGTCTTTGAGAAAAGTGTGGTGGCTAAAATGTGATTTTTCTTTTAAATGGGAACTTTAATTAAAATGTCCATGTATGTGTTATTTTATTAGGTTAAGTTAGTTTAATTTAGGTAGGTTAGAATAGGTTAGGTAATTTAGGTTCGGAATATTTTTTGTCTTTTCTGGTATGTTTTAAATGCGTTCTATGTAAAGTTAGAAAGTAAATCAGTAAAGTAAAAAAAAAAAAAGTTCTAGCCTATCACAATATAAATACTTAATGTGATCTGAAGATTTTCATTATGTTGTGTAACTAGTCTTTCATTTTTTTTTTTTTTTTAATTTTTACTTTGACATCCTAAGAAAATACTGCGAATATACTGTGTATAAATAAATACAGTGAGTTAAGTAATATTTTAATTTGGAATGATGCAAATAGAATTTGTGTTAACAATGATTGTTTAAATCAAAAAATTATACTGTAGAACCTCTATATATCTGATTTCAAGTAGAATACTGTTTTACCAAAATTTTCATTTTCTTTATACGTTCTTCAGCAAAGTTTATATCAAGTTTTAAGTTATTATATGAATAAAATGTACAAGCTGTGAACTGAATATTTTCTTTAAAGTACTGTAGAGATGGAAAGTCCGTCCTGTAGCCTTATGTAGTCAAGAATACTATAAGGTTTACAAAGTGTTTGGTATACCAAAGGTACACAGAGCAGTACATCAAATGTTCTTAGTTCTATAATGACAGATTACAGCTGTGAAAGATCCAGAATTTTTTCCGAACACAACCGAAAATTGAATCAACCGAATTCTGAAGTAAAAATCATTCTTTTAGTTTTTTTCAAAATTCTCAGTTTGGATTTTTTTTTTCCATTGCACTAAAATTCTTTTTGGAAGTTATTGTTAATTTTTTTTTCCCCATTACACATAACTTCAGTCTTCAGTAGTCATCATTGCCAACTCAACTGGGAAGTTGATATCTTGTGTCGGTAGTTTGTGGTTCGCAACCTTTCTCACGACGGGTTGCGGATGACAGACTGCAGGCCTGGATGCCGAGCTGCTAGTTTTCATGGAAGATACTCTGAAAAAATCTACTTTGGGCAAAATTTGAGTTCCATTTTCCGGGGACAACTGGCCTGGTGAATGGATTAGTGATCGTTAGTGGCATACGTGCACGGGGCCCAGTAGGTGTCGCGACCACCAGTCAGTGATACATTTGCACAGTCCATAGTCCTAAGGAAAGTGAACGTCATGCACTAACACACATTGATTTGGTAAAACGCTTAAGCAGGCATTTATTTTTACGCACCCTTTGCTCCATCAGACGCGGCGTTAGGAAGTGTACCATTGACCGTCTGTAGGCTCGAATACCAAGATCGTCTCTGAATAGTCTAGACATCATTCGCTTGCAGATGTTCATCTCACGGGCCATTACTGTCTGCTTCCGTACGGGATTTCTCCTTACATGCGCCGCCACTTCTTTCACAGCTTCTGTAGTCCTTACAATTTGTGGTCGGCCAGCTCTTGGGCGATCCTGAACAGATCCAGTATTTAGGAACCGCTCGATAATGCGGTAAACAAATATGCGACTGATGTTAAGTTTTTTTTAGTGTGTTAAAAATTTCATTTACTGGTTTTCCAACTTTGTGTAGCGCTATCCCTGCTACCTTATTTTCGTACTTACCCCATTCCATCCTGCCTATACGGTTACGTGTATCCCTTTCTACAGCAGCACTCTCAATGCATGATCGCACTTTCCACCGCCAGGCTCGTTCTTTCTACTCACAGCAAACAGTATTGCAGCCTCTGGTACTTTTGTAACAGGATTTATGGCTAGACTAGGTAATATCTATGATCTTTTAAGCTCGTGACGTGTGAGAGATGATGTTCCTCGGCGATCACACCGAGGAAGTGGGGAGGAAAGAAAGTAGCTTGGATCCTTTATGTTAGATACCATCCTGGTATTTAACTGGTTATTAGCCTCGTTTCTGAGCAGACCGTTTACAACACAGCTAATTATAGGTTTCTAGGCATTCGAAAACCCAATATTTTTTATTTAATAGGATTTTCAGGCATACTTTCAGGTTCATTGTAGAACAAAAAGGAGAGAGAGAGAGAGAGAGAAAATGTGTCTTTTGGTGATAACTCATTTTCTGATTCTGTGTTGTGCATTCGAAGATTTCTCTTAATTGAATAATATTTAATTTTCAGTAGACCTTCCACTTACGCAAGGTTGACGAAACAGTTTTCCTTATAAGAAATATTCTTGGCAAAAATCTGACTCAAATCATTCAGTAGTAATTGAGTTATGACGTTTTCCCTCCAGCACTGTACTCACAAACAGACACTCGTAAACACTATTTAGGAATGATTTTCTCAAAGTTTGAAACGTGTATCCCCAAAATTATAAGAGCTAGAAAAAATTTTACATTGGTTATTAACTTGTTGATCTCGGCAACTGTAGCAAGGTTCATGGAAATCTGAACCGGTTGGTGTCATGGCCTGGGTGAATTGACATGAAATAACCCCTATGTGGTGTGTTCCAAATTCAACCGTTATTCGCAGAAAATTGTCAGTGTGAGGAGAAATAAGTTCGTCTATATTATGTAATAGGAATATCATAAGAGCTTACAAATTGATGCGTACCAGGAAGTAAATTTTACACAGTTGACATAAATGACATAATTCACACCTGTAGACAAAAGCTTATGATTTCTGCTTTTGTCTGAGAGCAGATAGGAAAAAAAATCAAGAATAAAACAAAACAATGTGACGTAAATATAAAATTTCGGTACACAGTGTCAAAGTTATAAATTATTGATTTTCATCTTTGTTATTTAAGATTATGTGACTATAATAGGAATATGTCTTTATTGAAGCTTAGAACTTGCATATGATGTTTTAACTGGTCGTCGGTATAAGGAATTATTCTCACATATTAAGTCGTCCAGAATTCGTTGGAACATCTGATATTGTCAAATGACTGGGGAAAAAGTCACAGAAAAACACAAGCCATGTTTTTATGATCTATGAATGATGCAATAATTATAAATGAATAATTAATATATATATATGTATATATAAAATATAAATTAATGACTACTATATATTCATGTTTTGCTAAATAATGTTTATTTTGATTATCAGCATTTTATTAGCAGGGTGGCCACGCGTCGGGAAAAGCGGGAATTATGCGTGAATTTTTAAAGCCTTGAAAAAACCTGGAAAAATGTGTGAATTTAACGATAGATCCTTGAATTTTTAAAAAATAAACTAAGTTACAAATTTGAGGCTTTATTAACATTTATTAATATTCTAGAATATTTTACAGACACTGCATTTCCGGTTGAGATAAATTCCCGTGTTAGATACATTAGGTTCAAGGACAAATATTTAGAATCCTCTTATTTTCGACAAAAAAAAAAAAAAAAAAAAAAGTTAATTTGTAAATTAATTTTGTAGTAGGTATCTGTAACAAGAACTTATTGTACTATTTCTAGGTTCACGATGTCAGGAAGAACATTAAAGGGTTCCCAGTGCCATGATAAGACCTTGTTTTAAGAAGGTTGGCTCCAGGACCCACTCCTCCGGGATTAGTTAGTCAAACATGAAAGAGATGTTTATAGTGCAGGTTGCCGATTTTGCCGTCAGGCTATTATTTCTGTTGCCAGTGTGGGATGCCAAGCATTAATTAGCCATATGCAGGGAAAGAAATACACAGAAAAAAAGAAACCCTGTGATTCGTCCAACCTTCACACATTTATAAGAAGACCACAAACACCAAGTTCAGCTTCTTCATCAAGAGTAAAAAGCCGAGAAACTAACACTGTTTCATGTTCAGCTTCCTCATTAGGTGTGAAAAGCCCAAAAATTAACACTGTTTCATGTTCAGCTTCCTCATTAGGTGTGAAAAGCCCAAAAACTAACACTGTTTCATGTTCAACATCATCTGATCTTCACTCAAGTGCCTTCAAGAAGTATCTGTTAAACTGTGATGTTACTAGTGCGGAAATTAAATGGTGTTTACAAATAATTAACACACACAAACTTCCGTTCTGTGGAGAAAGATGTACAACTATTTCCCTACTTATTCCGAGACAATTGAATAGCAGCAAAAATACAACTGGGCCGTACTAAGATAGCTTACATTATTTTATTTGGACTAGCATCACATTTTAACAGGGAAATTCTTAACACAATATACACAGTATGTGGTAACAGTCCATTTGTTATTCGATGAGTCATTTAACGAAATGTCTCAGAAAAATCAAATGGACGTCAATGTCAAATTTTGGGACACTACTAATGGAAAGGTTTGTACTCGTTACCTGGCTTCTGCTTTCCTTGGACGAAGTAGAGCCTCTGATCTCCTAGGAGCAAAGAGCATTCATGGACTCTGTGAAACCCCTTGATGTCAAAAATATCATACAGGTTTCTATGGACTCATGGTGAATTTAAAGTTTCTTCAGGAGTTTAATACATTTCTGAAATCAGAAGAATGTTACTCTTGTCCTTTAAAATTAGGCATTTGTGGCTTACATACATTAAATAATACCTTTAAAGTTGATATGCTTGCAGTAGCTTGGGATATTGCAAAGTGTTTGCGTTCTTTGTACAATTTATTCAAGAATGTTAATGCAAGGATATACTGATTTAACAAGTTCCGATATGTTCCCATACAAATGTTTGCCCTATCCGTTGGTTATTAAATGGAAGAGCAGCACGGCGAACTCTTGATATGCTTCCCTGCCTCAGAGAATTTATGGAATAGGTACCATCCTTGAAAGAGGGTAGGAAACCGTCTTGTAGCAGTTATGAAGTAGTAAAACACTGTCTTGAAGACTTAACGTTAGGTCCCAAACTAGCTTTCTTTAAAACTATAACTAATTACATTAAACAATTTCTCATAGATTTTCAGAGTGACCAACCTTTAGCTCCGTTTCTATACTCACGGTCAGAGCTGCACAGGAGTGTGTGTGTATGTGCAGCTATGCAAAGATTTGTGAAACCTGTTAAGATTGATGTAAGCAAGAAGAAAACTTGTTGAATTCAGCAAAATGTTGATGTAGGATTTGCTACAAATAGGAAATAAATGTCGGAAAAATATTAAGGATATAGAATTAGTCAGGTTCTACAGGGATTGAGGAATATTGCAAAAAATGGTCATAAAAATGCAGGAACGATTACCTCTGAAAGTTGACAAAAGCCATACATAACTTGCTGGAATCCAGAGGTTGCTGCATGTGATGAAGGGATGGTTCGCTTCAAGGAACTTTTAACCATATTGGTTGAAAGCAATTGGTTTGACGGCCGCACAGCTGATGTTGCTGCTCGATAGTATTGTTCTGTAATCAGTGATCCAAATACCAGAACGCGTCTTGAATCTTCTAATAAAATGTGTCACAGACTTGACAGATTGTGGTCTAATGTCATTTGTGCCCACAAAGGTAGACAGATGCCTTGATAAAAGTGCTCCATTCTACACTAATACTCTCACGGGGAAATGCAAACAGGGAAAGAGGCTTTTTTTCGTAAATAAGGACTCCATTCAGGGTTGCCAAAAACCATGGTTTTTATTGTAAAAAAAAAAAAAAAGGGTTTAAATAATTTGCTTTATATATTTATATTACGTAAGGACAGAAATAAGTTTGTTTCGCCTTGGTGTTATTATGCAGGAACGGGGTTGTGCTGGAAGGGGTCACATATGCTTGAAGCGGAATCCAAACCGAGAGAAACTGTTCTCCATTTGGATTCGAAACCGGGACTAATTGGCCACAAATGCGATGAGTCTGTCGACCCACTCACGAAGGACACCTGATAAAAATACGTTGCACTGATCTTGACATACCTGTTAATATAATTGTCAAGAGTCATTTCAGAAGGACAAAAGGATAAACAGAGCTACAAATGAAACCATTATACAGATGTATATATATATATATATATATATATATATATATATATATATATATCGGGAAACTCCCGCCTTTGCCATTGGGAAAACCCTGTTATTACTTTAAATGCAAAGCAATAACGGCAAAATCCCATTATTGCTTGGCATGTAAAATTTTATGGTCAACGTAGTATCATAATCAGTATGCTAAAACTGAGGTATTAAATTACAAATTTAGTATGTAGATATCATTCAATTAAATTAAAACTGAAAGTCCAATCCAAGCTAATGTTGGAAGCTACATAGGCAGTCGATAAATTTTGCCAATTTCTATCAATATATTTAAGCAACTTTGGTTTCTTTATAAAACAACAGACCTTCAGGCAAGCAGAAATATACAATTTCGTTTCGTGCCGTATGTTTAGGCTTAACATAACTATGTAATGCCTAGGTTAGTAAAGATAACTTTCGCTTAACCCTTTCGGAGTTGGTAACATTTGTGTACCTCATATTTTAAGATTAATATAATTACCCTGGAGTATTCAAAATGGCTGGGTTTTCATGTCTGTGTTCTTTCAACTTGTTTAAATCACTTTCCGCTATTTCTCTGGTGCTTTCATCTGTTGTCAGGAAGTAACGCGCATTTCTTGTAGAGCACTTGCAGGGGCTGTTACAATGGACAAAGCTCAGCTACGTAGGCTGTTTTATTCTTGTCGAAACAAACTATTTGCAATAAATTCTCTTTCTGTTTTAGTGATGTGTTTTGAGTTTCTAAACTATCTAGATCACAATGATGTTTACGATTAATGCCATTTTGTATTTTACAAACGTATTTCAACCCTTGTACACGCAAAATGTTTCGTCCAAAACTCTCTAAATATGACACCCGCAAACAAATTGACGGTTTTATTTCATTCAAGTCAGAAAGAATACTAAGACAAAATAAAAATAAAATCTGAGAGTAAACAAAAAATCAGGACTGAAAGGGCTAGTGACATCCGAACCGCTATTTGGTTTACACTTGAAAGGAGGGTTGTGGTTCAAACCCTTCTTTCGAGAATTGAACATGGAACACCTTGATTAAAAGGTGAAAAGGAGATAAAACTAATGCAGATTGTTTAATATGTGGAAATCTCACCATGCAGTTCATATGATTCAAAGAATTTTTGTTTCCATTTTTTTTTTTTTGGTTTAAACCAGTTTTTTTTTTTTTTTTTTTAAACAGCTGGTTTAAACCAGCCAACCCTGACTGCATTGTTGAGAACATGGCACAGAGAACTGTATATGACTATCAGATACAATGATGGAGAAGTCAACAACGTTAAAATCACAAGATCTCTTTTGAATGCTGTCCGTTCTACTAGACAGAATCATCAAGCTGCTTTAAATGAGAAAAGAATAAAAGAAGAAAGAATATGGAGATGAAAAAGACATGAACAGGAAATAAACGAAGTTGTTAATCAAGGAGCTAAAAAGTAAAAAGGCTAAGATAGAAGAAGATATAAGGAAAGCTAAAAGTGATATTGACAATGAACTTGAAAAGGCCTATTAAAAACTCATATTAACATGAGATTTGGTGTGTGGATCAGTCAAAGAAGTTTCAGTAACATTTATAATTCTCTACAGTTCTTCCCTTTATTACGAGAATAGACTTTTTTTCGAGTATGTAAGTGAACAGAAAATTCTAGTAGTTACTTGATTTGTTGAATCTGTGCATATTCATTTGATAATAAATTTAGGTATACATGGAACACTCAAAGCTGTGAATGGACATGATGATATATCGGGTGTTAAAAAAAATTATCCGACAAACTTTGGAAGGTAAATCTTCCCATGAAAAGAAGCAGAAAAATCTTAGTAAGTACTTTTTTTTAAAAAAATACCTGCTCAGACCTTATAGTAATGTGGAACTTAACGAAATAACTTTCTGTATGTATGTGTGTGTGACAGAATATTCTATGTTACTTGATTTGTTGAATCTGTGCATATTCCTTTTATGTAATAAATATAAATGATAAAATTGATGTATTATATATATATATATATATATATATATATATATATATATATATATATATATATATACCTACTTGTTCAGATCCTAGAATAATGTGGATTTATGGAAAACTTCCATACGAAAGTTTTTGAAAAATGTTATTATGATGCTGGAAAACCTAGAGATATGCGTGAATTTTATCTTGCCGTTTGAGTGGCCACCCTGATTAGGCTAGACTAATTCTTGTTAACAGATTGTCTACTTTACTAGCTCTGAAAAAAAATGATCAACTAATTAATAGTTAATGCGTATTAATTGTTCTTGTGTTAATAAGTATCTTAATTTACAGGTAACAGACATGGTATACTAGTGCCCAATACAACAACTGACCAAGAATTGCAGCACTTAAGAAATGCCTTGCCAGACTCAGTAAAAGTTCAGCGAGTTGAAGAGAGGTTATCGGCTTTAGGGAATGTGGTTGCATGTAACGACTATGTAGCATTAGTACATCCCGATCTTGACAGGGTGAGTAGCTAGAGAATGGTTATTAGTGGTTCTGGTTCGTAGACTTATATAATCAAATTGATGAATAAATTTTATTAAGGGGCCGCGGTGGCTCAGTGGTAGAGCGTTCACGTCTGGTGTTTGGGGTCCCGGGTTTGATCCCAGCCCCCGCCAAGCGAACTTTGTGGTGGACAAACACCGTATGCGTGGGTTTCCTCGAGGTTCTCCCGTTTCTTCCCACTTTCTCCATTCCACCATTTCATTCATTACTCATCATCACAGTCTCCTTTAGCCTAACCGGCATAAGCGTGGAACGTAAAACTCAAAGATTTAATTTCATTTCGTTTCAAATTTTATTAAAAATTACGTTTGAGGAATATATCCGTCTACTTTATACACTCTGTTCACGCTGTTTCGGGACTTGAATGGAATGGAAATTGGCTGTAAGTCACGTGCATAATGACGAAAAGCTGGATGAAATATGGATGATTTGTACTGGTTGTTCAATCTCAGTGTTTTTGAGAATCTTGCTTATACCTGTAGCTATCGCGATTTTGCTTACAATGTTTATAGGAAATTTCAAAATTACTTATTCAGTACTGTCGTATGTTTCGCTCGTAATGACACATCCCTGCTAATCTTCACAAACATTGTCTTCGATAGATTCATTTCGACCTTCACGAAAGCATTTACACTAGTCAAGCATTGATATATACACTACAACCTTTTACCCAAATGTACAATGATAATGAACGATGAATTTCAACGAGTTTTGTACTCTTTTACACCAAAAATTGCATCATATGCTGTCCCTCCAGTTGAGTCAACTGGTCCACGCATCTTGATTGCACTGCATGAAAAAGTTAGCTGATCTCTGCAGCTTCCACAGCCAAGTGCCAGACATATACTATTCACTATTACTAAACTCAATAATTTTCGTGTTCAGTTTATCAGGATAAATTGGAGATATTTGCTGGATGTCTCTCGTAAACAAAATAAACATAATAGACAAAGAAAATATATTAAAATTACTGTACAAACAATTTTGTTGTAATTTAATTTCTATATGTGCCTTAAATAAATTAAAGTAAGAACTTTAAACACACTTGGAAATATATATATATATATATATATATATATATATATATATATATATATATATATATATATATATATATATATATATATATATATATTGACATGTGAAATATTAGTGGTCTTACTATTTAATTTACTCAAAATAACCTTAGTTATGCAGCAGACTTCATATACGTCAGTAGTGTCAGGTTGTCTTAATTTGAAGAGCTTCATAAGTAAGGAATTTATCAGGAACTACAACTGTTGGAGTAACTACCAATATCGCTGAAGAAAATAGTTTGAGCATTAATTGTCTTTATTTGTTGAAAAATTATCTGCTAGAAGAGCTGGAAGGCATTTCCTGGAAACAACGTTTCGCACATACCTACAGCACAAACATATTCCTCCACAAGGGAAATCCAACCCGTTGATTGACCGTAGTCAATCCATTCTCTAGCCGTCACTTAGCTCCGTCTTAAATTCCTTTGGATTTCTGTTCATGGAAATGGATGATGAGGGAGATGTATAACCGCAAGATGGATACCTAAGCTTGCCTATGACCGTGTCAAGTACCTCTTTCATGTTCTACTGCGTGCAACACGTAGTAACCTGCAGTACATCGAGGTTGTGGCTTATTTGAAAATTGTTACGAAATGCAGTAGACAACATAAGCCTTGGTTCTGTTCATTACAGTTCATTCATCCATATATTTTTTGAGATGTAGTGTGCAGGGCTCATAGCGAGTCACTTTTTTTTTTTTTTTTTAAACTAAAAGTTACTTTTTTTTTCAAGTTGGTCACTAAAAGTTACTCTTTTTCAAATTTGTCACTAAAAGTTACTTTTTTTGGTGGGGAGGTAAAGTGACTTTTTCGTGTGATTTATGTTTTGCATTGGCAGTTTTCTAAGAAATATATATATATATATATATATATATATTTTAAATGGAAAAAGCCAGAAACTTATTACTCATTACTCTTCTGAAAGCTTCAGTACTTGCTGTCACATGTGAAACAGTCAGCTTTATTCTCACTTCAGCTTTTTCTTTCTAAAGCAGAGTCGATGGTTGGTGAATGATTAAGCTCTCAAGGTGGGGTTGAGAACCCTTCTATGTCTATTCTTTCTTCTATCTTAGTCTTAGTCTTCTCTCGTAATAGTTAACGCTCCGCTCAACGTTGTGTGTGTGTGTGTTTGTGTGGTTCATCATGTTCATCTTTTGTTACGCTTTTTGTGTGTTCTTCTTAAGAGTAGGTGATGAATTTGAATATTTCATGGCTTTGTGAACTCTCAATGCTAAGTTAAATATAATGTCTTGGATGAAGAAATGTTCCACTTACTCTGAAGCTTCTTACATCTGCTAAGTCTGCTTACCGTTACTACAAAGCATACTTAGAAAACCTAAGAAAGGAGGAAGCTCAAAAAGAAGAAGAAACAACAACAAACAGAGAGAGGTAAAGGAAAAATTGACAAAGGAAAAAAGGGGCATGATGAGATTTTGGTCACTTCTTGGTAACTTTTTCGTGTGCTTTTGGTCACTATTTGGTCACTTTTCAACTATTAACAAGAGACCAGACCACTATGAGCCCTAAATGTGGTATTATTTTCTAATTGTTCGCGCTTCTGGACAGGTTCGTGTGATTTTTCTCTTTATATCGATAATTGTATGTAGGTAGCAAAAACCAAAAGTAAAAATAAAAAAAATAAGTGTGCAGAATTTGCATAAAACTCAATGTACCTTCTTTCAGTGGTAGTGCTCATCTCTGGTGCAAAAGGTCTCTGGTTCATTTTCAGACCATCTGAATTTGTGGTAGTCATAATGTTCTTAAATATTCTCTAGCTTCTCATTCGACCACTTCTTCATAGTCTCATTTATCATTTGTTTGTTTTAGCCTACTGATCACAATCACATGGACGATTTAAATTTAATTCATTTTCTATGTTTTGTTTTATAAATTTCAGGAAACAGAAGAAATCCTTTCAGATACGCTAAATGTAGAAGTTTTTAGACAGACAGTTGCAGCCAATGTTCTTGTAGGGTCTTACTGTGTTCTCTCAAACCAAGGTGGACTTGTACATCCACAGACATCAATTCAAGATCTCGATGAATTATCTTCTTTACTTCAAGTTCCTCTTGTCGTAAGTACATTTTTCTTACCTATGGGGAAAAATTACAATATATTCATTTGTAAATATGAATTATGAAAGCTAATGAAGATTTTGCTTTATTCCAGTTATTTACGATGATACAGAGGGTATATATACAGGGTGTCTCAAAAATCCCCTGACATAAGGTAACTCTTAGTATTAGAGCTACAACAAAATGTAAGAGGGAAAGCCGTCTCCAAATATGTTGTTTTCAATCTAAAGTGAATGAATTTTTTTAAATCGGACCAGCCGTTTGGACTTTACACTCTTTATGCGCCCAATGTTAAATGAAAATGCAGCGTTGCTATTTACCTGAACACACAACTTAAGTGAATGAAGTTACTGTCTTTTACGCTAACGTGTCGATGGACACCCCCATTTCAAACATGCCACCATTTACTTTATGTTGTGTGTCCAGGTAAATGGTAACGTTTCATTTTCACTTCAGATTGAAAACAACATAATTGGAGACAGTTTCCCCTCTTACATTTTGTTGTAACTCTGATAATAACAGTTAACGTATGTCAGGGGACTTTTGAGGCGCCATATATATAATACGCACTCTTGGTTTTTTAATGTATTAAGCAACAGTAAGAATTGAACAAGGACATCATTTTTCTATATAGTCTCGTTGGTTTTCAATGCATTTGTTTCAGCGGTTCACAAGTTTGCTTATTCCAGGGAAGAAGAAGGCTTTTGTCTGGTCGCAAACCATGTATTTATCATTTGTTTCATTAGCATCCAGAGCAAATCGACAAGTTCGTAAAACATCTTTAAGTGGTTCAAAGATATGGTAGTCGATAGCAGCGGGATCTACACTAATGCAGTGTTCTAGCATCTCGAAACCCAATTTTCAAATGTCAAGAGTTTCGTGGTTATGTGAATATGCGTTGTCCTGTAACAACGAGATTTTGCTCGACGTTTGATGCGAGTTGCTAGTTTCGATTTGCTATCCAGCTTTTCACTATAGTTTACATTGGTGACTTGTTCCATTTTCTAGGTTAACATTCAAGTACAGTTTTTATTTATTTATGTAAAGAGGCTGAGAAAACTAGTAGCATCATTTTTCCTGCATAATGTTTCGTTCTTCACTGGCCATCGATATTACTCTTCATTCTCTGCAGTTTGGATTCCGGACCAAAATGATCAATCTACATCTTATGTAGTGTTCCAGAGTAAGCGTTAACAGATTTCACTGGTTTGCGTTTACGCTGCTCGGCATGGTGTCTTGGCACCCATCTTGTAGAAACTTCGTGGGGACCAAGATTTTCGTGAATGATTTTGTATGCAGAACTATACGTGATTTAAAGAGCACGTGAAACCTCATTGATGATAACTCTTCGGTTAGCCAGAATCATATCTAGACCTTCTTGAACCTTCCCGTCAGTAGTGTAGATTAATGGTTTTCCTTCACTCGCGTCGTTCTTCACGCTTGTACGAAAAAACATTAGAACTTTTCAGTTCACTCATACATATTTGTACGCGGTAAAATGCAGGACCTGTATTGTACAATAAGCCTACGATCAATTTTATATATCGACCACTGTTAGACCAAGAAACTGCTCCTGTTCTTCCTGATGAACGCTGCCAGTGGGACGGCCGTGATAAAACCTTATTACCAAAATTACAAGAATACAACATTATAACATACCAGGGCAGAAGGCTGTGTGGCCAAAAGTTGTGGAGAAAGTGCGGATGGTCTTTGATTTATCTTTTATGTATGTAAATTCTGATCTGAAAGCTGAGATTAACAATTCGGCATGTAAGAATGACATCAACTGGGCACACTTAAACAAAGCCTTCGTTCATCTCAACAAGATTAAGGCACAATTCAAAATAGTGCTGGCCTTTTTATGTTCCTTTGCAAGCTAATGTAGGTATCATATTTCTAATATTTTTCTCGAATACTTTTCCTCAGCAACCAAAAATGGCTAAATCATCGTAGACATTAAGTTCGTCGTATGTTTGATGTATCGAAACCACTGGAATTGTGAAATTATATAAGTCTGGTGTTACATACTTTAAACTTCTAATTATAATGGCAGCATCACACACACTATATGTCATCCCACAAAGTACCTATGGTATATAAAAGATCAAGTGTATAAGATTATCTTGTTAATTAATTCCCGTTTTATATTTTCTTTCAGGTTGAATACTAGCTTTTTGTGTAAAGTTCTTATGGTTTCAACATTGATTGACTTAATGTGATGTCAACAGCTAAGCATCCTTTACTTACTTTGTGTCAACTTACAACAAATAATGTAAGAATATTGTTCGTTGTAGGCTGGAACTGTAAACCGTGGATCAGAAGTAATAGCAGCAGGAATGGTTGTAAATGACTGGAGTGCCTTCTGTGGTATGGACACTACATCTACAGAGATATCCATGATTGAAAGTACGTTTAAGTTGAACGAAGCTCAGCCATCAGCCGTTGCTACCAGTTTGAGAGCTTCGCTTATTGAAAGGTAATTTCAAAACATGCTCGTAGTGTCGCGTACAAGCTGCAAGATAGGTTCTACCACACACAATAATGCGTATGTTAGTACCTCTTGTACAGTTTAGTTTATTATAAATCAGCTGTAAAAACAGTCAGTATTGCACTGACCGCACTTCAAAATGAGTCCTACAAATGGAACACCTGTCAATTGCATTCTCATTTCCGCCACGTTGAAATCAATCATATGGACGCCCTTGGTACGAGAGCGACAAGAGTGGCAAGTGTGGTGGGTGTATTGCGAGAGACAGTGTCCAAGATGATGATAGGCCGTAAGAAAACCTGTGTCGACATTTACAGTCCGCCGAGAGTTACATGACAAGGCCAGATTGCACAGAGAAATCGCTGATAACAGACCACAACACTGTCCCATATCGCGAATGGTACCCCAAACATTAAATATGGACAGCTGTTGACTGAAAAATGTGATATGTTTGCATGATTCATCGTTCACCTTATTTCAAATTATGGGTTGTGTTCATGGGTGGTGGACACCCAAAGAAGTGTACGATCTGCAGTGTCTTCTCCCAACCGTGAAACATGGTGACGGCTCTGGGCTGCAATATCCTATTTTTGAACGTGTCCTGTGTTGATTTACTGATCGCGTTACTGCCTGCGATTATGTTGTCGTTTTAGGAGATCATGTGGTTCAGATATTGTTTCCGATCAATGATGCCGTATTCCAGGATGGACCAGCTGTTGCACCGTGATTTGAGAAACAGCAAGATGAAGTTGAACACCTTCCGTGGTCTGTCGAATCCCTGAGCCTGTACATAACATTTATAGAGACAAGAATCTGGCGCATTTTTCCATATCAAGCATCTCTTACAGACTAAATGACGCACTGATGAATGATGATGATTTTTATACACATCAAGGATTAATATCCAGTAGGCTGAACATTCAGCATGTACGTAGTTTGTAACGAGAACTCCAAGAGGTGACAGATTTTGTTGCGAAGTAGAATGTTGACTGATCCATTTTGTGTAAGTTTTCAGACAACTTTGTGTGCGGAAAGAACACAGTGTTTCTACGTTGAGAGTACATAACTTCCTTTGAAAAAATAGAAAGAAGAAGTGCACTATGTGTACAAGAATACATACTTGTTTGCAAACTACATTTACAAGAGAGAAAAAGGAGAAAGAAAGTTGTAAAACAAATCATTCAGATATTGATTTAATTTTCGGTATTCAAAAATACCGATACCGATTTCAGTATTTTTGATGATCATAGGTGAATCCTTACATCTTGCATTCTCCGGTGCTTGGGGGTTCGATCCCAGCTCGCGCCGTGTGGGCTTTGTGGTGGACAAACACCGTGCTCGTGGGTTTTCTCGTGGTTCTCCCGTTTCCTCCCACTTTCTTCATTTCACTCATTTCTCATTATCACCGTCTCCTTTAGCCTATCCGGCATAATCGTGGAACGTAAAACTGAAAAAATTCATTTCATTTTCATTTACATCTTGCATTTTTGGATGATTGATACAAACGAGTATTTTATCTGAAAGGGCATTAATATTTCCCTTCCAGAATGGTTCACTGTTTGTTTTTTTTTAACGAAAAACTCAGACTTTTTATGATTATATATATAGGCGTGGATCAAAGGGGGGTATAGGGGCTATAGCTCCCCCCTCCCCTTCATTGATGCTCAGGTATACACTGGATAAAATGGCAGAGCTCATAGCAAGTCTTTTTTTTTTTTTTTTTTTTTTTTTTTTTAAACTAAAAGTTACTTTTTTGGGAGGTAAAGTGACTTTTTCGTGTGATTTATGTTTTGCATTAGCAGTTTTCTAAGAAAAAATTTTTTTAGAAAATGGAAAAAGCCAGAAACGTATTACTCATTACTCTTCTGAAAGCTTCAGTACTTGCTGCCACATATGAAACAGTTAGCTTTATTCTCACTGCAGCTTATTCTTTCTAAAGCAGTGGATGGTTGGTGAATGCTTAAGCTCTAAAGGTGGGGTTAAGAACCCTTCTATGTCTATTCTTTCTTCTATCATAATAGTCTTTTAGTTTTCTCTCGTAATAGTTAACTCTCTGCTCAACGTTGTGTATGTATTTGTGTGGTTCATCATGTTCGTCTTGTGTTATCAGGGTGCCTATCGGTCACGAAAAAGTCAAGAAATTTAGCATTTTTTTTTTTTTTTAATTATACAAATGTAAGTACAGATTAAAAAATTTTGTTCTATAAAACGACAAAAATTTACTACCAAAATTGTCTGTGGTAACAGCGAGCAAATTACAAGTTCAAGTTGCACGATACTTACAGTAACTATTTTTGCTCGTGGATAATATGACAGAAATCAGAACTTACTAAGGACTCTCCCCTGCTTTATCTTCATACCAAAATCTGTAGTTTCATTCGTCCATAGCTGTAGGCTTTGTTAATTTTTAAGTGAGGAAAGAAGTTGTAAACTGAAAGAAAGACGAAGTATGAAACTTTTACTGAAAAAAAAAGTTATTAACAAAGTATACGAAATCGTATGGATGAATGAATCTTGAACATATGATCTGCACTAATTGTTTTCTTGGTATAATTATACTCGTTTCGTGAATAACAAGAGTTTGGTTGCAGTGGAAACAGCCGATATCTTTATTTCTTTTTTCTTTCCTACTTGCTAGTGAAATTTAGAACCTCCATCTAGAAGAGATGGTGAAGAAATATGAGCCGTGTACGAAGTTTCCCTTATGCCCTGGTCGTCTTTTCTTCTTTTAGACAAAATTATCTGGGCTCTTTCTTTGATTGTAATTACGAGTAGTGTAAAATATGTAAAATGTAGGTAAAAATATATTTCATGTGCAGGATGATTATAAAGTCCCACTTTCAAAATGCTGGAAAAAAAAAAAAAACTGGTCAGAATGTCTTCAAATTTGAACTGAATATACTTGAAGAAGAGGGAAAAGGTATGATCTAAGAAAACAAAAATTCCAAAGTGTATCAATAGAAGGTGTTGTAAGCGACATAACGAAAGTGGATTTAGCTAGAAGTGACATTTTGAATCGAAATACGACGGCTTTGGCATGAGTTGCACTTTAAACCAACTGTATTATTCAATGAGAATGATTGTGTCTGTTATGTGGCGGAAAAAATGACTTCCAAGTCATTCAACAGTTGTTGCACTGTTAGTGGAAAGCCCATTCACCACGGCAAGGTCTTACCACATTGGATGGAAAAAATTGGTTTTTAATTATCCTGGAGATGGAAATGGGCTTCGTCTGTCCAAAAAATGTTCCATGGCGATTCATTATCCACTTTCATGCGAGCAAAAGTATGTTTTACTATGTGGCTTACAACGCCATCTATTGATACACTTTGCAACTTTTATCTTCTTATGCCATACCGTTTCCCTCTTCGTCCAGTATATTCAGTTCAAATTTGAAGTCATTCTGACCACCAGTTTTTTTTTCTTTTTTTTTTTTTTTCTTCAGCTTTTTATAAGTGGGACTTCAATTATAATCACCTTTTATTTTAAATGGGAGATTTTTCCTTCAGAAACTACTTCTTGCACCAATCCAGCTGTACATCTATAATTCATTAATTGCCGTAATTATCAATGGAAATTCCCATCATCCTCTGGAGCGTTTTCTTAAAGCATTGTTTGGAAACAGCTTACATCTTATGGTATAGAAGAATCAAACAGAAACTTTTTATACTTACTATTGCATCAGTAGTTAAATTTATTCCTGGAAGAAAGGTTTTTTGTTTGATACTTTCTATACCATAACGATTGATACTATAAGGTAAGAGTTGAAGTTTGTCATCAGTGTTTTAGTAAAGGCCGCTGAGGAAGTTCCTATTGAAAATTTTGGGCAATCATGAAGAGATAAACGTTTACTAAGATGTGTCCAATTTAATATTTGTAATCATGATTTAGTTCAGTTTCTTTAACTTTATTTACAAAGGGAGATCCCTCATAAAAGTAGTAGGGGGAAAGCTAACAAGATAAGCCCCAAAAAATTTATATTATGTAATCACATTATTGTTACTAATTTTATTTTCTCTCTTTCTTCTGCAGCATGTCGTGAGTGGTGTAAAACACATTGGGAGGATGCGTGATGAAATACTGATGCCCTTCAATTTGTGTCAGGAGGACCTTCTAGATTTTGTGAGAGAATGTGGAATGAGAGTTGCCTAATGTCTGTGTGGAGTATGTGATTTTTTCTTCATCAATATAAAGAACTTTAAATATACAGCTGATGAAAACTCAATATGAGTACAAAAACATTGTAAACTTACGTGTTCACTGTAATATATCCGTTGTCTATGGTATATTGACGAGAAACGTTTTGAGTTATTAAAATTACAATGTTGTACATAAATGGTGGTTTCATTTTTTGCCGTAGCAAACTTTCCCCCCTTTAAAACAAAAGATTATTATTTTTCTCAATGGAAAACTTGGTGCTCTCGAGAAATACAGTAAGAACTTATTTACGCAAAGGGGAAGGGGACGCCCTGGGAAGTGTTCGTAGAGGGTTTTTTTTTCCCCTCAGTTCTTCTTTTAAACGTGTTTACATTCAGTTTAGGTAACTCTACTTCATATTTTAATGAAAGTTTAAAAAGAAAAATGTTGGAAGGAATTCACTCTATATTAGAGGGCTAAATGCACAATTTATTATAACTGTTTTCAGTCGCAAGATGGGGGCTAGGGGAAAACTTAATGGAAAACATGTATAATCTATCATCTCTTTAACCTTCAGTGATTTTAGGTCAATCCAGAGGGATGATTCGGAAGCCTCAAAGAGGATATAGACGGTATTGAATTAAAATCAAACTTCTTTAAAAAAAGAAAATTATTATGGAACTTTTTTTAATTTAGAGGGGCGAGTAAATTACCCGTTTCTTCGTGGGTGCAGGGGGAGCTAACCCCATTACCAAATAGATGTGGCAATGATAGTGGAGCTAAAAAGATGGAACAAACGCGACTCGCAATCCTTTGCACAACTCAATACAAACAAAAGCGAACCAAATTGCTGAACCATGCGTACCTTTTGAGATCTAGCATGAAACATATCAAAACATTTAAATTTTTGCGGGCTACGACCATCGTCACGCGCGTGCTATCTTCGCGTTTTTACCATGTCCTCACATTTTTCTCCATGTAATATCAGTCATGAGTTTTTAGCAATAGTTTATTCACATACAGAATTACTTTGTGGTCTAAGCAGCAATTTTTAGCACTTTGCCCCCCTGAGATATTATGGCCCAAAAATGGCATCAAAATCACAAATTTCAACTTTCGGAACCCCATAAATCGACGGTGCCAGTAGTATCATAGGTGTGCATATTTCTGCAGTCTCTTTACATGTATTTCAGCACAAAACTTATAAACCCCCCCACTTTTTGCCATTCCAAAATACAGCCGCTTTAAAAGTGTAATTTTCTGTACTTTTTCTAGAGATTTCATGTATTGGTTTGCAACCCTGAATATTTATTTAGAAGCAAGAGTATATGGTCTCCGTGTAGCTTAGTCTCTCCTGTAAACATTCGTTTTTGTTTGGTGTTCGTCTGATACGTACGTTCTGACCAACTGTAGTTTTCGTAAACGCTTGCGAATGCAAAAATCGGCACTCCACCGACAACAAAGATGGCCGCCGTTCAGGAACATTTGTACATACGACAACGTGAATAGTGTTATTGACCTTCTCATACATAAGGTTCGTCACACTCAAATTTTTATAATTTTCGGAGATGGTCAAGCAACCACCTTTGGACCACTTTGTATGGATTGACCAATATGGGAACATCCATACTAAGAAACGCAGCCGTTTAACAAATGAACGTGTTGCTAAACTGACTTTTGTAAAGCATGACCTAAAGTACACATCACTATTTGAAAAGAGATCTGTTGCAGATGAAAAGCCATCTTTCCTTTCTAAGAGGAGTCGACCGAGTCCGAGTCGTGACCAAACTGAGCTTACAGCAGGAACAAGTGGATATGCAGTGAAGAAAAGGAAGAAGCAGATTCAAGGACTAATGGGCCTAATGTGTGAAGAAGAAACAGACACCTACACCTACAGAATCTGATGATGGTGACACATGTCGATGTGCCATATGTAGAAATTGGTATATCTGATATCTCTGAGAACAGTGACAGTGCTCATTCTGATGTTTCCGATGCAGAAACATATTAAAATCAGTTACACATGGGAACTGTCGAGTCTGACGTATGCTTGCATAACAAAAGCCTTACACGTCTTGCATCATATTTCTTCCTTGGTAACTTTAATAAAATAATAAAAAAAAAAAAAAAAAGAGAGAGAGAGAGAGACTGTATTCACTGTAATAGCTGCGATTTTATTTCCACAATACCAGTGTCATATCTGTATTAAACAATCATAAAAACGAAAAAAATTGTGAAATTTCAATGAAATATTTCAACGCAATATTTCAATTTTGAAAATTTATGAAATTATACATCATGAGAAAGAGATAGTACATTAATAGGAGATAGATATAATTCTTTTAGAAAATACACCATACAAGGTAGATACACGAGTTCTTACGTTGTAGGGCGCAACACCAATTTTACCACCTTCGCTTCGAAGTAAGAATTGTTTCTATTATATTTTATAGCCACGTTCAAACAAAACCGATTTGAAAGAGGAAAATACCTATGATAGAATACAAAATAATGTATTTTTGTTTGTGAGATTTAGTGCATGTAGCTTCAAAGCTCTACCAAAACCAGTCTTTTGTGTCTGAAAATTTCAATTATTTATTCTCATCAAACTCAAGAAGAACTTATAACCGCCACCAGGTTATAGAAGTAACTTTTGTGGACGCTCTATATATTTCGTAAAGACAGTGATTATTTTTTTCGATTTATACTTTATTTTGCGACGCAAATAAGTTCTTTCTTCGGTGGGAATCCTTCTTTCCCATGAAATTGAACTAAAGTCTTTCATCGTTTTATCATATATATATATTTAAAACCTTGCTTTGTGGTGAGAACGTTTTCAGTGTTTCTCCCTGACTTATTAATATGCACCGTCTATATTCTACAGTTATTTGGAACTGAATTCAGTGCTTTCTTTAATCGTTTATGAAAACATTGCAGTAGATTAGAACAGATCAGAGTAGACCAGGTGTTCACGCGTCAGATCGTCGCTAGCCCACACGCCCGAGTTACCGCAATGTCTCGTGCGTCGCGGCCAGTGGACTAAAATTAACATTAATTCTTTTCCATATTCTGTTTGCATGTATCTACAGGTGACTTAACCTAAGTGTTCTTGAGTATGAACTGCCAACATTGATTAATGGACCATTGCAGCTCGTAACTCGAACCTCTTGCTTCGGAGAGTATTACTACACGTTTCGAGGTAGCAACCACGCACGTCGCGTCTAGCTTCAAGTATAATATTATGCTAAGGCGCATAAGCTATTAGCCGGTGAAGGACGTTTCCTTACGGCTAGTCCCAATCAATAAGTCCCAGGTTCATATACCTATTGTGATAGTTATAAACGCGCCCTCCAACATTAGCATTCCACTTTGAAGGCTATTTAATTTTGCTGAAGACTCATGTCGACTCTTTAGGACTGTTTGGAGCAGCAACTAATTACTACGTGGGATTATCCCGGCGACACTTCCTCCAGTTCTAATACCCAAAGTGCGTCAATGGTGAGAAAAGTATTTATAGTGAAATCTCAATTATAATCTTATATATATATATATATATATATACACAGATGGTGATCAGAAAAATGGAAACACCTGTAGTTGGCAACACGTCAGATGTATGGGTTGGCAGTAGTGTCGTGGCGCCCGCAGCGCCGGACCGTTGGTGGTGGTGTGTTAGATCGGTCTCCATACTACGTCAGGCACAGTGGAACAGCAGTGTCCAGTGGCTGCAGCAGACGGAGGTAGTGTAAAATGGGAGACCTCTCAGAGTTTCAAAGAGGGCAAATTGTTGGTGCGTGGTTATGTGGAGTGAGTGTGACGGCAGTGGCTACTGTGTTAGGTGTGTCGCGTGGGACAGTGTCGAAGGTGATGACGGCCTACACAACACAGGGGAAAACCACATCGGGGAAGCGGAACAGTGGGCGGAAGTAAATCACGAGTGACAGGTCACGCCGGGTATTAAAACGCGTTGTCACGCAGAACCGTCGTGCCACTGCGGAGCAAGTGACAGAGGAACTCAATCAACACCTCCCCCACCCTGTTTCGACAATCACAGTCCGCTGCGAATTACATGACATGAACTTACGGGGTCGTGTTGCACGGGCGAAACCGCTCATCAGGGACTATAACGCTTTCGCACGCCGCAAATGGTGCCGCGACCATGCAACTTGGATCGTTGAGGACTGGAAACGTGTGATATGGTCGGATGAGTTATCCTTCACCCTATTCCCAACCACGGGCTGTGTTTATGTGTGGAGAACGCCCAAAGAAGCTTATGATCTGCAGTGTCTCCACCCAATTGTGAAACATGGCGGCGGCTCGGTGATGCTGTGGGCCGCCATATCATGGTTTTCATTGGGTCCTTTGGTCACACTTAGCGGACGAATCACTGCCAACGATTATGTCGCAATTTTAGGAGACCACTTGCATGCTATGGTCCGGATGTTGTTTCTGGACAATGACGCCAACTTCCAGGATGATAATGCATCCATTCACACGGCTGGCGTTGTTGCAGCGTGGTTTGAGGAACATCGGGATGAAGATCAACACCTCCCCTGACCCGCCCAATCCCCAGATCTTAACATAATTGAACAACTGTGGTCCGTCTTGGAAACACGACTCCGGCGACGATTTCCACCTCCATCCTCTCTCACAGAACTGGCCGATGCCCTGCACGAGGAATGGTGTAAAATTCCACTTGCTACTATGTACGACCTCTATGCCTCCATCCTACGTCGCATCAAGGCTGTTCTGAATGTGAAAGGTGGCCCGACACCATATTAATCTGGTAAGTTGCAATTTCGTTCAGGTGTTTCCATTTTTCTAATCACCATCTGTATATATATATCAAAGCGATAAGGGCTACAGTATAGTGAAAAGTAAAGTGTGATTTTAATAAAGCAAATAATTATACATAATCAGTGTTAAGTGTTGTGATCGTTTCTCTTTATTATTTTTCTTTTTAAGGGTATTCTAATAAATAAGTATAGTGTCATTTAACCTAGTGTGTTTTTGTTGTGTGTGTGTGAGTGATGTTTGTGTGCGTTCTGGTCTGGATGATCGTCCGGGAGGTTTTCGAGACGAGACATCCGAACCTCTTGGCGCCTAATGCTTATCTCATCATTGAGACCCACGAGTAATTTGGGAACAATTTTGTAATCCCTTCTTGGAGAGGTCCTTCAACGTCCTACCCAGGTAAGTCCAGGTCTCAGGAGAATACTCATTGGCAGGACCTCGGAGGACAACGGAGGACAGACTACGACCAGGCGATTACAAATAAATGACAGCCCGAACCGAGACCCAAGAATCGATTACAAATAAATGGTACCCGAACAGTGACCCGACACTCTGGACGAGTACAAACTCAATTTACAATTAAGACCTGGAAAACTTTTATTAACATGACTGGAAAACTCTTTATCTATCGCCCCAAATTTCTTGGCGTCCGCCCATTCAAATTTCTGTCTGTCTATTGAATTGAAACACTTCAAAGTTGCATGTTTTCACAACAATGCAAGCGAGCGGGAAAAGTACAGAGGTGTTTTCACTTGGATTCTTTCTTTCACTCGTGGTTAGATCACGAGTATGTATACATGTTTGTGTTTGTCTGGGTATAACAAACGGTTCTGCGAACTCGAAATATTTTAACAACCGGTTCTTGCAAACCGGCTGAATAGCACCAGTGCTTATATAGGATACACGCCTACGGTGCGTGCATTTTTATATATTTTGCTCTATAAATTGAATAGCGAAAATTAGAAAAAATATTTTAATAAATAATATATAAAGAAAGGATGCTGGAAAGATATCTTTTCGAAAATATGAATTTGATGCAGGACTATGATTTATGTTCTATAAGAAGTGGCGGGTCTTGAGGGAAGTTACATCGGTAAAAAATTAAATTTTATAGCTACACGCTAAGGGAAGAAAACTTCACACAGTTTCAGAAAAGTATATAAAAGAATTTAGTACATTAGGCAAGATTTCCTCGATAATATATCAGTGCGGGGATGGGGCTTGCGTGCTCTAATGATACCGAGAACTATGCTGGAGATAGCTTCGCTATCAGAGAGATTTTCATGTCGGACAGGTCTTCAGGGATAGGAGTCAGAAGAGAGAGATTGTGGTGGAGGTGGGCAGCAGCTCTACCACTATCACACTGCTAGGTGGAAGGACTTGGGACACCACCACTTTCCTCAGTCCCTAGAAAACAACATTGAAAGAAAAATAACAAAATGTAATATAAGGGAATACGGTACTACTGTTTCACAGAGGGTCGTCCTCGGCAGTGGAGGGAAAAAAGCAAGCCCTCCTCAGTCGTCATCAAACGAAACCCCTGGAGGATAGGAACCTGGAATGTGCGATCGGTGTTAAGAGTGTGGAAAACTGGAAATCCTGAAGAAAGAAATGGAACGCATGAAGATAGATATCTTGGGAATCTGTGAAGTTAGGTGGCCTGATGGTGCCGAGAGGTTCGGACTTCAGAATGATTTATTCAGTAACAGCAAATGGTACAGCAGCAGTCGGTTTTGTCTTGAATAACAAGATATGACAAAGTTATAGGCAGCTGGAGATACAACGAAAGGGCAGCAATGTTCAAAATAGCAACCGAACCGAGGGATATAACAATCCAACTATATATGCCTACATCAAACTACACAGAAGAAAATGTAGAAGAAACCTACGAGCAAATAGAAGTATTAATGAAAGTTCAAGACCAGGACAATTTAATCTTTATGGATGACTGGAACGCAGTAGTTAAAGAAGACAAAGAAGAGAATGTAACTGGGGATTTCGGTCTAGAAGAAAGGAATGCAAGAAGTGCACGACCAGTTGAGTTCTGCAAAAGCCATAATTTGATTTAACAAATACTCTCTTTGAACAACCATTAAGAAGATACACGTGGAGAAGACCAGTAGACAAAGGAAGATACCAAATAGACTATATGCTGGTCCGACGAGCATTTAGAAATCAAGTGAAGAACAGTAATAATAACCCAGATTCAGACATTGACTCAGACCATAATTTAGTTTTGATGAAGAGCGAACTCTGACTAAAGAAGAAAAGAGTGGTAGCACCAAACAAAAGATGGAACACTTTCAGGCTAAGAAGGGATGAAAACACGTAAAGGGAATTTGCAACTGCGACGGATAAAAAAACGCCTAAGCTAGCTTTAGCAGTTGATATCAACTCGAAATGAGAAGCCATGAAAACAGGGATTATAAAAGCAACTGATGAGCACACAAGAAAAGAATCGAGAACCCAATATAAAGATAACCCTGGATAACAGCAGAAATATTGGAAATGATGGAGAAGAGATGATAGTTCAAGATAAACAAAGAAGAGGTATACAGAAGGTGCAGAAATCACATCAACAGAGAAGAAAAGAAGGCCACTGGAAGGAAATTGACGAAAATATAGTCAAAGGCAATACAGAAACGGTATATAGAAAGGTTGGAAAACAGTTCGGTGAGAAGGAGAAACGCATAGACATTATCCTAAACAAGGAAGGGACAACGCAAATAGAAAAGAAGCAGATCACAAGAAGATGGAAGGAATACATTAAAGAACTCTACAAGGGAGACAGAGTGAACGAAGAAGATATAGAGAAGGAAGAAGACGTCGATGAAAATCAGGTAGGATCATCAATTTTACAGTGCGAATTTGACAATGCTTTGGAGAAAATGCAGCATGGTAAAGCCCCAGGAATAGACCAAATGTCAACAGAAGTGATTAAAAATCTCGGAATAGCAACAAAGAATAAACTATTTACTCTTATTAATGAAATGTATATCACGGGAAAGATACGAAGAAACTTCGAGAAAAGCATATTGACCCTATCCCGAAAAGAAAAGGCGCACGCAAATGTGAAGAACACAAAACGTTGTTTCCCCATACATCAAAAATACTGTGCAAAACTATTGCACACCAAATGGAAGGGAAAATCGAAGAGCGGCTATCGGAGGACCAGTTTGGATTTAGGAGAACAAGGGAAGCAGTACTGAGTCTACAGTTAATCATAGAACAGGAACAAGCTGTACAGGAACCAGACAGCTGTTATAGGAAGAGATCAGAAGGAAGCAAAAATAAGTAAACGAGTAAGACAAGGATGTTGACTTTCACCTCCTGTTCAACGTCTATGTAGAAGAGGCTATGAAAGAATTCTTTGCTAAAAACAAGAAAGACGTAAAAGTAAATGGACAGATTTTTCAGCACAATAAGATTTGTTGATGACACGGCACTGATAGCGTAGAACGAAAAGGAGTTGAAGGAAGCACTCTCAAACCTGAATGACCAACTTAAAAAAAATGAAGATAAATAAGAAGAAAACCAAAGTAATAAAGTGCACAAGAGCAGGACAGGAAAGGACAAACGTATGGCTAGACGGGTAGAAAATCGAAGACGGTACGACATTCCCCTATTTAGGAAGTTTAATATTCTCGGACGGAAGAAGTGGAAAAGACCTAAATTCAAGAATAGCGCAGGCTAAACAACCATTAGATAGGAAAAGAGGACTGTTAACATCAAGAAATGTGTCGTTGGACGTTTGAAAACGATTTATTAAGACTGGTATGAAGTGTAGATATCAGACTGATAGATCATCATGAGAAGTGAAAATAAGCAAAATTTAAGATACTATGGAGCAGAAGGATAGAAGCTAAACCGTTAAAGCAATCAAAACAAAAGTTGCAGAATATAATGAGAACAAAATGCCCTATCGAAAAGCATAAACAGTGTTGCCATAGGTGAATCAATGTTGCCAACTCAACATTAGTTTTTTGTTTGAAATAGCACCACATACAAGTGTGCACAGTTTTAAAATGCACTATTATCACTGAACACAACAGTGAAGTGTAGTGGTACAGTGTTGCACACTGTTGGAGCTACGTGTGCTGGAAATGTGCAATGGAGAACTCTGATACATATGTGGCAACATATTGTAATAAAGGAATCTGGGACTCATACTATGAATTTAGTTCAAATGCATAACACAGATAGCAAGGGCGCCGATTTCTCTGTAAATTGGGGGTGGGGGCATTCAGATGCAGAAGGTATATATGTGAGGATTTTAAGACTAATTACACTCAAATTATGCCAAATATTGTATATTCATAAATACAATAGGGGGCCCGCATGAGCTTTGGGGGTCCCGGGCTCCCCAGGATCAGTGCCCTTGACAGATGGTATAATATAGCAAAATGTCAGCAGTGTCACAAAATATTGATGCATTTGAAAAACGAAATTGAGTGATGCCATTTTTACGTCCTGTGTCAGGTCCGAAGCTAAATAGGTGTGCAAATGGGATCCGAAAATCACTATGAAAGAGAAAGATAACAATGAAATGTAAGGTGAAAAGTATAACAAAAATATGTCCGAGGCGGGATTGGAACCCGTAATGCCTAATATGTCGGTTGCCTAGCCTTCTAGACCACACCGCTATCCGGTCCGACTAAAAACGAAATGAGGTAGTAATAAAATAATTATATTTCCAATGTGAATATGGTAATATTACAGTATACAAACATAATCATATGGTATGTAGGAGAGAAAGTAAAAGAATATGTCACTTAAGAAAGACACAAACCGAGAAAGTACTCTTTCAAATATTGATAAGATAACCTGGAGAACCAGTTTACGGAATTGGAAACCACACGTTTCTTTCCTCGCGTATATCATTTTGTTTTCGCGAGTTGTGTGCTCATTCATCGGGGTTACAGAAGTATATTGCAAAATCCTCACTTTTTTCTAATGCATTCCTTTATTACCCTTTGTTCTAACATATCATACTTTTCCATTGTAGATTTTCTGTACCACTAGGCTTAATTGTTATTTTTAGTGATAATAATGCATTTTAAGTCTGTGCCCACTTCTATATGGTAATATTTATAATAAAATATTTTAATGCTGAGTTGGCAACACTGCTACACCTATGGCAACACTGTTTGTTTTTCGATAAGGCATTTTGTTCTCATTGTGCAACTTTTGTTCTGATTGCTTTAAAGGTTTTCAGGATATTTACTGTAAACGTACATAATTCCATGATATAATTTTTTGGATATTCAAATTTTGAAACCCCCTAGCTCCTATCCTTCTGGTCCATAGCACCTTAAATTTTATTTCTCATGATGCTTTATCAGATGTGCAATCAGATTTTAGCGACAACTTGTGTGACCCTTCCGTGTGAGCATATCATGAACCGAAAGGAAAATGAATAAAGATGCACTAAAGGAAGCTAATGAAGGACAAGAGATCACGAAGATAATAGGAAAAAGAAGAAACAGCATGCTTGGCCATCTTATTCGGCACTCTGATTGGATCACCGTGTTGATAGAGGAAAAAAGAAGGAAAACCAGGAAGAGGAAGACCAAGAATAAAATATCTAGATGCAGTTACGAAAAAGAGACCTTATCAAAGTATAAAACAGCTCTTCCAAGGGAGAGAAAAGTTAAAATTTCCATGTTGCCCTAGAACTTATGGTTGAGAAGAGAAAGAAAAAGAAGGTAAGGTTTCTTGTGTTAGGTAGAAGCAATAAAATGGAAATCTTCGTCTACCGATGTCCTCAAGAGTCGCCACTGGCTATAAGTGAGGGAAATGTCAATAGAATCAACACTATATTAGATATTTGTTTCATTAATGGTGTTCCAAACATCCATTAACACTTTTGTACTCGCAATAAAAGATTTTTTTTTTTTTTTTTTGGCCTAAAAGCCTTGAGCAATTTTGTTGACATTAAAGCCTTCAGTTGTGCTTTTGTGCATTTATGCGTGTCAAGCAAGTAATGATTTAAGACATTTTGTTATAGACACGCATTTGGCCAGTTGATGTTGTGCTTCCATTAAACTAATTGCTCAAATGCATTTACCGCATTGTTACCTGCATCAGGAAACCTATTTTCTCGGCTAGTTGTTTACTTTGAACACTTCCTTGCAGCGCTATTAAACAAGCATTGTATGCATGCTTTTAATATCTTTGTTTTAAAATCATGAATCATAGGCGGCAACTGTGGCCTTTAATGATGATATGAAAGAGCGAACGTGGATATGATTCCCTTGTGCACTGTCCCATCATTTGTTTTGTTATAGAATTTCACTTACATACCGTTTTCCTTGTAGGAAAGATTTTATTGCGAACTTCAGATACTCGATTAGAACCTAATATAAGACCAATTCACAAAATCAAAACCATAAACGGCCATTTTGGAAGGGAATTTCTAGTTTAACGACACACGATACGCACCAAGCCTAAGCAAGACGGTGATGATGGTAATGAATGAAATGGTGGAATGAACAGTAGCGTATCTAAAAAAATTTCAGGGGGGGCAATGAAGGGCCCAAGAAAATTTTGAGGGGGCCATCTCCAATGAATGAAAAATTTTATTCACACACACACACATACACACACACACACACACACACACATATATATATATATATATACAGGGTGTTTCAAAACATCCACAACCTTTGGGAGTGGATTCCTTACACCAAGATAAGACAAAAAGTATAGACCAACCTGAGTGCACAAATGCTTCCTTTCAGAGTTATAGGCTGTCGAAAACATGGAAAAATGAACTGTAAAGGCCCATAGCCTCAAAACCATGGTACCTACCATAGTTGGGTCAAGACTTCACTTAGAAACTAATATGAACTAGAAAACCCTATACAAAAATCCATGTTTCAGAATACTAAGGTACTCACAGGACAAGTTTTATAGAGGGAGTTTGGCTACGGGAATATAATTTGAAATAATCACCAATTACCCTTGTAAAAATTTTTGCGGAAGTACCGCAGGACTCTGAAACTTCGATATTGTATAGGGTACATACTAGTTCCTAAGTGAAGTCTTGACCCAACTACGGTAGGTCCCATGGTTTTGAGGCTATGGACCTTTACAGTTCATTTTTCCATGTTTTCGGCAGCCTATAACTCCGAAAGGAAGCATTTGTTCACCCAAGTTGGTCTATACTTTTTGTCTTATCTTGATGTCAGGAATCATCTCCCAAACGTTGTCGGTGTTGTTTTAAAACACCCTGTACACACACACACACACACACACACACACACACACACACACATATATATATATATATATATATATATATATATATATATATATATATATATATATATATATATATATATATATATATATATATATATATATATATAGATAGATAGATAGATAGATAGATATAATATGTGTGTGTGTGTTGTTCAGGGTGAATGTTTTCATCTCTGTTGTTAACGAGTTTACTATTTTACAGTGAAAATGTACGAATTTACTACCTCAAACAACTAGGATACATTAATACAATTGATTTCTAACGTAAGTAAGTAGTTATTTAATCACGGTGTTTAAGTGGCTGATTAATTTAAGTGGAAGCAGAGAAATACACTTATACAGGTAAAGAAAATAATTTATAGGTTCGGTTCATGTCTCTACTTAAGAGGATCTTCCTATCCTTACGAGCAGCAGCAAGCTTATCAACAACTTCTTCAAGATCTAACGATTTAGCAATTTTCTTCTCAATATAAAGCAATCCTAAATTTCTCAACCTATCATCAGTCATTGAATTGGATATATGCCTTTAATAATCTTTTCAAACATGAGAATGTCCTTTCACATGCAGCACTAAAAACTGGTATAGTCACAGAGATGATATCTAGCTTGTAGGTTTCTAGGAATGAGTTTTTGTAGACACAAAAAAATCAACGAAATTAATCAAGAAAAGAAACTTTGATTTTTTCTCGTCTTCATACAACTTTGTTTGGGAGGATTTTGAGTTCACTTCCAGATCACTTCCATAATGCTGGGCCATAGGCTCCACAATATTGTAATTTAGAAAGTTTTTACTTTTTGAATGCAGAGCGGTGATTGGTTTAATGATTTTGGTACATATCCAAAGCAGTTTTCCATCTCAGTGATTGCTTTATCAATAGTAGGCAGAAAAATGTCTCTTAGTAAAATTCGTTTTCTGCCTCCAATGAAGAACGAGATTCATTCAAAATGAATTTGTGATATTTCGATGGCAAATGTCGAGTTCGTTCCCACGAGGAACCCCTATAGCCTATCTGTTTCCGGCACTGGAATTTCAAAACTATTTTCTTTGCATATCTCCAAACATTCTTGATAAATTTGTTCGAATGTTGTTCGTTGAGAGTCATATTCTCCAGACCTCATTTTCGACAGCGTTTGAACTAGTGAAACTACAAGAATCAAACCTTCCGACATGTCTGCATCTACTTGCGATAAGGCGAAGCTTAAAGTTACAGCATGGCAGCAGTCATCTCAAATTTTACCAGAACGAAGATATTCCCTCTTGTACATATTACACTAATTTGCCGGATGGAATGATGGGAGTAAATAAATATCTTAAGTTCCAGGTTTGGTTTAATACCGCGTAATAATATAAATAGTTGTTTGGTAGGTAAACTGTATTATTATTATTATTATTATTATTATTATTATTATTATTATTATTAATAATAATAATAATAATAATAATAATAATAATAATAATAATAATGTAAAAATGATGAACAAGGACAAATGTTCTTAAGAGACAAACGTCACACAGAAACAGGAACTGAATTCTAACAAAACACTTATTTGCCGTCCCAGCCCACTTTAAGTTTTAAGCCTTGCTCTTGAAGCTTAAATTTCACTTTAAAGTAAATTGCCATTAATTATCATGTATTCTTAATATTTCAGAAAAATGTCCCGATTTCACGCCCTAAAAACATGGTAGCCTAATCAGTCACGAAACTAGACATTTGGTGTCCAGGGCAAATTTTGCGATTAGCACCCCCTTCATCTATACCAATAAAAACACAGATTATTTTGCTGGCGTCCGAGGCAACTACAACGATTGCAGCCTCTTGTTTTGATCTGGCCGTAGTTCAATTATTTTTGGTTACTTTACCCTTGAACTCTAAAACTGAGTAATGAATTTACCTTTACTTCATTAAAATGATGAAGTGAACACTCTTTGAAGCAAAAAAAGGAAATGTTTTTCTTTCCCTAATATCAAACAGTGTTAGAACAGACGTTTCAATCGGGAATCCTTACAGCAAAAGAAGTATACGTGGCCTTTGTCTTTCTTTCGTTTGTTTACCCACTGGTTCTTAGAATTTGACGTGAATTCAAATACACAGATACTTCACACCCACACCGAATGGCCAAAGCTCGGCGGTAGAACATCAGCTTAAGATTCGGAAGATGGTGCGATTGATCACTTGTGGATAAATATTTCAACTGAGGAGTTTACCAAGATTCTTTCTGGTGTCACTAGGGACATTTTTATGGCCCTATTGACTCATTTCCCTTATTTCTATCCTCTGAGTCTCGGATGCTTCAAAGCCTTAAAATAAATTCAAATGTAGTTGAAATATACCCTACTATCCTACAGTCGATGCTAGATTAACATTGTAAGTTTTGAGATTTAGATTTGAAGGAGGGGCATTAATTAGTATATCCTGTTGAAAATTCATGTCACCACTGATTTACTGTTCGGCATAATTTCTACAATGTAATTTTCTCAGAAATGCTTAATGCTTAATTTTCTCAGAAATACATATTTTGACGGAGAACTAATATAAATCTGTGATAAAAATGGGTATTCACTGACTGAACTTACTGAATGGAATATCTGTGGACCAGTCCCACAAACTCCTTATATACGTATTATAGACGTATTATTTTGGTCTCGTTCGTGGGGGAAAGGGGCACTCAGAGCTCCGGAGAGGCAGTGCCCCCCAAAAACATGTCTGGAAGAAACACTGTCCCTAAAAATGTAATAAATAAATAACAGCCATTTTTTAAAAGTATCCAATAGAATAGAAAATATTCTACACAAAATTTGAAATCGATCAGTGAAAACGGCATCTTTCTAGAGCTTGTGGTTTCCGAGATATCATTCTCAAAAGAATTGAAGACATAACCACAAACATATAACCAAACATATAAACTTTCTTTGACCACAAACATATAAACTTAGCAATAGATAATTGTTATTTTCTTTTTTGGGGTTAGAAAAATTTAACTACTACATATGTTTAAAACTTATCATGATATCAAAGTGAGAAAAAATGCCATGCTTCCACCTGTATTATTGTTCTTTATTTTTGTTTGCAAAGGTTTCGTAATTATTTCTGTATGCTCTTTTGTGCATAAAGAATGTTTTCCAGTAAATTCTATATCTTAAAAGCAGTAATGTAGGAAATTTTATAATCAATTTTCACATTACGTATCGTCCCGAAAATTACATGATTTTATGTTTTCATATTTTGGACTTAATGTTTTCTTATTATTTATGTATTTCTTTATTCATGACATACCTCTCTTTATTCATGACAAACGTAAGTGAGTTTGTGATGGTGTTCAGATAGTGTCTGAAGATTTTTTCGAGGTTTTCCCATTTCCTCCCTACATGACTTTTATCCAGTAGGCATGGGCGCGAGACGCGAGAACGCGAGAAGTCTTGTCTCGTCTCGTCTCGCAAACGAGACGAGAACGCGAGACGAGACTTATAATATTTTGCGAGACGAGAACGCGAGACGAGACCTGATATCTTTTGCGAGACGAGAACGCGAGACGAGACTTCAGCAAGTCTCGCGCGAGAAGTCTCGCGAGACTTCTCGCGGTCTCGCATAGTTTACATTTGTGATATTGATATGGTATTCTTTTCCAAGTACCATCATACATATTGAAGAGAAGATATTTAATAATATCAGGATCGAGTTTTGTAATAAACATGGGTGTACCGACAGTAGAGCGCCAGCAAAGAGAGTGATGATAAAAGAGCGACAACAAGGAGAGCGTTAGCCAAGAGATCGACGGGTCAAAAGGCGACGCACAAAGAAAGCGACAGCCAGGAGAGCGACGGTCCAAAAGGGCGACGCACAGAGATCGATAAACTATGGATCAAATGCTTGAAACGTGGTCATAATTCAAAATCAGTAAAAATGGACAAAAAATTGCTATAATGAGTCTTTTGATCTTGTTAATTATCAATTTGACATCAAATAAAAAAAAATGGAGGACAAAATTTGGAAAAAGTAAAATTGGCAAACTGGACTTGGTACATTGGTGCACTTGACTTTGTTGATTACAAACTTACTAATTTGACATTAAAATTTAAAAATTCAAAATTGCGGATCCATATAGCGAACTGCGTCTGAAAAAGTTTGAGATTCGAGATGGAAAGAACTTTGTCTACTTCAATAGCTAGGACTGAGTCAATCTACCAGTCATTTATTAACTAAAATATAACTTAATGAAGTCATTTTAATTTTTCAGTTAAACAATTGTTCTTCTCCCCCTTATTTTTCGAAAGCTTAGTCCTCAACCATATAGTCATTCCACCTGAAAGCGAAAAATCGAGCAAGACGGTCGATTATGTGAATGATAATAACCAGAAATATATATAAAGTTCTAAACCGTGTGGAACAAAAAGGCACAGTGGAATACTAACAATATGTTGATTCCAGTAAGAAATATGCTTCCTCCACAAGTGGTGAAAATTTCAATTTGTATTTCGACTTACTTCTGTCCCGGCATGTGTTTACGTGGCAGCACGTTCCTTGCTGCTTCACGTTTCTTAGCAGCTGAAAAAATTACACAAAAACATTCTTGTAAACAAAGTCCGGGTGTAGAAACGAATGCAATCACAAACGAGAGTCGTGTTTTTCTGTTTTCACTCCTTTTAGTAGACTCAGTTCACGATTGTTTGTAATTACTTGCAAAATTTGATTCTGTTTATAGCGGTTTCAGACCCTGGAATGCAGACAACACAACAATCTTGATGTAGCGTTGGAGCTTCAAAAAGTTGTAATGGTCACATCTGTTTTAGAGATTGATATGTATTGCTTTCTTTTCTTTCTTTCTTTCTCTCTCTCTTTCTTTCTTTCTTCTTCTTCTTCTTTTTCTGAATTTTGGAGCAACAACAACAATATAAAGTGACAACATGAAAACAGATACTTTAGTGAGGCTCAGAAACACAAATTTGAGCGTTTTAGTTATTTCCGATCAGAAGTTAGAGGGGGCATAGCTCAGCATCCGTTCTCTATGCACTATATACTTTATACCACTAGCACTAATAGGAATTAGAAACACAAAAGATGATTTTTTTCTATAGAAAGTACAGATGATACTTATTATTCTCTCAAAATTACGTTCCCCTTGACACAACAAATTTTTCAATACTTCTTCCGAAAATATAATTTTAATTTAATTCATCGACTTGGACTAAAAAGATCCAAATATTTCGTAACCCAAAATGTGTATTTGCGTCACTACTACGTGGTAAAAAAAAAGGACTGTCCACATATCTATAGTGCAATTTTGAATTTATTTATTTATTTATTTATTTATTCAATCCTCGATAGAGCTCCAAGAAAATGAACATAACTTAATATTCAACTATGGTCGTATCTTCAACATGAATGGCGTGCATTACAAACCATTCCATTTTCCTTCCTATCACATATTGATAAGTGTTCAGACAAATACTCAAATCTCGAGTGCGACCGCACGAAGATTTTGGCATAATTTGTCGTTTCCACATGGAATAACTCTATAGGTATTGTCTACATGTTCAGCCGAATCTCCATGGAAGTTATTCCCTTCATCACTTTCGTTTGAGTCGTCTAAATTTTTGTCAGCTTCCGTGTTGGAAATAATTAAAAGGTTTACAGCTTCAGATGACAAATTCTTCATTTTCTTATGAAAGGATTTGCCTAAAGAAGAAATGAAAGGATCTGTTGTTGCCAAAAGCCTTCGGAACTTATCATCCATGTTTTCAATACGAAAACAGTTTCGAGAAAAGTTCTGACAAGCTGACAAGAATTTAGACGGTTCAGACGATGAATTTGACCAGATTCGGCTGAACGTGTAGACACTTATATGGTTGAGGATGAAGCTTTCGCAAAAGAAGGAGAACAACAATAATTGTTTCGCTGAAAATATCTTCAGTAAATTGTCCACTGATTTCGCATATTTATTCTTTATATAACTCCTCTTGTACCATTACCACGCTAAATAAACACCAAAAATGAATTGAATTCAGGCCTGGTCATACCGAAAGTGAAAATGTTTACTATTTGCCTAAACAAACAGCTAAATTTCCGTATTTTGTTTTGTTTAATCTTGTTTTTGAGGCGAGAGATAGAGATTGGGCGAGACAAAATCAAATCTGTCTTGCTTCGTGACCAGGACTGGTGACATTCAAGAAACAGTTCACATTTGTTTCGAGATAATACATTAACGACATCTCAAGATAGACTAATTTTTCCTCTTGTCGCATCTCGTGAGCGCATCTATCACTAGTTAATATAAAAACTACTAATACTATAGAATTAAATTTGTTTGGTCCCGACACTACTCGAAACTTGAGCAAATATCGAGTCGAATTGGAGATTTTTTGAACCGAGTTCTCGAGTGGATATAAAATAGTTTTATTTCGAGTGAAGCCAAATGTAAAGAAAATTTGTTTGAACTTGCTCGTCCTCAACCCTCGAACAGAATGGGTCCAGAAAAGGAAAATCAATATTGTGCGTTCGTGCTGTACGTTGCAGTAAGGAACAATGCTGTCATAATTATGAACTCCCCAAAGATGTTAATGTTCTACAAAATTGATACCTTAGAAGTGCATGGTTCTCATCGAAACATCCCTTCCACACAACATCATCACCTGAAATCGTAGAGACAATCGCAGACGAAGGCAAGTCAGTAACTAATAGTTTATTTCTAAACTTTTGGGCTAGCATTTATTTGAACATTTACTATAAATTATGTCGACTAGTGGAAATAAAAAAATACAATTTTCCTTTGTATTATGAAATTTCTATTGACTTTTTTTATGTTTTACTGTCATTTTGGAAGTTTCAAAGTATCTAGTTAACGGGGTAAGTGTTGTGACTTTTCGGCAACACTGATAGTTGCTTAGTTAGCTGTTCTTGCTTCTTGAAATGGTTTGGTCAGATTGTCACAATTACTGATTTCATGATAGGTTTAAGTTAACAAGGTTAATCAAAATCTAGTTATTTTAGGAGATTTCCTCATGACAAAAGATTTAAGAAATAAAGATTGTGTTAGTTTTTTTTTTTTTTTTTTTTTGTCACTACTTTCTCAAAATGTAATAAAATAGATTCTTCCATTATCTACACTGTTTTCTTTATTTTCTCTTTGGGGTCGTGAGCCAAGATCTTCGGTCATAAAGTTCTTGAGGAGGGGGAGGAAAATTGGGGGAAAAAACAACACGTTTTGTCTTGTGTATCCACACTCCTCCTGATGATGAGACTACATCTTGACAAATCATATAAAAGCAGGATAGCAAACACCAGTGCAATGCATTTTTTTTATTTCTTTATGGAGAACATATTTGGAAGACGTCTTTTCGGAAAATTTTGTAGACGGAAACAATGAACTTAGGTAACATTGCATATTCGCGGCTGCGGTTTCCGGTCTTCTGTTATTGCACCCTCGGTAAAAATATCCTAGTTCAAAAATATACGGCTCGCTTTGATTTTTCCTTCAGTGCAGAAATTCGAGGCGTCGGTCAGAGGATACCATATCTTCTCTCTCTCTCTCTGTTTCTGTCTGTCCCTGACACTCTGACTTTCTTCTTCCTATTTTAAATGCATTATATATATATATATATATATATATATATATATATATATATATATATATATATATATATATATATATATATATATATATATATATATATATATATGAGGGAAAAAGGCAAGTGTTTAGTTCCAATGTGATGTAAAGCCTCTGGGTTTAGAACAGATTTGTTCCCCTTGTCCACCAAATTGTTTTCTTACGGTAACTTGTTTTATGAAGGCTGAAAAAGGGCCTATTGGCTTATTTAAGAAGGAAATTTTTTTAGTCAAAATAAAGCAGTTGTTTCTTTCCGTAAACATAAATTTAGGATAAATGGATTTATGGTTGCAAGACGGATCCTCTCACCAAAACCAGAAGTGATATCTGCTTAGTTTTTATTCGTCAGAAAAGGAGGGAGAGAAACAGTGACGACGCCAGAGGGGGGCAAGGAGGGCGAGCGCCCCCTAGTAGCTACTTCTGCTTTCTGACTGCTACCTAGACTGCCCCCCCCCCAAACTCCTACAATCTTTAAACATTCTACATGTAGTATTTTATATCAGTATCATAACCAATCTAATTGTCAAATTGTAGTCTACTGTACTTTCCATGGATTTACTATGTGGTAGATAAGTACTCAAGCTTTCTTCTTTGAGCGTCTAAGTATTTCTGTTTTCTAATTCAGCGCCTTTTGAGGTAAATTTTAGTTATACTTCTTATGATTTTTAATTATTGTGCCTAGCGAGCAATAGTAGATTTGGTCGACTTGTTTTCTTCTCATTGGATCAACTTCGATTGGAAACAAAAGAAAGGTAAAACCAGTTTCATAACTTGTTTGTATTTATCCAGGTTTGAAGTTTTCAGTTTCATATTTTGTTTTATTTAAAGGTTCTATACTTATTTTTTCTGAAACATTATTCACAGCTTTCAATATTCAGAGGATGTGCTTATAACAGCTTAGTTTGCAACTACCAGGGCTTAATTTTTTTGAAGGGGATAAAATGAGTTGTGTTTTCCCTTCCTGCAAATGGAATTAAATTGATTCCCAATAAAACGTATTGTCAGAGTGCTGATCTTTAGTTAGTAATTGGCTTACACTATTGCTCCCTTACCTATTTTGTTTCAAAGTACTGACGTGACGTCTACCATATTGACTAGGAGCTGCTGAAAAATTCGTAGCCCAACCCAGAAGGAGTGCACGTGGAATGGTAAAGTTTTACTTCTTCTACACTTTCCCCGAAAGTCAATATACTACCTTGTGCAGTGCTCCAGTTTTTGCAGAAAAGTTAAAAAATCTGAAGATTTCCTCGCACCACTGTTCGTAGCACTATCCCTATCAGATCTAAAATGGCGTCCTTTCAATTGTTATTTAAGTTTGGGAAATAAGTACACGTAATAGTTAGACGGAGCTAAATCTGCGGAATAAGAATGATGATCTAGACATTGAAATCCTAGGTTATGCAATGTCAGTTGTGTTCGCAGGGGCTTGATGGACAGATGTATTCTCCTGAAAAAAAAAGAGAGAGAGAGAATTCCTTTCTTTTCATTTTCCAGTGCGTTGAAATTTGAATTTTTCTTTCAGTTTTGTAAGTAATGTAGAGATTCTGGATTAATTATTTGACCGTTGCGGAGGTAGTCTATGAGTACGACTCCATACTTATCCCAGAAGAATGTTGCAAACAGTTTCTCAACCTACTTCTGTGTCTTGAACTTCTTGGGGCGTTGGAGAAATGAGCGCTACTACTCCATTGACTGTTGTTTCGATTCAGGATCATAGTGGTACAACCATATTTCATCTATGGTTACTATTCGTGAGCGAAATTGATCAGCATTACGGTCAAATTGAAAGAAGACTTCTCTTAATGCCGTCACTCTTTTATTCTCCTGACAGATATTTTGGGAACCCATTATGTCGAGAACTTGAGCATACCCAAGCCATTCTGAATTATGCAACCGACGAGTTCCAAAGAAATACCCAGAATCTCTGACACAAGTTTTGCTGAGAAGGTAAAAACTAAGAAAGCGGGGTGCAGCCAGACCTCAGACTATAATATGTATATCGTGAGTTTACTATACACTTTAGAAATTATATAAATAATAGCTTATATTTTTGTCACTCAAAAACTGGGGTAGCCTTGGCCCTCCGGCCCCGGGCTATATCCACCACTGGCTGAAATGCTGCAATTTTCAAGAATAATGTCACAAATTGCATCCGTAATTTCGGGAAGAGTCATTGCTTTTAATCATCTTGGATGTAAAGCATAATTTGTTGAGAAATCGCCACGTTTATACTAAGCCATTTACTTCTTCACCACTGTATATAACGGAGGAGAGTCCCATGGTGTTTCACTGATTTCCTAATTAATATACTTCGGTGACTTTCCTTGGTGGAACAAAAATGTTATAACAGTTAGGATCTGGATGTTCGTGAAATTATCTGTTTGGGCACACATAATCATTTCATAAGCCTGAGAAACAATAAGAATTGCATTATTAATATGCAAATTTGTATTTGTACATACAGAGATATGTTTTTCTAAACTGCGGTTTCATTTTTCTACCTAGTACCTACACTCCTTCTGGATTGGACTAGGACATTTTCAGCAACTCCTCGTAAATTCTCTCTCTCTCTCTCTCCGGATATATATATATATATATATATATATATATATATAGAGAGAGAGAGAGAGAGAGAGAGAGATGCGTAGCATATAGTACTGGACGAATGTGTTACTCGTAGCATACGCGAAAGTAATTCAATTTATGTGTAGATTTCAAAAGTGTCATTGAAAAATATTTCAAATGTAGACGTTACTTATTTGTTAGTTACAAACTTTACCTGAAATAAGTTTAAGTTATAATCATATAGGTCTAATATAAAAACAGCATCGAAATTACACAATGTAATGTAAAATAAGTCAAACGTAATAAATATGTCATATTTGGCATGGCAAATAGCCGCCCCCTGAAAATGTATCTGCCCCCCTAAGAACTTAAAGCTAGCGTCGTCACTGGGGAGAAAAATGCTGTCGGTACTCCACTACTTTTTTATGGTTTTGCTTTGATTTTGAGGAAAAAACATGTGTTTCAGATTGCAAACAGTTTGAAATATTTTTTCAGATGAGCTTGGTTCATTGCGTGAATTTCATTCCATTCCTCAGTTTGCGAAAGACGGTTTGTATTGAGTATAAGTGGTGCTAATGAAATTCTGTTTTTGTGATGGAAGGGTATTTGTCTAAGAAACATACACATGATCTGAATAAATTTTTATTTAATCTCATTGTAGTCTTTCTTGTAGTTATTAAAGTTTAATCTCTTAACTCTCAATTGTTAAAAAACGTTTAGATGAAAATGCATTTAAGTTGTGAAATATATATTACTAACGCTGCATGTTTACTATAAACACGGCTATTTGAGTTACTGTCTTACCAAGTTATTTGAAAGCTTTTATCTTGCAAGTAAGATTACTCACATGTAACGTGCCGATTTCATTCATACTTCACATAGAAAGAGACTACAGAAAACTGGCATTTTTTAATACCAAGAATGTGGGGTGTAAAATCAAGCATTGTGAATCGGAATGAGTGGATAAGCATTGTGTAACAATGCAACTATGAAACAAAACTATGTAAAATTTGAGTAAACATTATTTTAAAAGGGTCGAATGAAGACTACATTATTCCAGTATTGATTTGCGAGACCGCGAGACCAACGCGAGAAGTCTCGCGCGAGACCGCGAGACGAGACTTCCAAAATTTTGCGAGACGCGAGACGAGAACTTAGGTCTGCGAGACGAGACGAGACGCGAGACGAGAACAGCTTTTGATTTTGCGAGACGAGACGAGACTTGTTTCAGTTCTCGTCTCGTTTGCTCTCGCGCCCATGCCTATTATCCAGCTTTCGACTGTTTATCTTTTTTCTTCATGACATCAAGACCGCAGCATATGAACTAGAGACTTATGCTTCTTTTGCTATATGATTTGCGTATGGACCTTCAATTCGTGAATTTTCTTGAAGTTCTCCCATTTTTCTCATACGAGATTCGAACTCGAGACTCTTAAATCATACGGCACTACCCAGGCCCAACCACGAAACTTTACTCCTACAAGAAATCGAACACACCACCAAAGACACATACTTCCCATTTTCTTCCTGAAACAAACTTTGTTATCAATTACTTACCTTTTCCAATATGTACTTTGAAACCTCAAATTTTCAATTTGAACACAAAACGATAGAAAAAAACTTTTTCCGATAATTTTGATCAACTGGTTCTTTCAGTTTGAAAGCATATGTCATGATATGTTTTACTTAACATGATGCCATCACACATTATACCAACAAACGGAAGGACGCCATTTTTAAAAAAGAAGAACTTTGACCTTCTCAGGTTACAAACAACCACGCCGCCAACTTTTCTTGTAACCCATAAAAGTTTATCATTTTGCAATTATACTGTCTCATTTCTGGTTTAAGCCGAAGATCTATAAGTATCTACTGTCGCACTGTGTAGACCCATATGAGTTTACATTATGATATTATTTAAACAGAATAATTTTACAAATGATACTATGTAGCAGTATTTACTCGGATTTATGAAAATATGAAAATATAATGATTATACGTATATAACCTTTATATAGGCCTACGTATATAAAGGAATATTATTTAATGTAAAAACATATGTATATGTTGCGTACTGCAATGCATATCAAACACGCAAGAGCCACAAACATTTTTCATGTACGCTAGTTGAAATATTCTAGATTTATTACGTAAGCTAGCTGCGAGTTGACGAAGGTCGCGTATTGCGTAAGTCGGAGGTTACTGTATATACCAGGGTGGAAAAAAATCATGATTTTTTTTTAAAAAAATCATTTTTGTTGACTTTTTTGATTTAAATCGATTTTTTTTTATTTAAATCAAATTTTTCTCCTCATATAATACAAGTCGCGAACTGAAGAAAAAGCATTAGGAATGAGTATTAAATGCTAATTATGCCATTTAAGTGAAAGTATTGGGGTTGAATTTTGAATTATCTCCAATCGTTAACCTATATCAATCCCAAACAATGTTTCTTAACCCTTTTAAATTATGGCTCTTTTTAAAGGTAAATTATAGACTTCCAGTCAAGTAGCAACAGCATCATCCTTATTTATCCTAGGATCATAGTACATACATCAATCTCTTTGGAATAGAACAACTTTTGAAACAGTAACATTCACATTTCCCTATCATGTCCCTGAAGTAGGAAATTTTGAGAGTAATAGGCATTTTTTTTTTCATTTTTTTTTAATTGATCCCCTCTGGATTCCCCTATGTTAAAGCACAGATCTCAAAATCAACTGGGAAATACTAAGGGGTGTACTAAATGTGTGTACAAAATTTCAAGCTTCTGTCCTGAGTAGTAAGGATGAGGAAACTATTTAACAATGAGCTAAGAACATTCCCACAATACCTCATGACCCGGATGTAATATAACAATTTCCTCAGACATCCCTATTTATCCTAGGATCAGGGCTGGCAGAAACCATGATTTTTATTGAAAAAAACCGTTTTTTTGGTTTAAATAATTTGCTCTACGTACTTACAACACATATGGACAGAAACAAGTTTTTTTTTTTTTTTTTTTTTGGCCTTTTCATTATTATGCAACAACCGGGTTATGCTAGAAGGGGTCACATAAGCCCAAAGTGGAATCTAAACCGGTTCTCGGCTTACATCCGAGAGAAATTATCCTTCGTTTGAACTCGGAACCGGGACTAATTGGCCTCAAATGCGATACGCCTGCCGACTCACTCACGAAGGACTCTTGATTAAAAAAATACGTTGTTGTACTAATCTTAACATACTTGTTAATATAATTGTCAAGAGTCATTTCAGAAGGAAAAAAGATAATCAGTTGCACAAGTGAAACCATTATACAGAATTACATATGGACAATTTCAAAGTACTGCAGAGTACAGAAGAACTAATTTAGTCCAAGTTAGTTCACTACGACTTTTATTAGTCCAAATTAAAGAAATACGACTTAATTTGCATATCAGTAAGAAAAATGAATAAAGATACGAATTATTTGAGTCCACTTTGGCTCTGACCCATTTATACATAAATAGTTACAAAAGTTACTTCTGATTTCAATAAATGCCTCTCATGGGGTTTCTATACCCCCCCCCCCAAGTACGGCATTTCAATGTATTTTATCAATAGTAAACATTATTAAAACGAAACAATATTTAGATTTTTTTGATTGCAATTGCATAACAATAATAACAAACTATAAAAAATCACAAAAGAAACATTCATAAACTTCTATATTTTTTAAAAAAAAGTTGCTTTTGTAGTATAATTTCTCAGTAATGAATGGGGAATTTAGGTCTGAGTATAATACGAATAATATACGGGAGTGAAACGTGATAACCCACAAATGCGTGTTCATCTAGCTTTTACGAACACTTACACTTTTACGAACATTTTTCGTTTTTTCGTTTAAACCAGGGTTTAAACTACCTTGGTTTAAACCAGCCAACCTTGCCTAGGATCATGATTTGTACATTATTCTCTTCATAATAAATCAAATTTTCAAACGATATCATTCAAATGTCTCCGGCATGTATCTGGGGCGGGTTAATCACGAAAAAAGGAATTTTTTGTTAAAAATATATATATATTTTTTAATTTTTACTCAGTGACCCCCCCTCCTGTTTTAAGGCAGAGATCTGAAAATATTGAGGGGTACACTGAGTAAATGTGCAAAATTTCAATCCTGTAGGTGCAAAAGTAAGCCCGCAAAAAATAATATTCCCCAAATACCCCAGATTTCCGTATAAAACAGGATCTCAGGTAACAGTTTCCTGAGACATCTCTATTTATCCTAGGAGCATAGTACGTACATCATTTTCTTCAGAATAGAACGTTCCAGACGGTACCGAGGCGGGAAAATCACGAAAAAAGCTATTTCTGTTAAAATTATCCTTTTTTAAAACATTTTTGCCCCTCTGGACCCCGCTGTTCCCACGCCAAGATATGAAAACATTTGAAAATTATTAAGGGGTGCACTGAACGAGTGTGCAAAATTTTTCTTCTGAATGCAAACTGTATCCCGATAACAAAAAATACCTTTTTAAATTTATGACTTCATCACACACTATGCCTCAACGCAGAAAGGTGTGAAAGCATATGTAACGTGTTTTAAAATGCCTCCTGTCTTGAAGAAAACGATGTAAAAAGCCTTATTGGTACTTTTTTAATCGAATAATGAAGATACTACCCTATTACCTAATAATATGTCATATAATTTAAAAGGTTAAGCATTAAGGAAAAGTACAGCAATGTTTATCAAAATAACACTTTTTTTTCACAAAAGTTACTGATATTTGACAGGGGCCTAGTTTTAAAAACTTAGAACTAGCTTGCGGCATGAAATACATAAATTTCGCCTAAAATTATAAAATTAAAAAAAATGGAGAGGGGATAGGACCCCTCTAAATACACCCTATTATCTGGGAACAAACAAACAGACACGCACAAAGAGAATTTTCGTCTTAAATGTCGACGGTGATTTCCCAGTCGGAATAGTTAACAATTTTAAAACCCAAACCCAATGTTACGAAAAGAAGAAAGCAGGATTGCTCCGTTACCTGTTCAAAACGGGATTTTCCCTAATCATCCTCTGCATGACACTTGTTTTCATACTATACTGTACATTTGAGTCTCCTTGTATTATGATTATTAACTTCCATTATCGAAATAACAGAACAGAAACTGGATTTTACTTATTTTCATTTTAAATTAATTTATTTCGGAATTCGATTTAAATCAACGATTTTTATTTAAAAAATCAAGTGATTTAAATCTTGATTTAAATCGTGATTTAAATCAGACTGATTTAAATCAATCCACCCTGGATATACTATTGATAGCTCATGGGAAAATTGTTCATCCTAAATTACAACTGGGGTCCAAAGGCGTTGCGACACATAGTTTGTGATTCCTTGTGTGAGAATGTAAAAGCTCAAGTTTTTATTGTATGTGCAATTTTATTTTTAAATATATTATATTTAATAAACTTTTTTTTCCATATCCTATAATACGTATAATAAAACGAGGATGGATTATTCTCTAACTGCTATCGTTTCCGTAAAAAGAAGAAAAAAAACTAAAATAAATGATGGGAAAAAGATATTTTTGTCGATAAATGATTGCATGGCTAATTACAGCCGCTCTTTTCGTTGCAAACTCGTAGGAGAAGGGCTGTCGAGTAGTGAGCTAAAGTCACGTGGAGTTGGTGGAACGCATGCGACCGCGTTGAGTGTGACATGCAATACAAGTGACAACGTTTGTGGTTTAGTGTTGCTTTAGAAGTTGTAGTGATTTGGAGATTTTTAAAACGAACGAATCGCAATTTAACTTTAGTTCAGGATAAAGACGGTACGTATAATTTAAATTCTGAGCTATTTATTAATTATTATTATTGCTATTAATGTAACCAAGATAACTTCCTTCGATTGTTTCTAGAACTTTACACTTACGTTTTATTTTTAGGTGATAACGGAATTTAAAAAAGAAAGTTATCGTAAAGAATTCGAATTCGAAAGGATTTACACTTTTTGACAATTATGTGTTGAAATAACTGTGTTTGTATATCCTTGCATGTGCAGAAGGTTAAAGGTCGCACCATATTTATTTGTTCACCTGATTTTTTTTTTCTTTACGACCCAAAATAAAGATAATTTATTTCAGACTGAAAATTGAAAATAGCCATTTCCTCCAAAAAAAAAAAAAAAAGCCTGCATGTTTTGTTTTAAATCCAGTTTTCTCAAAATAAATATACGATTAACAACCTTATAAAATAGCACCATCTGTTCCTCATAGAAAAATTCTGAAGCAGCACTTGAATGATGAGGTGATTTTCTTCATAATGTTTTCTTTAAAAAATATCTCGAGTGGTTTTATGAATATTTCATTTGATAAAATATACCATTACCAATGGATTTGTATAGCATTTGGACAACATTTGAGTGTTGAGTACGTCAAATGCAGTTGTACTTGAACGATAAGAAATATATTCTTTTTAAAAATATATATTTATATATTAATAAAAACATGAAACACTTGTGTCGGCGGACAATCTTGCTCCACCTATCAAAATTTGGAACGATGCTACTGTGTAAGTCCGAAATATCGAAGGATAGTATGAAATTTTAATAGAGATACCGAAGCACCGGATTCAAGGTAAGTCTTTTCTATGCGATAACGCAGGTTTTATTTCTCCCATAAAAAAGTACAAAACAGAAAGTTACTTTACTGAGCACAGATAAAGCAGACGATAAAATATACTTGACGTGAAGAAGAGGGCTGCCAAACAACTGAACTAAACTCGTTTTGAGCCTGATGAAGCAATAGAAATGGGAACTCGCAGCAGAAACAGAGTTTGGGGGCTGGCCAATGGGGCAACCGCCCCAGGCCCCGCGCTTATGGATGTTTCGCGTTCTGAACACGTTTCGTCTAAGATGTCCACAGTGCACTTGTAATTAACAATGTTCTTTTGAAAAGATAATGTACTTTCTTCAAATAAATAAGGTCGAAACAGGTGTGCATTAAGAAAAAAAAAAAACATTTAATAATAAATATAGATATAGGAATTAAAGTCAAGCATCTGAGGAAGTTGCTTACTGCTTTATCGGCTTTAGAATTAGCATGTGAGCGCTCGGCGATTTTTCCCAGTACTCTGACCCCACGAAGTTATTATTGGTACTAGGTCCCGCGCACACACAACGCTGCCTCTGACTCGCAGATATTAAGTAGTTGTCCGAAGAATGAATAGTAAGTTATTGGAGGAAGAGAATAAAAAGCAATAATGATGGCATTTAATTCCTTCGCAACAAAGGGACAGGGCTGGCCGATTTGACCGATTGCTCCCAATCGGGTCCCGCATCTAAGGGGGCCCCGCGCTAGTGCCGTCTACTCTACTGTTCAGTGAAATCTACTCTCCAGTACCATTTTAACAACGTATTAGGCAGAGCAAATAAGTGTGTTGTGGTCCCTATGACTAAATTTTGCTCTTAATACATGCCATTGTGCTCGCTGGGCCCCCGGTCAACCGGTTACGGACCGTTAAGATAACTTGTTACTCTCGGTTGTCAAGTACACACAATAAAATATTGCAATACAGGTATATCCATGGACTCCACAAAGGAGGATATGGGCTCTCAGTAACAAGTAAATGAATAGTTTGTATTGAGTTTTCTGGTATAAGCAATTATATTCTGAATTTAATGGTACCATAGAATTCTGAAACACATAATTTTGGATAGAGCACGTATTAGTTCCTAAGTGAAATCTTGACCCGACAATGTTAGGTCCCATAGTTTTGGACCTATGGACCTTTAAAGTTCACTTTTTCATGTTTTTGGCAGGCTCCGAAAGGAAACATTTGTGCACCCAGGTTGGTCTATACTTTTTTTATTATCTTAATGTCTGGAATCACCTCCCCAACGTTGTCGGGGTTATTTGAAACACCCTGTATAAAAGGGTTTAGGTAAAAACAAGTTTTTAAAAAAATATAGTATAAAAAATAATTTTTTCCTTAAAGTTTACTATTTACTGCTTATTTCTTTTCTTTTTTTTTAAAAAAATAAACATTTTCTTCTTGTAGTAAACGTAACTCGAATACATAATCAATGTATTTAACAGAAATCTAGAAACAAAAGTATGAGTGGGCCGCGGTGGCTCGGTGGTAGAGCGTTCACCTCTGGTGCTTGGTGTCCCGGGTTCGATCCCAGTCCCCGCCAAGTGAACTTTGTGGTGGACAAACACCGTGTGCGTGGGTTTTCTCGGGGTTCTCCCGTTTCCTCCCACTTTCTTCATTCCACCATTTCATTCATTACTCATCATCACCGTCTCCTTTAGCCTAACCGGCATAACCGTGGGACGTAAAACTTAAAGATTTCATTTTTTTCATTTCACAAAAGTATGAAAACATAAACTGTTTGTAATTGCTGTTCACGCGTATTTTATCTTTGTTATGTGGAAATTACATGTGGCAACCCTGATGCAGGAAAAGGATTGTTATTTTCATTAAAGCCAGCAGCATGTTTTCTGGTTGTAGAAATTTCATTCAGGGAGTTTGTTTTTAACTTCTGCTATTGAACATTTGTTCGCATGTTGGGCAATATTGACTGCGCCAAGTCTATAATACTATCATTAGTAGTTTCTCTTTGAGAAATTCAGAAAGGATAGTTTCATGTAGGATGAAGTTTCTTTCGGACAGTTTTCTCAAAAAAATGTCTAGATTGATTTTGTTCATATTTCATAAATTATATTTCAGTAACAATCGCACAAAGTAATATAGAGATGAAAAAAAAACTTCCCTTTTGATAGGATGAGTTTTTTGTTGTTGTTGTTTCATTAAAAGCCGGCCTTCTGGGGAGGAAACGGACATTTTAGTTTTTTTGAATTTTTTATGACTTTCCTATTCAAATACCACTTTTGTTTTCTTCTAGGGGATTCTAAAGTGCGTTCACAACATCCAGTACTTGTGAGTTCTATATTCAGTTCGTAGTTGGCTGTCTTGATTGGGTTTCAAACCGGCATTGCAGTTGTTATCTGCAAGTGTAAGTTATGCAATCCGTATATCTCAAATTTCGTTTTGGTTGCCTAAATTCAATCGGTTAAGCAAGGAAAATGTATCATAAACCAAGAATCAGTCTCAAAACTATTGTATGTTGCTATAAAATCTAGCTTATATCATGTTTTCTGTTCAGAAAACATTTTTTCTGAGTTTCAAAAATTAAAGTCATAATTGGCTATTTGGAGTATGATATTAGTTTAGCATCATTATTTACAGAATTCTTTCTTTCTTTCCTGTTTTTATCGTGTCAGTATTTTTGAAATAAGAAATTTGTGAATACAGTTTTAAAGTTCTTCCTCTAGAATTTCAGCGGCTTCAACAAATGTTATAGGATATATATATATATATATATATATATATATATATACAGTATATATCTAAGTTAGGTACAATGAAAGTTTTGTTTATTCATTTTTAAACGATGATTTTGGTCCAGAAAATCAATTACATTCTCAGAACAATTATTATTGAATTTTTATATTATATTTATCGTAGGTTGTTAATAAGCGTGGGACTTTAAGTTAAAAAAAAGTTATTAAAATTTTTAAAAACCTATTAGCTCTATAAATAGTTTGTTTTAACTAGAAAACCCATTGCTTTCAACGATTTGCACATTTTGTTTTCCTTTGGAGCCAGCATTTTTACCATGTTCTTGAACTTTATTTATTTATTTATTTAGTTTTTTACAACTTCCTCTTCTGAATGCGATAATTAAATGTCTTTTCTTCTTGTAATGAAAAATCAAAGTTTAACGTAATATTCTCTCCACTAAAATTGAAATAGTTTAAAAAAACAAACAAGATTTCCCACGCCAAAAAAGCTGCAGAGAAACTTCGCTTTAAAAAATAAATAAGCCGGTTTTTGAGCGATTGTATCTCTAATATAAGGTAAGTAATTTCCCTTTAGAAAATCGAGAAAATATAGTTGAATAGTAGGGTGAAGTTGTTGTTTTTTTCTAGGATTTTTTCGCAAAATTACTGTATTAGCAATTTTGTTCAATTTCATCAATACGTCTGCAATATGGAGTAATTTATTTTTCTCAAAATTTTAGAACGGATATAGGGAGTGAGCTTCGTCTGGATCATTTCTCGAAACTGGAACTAGCAATGTTATTTATATTTTATAAATAAAATAATATATGTAATCTACTATACATTTGTGAGGTTTTGCTTTGGAAAATGAAGTGTATACGGCATTGAATAGTAAAAATATTACAATAAAATTTTCTATAAATAAAACTGATATTCTGTATAGAAGACACAATAATCTTTCAATAGTTCAAGTTTCTAAAATATAAATCTACTGACAAAATCAAAATAACAGAATATTAATTATTGTCCGTAACTAATTATTGTGTGATCGAGAATAAATATAATAATTATTGTATTGTCGATTCATGGTCGGAAACAAGAAATATTAAATCAGAAATAATTATGTAATTATAACGTCAAAAGAAAAACTATAGTCCCTCAGAGTAGAAACACTTCATCCAGTTCCTTGCCAGGTGGTAAAGTGCCCAGGACCGACGAGACGTTACCACGTTGGATAGAAACGATATCCGCTGTATTAAATAAGATGTGGAGCGAACTTCGCCGGAAACACAAGAAATGCGTCTTCCTACCTCCCTAATGAATTCAAGACTTCTTGCACCCCAAGCACCACTGGTTTCAATAGCGATTGGAGTGAAAACAAACTTTTCGAGAAGGTTGTTGTATTTTCTTTGCTTTTCAGCTTCTCTGCGATTAGCAACAGCTCCAGCGTTCATTACTAACAGAGGGAGGCTTGAATGAGCGTATGTATCAGCGCATGTGAAGTCCCACAATAAACATTTACCTCTCATCTATGGAACCAGTGTCATCCCATCCGGTCGCTTTCCATCCGAATGACAGCAACCAGAAGGTTCCCGTATTGAAGGAAATCCAGCTGTGTTGAGGGCTCGTAGTATTATATCATTTACAGAGGAATGCCGGGCGAATCTACCAGCGCTCTTCATGCATGAAAGGCCATGCAGGCCACGTTGGTTAACCTCATCCCCACAAGCTGGACAGCGATGAGGCTCACAAACTGCTAAGCCTAAACGTAAGGCTACAGCAATTCGAAAGCTTTCATTTGACAAATGAAGGCCTAAAGGCGGAGAAGGTATCGCCATCAACCATGCACCCGCTTCGGGAGACGAGGCAGCAAGAAGCCTGGCTTTATCTTCCGGAACAACAACAGATTGTAATAAATGATTATGTAATTCACATGCAATTGGTTTTAACAAAAGAGACACTGACCAAAGCTTAAAATTTTATTTTATTTTAAATTATAATTTGTAACTGTTTCGGATATCTAGCATATCCTTCTTCAGACACGATCGAAATTAATGAAAATACAGACCTGTTAAAATTGTTAAAACAATTAATCCAAAGCCATGAATAGTCTTACTATGCAATTGGTGTATACGAAGATGACTGATAACACTTTTTGTTAATCTCCGGAAGGCTTGTATCTGCCAAGTTTGCCCACTTATTAGAGCCTTCTTGAACTGAACCATCTGGGTCCAAACAATAACCTTGTGGAAGGAGAGCTTCGATTAAACGCAGAGATCCGTGGTATGACGCTAAAAATGTAGGAATCGCCGTATCCACAGCTCGTCGTATACCAAGACCGCCCAAACCAACAGGTAAACATGCTTGTGTCCAAGAGTTGTCATTTAAGGAGCAGTTCAGAATTGATTCAAGGCCAGTTTTCAGGACAGTATCATATTTTTCCAGCAAAGAACTCTCATGCCAAGATGGAAAGCATCGTAAAAAAATAGGTTAAGCGAGGGATTGATAAAGATGCTCGTAAAAGGAAAAATGCTGAATGGGCTGAAATTGAGGGAAGTCGAGACAAGAACAATTCTAAAGTAGATATTTTGTTCAATAGCACGTTAGTGAGTGCTTCCGGCGTGAGAGCAGCACCTAGAAGACAAGCATTCTGGATTGTTAGAGGGCGTATGCCTGGTGCAGCCTCATTAAATCTTCTAAAGATTTCGTCGAATGCGGTTTCATCTGTTCCAAGACAACCCACCTCGCATTTAGAAAAGTTGAGACGCAAGCCAAGAAGTGATGCCTTCTTATTTATTTCTATTAAAGACGAAAGAACTATTTCGGGTTCACCGTCCATCGTCTAGGTACCAAATGTTTAATTCGGTATCCAGTGATTTAACTAAAGAGTGAATGGTTATAGCGAAAAGTGCTGGGCCCAGGGGATCACCTTGTTGTACACCTCTCTGAGAAGAAATAGTGTTTCCGTTGAAAAACAGATCACTTGGTTGAGCATAACATTGATAAACATATGGATAAATTGAAGGAAAATTATTCATCACTGCGGCAAGCATAGTATCCCGGCGAAGCTCATTAAATGCGTTACGAAAATCCAATTTTACAATCGCCTTAGTAGCACTGTGAGTAGAAGAGAAATAAACTCGGGCTGCGTGAACAGCTGCCTCGGCACCATTAGGAACACAAACACCAAGCTGATGGGGGGATAAAAAGTTCTTAACTGGCTCACGTATTCTAAAGCATACAATTTTTGACGATATTCTGCGCCAAACATTCCCGACCGCTATGGGCCGAATACCACCATCCTTTTTTCTTAGCGCTGTAAGTTTGGCACCGAAGAACAGTGGGCGAACTTCCGTTGGTACTTTTCCAGAAATTATAAATAAATATTTCATTAGCAGTACAAGATTTATGTAATGCATTTTGTGATATAATTTCAGAAAGGTTAGTTTACTAGTGGAGACAGAGTTGTCTTCGGATAAATTTCTCAGAGCAGTGCAGATGAATGTTTTTATATATATATTTTTGTTAATAAATATTTCATTGAAACCTTATTAGTTTCAGTAATTCATTTCTAGAAATATTCCCAAAAAAGCCATTTACATATGTAATTTCTAGGGCATATTTATCAAAACTAGTAGTCTTGAAATACGACTGTGAAATTTTTCAAAGTTAAATATTGTAAAATCTGACTTCTATTATTATTCTAGAACTTCTACTTTATGATATTTTACGATTTGTAAAAAAAATAAAATAAAAAAAATGTGGCTTTGAGAAATAGACCCCAGACGCTATTTAAAAAAAAAAAACAACAAAGAAAAAGGATGCAATGGTTTTGTTAAAGTTCAGAAAGAGTAGTTTACTACTGCAGTAAGCTTCGTACCAACCAGCTTCTCGAAAAGGGCTCTAATGACCTTCGTATCTCGTAAAAATATTTCATTCTAAATCCTGAAATATGACAAGTAATTTGCCTTGAAATAATCCTGAAAGGAAATTTTCCTATGGCATTAATAACATTCTTGTAAATGTGATTGCTTTGTTATTTACAGTCAATTTGTTCAATATTTATTTTTTTAAACTTTCATTTATTACTCAAAAAATATAGAAGTCAACTTCATAAATTCAAGAATTCTATGATTACGTGCATTTTGAATATATTTTGTCTACGTATAATCAATTCTAATACCAGTTTTGACGAGGTTTATGTTCTTTTGGTAATATAATCCTGAAAATTGATATTACCTTCCTCAATTTGCTTTGAGTTTAACACGTTTCTAGCACAGAAGTTGTATGAGACGTGGACCTACAGCTTAACATGAAATCCGAACCGAAAGAGTTTTCACTGAAAATTCAACTCATGTCCCCTTCGAAGAAGGAGAGTATGCTATTTAGCCACAAGTGCTCTAATTGAAATTGATCTATGATATGAAATATAATGTTTTAAACGTAATGTTTGTAATATTTTCCAATGGAATTGACCTCTTCCAGATATACTACTACTACTACTACTACTACTACTACTACTACTACTACTACTACTACTACTAAAGAAAACGTAAAGAAAAAAAATAAAATTATTTCTGTTCCCAGCACGCTAGACAGAATAAATTTTGCAAGTTTTGTCCGATTTGGACCATATTGAAGGATTATGCCCCGTCCCCTCTTTTGTGTGTGCAAATAGATAAAACACCATATTGTTAAAATGCAAAAACAAAGTGTCAGTTAAATATTTCGTGTGATGATTAAATAAATGGACTTGAAAATAGATTTCATGTCTTACGTGTCAGTTAAATATTTCGTGTGATGATTAAATAAATGGACTTGAAAATAGATTTCATGTCTTACAAAATGTGCTTAAGTAATTACGTATGCATAATCATGTAATTAATATATGATAAAGAATAGAATAAACTTTCATACTATCAAGAAAGAAATTCAAAGTTTGTCTCCATGTGAAATACTTGTATTTTCTTATTGAAAGATTTCTCTTTGATACAATTTCGTGTTTATTTCATTTTTAAATACTTTTTTTTTTTTTTTTGTATTCCTGAAAAAGAAGTTCACAGTGTTATCGTGATTCGCTGTTCTTTTCTAATTTTAACTTTTAGAGGCTCTATTGTTTTGATCGATGCTCTTCCTCGAGGGAAATGGTTTCTCTCAGTTTTTTAAAAAAGAACTTCAAAAGACTTTGTCCCAAGTGTAACACTTCTCACGGATCATAAATTTAAAGTGTGAGAATTTTTTCTTCCTTTCTTTGTCAGCCATTTTTGCGAGACTCTATTGATGCTCATACACGCATTTAATCACGCATATTCCGGGCAATAGTGGTTGAGATAGGAACTGTCTCTGGCCAGACAAAAGAGAGAAACAATACTGGCATAAAATACGGCATAGACCTAAATCGCTCACCTTGCTTACTTATCTGAAAAGAACGCAATTGCCATAGGGAGAAGATACAGGAGGGCCGACCCTAGGCAATTTGCCATCCTTTGTAATGACGTCATTTGCCGCCCCCTTTCTCCAGAAAAAACAAACCTTAAAAGCCACAATTTTAAACATGTTATCTCATCATGAACAACGAAGAAGAGGGAATAGCACTCGCACTCAGAAGGGCCTAAACACTACAAATACAATCTCGTTTTGTCTTTTTTTAATGTGTGTTAGTGAAAGATAAAGCAAACATACCTGCTGAGGAAAGACGGTAATCATTTTTTTTATATATAGAATTGAATATATAGCTTCAATCTCAATATGTCAGTTTGCAATCCCAGTGTAACTAGCTCTTTTGTCTTGATTTCTTGATTTTCCTTCAACATCTATTAAAAAATTTTAAAAAATATTTCCACCTTCAATGATAAAGAACTTGTTTGTGACAAAGACAATACTAGCTTTCATGTCAAATCTGTGATAACTAGCTAAATGAAACAGGTGTTCGCTACTATTCGAGTTTGACAACAATCAAGCAATTCATACTGGAATTTGACCACTTGCTTTAGCACTGTTCATGTGACCTTAAACCAGGGATGCAAATAACCACTCGCCCGGGGCGAGTATTTAATATCATACCGAAGGTAAGTAAATGATTTCTATTATGGGATATGGGCTAGTAGCTTTATTCTTGGGCGAGTAAAATTTTGTTGCATATTTGCATCCCAGCCTTAAACTAATGCGACCTACGTGATTTATGAATGTAGTATTCAAATGAAAGATCAGCTTATTAAACTTAACTACCATCATCATAAAGTCTGTGTCCCGCAAGAAATATTTACTTCTAATAATATAGTTACGACAGATTTTGCCGCCCATCCAAACTTGCCGCTCCGTGCAAATGTACGTGTCGCACATATGGTAGAGCCGCGCCTGAATACAGAAGTAAGCACTGGGATAATATTTAGAAAATTATTCAGTATTAATAGAACAATCCTAGTAATAAACGGATAACATTTCAGTCTGTACGCCACGCTAAATTCTAATAATAAACAGCCACGCAGTGTGTCGCAACATGTAACTTTCACTTGTGTGCCTGACTATTTCTTTTTTTAGTTTAACATCCCACGATAATGCATAAGGCTAAGGGAGGCAGTGTTCATGAGATAGATTATAATGATGGAATGAAAAAGTGGGAGTTCACGGGAGAACCCCAATAAAACTCACACACACGATGTGCTTTTCTACGACGCTAATACATATGGCTTTCTACGCTATTGGGTGTATAAACAATTTCCCGATTTAATACTATTATGACGATTTAATAGCAAGTTTAAAACTGTATTGTTTAAATTTAATTGTTTCAAAATAGAACAAAGGTCATGATAATATTTAGATTTGGGCATGAATATCTGTGTAACCTCATATTTAGCCACCTAATAGCCTAACTCCATGTATTTTGTATAGACATGGTTTAGTTACTACAACCACTCTTATTTTCTTTATGGATGCAGAGCAAAAGTAATATTTAACTTTCCTTGGAATCCACACCTGTTTTGATGATGTTCTGTATCACAAGGTCCTTGAATAATATCATAAATACAGTTTGAAGTTCGGAATAGTTGCTGGGCAATTTTTTTTTAAAAGAAGAATTTAAATTATTCAATTAGAGCTTTTAATTAAGCACCATTTTAACCCAGCCAAAAGCTCGAGCGAAACCACTGTAAATAAATTATTTAATTTTTAATAAATTCAATTAAATTTCATTTCAAATTTAATTTAGTTAGTTCAATTAAAGTTTAATCAATTCAATAAAATTTACTTATGCCCAGTTGCACCAACCGAGGATTAATCCGTGGATAGGGATTAAACTAAAGTTAATCATCGAAGTTAGGATAATGTGTTGCACCAACACTGATCTGAAGATTATATTGCCAAATCGTCGAATTAAGATTAGCCATCGAAAACGGGAGTTTAATCCTTGATAACGTTGTGATCAGCTGTGAGTAGAGTGAATATGCTTGCAAAAGATTTGGATATTTTGGATGAATCTGAAATGCTCGAACAGATAGAATATGCTATCCGACCTAGAAGAATAATGAGACAGGGAAAATCGTTTTGAGTACTTCAACGATGATGCATTTTGTAATCGTTTTCTCCTGTCGAATTACTCTGTTTTGTTGCAGGATTGCTTGCAGAAGATTATATCAATAATTTGGCTTTTTATGTGGTTATGTAGATATAAATGGTGTTACTGTGCTTATTTAAATCGTTCCTAAAGCAAGAAAGTGATATTTGTATTAATAAATATCTGTCATTACTACAATGGACCGATTAAAGTAGCATACTTGCACTAATTCATTATATTCATTGACTTATTTATTGTTTGTGAATTGAAGAAGTGTAGTTTTTAGTGGCTACCTAGTAGAGTTGGACATAGTAGGTTAAATTTACCTCACATTTAAAGTAATTATATTTATAAGATTCGACCTTGCTGCAAGACACTCTCTTGGGGTCAATTATATTTTATGGTGTACACCACAACATTCATTCATTTAACAGGTCTATTGGCATTTTAAATCTTTACAGTTTTGGTTTATTTGGGTTGAATATGCCCTTGTATATTAAATACTGCAGAAATAAGTGTGAAAATAAAAGTAATAAACCGAAGCAGAAAATTGGAACATTAACTTTGTATGTCATAAACTAGAATTGCTCCCATCCTTACATTAAATCTGCTAGCATGTTCTGCAAATTTTACAATAAAAACTATTGATTGCTGCCATCGTGCTTCTACCAATAATCCTGCCCCTATACTTGATATGTATATATTTTTTAAAAATGTAAGCATATTTTCATTAGAATTTCCGGTGCACATTGACTGCACGGATCCATAGATTTGTAAAAGTTACAGAACAAATTTGTAATATTTTAACAGACTAATCGAAATATGTTACTAATGTGTTACTAATCGAAATATGTTTTCTTCTAACCTGAAGACATCCCAAATACATAGCTACGTAAAAATATATTAATGAAAGTCGAACCTCTTATTCGCGGACAAGGTTCTAGATTACTGGTCCCCCTTCCCATTGATCAGTAATAAAGACAGAAATCAACGTGCGGTGCGGGGCTCGGGTTAAGTTTAGAGTTACCCCTCCACCTTTTATTTTAAAGTTTTTATTTGATGTTTAGGAATATAAGTTCAGCAGGAGAGTTATGTTTAATGCGAGAAAAGATACGTGGAAGTTAGTACTATTTGCCGGATTCGGAAGATTTCAGCAGCATGGTAGTTGTAAAATATGGCGAACAGGTAAAACGGATGCGCAAAAATAATGAAAACCTTTTAAATTTTTGTGAAGCCCACGGAGTACTGAAGTTACGTGAAATGTAACAATTTTTAATACTTTAATCATTGTTTTTTGTATGTTGCAAAGTACAAGGGCACCTTCAGACTGGAGGGGCAACTCTAAACTTAAGCCCGGGGCTCTAACCCGCCTTCACTCGCTAACGCTCGCTCGGCAATACTGTGTAAATTAAATGTATAAACTTTACTACAGAAAGAAATCAACCCAGCTACTAACCTACATGGGGGACCCAGTAATCTAGAACCTTCCCCGTGGACTTTCCTATAAGGTAGCTATTAATCACAGTATATGATAATGTGCTAATTCATGCTGCGCAACGACAAATGTCTGAGCTTAAGAGGTTCACATAATTATGAAATTTACGTTAGTAATGTATTATGTTAATTTGAGCATTTGTGCTGTATCGCCGGACTACACGAAAATCAAAACAACAAAAAAAATACATTTCGTTAGATTAGATTAGATAACATTATATTAGGTTAGTGTTAAGTTTAGAGTTACCCCTCCGTTTTTTATATAAAAATTAGGAAAATTTACAGGAGAAATGCGGTAAGAAATGATGATTTGGAGTTTTATGCTTGTTTAGGTATGTAACTTTGGCAGTAAAGTTATGTTTAATACGAGAAAAGATATGTGGAAGTGGGTACTATTTGCAAGACGCGGAAGATTTGATGAAGCAGCAGCGTGCCCATTTTATGTCAAGAACAGAACCCTTCTAACCCGTTCCTACTCCTACTCATACTACTACTACTGCTTATACTATGGACCCGGATAGTAAAACTGCACGTTTTGATGTTTTTACTGCTTTTTTGTAGGTATGAAAGTGGAGGACCAACTCTAAACTTAAGCCTTAGGTTAGGTTAGGTTGAGTTACAAGTCAATTATCTTGAAAACAGATACGTATAAACTTTTACAACTTGGAATAAAAAAAAATCAATATATTCGTATAAATATGGAGTCCGGATATAGGTATGGCATAAAAACTACAGTGCAAAAAACATAACTTGTGCTAGGTGGCCACTATAAAGCACAAATGCTACCTACCCAGTCGGGGCAGGGCGAAGCTAGTGGACCCACACGATAGCGCAGAAGTGTATCCGAAAGGAGCGGGCGCGGAGCGGCGTGTACGCGTGCAAGCGAAGGTACTGAAAACATGTGAATTTTGGTAATGATACGAGTTTCAATAGCACTTGTCATGGGTTCATACTAATAACTATCTGCACTGTTTGCAGAAACACATTGTCGTAGTGGCCACCTAGCAGGTTAGGTTGGTTAACTTACATTTAGTTAGGATATAATTCGATAAAACTCAAATATGAGTGTCTGAACTTTGACACATACGCGCCATTTCCACACTGCCTTATCTGCCACTAAATCATAGCAAGTGTACCTATCCGCCAAATAGTCCCTTCCGCCTACATATGAAATGCCGCTTACATCGAAAAGAACCAACAACAAACACTTCCTTAACTTCAACTTTTCCCATCTCATGACTTTCAATAATTCTTCATCAGAAATCAAGATAAATTAACCAATTTACCCGGTAAATTTCCTTAAACTTGTCCGGCGGTACAGCACTTAACCCTTAATTTGGAACACAAATATACAAGCAATAAAAAAATCGGGATATTACCTATAACGTTTTTAGTAACGACCAAATACATTATTCAACATGTAAGGTAATTTGATGCCATATATAGTGTTTGCACTATCCTCGTTTATATCTATACCCACCTTCGCTAACGCACACCCTCGCTACCGATCGGGTCGCTCCTCCGCGCTCCTACCGTAACTTGTTTAGATAACATTCATGCTTTTAGTGACCATCTAGCAAGAGTTGGTTAGTGTCTTTTGGATCCATACGTAAATCTGCACCGCATCGCCAATTGGTAACATTATGCAAACCCGACAGTCAACTACTAAAATAAATTTACTTTATAAAAATGACCATATTTACGTACACCAGTGCTACTTTCTGGAATGAAGTATAACCAACTGGCGATGCAAATGTAAACTTAAACCTTTTTTTTTTTTTTTTCAGTGGAACTGGCGAGGCGATGTAGATGTAAATCTATGTCAAAATTTGGATTTTAAAAGGTGGTCCGAACAGAGTCGTGGGGGGCGAGACGGGGACATATAACCTCATTGTTGATGTCCCCATTATTCCCCCACTCATACTCATATAACTGTTAAATACAGTGTGATGGTGAGACACGGCAATATGATGGTTAACCTAACCTAACCTTTCCTACTCTGCCCTACACTTCAAAATAATGGCCTAAATATTGATTGTAAGGTAACCTAACGTAACATAACTTACTCTACCCTACATTTGGAGCGCTTACCTCTGGTGCGTGGGGCCCTTGTTCGATAGCAGGCCAAGTAAATTTGTTTTGAACGAGATCGTGTCCGTTTTCACAGGGTAGTACTGTTTTCTCCAATTCTCATTCCACCAATTTTTTTATCATTCACTTGTCTTCCTTAGCCTAAATGGCATAAACGTGGGACGTTAAACTTAAAGATTTCATTTCATTTTTCTGCCCTACATTTTAAAATAGTGCTTAAACATTGAGCTAACGTAACCTAACTTACTCTCCCCTACCCTACCCTACATTTGAAAAAATTGGCAAAGCATTGAGCTAACATAATCTAACTTACCCTACGCTACCGTATTCTACCCTAATATTCTCTACTTCTCCCTATCCTATCCTATACTTCAGTGCAAATACCGAACGTTGGATTTTAAACAAGACGGTATTTGTGTGAAGCTTAGCGTAGTTTGTAGTCAAAATTTATTTAAGAAACATCTACTACCCACGCTTACTTGAAAATGTCTCTTAACAGCCGGATAAAGGAGTTTGATCTGTTAGAACAAAACTATTCTTCTATTTTTTTTTCAATTTAATATTTGGACCCTAGATATCTATATTTGATTTGGTTTGGAGTTTAGCATCCCTTTCAGCAGCGAGGCTATATAAGATGCGGTCCTACAGCTTAATGTAAGATCCGAACTACATGAGCTCTCGCCGGCTGATCTTCCACGCCATTCCGCTTATCCCCCCTCCAAAAAAAAGCGCTCGTATATATATTGGAATATCAGAAACAGCTTCTTTTTAGTATTTAATATGACTTTATTATTTTTATTATTATTATTATTATTATTATTATTATTATTATTATTATTATTATTATTATTATTATTATTATTATTATTATTATTATTATTATTATTATTATTATTATTTGTTAAAGGATAAGTTTGTCCAAAAGCATTAAAACATATTTGCCGAGCAGTCAACTTCACTCGCTTTCTTCCCATATCTAGTACAAAAGTTATCACAGCTACGCGAATCAGTTTTCAGTTGTTACTGCACTGTTTTAGCCAATCAAATGCATGATATCTCATGACGTCATGTCATAAACGTCATAGTTTTATACAGCTTCCGATTACTCGTGGATAAGTTAATCCTTTCTCACAAACTGTTGGTGCAACGATGTAAGATTCTTATCCAAAGATAATAATAATCAATGGATTATCTTATCCGATCTTAATCTTCGGTTGGTGCAACCGGGCATTAGTATAATAAACAAAACTACTAAAAAATGTCTATCCTTGGATTTTAAACTATACCCGTTCGTGAGGTCACTAGAAAAGTCATTTCAAAATTGGAATATAAATAAATATAAATATCCTAAATTTGAGGTCAATTTTCTTGACTCCGTAGAAAATAGTTCTGTTGGTTTCACGGTCCTCAAATTAATATAAAAAGCACAATTACTAATTTATCCAAACGTGGGCACATTTACCATTAACATGAACGGTAACTCTTTACGATGTGTCTAACAGATGGATACTGTATACAGGGTGGGCGGAAAGTAACTCCCTAGTTTAAATATTTTTCCCTCCTAAAATATTGTAAGTATAAATTCAATTCTTTTGCACACATGTAATTTATTATATTTATCAGTATCTTTCCAAAAATTACAACTCAGTGTGTGCTCCAGTATTGTCGAGACAGTGTCTCAAAGGAACAAGTGCGTTTGCTACGACCTTTCCCAAGATCTCAGCAGAAACACCATTTATGACCTCACGGATCTTATTCTTAAAATACTTCTTTCTTAGCTCATTCCCATAAAAAAAAAATCACACGGGGTGAGGTCTGGACATCGCGCTGACCATTCTGTGGGACCCCGGCGACCTATCCAGCATCCTGCGATGTGTTGTCTTACAAACAAGGCGTAATGAGGAAGAACTCCAGTTCATGTGACTCGTCCCAGTCAGAAATTGTATACCATACAAAATTTTCTAACATTTCCAGATACCTTTTAGCGTTCAAAGTGTCTCGCAACAGATATGCCCAATAATGCGGAAAGAAATTAATCCACACCACACTGTCACTTTCGACTTGCCCTATTGCCTAATAATCGTTATTATAACGATTAACGAACCCAGCCCTACATGAAACACAGCTTCATCATTCCACAGATTTTTTTCAAACAGGTGTGCATGATATTCATGCCATGCGAGCATCGTTTCACAAAAATTAACACACCTATAGCAATAATCTGAATACAACTTTTGGACGTAATGAAGCTTCCATATTCTGTAATATAACTCTTTGTGGAAAATTTCACGCACATAACAGCGTGTAATGCGACTTTTTATTGCAGCCTGGCTTATTGATTTTGAAGGACTTCACTCGAACATCTCCCTCACTGTGGCTATCTTTTCCTTTAATACCAAAGTCGAGGGCTTACCTAATCTCGTAATGTTCTCAACACTTTCGGTAGTCATTAAACCTGAATTACAGACTGCCACACCTCATGTCTAGCTCAGTGGCGGCTAATGTTAGTGTTGCAGCGTTGCGCAACGACCAAAGTATTTCAAGAAAAAAATATTATTAGCAATAGTAGTAAAGATCAGAAAAAATACTTTCTAATACTCCCATATACAGTATACTTTAAATAACATTTTTTTTTTTACTTCTGTAACTGTCCGTTTCGTTAATCCGTTTTAAAAAAGCGAAAAATAATCCGTCACAGAGTCTCTAATTTATATTGTGTTGCAGCGAGCATACAACGACCAGATTCCTTCAGCGCGGGAATTGGAGCGAATGTTAAGTCTCCATTCCCCTATCTCAGAAGTTAAAGGGTCTGGTCGTTGCAGTGCTTCTGCAACACAGCACGGTTTCCAGTGAATGAGAAGGTTTTTCGCGCTAAATAAGCTTTCTGAATTTTATTTCACTAGCAATTAACAAGTGGAATGTTTTTATGCATTCATATTTTTAAATTACAGTACTTATACTGAAGCAAATCAATATAATGACAATTTAAAAAGGTGATAGCAGAATTACAAAATAAGAAAGAAAATATGTAGTAGAGCAGAAATCAAATGATAGTAGATCCGCATTTACAAGTTAATTCTTAGCTTATATAGATAATGAAGGTTTCTTCTACAGTAATTTGTGAACCAAATATTAATAAGTCAATATGCAGAATTTCCCCCCTCCCCTCTGTGGATAGTATTTTAGTATATACATATTTCTTTTATAAAATAAATATATTTTATACTCTTGATAAAACTGTAGGGTGTGGAACACCATATTGAATTTGGTACTAGTTAGCAATGCTCAGAGGCGTAGCCACGAGGGGAGTCCACCGGTCCGGACCTCCCAAAACTTTCGAAACTTGACTAACATTTGTAGACTTTCCTAACGAACTATACTTGTTTAACAGAGAAATTATTGATGTACGCTATATATTTTATTTTACGCCTCATCATGTACTCTTTCTGTTCTTATAGAAATAATCGTTCTATCATTTTTTCTAAAAATATAGGTGACAGTAATTAAGAATTACTTATCTTTTCGGGTACAGTATAAGACAGGTTCGTTATTACGCAGACGTATTGGACCTTCCTCAAATACTTCGGATCCCTCCCAGCTAATATGTTGTTCCTATATCTGGCGGGTTTCAAGGTTGCTTTCCAGAACGTATGACATAAACATTGTTTCGCCTCATGTGGAAGTATATTGTGTTCATCGTGCATTGCGTAACAACCAAGACAGATGATTTGGAATGTAGTTTTTTTTCTTTTACACACACATGTGTGTGTGTGTGTGTTGATATATGAATAGGGTTGCCAACTCTGTAAAATAAAAAATAAAAAACGGCACTTCCTCAAAATTCTCTATGATATAGGTCTCAGCGTGAAGTATTTCTGTTCGGACCTACCCATGGAGAGGAAATGTACTATCGTGAACAAAAGTGCATTAACACATATATTCTATATGTCGTTAGAACATTCACTAATAAGCTTAATAGATATATTGTGCTATAAATGAGAAACTGAAATTGATCAATCGGCATTGATCAATTTATTGTATTTACCAGTAACTAACATTTCTTTAAAATTATCGAAACAGATGAACAAAAGTATAATAATCTTTACGTGACAATTTTGGATTTGGAAAATGAAATTCACTCTTTGAACATATAGCCTCTATTTCAACTATAGGAAATTGCTTTAAGAAGTCCTTTTCCACTCTTAATAAATGTATAGAATTCCTTGAAAGTAAATTTCAAATTTTCCCTGATACAGTCCCAGTCATCTCTCTAAAATTTTCTAAACAGGTGAACAAAATATATTAATCGTTGATAGATGGTGAAAGGTAACAGTTTTGAGTTTACAGAATGACAGCTACTTTTCAACATCTATACTTCGCACTAGATACAAATTTGAAAAAAAAAATGGTTATAAAGGGGGTGGTGAGAAGTTTGTACCCGTCAACGGCTTTAATCAAAATAACGGCAATTTTTCCGACCAGGCAAGTGAAAAGCCGGCCAGTTGACAGCCCTATGTATGAATATGTAACATTCGCAATTCATATACCAGTATCTCTTTCGTATCAGCTGTTTTGGTTATTAGTTATTAGATTTAATTTTATTGTGTGTGCTTTAATTCTGTACATAACCTACAAATTCTGAATGAATTTCATACCATGACTTCTGTAAATAACTTACAAAAAAAAAAAAAAAAAAAAAAAAAAAACCAGCTTTCAACCGAGGAAAAACTTACAACTAAGGCTTAGACAAAGCAAGCAAAGTGCAGTTCAGGAGAGTGTTCGAAAACAAAAAACCGTTTAAATTTACAGGACATCTTATGGCAGTAATGTTGTATGCACTAGATACATTTCCACAATTTATTTTAAATTTTCCTAGATAAATTGTGAATAAAGCGTGTTCAATGTACATTTTTTATAACATTAATCTCTGCTACGAACTCTCTTCAGTCTACACTGAAGGTGAATTCGGATCACTGTCAGGGACTGAGTTTGCTAGAATGAATTGTTCACAATAATCTAGAAAAAAATATTTAGTGAATCTACAAAGCTTCTGCAAATAATATTAACTGTACCTATGGCGTCAGTAAAAGAAGAAAAGTTTTTTTTCACATCAAAAAGAATTGACACTTTCAAGAAATTGAATGTCCCAAGAAGAGTTATCCCCATTGGTTATACTTTCCATCGAAAAAGACCTGACCCTAAGAATATAGAGTTCAACCAGCATGTCTTAGGCAGATTTGTCCCAATCAAAGAGAGAAGAATGAACTTACTAATTAAATAAGGTGATTAATCGGATAAAATATTCTGCATTTTTATTTTTTAAAAACAGAGTTTTATTTAATTTCACATGTCACATAGCATTTGCATCTAAAGTTATGCTGATTAGTCAATGAGTCCACTTTATATCTTCTGTCTCCAATCGTTTGTACTGCAACACCCGAAACCACAATCCACCGGCCGCCACTGGTCTAGCTAGAATTTTGGCTCTCTTTTCAATGTTTAGTCATCCTGGCATCTCTGTAGCTTCAAATGAACAACAACAGCTTTACAGGATCTGAAAAAATAGGAAAAAATAGTATACTTTTAGTCTATAAAATGATAACTTTCATTGCTATCTACGCATAACACCAATAGAATTTCACAATTCTAAATAGAGTTACTTTTTGCCCACCCTTCAGACTCTAAAATGAATCCAATTAACCTCATTTATATTTCTCTACTAATATATCTTCCAATGGTAATAACTAAAAAAAAATGTATAATTTCTTCCTAATTATTCTCAATTTAAAAAAAAATCAAGAGAATAGATGGAATAGACAATTTTTCATAAAGAAAAAATGTCTATTGTAGAACGTTTAATAAGGAATGAGTTATTAACGTTCTATGTTTTTTTATTTCTCCCTGTCTTGATTTATGCGATGTAAAGAAGTACTAATGATAAGTATCTTCTGTAATGTTACTGATGATATTATCTCAGTGTATATACATTTAAATCCATAGGTATACATGTACTCAAACACACGTTTACAAATACACACAACAGCTGCTAACTTCTCATGACAATTTCCATTAAAATCTTCATTTTCTCGCCAGCAAGTAATTAGTTGTTTTGTAACGATTTTGAAGTCTTTATTAGTCCTGAATGATATGTAAGCTAATGACATGGTTCTGGATTGGATGAAAATTTTCAGTCAACTTAAATGAAGTTTGTTAATGGTAATTTTGGGTATGAATAGAACTTGTTCAAAGGTTTCTCTTTCGGCACTACTTTTGTTTAATTCTCTCAAAAACTCAAGAGATTTTCTGGATAAAATTTTGCTATGTATTACTTAAATAAACCACTGAAAGGGAGTAACACACTCGTGGCTAAGCGGTTAGCGTACGCGCCTTTGGCGTGGGAAACCCGGGTTCAGTTCCCGGCGGGAGCTCAAGTGGTTCGGATTCCACGTTAATCAGTAGGTCAACCTCGCTGCTGAAAGGGACATTAAACTAAAAAAAAGAAAAACAATCAATCAACAGGACTAACACAAACTTTTAACCCTTTGCGTTCATACAATAATTAAATTCCAAGCCATGTGAGTTTATAGTGGACAGCATCGTGTCTGTGGGTTTTCCCGAGTTTCTCCAGTTTCTTATCATATTCTCATTCCATAATTTCCTTCAATGATTTCGTAACTTTTTACTTTTATTAATCATTTTTCTCCTTCAACCTGTTTGTTGGGACGTAAAACTTATATATTTCTTTTCTTTTCTTTCTTTCTTTTCTTTTTGATTGGAAGCTTTCGAAATGTGGGTGTGGAGAAGAATGAAGATAATTATCTGTGTTGAGCAGAAAACGAATGAGAGGGTCTTAGAAATGGTGGGATAAAAATAACAATTTTAGATATTATGAAAGAAGAGGAAGAGGAACTGGTTGGGACATTATCTAAGAAAGAATTGTATTATGAGGAATGTGCTAGAGGATATGGTGGCAGGAAAGAGAGGGAGGGAGCGAAAGGAGGCTACAATTAATGGACGATAACAAAACAGAAAAATCGTACATAAGGACGAAGAGATTAGCGGAAGACTGTGCAGCATGGAGGCTTCTCAGTTGCAGCAAGTGATCTGCCAATAATGGCAGAGTACATATGATGATGATCTTTCTTTTATAACACTCTTTTTCTTCTTCTTCTTATTATTATTATTTGTCTATTTGTCTATTTATCTAAGTACATGCAAAATGTCAATTACTTCTAGCTTGCATTGACCTTAGCATGGATGCAAATTGTAAACTACTTCTTACAAATCAAATACTTTCCATTATGTGTGAGAGGTAACAAAGGAAAATTCCTTTTTCTTTTTCTTGCTTGTAGGCTTGAGCAATTTCCATTCTTTTCCCTTCAGTAACAGTATGGTTAGAATCTCATAAATATTGAAAAAGGAAGAAGAAGGTTTATTAGTAAATGTGACAATAGTAGCATTTTACGTTGAGTTGAGTTGATTTTGCGTTTAACTTTCCGTTCAGCAGCGAGGCTATGTAAGATGTGGACCTACTGATTAACGTGGTGTAATCCGAACCACATGAGCTCTCGCCGGGAATCGAACCTGGATCTCCCACGCCAAAGGCGCGGCCGCTAACCGCTTAGCCACGAAGGAGCTCAGTAACATTTTAAGTTGTTTGTATATAACAATGGCGAGAAAATCATACGAACTATCAATATGTTCGTATTAAAGCAAACGTTAGCGAAGTTTCTACTATTCGACTCAATTACCATGTGTTTCTCTGTTCGTCTGTTCCACGATAACTCTTGTAAAACTTATCTGATTTTAAAGAAACATGTTATGTGCCTTCCTTTATCATACAGAAATAACCCCATTGTTTTAGATTGCAATCCATGATGAATGAGGTCAGGAGGGGGAAGGAGGAATCAACATCATATCGCGAGTTTGAATATTTGCATACAAAACAATTTTGTGGGATAATGCACGCAAAATATTAATCGATTTTGACAAAACTTATTATACATTTTTTTCTTTCTTTTCAGGAGATCCTAATGATCCCTACAAACTTGGGAATAAAATTTGCTAATAATGAAATGTTGAATTCTCCCCTTCCCCGTTTAAGACATATACTGCACGAAAATGTTATGTTGTAAAGGTGTTTGATTTTGGTGCAATGTACGACCGAATATTTTCTTTGAGGCTTCCGAAACACTTCCTTTGAATAGACTTTAATTCATGGAAGAGCAAAAAGTGGGTAATCTTCACCCCAATTTAAAAAAACTTTCGAAAAAAAAATATATTCGATTTGTTACAATATATGGTCATTTTCAATGAGGCTTTTCACAGGCTTCAGTGCTTATTAAAAACTGTCAAGAATGAGCGGTGAACTTGGTCTCTGATGTAAAGTAAATATGTTCCACGCTAACTATCGTTAAGAAATAGATTTTGATGAAATGTGTCGTACATTGTTTTTGAGGCTTCACACTCATCTCCACTACTTGGATTTAAATTTGACTCTCCACTACTTGAACTTTTGATTTAATTTTATTTTTAGTTTATTCTCCCTTTCAGATGATGTCATTTGAGACATGAACCTACAGCATAACTTTGGATCCGAACCACATGAGCTCCCGCCGTGAATCAAACCCGGTTCTCCTAAGCCAAAGGCGCCTACTCTAATCCCTTAGCCACGAGTGAGGGCTGAAATCAATCAGCAACATGAAAGTGAACTTTTTTCATTTCCACACTTCCACAGATGTGTGTGCATGTTCCATGATTTTCTATGTAATATTTATTCCATTTTGATACAATATGATGTGTATGTTTATTGAAGCTCTCACACAATCCTAATGCTTGAAGTTGAAGTCAGACAAAAATGAACAGTTACTCTACCCAAATACACACACTATGATTAAAGAAACGAAAGTTCTATGCTCAATAGCTTTCGTAAAATATAATCATTCGATTTTCGTGTAATATGGCGTAAATTTTCCTGATGATGCTCAGTCGTCTTTACTGATGGAGCTAAAATGAATCAGTAATAAAATACTGAATACCTTCCTGTCCGTTTGTAAATATAGTATTTCAGTGAGAATTTCCTAACAATACTGGATTTTTGTAACGCATGATATATATTTTGTTTGACTTTGGAGACTTACTCGTGTAATTCAGGGCTAAAATTACTGGGAGGGAAAAGGAACGATCGCTGGCTTCCAATAACACTCAGCATCACTAGCTGTATCTATAACCAACCATTGTCCTAGTTAATCTCATAAAAAAGTTGGAAGCAAGATGGTGCTATATATACCCATCCATTACGTCAATTCCCTCTTTAAAAAACTATGTGATAAGATGTGTAAATCAGTACATAATTCGCCGCATGACTATATCAAGTACACAGTACCCGAGTACCCAAGTTTCAGCTTGTCTGTACTCAGGACCGGAGGGAGGCCGAAGCTACGCCCGGATAGATTACTATTTCAGCCTTTCCTATTTCTAGATTTCTTGGAACGGTGACATGAAAAGAGCAATTACTACAATTGTTGAGTTTCACAACAGTAAATTTAAATTACGTGTCATTCGTAAGCAGTATTACATCTGAAAAAAAACTTGTTTTGTAGCTCCTAGACATCGGAGTCCAGGGCAGCCACCCGATACTGACTGTTCTATTACAATTCATTTTTCTTTCGTTTAATTTTATAAAACGTCGTATAATATTCTGTAACTGAAGCCTCCTGTAATTCTTCTTCAAGTGTCTTAGTAAATTAAATATCAAATTCTTATATTGTTAGCTGACTCCACAAATTGAAAACTGACGCAAAATAAATATTACTAGTAGAATCTGCGCTGTCTACTCAGTGCATCGTTCTGTTATGACCATGAATCTCCTTCCCACTGTGCATGTCGCCTTACTCACACAAGTAAAGGATAGGGTACTCGCAAAGGAAGTCCATTGCTATGTATAGATGCTGGAGTGAGTTTGTAGCAAATTTGTAGAAGTAACAGGATATCAAGTGGAATTTTTTCCCCTTATAAATCCATATCCGTCCGAGTACGCCTCATTGTGTCTCTTGAGACCTTTGAAGTTGCCAGTATGCAATAGGTTTTGCCATTCCGATCTAAGCAAAGTGCCCGCAATGTCCGTCAACCCGCCATACGAAACTTCTCTACTGGTTGCCTCACAGTAATTTCGCCCTGCAGCAATGTTAATCTTATGGGCTCAAAACAGCCCCTAAAGTGTTGAATAGAACAATATCGACACGATTTTTGAAAATTTGAACGAGAACTGGACAATCTACACAAAATTTGGAATCAACCAGTGAAAACGGCACTTTTCTAGCACTTGTAGTTTTCGAGATCTCATTGTCAAAACGATTGCGGACAAACATATAAACCTAGCATTTTAATAAATAGACTAGCTGAACCTGCGCTCTCTACACAGCGCATCATTCACATATGAGCATGTATCTCCTTGTTATTCCTCACATCTGCAAATGTCCCTTTACAGACACAAGTGAAAGACGTCTTGATGAAAATTGGCAAGAGATAGCATAAAGAGGAGATTTTGTCGATTACTTTTTCAATATCTCGCACCGTTTGTAAAATTTGAGCCTACTTCCGGTTGGAGTTTTTAATTCATGTATGATCAGTATTTTCTTTCTTCTTGCATGCAGATGTAATAAGCAAATTCATTACACACACAATTAATTATAATGTCAGTGATATATGGTGTTCATTGGACAAAACACTCCAAACACTCCTAAACAATCCTAAAGATTCAACTTACTGTTTGAGTTGAGAAATGGTTATCCTTCGTTTTTCTTTATCATTTGGCCAGTATACAAACGCCCGAGAGGTATGCAACCCGTGTATACAAGTATGTGATGTTGGTATGTATAACTTTAGGGTCTGATGCTTTAGTTTTTTCTTTTTTAATTTCAACACTTCCAGTGTACCCGTAAAAATGTAATAAAGGAATAATTGCCATGCTTTTTAAATATTCAATTAGAACTGGACAAACTACACAAAATTTGCAATCGATCAGTGAAAACGTCATCTTTCTAGAGCCTGTAGTTTCCGAGATCTCATTGTTGAAAGGATTGGCCACAAACATATAAACGCCCACAAACGTATAGTTTAAAATAACTCCAGAGATGGCAGCACAATTCATTTGCATTGATTTTGGAAAAGGCTTATTAAAATACAAAGGCTTTCAACAATAATTTTTTAAAAAAATAAACTTTATATGAAAAAAGGTGTCTACTTAAATAATTTATTTAAAGTACACATAGTTTAAAATATTTACTTCTGTTAAACATGAAATTACAAATAACCATAAATCAAAGATTTGAAATCAAAGTTTATAGATTGGAGCTCAAACTCTCTTGTTGCCATTGTAGCATTTTAATAGATAGATCAATGTAGATTATGCTTTTTTTCATTAATATTATTTAGCCTAACCGTATGATTATTATAAATTATACTTTGTGTCATGTTAGTATTGTAATGTGTTTCTGTTATATTATCTGTACGATGTAATATTATTCAAACGTCAACATGCAGTCTTAGTTACGTCAGACGTTATGATTTATTCTCAAAACCATACAATAAAGGGAACTAGTGAATATTATGCACAAATCGATACAACCAAGGAAACGAAAATATGGTTTATTGGCAAATTGTTTGACGTTGCTATTTGGTGTTTCAGCAACAGTCTTATGTTATTTCAGTGAATGCACATTCTTCTTCTTCTTTTTCTTTAAATTGATGTCATACTGGATCTTAAATCTATGTTTGACTTTCTGATTGTAGAATAAGTAGATCATATACTCATAATAATCCTATTTATAAAAGACAAACATGTCAATGCCTCACGCTAATTCCTAATAGTAAATAGTCACACTAATAGATACCGCTGCCTGCATTGTCTACTTACCTTATATCAGTAGATGACGCTAGCGTAGAGGTAATTTGCAGATTTAAAACTATTGTCCGTGACTTTTTAATTACGATTTGAAAACTATTCTGTTTCAATTTACTTCTTTCAAAATAGGACAAGAGCACTAACCACATTCAGATTTGAGCGTTAATATTTATATATATTTATACAGTAATGTACTGTATTTTAGAAAGTTAATTGCAACTTAAACTGTATTTCAATTTAATTATTGGGAAACGAAAAGTGATTATATCGAACATGAGCGTGCGTGTTGTCTATTATTAAGTCAAGGACTATAACCATACGTAGATTTCAGATTTATAGATGTCAAATAGAACAGTGTATAGATATATATTTGTTTATTTTTCTCTGTGGTGCTTGGGGTCCCGGGTTCGATCCCAGCCCCCGCCAAGTGAACTTTGTGGTGGACAAACACCGTGTGCGTAGGTTTTCTCGGGGTTCTCACGTTTCCTCCCACTTTCTTCATTCCACCTTTTCATTCATTACTCATTATCACCGTCTCCTTTATCCTAACCGGCATAACCGTGGGACTTAAAACTCAAAAATTTAATTTTTTGTTTATTTTTCTTCGAATGCTTGTTTACTTTTTTTTTCCATTGTTCACTATGAGAACAATGCACTGTGCAAGATTTACAGTAGAGCGTCGATTATCCGAACGTCGGTCAACCGAACGACCGCTTAACCGAACTGGGTACTCGCTCGCACCTGTTACTCTCCCACCCTACCGTCCATCATCCCCCTCACTCCCAAACCAAGTTTCCCACAGTAGTCGCCGCACTGAGCCACCGCTGGCGGAACATTGCTTCTAATGGGGCCTTCATAAGGCGCTGCTGACCGGCCAACCCGCCAGTCGCTGTGTTTCAACAATCAGCACACTTCTGTCGATTTGGCACTGGCTGTAGAAGTACAGTCCAGTACAGTGCAGTACAGTACAGTACAGTACAGTACAGTACAGTACAGTTCGATTATCCGAACAAACCAGTTTTCCGAACACCCATGTCCCCCAATTACTTCGGATAATCGACGCTCTACTGTACTTATTCTTAAACATTTTGAGTGAAGAAGCATTCAAACTTCCATTATCCACATTTTTTTGTTCTAACGTCGGCACTGATTGGTTGATTTGGATTTTAGCGTCGCCTAAAGTCCAGAATGTATAAGGTCGATGGCTTTCCGCGCTTGGATCTGATCGTCACTGGGGGTGTGATAAGAAGATACCCAATCACCATCCACCATTCACTGCGCTCAGCGAGTCACGAGTAACCAAGCTGGCAACTCCCCATAAACGTCACTACAACTTTTCGCGGGAAGCCAACGATGTTATACCTTCCGTACTATAGTTTGACGTGGAATCCGTACTACATAAGCTCTAATCGAGATTCAAACCCGGGTGTGACCACACGCCAAAGGAGCGTACGCTAGCCGTGATTCCTCAATGTTTTGCCTTGCATCTTAAGCCATATTAGAAAACATGTTGATAAGCATCTTATCTTAAGGCGAAACAGAAATTCCTGCTTCGCCTTAATGTATAATGCAACACGAAGCAAAATTTCTCAAAGGGGAAATTTCTGCTCACATTTGGGAATTTCTACAAACGAAAAAAACAAACTAGAAGGAACTCAGTATATTTTTAGAATGACGCATATGCATAAATGTAATTTACACAGCACATTATTATCACAAATGTCCAAACATCTGAAAATTTATGATTCTAGATCAGTGCTGTCCAAATGGCGGCCCGCCAAACCATTTTTGCGGCCCACAAAGCTCTCAAGATTTATAATTGTTATTACAGATACTATTTTCATTTATATTTATTCATTCTTTTAATGTTCCACTCTTCTTTCGATATAAGGCATCCATTTAGCGATTCTGTACAACAAAAAGACGCGGGAATCCACGGTAACACCTTTCCCTAAATCTTGAGTGTCAATGTTTGATAATACTGATTTGTATGAAAGTAAATTTTTCACCATGAAAATTGTGAAGAATCGCTTCAGAAGCTGGCTTGGAGATTCTTCTCTTTTACATCTCCTGCAGCTCACAACAACAGAAATGACTGTAGACATCCCAGCCCTTGTAAATGCTGCTAGCCACCTCATTTGTCACATTGAATAGGTATATAATATTTCAAATATATATTTTTTTATATTTTTCTTTTCTAGAGTATTATTATTATTATTATTATTATTATTATTATTATTATTATTATTATTATTATTATTATTATTATTATTATTATTATTATTAGCTGCGGCCCTCCACTTTACTAGTTAAGACGGTTATGGCCCTCAGGCTCCTTATAATTGGACACCACTGTTCTAGATGAACATAATGTAAGATTGTATTTACATATGATATGATATCAATTTCACCTTCTTGGAGTCTTTATCATTAATACTTGAATCTTCCTATTCAAACGCTTCCATTTAAGCTTCTTCGCAACATTTCCAACTTCAAGTAGACGCATTTGCGATTCATTTTCACGTTGTTTTACGAAAGAAAATTTGTCCAGTATATTTCAAATAACACGTATCCCCTTTTAACAGTGACCGATTCAATTAAAGCCCATCAGCCCTCTTACTATAACAGTCTTACATGTTTTATTGGGTTTTCCGTATTTAGAATATAAGATAATAAATTGAAGAATTACCAATAACACGTTAGATGCATGAGAGTTGAAGATTAGGATGCGCCTATGATTATTTCCCTTGGATTTTATTCGTTTGGGTTTTGTCCATTTTGTCAGAACTTTGCTTGGATTTTGTACTGCAGTCGGTGAAGTCCCGCTCTGTTTGATTGTTTGTGTTCTTAATAATATTCTTCCTTGAAACTAATCTCGCTCAATGAATAACTTCAGCTTCCCATACTGTGTGCACAACCCGCCTTTTGTAACTTTAAGAACATTTTCCTTTTAATAATAATTTTGTTAAATGAATTATCCCCTTTAAAATCCGTTGATCATATTAAAATGTCATTCAAATTGTAAAACAAAACAGGAAACAGCAAAACAGGAATTTCTGTTACTCTTTAAATCAAAGTTTGATCTTGTTATGTTAATAAAGGTGATAAGGGGCAGAAAAAGATGGAAAACTTGTGTAAGGCGAAACGTGAACTTCGGTACTGAAATCAAATTTTGCTTCTGCTGATGATTATTTCTACAGGTCTGTGAGGTTTTTATTTTTATTTTATTGTATTTTTATTTATTTTTTTTTGTCCTCTCGTAGAGAGAAATGCCGACATTATACCTTTACTAGAGGCCCTAATTTTCTGTTAAATATTCCTTTTCCTTCCCTAATATGTGTGTTGAAGTACAGTTAAGCTTTGAAACGTTCAAAAATTACCGATTTATTGGTAAAGATTAAAAAAAAAAAAAAAAAAAAACAACAACAAAACATTCAGGTAGATTTTCCCTCGTAGGGAAAAATTGCCAATAGGAAAGCTATACCAAGGAGGTTATAAGGAGCAGAATCCCTTGAAATTGTCAAGTTTACTTAACTAAAGTTCTTTTAAGAAATTCTCAAATTCTTCTAATAAGTTTTGGTATATAAACATCGTACTCAATCAAGCCGAAGCAATAAAATTTTATCTAATACTGAACCAAATGTCCTGTTTTTAGAATCACTACAATTGAAGAACAATTTGAAAGTAACAATTATACCAGGATAATAAATGTCAATAAATCTAGTTTGAAAATAATGACAATTTTGCATGTCAATGAGTTCTGCGAGTAGAAAGAAATTGGGAACTGGGTCATTTGTTACGAAATGAAACACAAATTAAAAAAAAAAAAAAAAAAAGAAATCAAGGAAGCAGCAAACGGTCAGAGCACTACCAGAAGGGTAGAGACATGTCAAATCAATCATATGACGTCAACTCCCGACGAAATTAACTTATGTCGGGAAAAGCATGATCAATTATCTTGGAAGAAAACTTTCAGCTAAGGAGGAGAAGGTCGACCCCTCTTCCTTCTGAAGCGATTCTACAGATGTTACCAAAAAGAGAGCATTAACCCTTATCAAGCTCTAGTGACCGTAATGCAAAAGGAAAACTGGACTCTTCAATAGCCAACAGTTTATCACACTCAATTTTGATGCTCGGGGGCCGCGCTGGCTCAGTGGTAGAGCGTTCACCCTGGTGCTTGGGGTCCCAGTTCGATCCCAGCCCCTGCCAAGTGAACTTTGTGGTAGACAAACACCGTGTGTGGGGGTTTTCTCAGGGTTCTCCCGTTTCCTCCCACTTTCTTCATTCCACCATTTCATTCATTCATTTACTCATCATCACCGTCTCCTTTAGCCTAACCGTCATAACCGTGGGACGTAAAACTCAAAGATTTCATTTCATTTTTTTTTTTCAATTTTGATACTCATGTTTCAGACAGACACTCATGTTTCCCAAAGTTGGGCCTATCGTCTGGGCTGCTAGAGTTAATAACTATAAACTGAATTGTTCAGCCAAATTCTATTCTTAGACCTGTGGTCTGCGAACCTCTGGAGCCCGCCGAAAGCACTGTTACAGCTAGCATTTTAACTTTCTTATATATATAAAAAAAAAAAAAATCAAGATTACACCCTATCGTACTCATTAGTATAACAATTAAATATCAGTAGGTATCACATTAACACAACAAAGATCTATAATTTAAAACTCATTCTGTATCATATACATCAATTTTATTTACTTTCATTATAAACTTCACGAAATATGGTCCAAGTTTTCTTTCAGCACGCAAAGAGTAATTACCAGGTATGGTATTAAAGTAGAATAAAACAACACAGAAAAACGTGTGAACTATTTCAGTGTATCCATCTTTAGATACGAAGCCAATTATGAAAAGAAAAGAAATTACTTAAGAATAAACTAGTAATTTTTGTTATACATTTACTAATAAAAGGAAGAAAAACCAATATTATTGCGTGGTAACAATGTTTTATGTCTGTTTCTTGTATGTCAACACAAACGAAATAACTTGGAATCATTACACGTTGGAGTAAATACAAAGCAGATGAGACCGAGCGAACACGCATTGTTATAGGGTCTGGAGGGAAAGAGGAGTTTTGATACGAATCTCGTACCAAGAACGTTGCATGTTCCAAGAAATTAGACTAGGTAAACTTTTCGTACCTTTTGCTCCAGGGAAAACTCACAGCATTCATATATTTTGTATTTTTCTATACACAAAATTAACCTACTATATTTTTGCAGGTATAGTGTTTCTACTTTTTGTTTTGAACACTGCGGTATCTTCAAAAGCACCTAAATTGCCACAAATGACGAACGCTAAAAGAAAAAAAAACAATTATCTCTCTCTCTCTCTCTCTCTCTCTCTCTCTCTCTCTCTCTCTCTCTCTATATATATATATATATATATATATATATATATATATATATATATATGTGTGTGTGTGTGTGTGTGTGTGTGTGTGTACAGAGTGGCACAAAAGTAGGTATACCGTCCCGTACTGATTGGTCATGACTAGGGCTCGGAATATGAAGACCTAAAAATTGCCTGAAGAAGACCTAAACCTATTTTTTTAAAAAAAAGTCCCTAAAAACTGGGGAAAGGGATGTAAAAACAAGATACAATTTAATTAGAATTATGTGAGCATAAAGTCCAGCCCTGATTATAAAAAAAAATATTACGGAATACCCGTTGGACAGAATAATGTAAATTCTGGTCCGTAACATAGATTAGTGTTACAATTTTTGTTAAAGACCAATAGATGGCACTAGTGCTACCCAAGAGTGACGCAGTACGTTACTTGGAGCGCGGGTTAGTTGGCGAAATGGCATCGAAGCAGGAGAAAGCGCAATGCTTAGACATTCTCCGAGCTACGAAGGGGGCACACGTTGAAGTGGTCTAACATAAGTGGTCTTTTAAAAAACTTGTAATACTAACCTATGTAACGGACCAGTATTTACATTACAGGTATTATGTCAAACGGTTCTTCTGTAATAAATTTTTGTAATCAGCGCAAGACTTTATGCTCACCCTGTCTATTTAATGAATATAATGCTCAAGAAATACAAGCTTCTGGTAGTATACAATATACAGTTGAAATAAACTTTATCAATGAAATGCTTTGCTTTGTCGTCCAATTTGCAGTTTTGTTATATTATTCCTGTTATCCAAATTTAATCCTACATTTTGAACACTTTTGGAGGACAACTAGAAGTCGGACACTTTTGGAGAAGGCCAGGACACCACATTGACACTCTGAAATTATAATTGATATGTGTATCAGTTGGCACCTAATAAAAGATATTTAAATAGTTTATACTTTAAATTGTTGGGAAAGAACAAAATTACTTCCCCGCCGAACGTGAATTCGGCAGCCTTGAGCAACAAGACGTGCGAAAATAAATTTTTATTATGCCTTTTCCAGAAACGGCTCAAAGCAAAATTTTCACTGGGCAAAGAGATTTGTTGTTCCTTTCCTAGTCCTAACCCATGGTTTACATTTTATTATAGTGATTTTAATAATTTAGAAGCCATTTTTCAGAAGGAAGTAGGGCGGGTTCTAATGCGATTCTGAGTTGCAATACAGTCTCAGGTAGCCAGTGGCGTATTTAAAATTTTGTTTCGAGGGTATATGCACCACACACGTCACAAAATCTCCATTTTCAGATGAGAGAAAATGTTTAATATAGTAATTCGAGGAGAGCTTCAGCCCAATAACCCCCTAAATACGCCACTCCAAACAGCCGTTACAGTCTGTGCGAAGTTCCCGCCATTCAGGTCTAAACATACAACACATACCGTAGTGTTACCGGCACCCTTTTTTTTCGTGGCGGAAAAAGATCAGTAACTGTTCAGAAAAAGTACAAAACTTTTTAATTTTTTTTATTCCTCCCCTTTGGGCCGCCCTGGCCTTTCCGTATATATATATATATATATATATATATATATATATATATATATATATATATATATATATATATATATATATATATATATATTTGGTCTAGGAATTAATTCGTGCGGGTGGACAAGAGATGGCGCAACGAACGGAGCGTCCCACAGTTCCGTGTATCCACACATGTGTTGCAAACCCCTGTCATCGCGTATCGTTCGTAGTATAGGGCAGTGGATTAAAGCGTCAACAACACCAGTTTGTAGTTAAGTGAACATGGCGCAATTTGTGCCTGATAAAGTGTTTTTGCGGGGTGTAATGCTGCATTACTTTAACATGCAGAAAAGTGCGACTGAAAGTCATCGTATTTTGGTGGAAGTGTATGGTGACCATACTCTAGCTGAACGAACGTGTCAGAAGTGGTTTGCACGGTTTAGAAGTGGTGATTTCGGCTTGGCAGACCAAGAGCGAGCTGGACAGCCAAAAAAATTTCAAGACGAAGAATTGACAGCATTGCTCGAGCAGGATTCGTGTCAAACGCAGGAACAACTTGCAGCAGCATTAGGCGTTGATCAAACAACAGTCTCCAAACGCTTGAAAGCCATCGGAATGATTCAAAAGATGTCACATTGGGTTCCACATGAATTGAAAGACAGAGACGTTGAAAGACGAAAAACCATTTGCGAATTGCTGCTTCAACGACAGAGCAGAAAGGGGTTTCTGCATCGAATTATTACGGGTGATGAGAAGTGGATCCATTACGAGAACCCTAAACGAAAAAAGGCCTGGGTGAAACCAGGTGAACCAGGTCCATCACAACCAAAACGAGATATTCACTGTGCAAAGGTTATGCTGTGCATATGGTGGGATATGAAAGGTGTGGTGTACTATGAGCTGCTGCAACCGGGTGAAACTATGAATGGAGAACGTTATCGACGACAATTAATGCGTTTGAAGCAAGCTCTGGCCAGAACACGACCAGAATGGGAGAACAGACATGATAAACTTATTGTTCAACATGATAACGCTCGCCCACATGTCGCAAAACCGGTCAAAACCTATTTAGAAAATGTCGGATGGGAAGTTTTACCCCACCCGCCGTATTCACCAGACGTTGCTCCTTCGGACTACTATTTGTTCGATTGCATGAACAACGATTTGATTGGACAGCGGTTTACTTCTTCAGAAGATATCGAAACATGGGTCTCTGACTGGATCGCTTCCATGGATGAGGACTTCTTTTGCCACGGAATCCGTACATTGCCTGACAGATGGGCGAAAGTGGTGGCTAGCGATGGACAATATTTTTCTTAAGGTATTTATGTATTTTGTGTTTGTACTACAGCTTCAATGTGTGCGTACCAACCGCACGAATTAATTCCTAGACCAAATATATATATATATATATATATATATATATATATATATATATATATATATATATATATATATAGGGTCTTATCAGTCCAGTCGTTGAAGAATGTCTCATCTTTAGAACTTTCTTTACTAAAGAAAATATGTGTAAGAGGTGGTGGTGATTCAAGTTAATAGCCAGTAAATTTATTGTCAAAAGTAAGTGCCAAAAAAAAAGACGTTAAGACCTATAAAAAGCTTTAAAAAGACCAATAAACAAAAAAGGCAAAAACGGATAAATAAAATACACCACTTTCTGACCTACAATGATCCAAAACGAACATATATTATGTTAAGCCTCGTCCTCAGGTACTCGTAGAAAAGAGGATTTTTCATCAGCTTCCGGGCCCTAGTCATGACATTTCATACCATTTACTTATTCTTATCCATATAGGTATTGACTTAGTTTTTTCCTTGTCTGTTCTTAATTTATTTTCACTTATATCTTAAGCTTGGAACAAACCAAAGAAGTAACTTCATTATCTTAATACATTAAAATGTCATACTTGATCGATGCTGGTCCGTACTTTTACCTATATATATATATATATATATATATATATATATATATATATATATATATATATATATATATATATATATATATATATATATATATATATAGGGTTTTCATAAAGTCTGGATGGATTTAATTTGCTTATAATTTTCATAAAAAATGCCCATAATGAAATCAAATAAAGTGCAAACGGTAGCGGAAGGATTAAATTTTTAGTTGGCAACTCTGAACACGTTGAGAGAGGAAGAGGGAGGGCAAGGGTCAGTTTCTTACCAAATTCCATCCATTGTTGTTTTCATTGTTGTTTCAATGTTGACTGTTAAAAGTAAGTTGTAAGCTGTATTGGTGTGTGTGTTTTTTAAAGAAATAAATAAATGAAAAACTCCTCTGAGAAGACTATGTTTTTTACCGTATCAAAGATGGCGTCGGTGAAAGAGAAAGCGCAATGTGTTCTGTGGTACGCAGAGCTAAAATCATTAATTCTGGTGTGTCGAAAGTTCACCAAAGAGTTCAAAAAGCCGGCACCGACTGAGAGTGCAATCCGAAAGTGGCATGCTAAGTTCTTGGAGACAGGAAGCGTCCTGGACCGTCCTCGAATTGGGAGGCCGCCAACATCGCCTGCAACAGTGATCAGGGTAAGGGAAAGCATCATCAACAGTCCACAGGAGTCGATTCCTAGACGGTCCAGTTGGAGGTGTGGCGGTGAATGAACTGAGCTGGTGCAGATTACAGGTAAAAATTTAATCCTTCCGCTACCGTTTGCACTTCATTTGATTTCAATATGAGCATTTTTATGTAAATTATAAGCGAATTAAATCCGTCCAGACTTTATGAAAACCCTGTATATATATATATATATATATATATATATATATATATATATATATATATATATATATATATATATATATATATATATATATATATATATATGAGTCTTACTCATTAATGTAACATCGGGAGGTGATTCCTGACATTGAGATAAGCAAAAAAGAGATCCTATGAACATCTAGGGTATTGGACATACTGGCAGAGTTAACGAGAGCCGAAAGCGTGGGAACAGTAAGTTTGGAGCGGTACATATTGAGTTGCAGACAGTCACAAATGCCATTCGTCGAACACATCATAGGAGATGTTCAAAGTACCCGCTATGAACAGCAATGCATGCTTGGCAACCCGGATCATGAATTGACGAATCCATTCGAAACCCTGAGACATGGCGAACAGTTGTACAGGCGTTATAGATACGCTGTTCCAAGTTGTTCACATCGTTGACAAGAGTAGCATATACACCATACTTTTCGTGTGTCCCCATAGTTAAAATTTAAGTAGACTCAGGTCCGGAGACCGGGCAGGCCAATCCGTCATGCCTGATGCAATGTCTTGGGAAGTTGTTGCATGCTACGGCGAATCGCCAGGGAAACATTTTCCAGTAATTCGGGCAGTGCATCCTGTAAGAAGTAAGTGTTCCATTCAGTCTTCGGATTGCATGTATGGGCCTTTCAGTTGATCATGGACAATACAACACCATACATTGAGTCCAAATTAATGTTGATAGTGAGTGACAACCGTATCATGGGGGATGTGCACCTGAACACAGGTGTGTGTGTTATGTATGTTGACGATACTAGCCCTTCTAAACGTGGCCTCGTCAGTGAACAATACTGATACCTGAAAGAATATGGTGGTAGTTGTCTGTTGAAGGACTCACTGGCAGAATGCTTCACGTAGTTGGAAATCCAATTCTGTCAGTCCTTGTAGCCTTTACAGGTGGATGGGTACAGGATATTTTCATGTAACGCACGCCACACAGTTATTTAACTAACATGCATTTCATGGCTAAATTCCCTCGTACTTAAACCTGGCTCATTGTCCACAGCTTCTAACACCCGTTAGTCGATAACAGTTGTTCGTATACAACGGAGTCGAACGGCTACCTCAGGGGTTCCTGTTTTACACATGCGCCGATAAATTGCCGCAAACCTCCAGTATGATGTTGATGTCTGTTAGGGAAACGCTCCTGGTAGAGTCGTGATGCTTCATACCCATTGTTATCAGCACGACCGTACATGAATAGCATGTCGACCTGTTTGTGGTTTGAATAACGAACAGTGCCGGATTTAGGTTTGATAGGGTCCTAAGCTATTGAAGATGTGGCCCCTATTACAAGCGGGGCTGGGAAACGGCTTGATTACATCCGGGACTGGGTTATCGGGGTCCCATCCTATCACAAGAGGGACTAAGAAATAGGTTGCAATTACAAGCCAAGCTGGAATACATAGTACAGTACATGCATAACGAACTAGCACATAATACAAAACACTGTTGTTGTATGTGCGTTTATCGTATTTTCTTTTTTATTTTGAAATTACATTACCACTAGTTTTTTCTTTAATTTTTTGCGGGTCTACAAGAGAGTGAGGCCCTAAGCTATAACCTGTTTACCTCATACGTAAATCCGGCACTGATAACGAACCATGTTTTAGTAGAACACTTGTACTTGTCCTATTCACCACTCGCAGCACAATGACTGCACTCATGTACTGTAGTGCCACCTGTGTGTAAATCGAACAATTACGTATTGGATACCGAACGGAAATTTGTCAAAACGTTTTGGAAATGTATGAAAATGATTCTCATTTTTTGGACAATGTTATCATGGGTAATAAAACATGGATATTCCAATACGACTTCGGAATGAAGAGGCAAAATGCTAAGTGGCACACCTCTGAGTTCCCTCCCCTCAAGAAGGCTCGAATGACCAAATCAAAAATCAAAATCATGCTCATTGTTTTTTTTTTTTTTTTTTTTTTTTACATCAGAGGGATCGTCCACCATCAGTTTGCACTTCTCATGACAACCGTTAACTCTAAATTTTACGTAAAAAATCCTCAAGAAACTGAGAATAAGTATTCGGCGTCACACCAGACATTAGCTCTAATTGGAAACTTCATCATGACAACGCACCAGCCCACACTGCCTTCGTCGTGACCAGCTACCTGGCCAAATCTAAAGTGGTAATACTCTCTTAGCCACCATATAGTCCTGACTTGTCCATGCTAGACTTTTTTTTGTTTGTTTTGCTTGAAATCACCCCTGAAAAGACATCATTACAAACAATTGATGACATGAAAACAGCTTGTGAAATGGCTTTAAACGGACTTCCTGAACAGGCCTTCTAGGATGCCTTCGTAGATTGGAAAAGTATCGACGCATGAGGACAATATTTTGAAGAATGAGTTGAGTTGATTTTGAGTTTAACGTCCCTTTTAGCAGCGAGAAACAGTCCCGGATTTGATTTTCGGTGGGAACACCTTCGAAAAAGTGTAAAAGCTTTATCAGACCAGCCATCCTGAGTGAGGTTTCCTTATTAATCCAGGCAAATACCGGGATGATACCTAACATAATTGTCCCAGGCTGCTTCCTTTCTTTCCTATTCCTTTCTTATTCCTCAATTCCTCAGGTAGTGTGATCGCCGAGGAACGTCATCCCTTATACTTGACAGGTTAACATGGCCATTGATACTGAAAGCCCAGACGCCTTAGTTCCTAATCCTAATTTAATAGTTTCATTTCTCTGAATGCATCCTCTTTATTCCTGGGAATAAACGAATTTGTTCCACTCATCTAAAGAGATTAAATACAATATATTCAAGCTTAGCTTTCCATTTCTCATCAACAGCCTGACTTATCTTCCTAATATTCGGAAAAGGGAGGAAGATGGCCAGTCCTGAGTTCAGCATGAAGGAGGTGATAATATTGACAAATTTGTAAACCCGTAAAATGTATAGGACAGTCTGGACTTGAAGACTTGACTACGAATTTTTCATCATGTAACTGAGAACCTCATTACATTCTGAGCGTTGGAGGTACATTATTCTGTTGATAAAAACTGTTTAAAATTTTCGATCTGCTTCTTTCTTTTTATAAATTCAAAATTCGGCAGATTTGTTTTTTTTTGGGGGGGTGGGGGGTGGATGTGCTAGTATAGTGAAATGTTAGCAGGATTAACAAGAAATGAAATACTTATAAAGACCTTATAAATTAAATGTACTATTCCAATACTATTTAGTGGGACCTTAAATAAAGTGTTGAGAAAAAGACTCATAAAATGCTGTATAGAGTATTGGACTGTATGGGTCAGATACATAGACATTTTGCAAAATGAGAAGTTTTCGAAATGCGGATGTGGAGAAGAGCTAGATCGAGCAGAACATGAACAAGAGGATCTTAGAAGTATATGGAGGAAAAGAACAATTTTAGATATTATTGGGTGATATCAATGAAAATAAGTAACTACTCGTGAGAAGTCTTGCTCGAGAATCGGAGTAACTACACCTGGAGTGATCTCCTCCCTCAATTTCGTATCAATAAAACAAGCCACTAGACTGCTCCAGATTTATGAACGTTCACTCGCGTTTCCTCTGCGCGTAGCAATGAATCGTATCAATAAAAGAAGTGATTACTAATTTCTCCCATCCGTCGCGCGGTCATTTCGTTGTTTTTAACCTATGGCGTAGAATCCTAAAGTCACGGAAGGGGCAAGGAGCAACGACAGTTTCAATCAAAGTGCATTTGTGGATATTATAAAAGAGTTTCCAATGGTACACTTTCAAAGTTACAGTTACCAGAAAGTAAACGAAGGAAAGCCGAAGCTTTGAAGGCAATTACAGTGAAATGCAACGAAATATCAAATACATCTACGACTGAGACACAAATCCAAAAGAGGATCTTTAATATTCGAGCAAGAATAATAATAATAATAATAATAAAAACCGGGAAAACTATATCAGACATTTGGCCCCTTTGATTCCCTTTTAAAAAAAAGTCCAGCCAGTCACATCATAAAGCACGTCCATCCGATTGCGTTTTCCACACCATAAGTATCCCCTTTCGCCTTGGCATAAACAAATACATTCTCATGTATACATCCTTCCTATCAACGTTGAGTTGAGTTGATTTTGAGTTTAACATCCTTTTCAGTAGCGAGGCTATATGAGACGGGACCCATTACTTAACGTGGAATCCGAACCACATGAGCTCCCGCCGGGAATTGAACGCGGGTCTCTCATGCTAACCGCTTAGCCACGAAAGAGCTGTTTCTATTAGCGTATTCGTCTCCAAAATACTAGGATTCTTTATTGCCACGTGTGTATAATCAAGTGCTCCGATAGTACCCGGAAATGTATATTGTTCTTACAACTCTGCCTTTGCTGTTTGCATATTACGCACACTTCCGGAAACAATCAATTTTCAGTTTTCGCAATAATCGCATCCATTACACTTGTAGTAATCATAGACACAGTACTTTGAGCCATACCAGAATCCCCTGACATTCCGACCTGGAATCCCGGATTATTCACGTAACTCAAGAAAACCTGCATCTTTTCGTCATTCCGTAGTGCACCACTCCAAATTTAGGTTGATTCTCCTAAAAAAAAAAAAAAAAAAAAAAAAAAAAAATGTGCTAACCACTCTACATTTTCTTTCATGAACCTATAATGTTTTTTGTAATTTCCATTTGCAACATTTCAATGCAGTTTATAAGTTTTTCTATGTAGCAAAACAATCATATACTCTGCCATATTACGCACGGAGTCACCTATTTAGCTTGCTCCACAAATTTGGAGAAGTTACTAGCATCACAGAGGAGTCTGATTTTTATTGGTATCAAACGCGGAGTAGTTACTCGGCTCGAGAATAGAGGTGTGGTTACTTCAAAAGGGCGGGGCTTCTCCGAAGTCAGCCGAGACAAGTAGTGCTCAGTTCTCTTTTTATTGATACCAATGCGAGTAACTACTACGCATTGAATAACTTCTCCGTTGTATTGATATCACTCATTAAAAAGAGAAAGAGAAACGTGCTAGAGGGTATGGTAGCAGGAAAGAGAGGAAGGGGACGAAGGAGACTATAATTAATAGACGATATCAAAACTGAAAAAGCTTACGTGAAGACGAAGACGTTAGTGGTAGACCGTGCAGCATGGAAGCTTCTCAGCTGCTGCAAGTGACCTGCCAATAATGGCAGAAAACCTCTGGTGGTTATTCCAATATTAAGTTGGAGAGGCTGACAAAAATTTTGCAATATCTTAGTCACGATGATTGCACTCGTGATTTCCGGATTGAGAAACTCCAACTATAATCACTGAACTACTTTGGTTGAATGGTATAGTGTCGATAATTTTAGACGGCATTCGGCTAATAGTTTGTTTATTACTTCACATTGCGTTAGGCAGAAACTATATAATCTTCGAGTTAGATGATGTGTTTACTAGACTGAAGAAGGATAACACTTGCGCTTGAACTCAACATCATGGACTTTGCTATTAACAAATGTGCACTGTAAAAATCTGTGACTTTGATCAGCTTTTGAGAGGATACCTACGAAGGATACTCAGATGTTGAAGAAATTGTAAATTTTTAAATCTTCGAGAAAGCTCATTTGGACGGGTCAAGTTTCGTGTTTAGTTAATGTTGTAACTATTTATAATGCCGCTCATTACTTCCAGCATTTCTAGTCGCCCTGTATGTTCAATGAAATTACATGCACATTATAAGGTCGAAGTTCAGACATACTAATGTATTAGAGGGGAAACGGAATTATTTTTCATTTTATAGAATATAAATTATTATGTAATGATCAAATTCAAACTTTGTTTCTTTGTAATTAATCTACAACAGTATGCAAATGCAGCAACCCTTGTTACCAAATGACCTTTTATATTTCGGGAGTTGTTTTCAAAATACAAGCGTCTGTGACTCATGTGACAGGCAAAGGACCAACATTTGTACAGGGAGAGACACAACTTAAAGAAAAAAAGATACTGCTTTGATTAAAGACCGCAGAACACGCTCAATGACTTCCAGCTGACCGGTCAAGAAAACATTTTAGGAAAAAGGAAGAGGTAGCGAAAAGCAAGTCTTCATGATGATGAACCACCTACAAGTTACAATACTTGTATAAACAGATCGTTCATGGAGACAACGTTAAAATATACAAGTATTGACCATATCACACATTCAAGAAAAGCAATAATGTAGAAAGTTAAAAATACCAGCAGTCAATTAAGTATTGGTTAGTATTATATGTTTTACTATTCAAGTTCCAGATTCGAATACTAATATAGCTCAGAATCATGATGGTATCTTCATACAGGAAATGCTATGTTCAAAGAATCTGTATTCAGAACTATAATGCCTTTTATATTACAATTTTAGAAATGAAATGAAATGAAATCTTTAAGTTTTACGTCCCACGGTATGCCGGTTAGGCTAAAGAAGACGGTGATTATGACAAATGAATGAAATGGTGGAATGAAGAAAGTGGAAGGAAACGGGAGAACTCCAAGAAAACCCACGAGCACGGTGTTTGCCCACCACAAAGTCCACACGTCAGAGCTGGGATTGAACCAGGGACCCCAAGCACCGTAGGTGAACGCTCTACCACTGACCCACCGCGCCCCCTACAATTTGAGAGTTCCATGAGTTCTTAATAGCATAATTTCATCTGCGTTTCGCGATATCGTGTGATTTCACTGTGTGTTGTTGTCTGTATGACTGAAGTTCATTCACACAAGGAAAGATATTTCACAATTATTTATATCTGATTAGGCAATGATAAAATAGGCCTAATGATAAACATTCTCTTTTAGTGAAGTGTAGATATTGACAATCGGTAAAGAAGGGAATTTAGGGTTTGGCAGACTTGAGTTTGTGGCTGACACAAAATTCTATAAGTGGTCAGCAATTCATAAGAGATTGGCATTAAACTTTTTCTTCATCTAACGATTAGTTTCCACTAATTCATTGCGTATTAACTTACATTATTTTTTTTTAAATCAAATTACACTTGGAGAAAACTAGACTAGGATGTGAGCTGGTTTCTTGAGCTTTCGAAGCGAACAAGAAAACAATTCCAAGTCGCTGATACGATCCTAGGTCATGTGATCTTGCGATAAATGTCAGTTTTCTTAATGGTCAGTTAACAATAAATAGATGATCCCATTTTCTTCACTTTCTTTCTAATACTTTTCGATCATCATTCAATCCGAGTCCTAATTCTGTTTGCTTTAACACGTGAAATAGAAGATAATATTTCAATGAAATGAAATGATTTAAAAAAAGAAAGAAAGAAAAAAGAAAAGAAAATTAACGCCTCGCGGTTATGTCGTTTCGACTAAAGGAGACAGACAATTAATGCAAGTGAATGATTGTGGAATAAAATTTTTGTGCTCCCTCGCCGAGAACCGAATCCACAACCACGCGCACCAAAGACATACCCGCTAGCCACTAGACCAAGAAAGAAGGATAATGTTTCAATGGAGTAATACTTAGTGTAAAAGTATAGATCATAAGCATTCTTTTTTGGTTTAATGTTAAAAGTACTTAGCTCTGAAATGTAATTAAACAATTCTATATTGAAACATTCTTTCATTCGCTATCTTCCAGAATTATAACGATCCAGAAATTGTAGTCATAATTTTGCTCTTAATTAATCAAAGTTTAAGAATGTTTTCTGAGCACTGATTCGAATTCGAAATTATTCAAATATTCTAATAAACACTAGCCTTTGGCTAGATGGGGGCTCCGCACCCAGACCCCCGAGTCTCTTCGGCCTACAGCCTCGCATTTCTTATCTATCGGCCTTTGTATCAACAGTGAATTTCGTGAACTTGCTCTTCATATTTCCTGAATCTGCCCATCCGGGGGCTTTGCACCCACACACTGTCTTTGCTCGGCCTACGGCCTCGCAACTCTTGAACCCATTTCCTATTTCAACTATCTAAGAGATAAGATTTTGTATCCTAAGAAAACGCCCATTTAAATAGCATGAAAATTTCTCCCCCCTTTAGCCCCTAAAAAATTAAAAATATTCACTTTTGGCAATTTCCCGGTCGGTTAGTTTGGAAGGCTACAATCATACCAAATTTCATCATTCTAATCCTGCAGGAAGTGCCTAAACATTTTGAGTTTTAAAAGAGGTCCCATATAAATAACATGGGAAAGATTTTTCAGTTCCCTATAAAACTACTCTACGGTTGGAAATTTTTATTTCTGATGATTTACTTAGGTAACGCTAACGAAAACGTACAAGCATACCTAATTTCAAGTTTTTATTCCAATTCTAAGTATCTAAAACTTGAGATTATAGGTCCAAAAAAAGATCCATTTAAATAACATGATGACATTTTTCATCCCCTCTTTAAACCCCCTAAAAATTAAAAATATTCACTTTTGGTAATTTTCCTGTAGGTTAGTTCCGGAAAGCTACAATCATGCCAAATTTAATCATTGTAGCCCTACAGGACGTTCTCAATGTCCGCTCATGTAGTTTTATATATAGTTAGGATACTTCCCGATAGGATAACAAAAGCTCCCTCATTCGTTTTATTTTTTCTGCCTAATACGTGTACGAGTATGTTTAAGTGTGACTGGATTCATACCCTTAATTGGAATTGAATCTCGATTTGCCCCACTACAAAAGTAAACTTTTGTAGCATTTTTATCAATCCACAGGGTTCGGATCCCACATTAAGCTGTAGGTTCCTTCTCAAGTAGTTGTGCTTCTGAAAGGGAGGTTAACCTCCAAATCAACTAATTCCTTGGTATCAAGAACAAGGAGCGCTCTGTGAGGTAAAAGCAAATTATATTCTATGTATCAAGATATGTTTTGGTATGAAAAGATAAAGTGTGTCATTGGGTGGGAAAATTTTTCACGTTGAACTAACGTTCAAGAAAAAGAGAGCTAATTTTAAAATATTAATACAGAGAAATACAATTCAGTGGTAGATCGGTTACCACTGGTGCGTTGGATCCTCTGGTTTGATCCCCAACCAAGTAAGATTGTCGTGGATAACATTATGTCCGTAGATTTCCTCGAGGTGCTCTCGTCTTCTCCCACATTCTCATTTCACCAATTTTTCCATCATCATTCACTTGACTTAATTATCCATCTTCTTTAGCCTAAAAGATTCCATCGTGGGACGTTAAACTGAAAGAATTAATTAATTTTTTTTTTTTAAATTTACTACTGTCAGTCGTTTCGTATTATTTTTATATGTAACCCCTCATGCTCTCTCCCCCTTGCCTAAAAGCTCAAATTACGCCAGGGTCCATTTACGTATCACGAATAATCAAAATCGATGCAGCGGCCTAGGAGAAGTTCAATATCAAATATCGTTACCTTCATTTTAAGGAGTTTTGTTTACAAACCAAAAGATCTCTTGTATTAGGTAGTCTAAAAAGTAGTGAGCGTTTCTAGTTCGAAATGGCGTTAGCGTTCCAAATCTCATGCTATATAAGTTGGAGCGGGTCAGAGCTAACGTCATTCGACTGCTGCATGGCCGTGCCGTGAAAAATCAGCGCCCGGGGCGAGAGTATACGACGGCGCCCCCATATTTATATTCCAAGCAATTTTCCTATCTTTTTTCCTTTTTTCTCCAGAATGTTTCGCCCCTCTTACTTCGGCGCCCGAGGCCGTCACCCCGCTCGCCCCCCTTCCACGGCACGGCCCTGGACTGCTGTTACTTCAAGCTAGTAGATATGCAAAAAGTGATGGAATTCTTATAAATCAGCCTTAAAGCATTGTGCCATGAAGATGAGTGAAATTTCCGCATCACTCCGCTACATTTTCCAATTTTATTTCGATAAAAGAACAAATACTGTGCAGGCCTGTGAAGATATTTATGATGTTTATGGGCAAGATACGTTATCAAAATCCTTAGCCGAAAGATGGTTCAGTCGCTTTCATCCTGGAAATTTCAATGTTCAAGATGTTCCTCGAAGTGAGCGACTAATCAGAGAAAAAGTGTATCATATTCTTACAAAAGAACGAGATGTAAGCTGTCGTCATGACATAGCGAAAGACGTAAATATTCATAAGCAAACGATGCTAAACCATTTGGAGACAACTGGCTACCAAAAAAAAAAAAGTTTGGGTACCACATAATTGACTCAAAAGGAATTAGAGCTCCCTCGTAGCTAAGCGGTTAGCATATGCACCTCTGACACGGGAGACCCGGGTTCAATATCCAGAAGGAGCTCATATGGTTTGGTTCTCACGTTAATCTGTAGGTCCACGTCTCATATAGCCTCGCTGCTGAAAGGGACCCTAAACTCAACTCAAATCAAAATATTTAGTCGATCGAAATTTTTATCTGAGAATCTACACTAAAACCTAATGAACTCTTGTCACTTGTGAATCAGTTGATCATGAATAATGGAAAGTGGATAACATACTAAAACAATATGCAAAATAATAATAATAATAATAATAATAATAATAATAATAATAATAATAATAATAATAATAATAATAATAATAATAATAATAATAATAATAATAATAATAATAATTATTATTATTATTATTATTATTATTATTATTATTATTATTATTATTATTATTATTATTATAAAATCGTGGTCAAGGCGACCAAAAATTCCATAGTATATGGTAAAGCCAGGCAGAGCAATACATTCGGACTTGCACTGTTGACAATTAGCACGAATGTACTTAGCAATTCAAAAGAACAACCAGAATTAGTCAACAGAAATAGTGTCGTATACAACGCTGACAACGTCAGACCACGTACATATTTAAAGACCCGTCAGAAATTGAAAGAGAACTGGTTTGGAATGCTTTAATATATCCACTGAATAGCCAGGAACTAGCACCGTCAGACCATCATTTGTTTCGATGTCCGCAGAATCCCCTAAATGGTGTTAAGGTAGTTTCAAAGAGGTTTATGAAACCAGATGCTTATTATTATTGTTATTATTATTATTATTATTATTATTATTATTATTATTATTATTATTATTATTATTATTATTATTATTATTATTACAAACCACAGAAGTTCTATAGCGACGAGATTATGGTGTTACCAGAAAATGACAGGTCATCGAACAAAATGGTGGATATGTGGCTTCATAATATTTTCAAATTACAATAAAAATGTATTCTCAATTTTGAATTCCAAAAGCTCAATACTTTTTAAACAATCTGATACAATTTTCCTGTCTGTCCCTGTGTCCATCCGGGAGACAAAAAAATCTCAAGCCAAAAAATACTTGATGGATCATTACCAATATTGGTCAGTGTATGTAGAGTATCAAAAATTATGAATCCATTTCGTTGGAGGAGGGGATCCATCCCCGAGAAGTGGTGGAAATTAACCATTTCCGGTTTCAATGGTCGTCACTATGGAGTATAATCGGTTTCCTGCCGATTAAGTTTCCCAAGATTCATCTCCATCAGGGCATGGAAGACCTGGCTTCAGTTACCGGTGGCAGCTCATGTGATTCGAATTCCACGTTAAAATCAGTAGATCTCGTCTCATATAGCCTCGCTGCTGAAAGGGACGTTAACCTCAAAATCATCTCAACTCATCTCCATCCTTAACTCTCCACTAAAATCAAGAGTAATAGAAATCCGCTACAACTTGTAAAGCTAATTCTGTCGTGAACTATGTCACATATGCCCTGATTCTAAATGTCTAGGCAATACACGAGATTATCTGGAATAAGTCAACGCCTTAATGCACTTCATATATTATTATTATTATTATTATTGGACGTATATCTTGTTCGACACCTTAAAATATTGTAGGGTCTACATTCAGATTACACAAGATGGTTTCTCATTACATCTATATCTTAATCTTTCTAGTTACTATAGCAACAACATTAAAACAAGTAAACAAATCGTCATAGCAACGATAACAAAATCCAAGGATCTGATAAAATAGAGGATCTGCCCATATGTATCTTCATCCTATAAAATAAATGAAGCCAAAAAACAACCGAGCATCGGCACGTCTGATTGGCTACTCCCATTTCCACCATGATTGTAGGCTCAAAACATTGCGATCCTATTGGGCGGAGTGGGCAGAGTGGGGGTGGCGAAACTGTGACGTATGTCTTCAAGATTTTGTTATAAGAGCAGATCCTATATTTTATAAGATCCTTGACAAAATCTCAATATAATACAAAATATTTCAATTATTTCTTTATATAAGTTCTTCTTCTTCTTCTTCTTCTTGATAGCTTGTGCCTTTTTAAATAGCTCATTTTGCCCGTAAATACAAAAATACTTCAAAGTACATAAGAATTATACATTATCGTTGTAAACTTACGGTTTCACGGTAAGTTACACAGAGCAACAACGATAACAGATAACGGCAAGCTTTTTTCTTTTATTTTTTAGACTCGATTTAGCATTCTAAGAATTGGTACCGTCTTCTCTCTTAACACTCTATTCAAACCAAAAGTGTCAGAAATCAACCACTTCAGATTTTAACGTTGATCACTATAAAGTAAAAACGGTAACATATAGCGAGAAATTGTCTTCTGCGATCAATTAAGCATCCTAGGACTATATCCCATCTGCACCCTAATTTCTCTCTTAAAACCGAGCAAAGTAGCTCAAGTGGTAGAGCGTTGGATTCATATTAGGGAGGTTATGGCTTCGATTCCCGCTGCCGACCATCGTGACTGAGGTTTTCCACGGTTTTCCTCAGTCCTACCAGGCAAATGACGGGATGGTACCTACTAAACAGGCCCTGGCCGATACCTTCCCAAATCCTTTCCATTGTCATTGTTGTTCTTAGATATTCAGTACAAAATTGCCTCTGAGCTGTATCTGGTAATTGTTAAATAAATAAAATAAAAACCGCAAGTGGTACAAATTTACTATCTCTTCCGGTTTCAATATTAATTGAGAAGATATCACACCATAAAAACCAAATTATTTTACGTGATGTACACATGGCATAACTACTTGTTTAAAATCATATTATTGTTAGCCCATTCTCGTGTTTTTGATATCTAACCAACTCTATTGTATTCTTATTGGTAGCTATATATATATACATATATATATATATATATATATATATATATATATATATATATATATATATATATATATATATATATATATATATATATATATATATATATATATGTGTGTGTGTGTGTGTGTTAATCTGTACTAGTACAGCTGTGCTATGTCGTAAAAATGAAGAAAGAAAAAAACAACCTGAAATAAAACAAGAAAAAGAGAAACAAATTGGTTGACCGCGGAACATTTTATTGCTGGCCAGTAATGTCGTGCAAATGGGCAAGGCACAAAAACTAACAAAAAAGGGGAAAAAAATCTTTGATCGATTGGAAAGCCACATTAAATGGCAAACGGAAGGATTGGGAAGGAGTACAAATGTTGGTAAGTCACACAACGACCTTTTTCTTCTTGCTTTCACGTTATTTCTTCTTCTGTTTTCGTTCATTTTTCTTCTTTTAACTTCAGTTTTATTTCCTCTTCAGTAACATTTGTCCCAATATTTCATTCATACCACAAAATGATTTATTACCACACAATAAAGGAAAATAAGTGCTTTAAACAAACTGAAGTTCTGTAGCACTAAAAGTACAAACGAAGAGAAAGAACATAAATTAAATTTAAATTCATAAATGTCAAAACGTGCTTCTTCTGCAAAAATAAACGAAGGAAGTACAAGTGTATATAATAAAATTAGAACATTAATATCGAAGAAAAAAAAAAACTTGTTGCCATCGTGTTATTCCAACTTAAATTTTTCTTTATCTCCCTCTGGGAACATTGCAAACGATAAAAATAATTAATCAGAAAAACTTTTAGAGAACTTCTCTAAGTCTACAGGGTGGGCCAAAAGTCACGAAGATGTTATAACTATCAATAACTTTTTTTTTTTAAATTATCATTTGTTTTCATTGATATTTCACAGACTTAAAGACCAAGGATAGGAGATTGTTTACACTTATGTGTGAAATATAATCTCAGGTAGGTGTCTGCCATTATGAGCTTCTCAGATACGGGCCCTGTGCAGCACAAGGTTCATAACAGGAGTCAACACTTCTGGTCCGAGTGCCCTTATTTCTGCTCGAATATTGTCCCTGAGATGAAGTGTATGTGAACAAACCACAAACAATACAGTAGATCAAGGGCAATATTCGTGCATAAATACAGGCACTCGGATCAGAAGTATTGACCCTTGTCATGAATCATGCGTTTCACAGGGGCCATATCTGTGAGGCCGATATTCGTGAACATCTATTTGAGATTATATTCCACCAATAAGTGTAAACAATCTTTCATCCTTGGTCTTTAAGTCTATGAAATATCAATGGAAACTAATGATAAATTAAAATGTTATTGACAGTTATAATACACTCGTGACTTTTGACCCACCTTTTATATATATCCTCTCTTCATTCCTACATTCTCCGAAAGTGTCTAAATTCGCCTTCGACGGCGAATTGAAGGATGAAGAGCAATATGGCTTCTTTCGTCCACTATCTCATTTGAGAATCTTATATTTTTACATACTGGACATATATCTATTGTCACCTACTTAGGTATATCATTGGTTTTGTTATTTATAATTACAATTTATTAATGTAAATTGCTAGTTTACCGAATTTCTTCATTGGTAATAATCGACTAAAAAAATCCACTTATCATTATTTTGTGATCAGTAGCGACATTTCAAACTTCGCCCAGGTGGAGGAGGAGCAAGATTGTCCCCCGACATGAGTTTCATTATTTTTGCCAGTATATTAGTATACAACTTATTGAAAAGAATGTGTTTCTCAAACAGAGGGTAGCAACCTGCTTCCTGCCATCTCCAAATGACGCCCTTACTTGAGATATATCCTAGTCGAGAGTGTTTAGTTCTGTATGAATGTTTCAAAAGACCCATCACCAACATGTGTTACAATGTGCAAAACCGTAATGTAAAGTGTATGCTGTTTACTATGTAATTCCATATAAGCCATGATGAAGCTGTTCCACACGTAAGACATGTGGTTTTATGTCATATAAGTTTCCCCCCAACTACTTTTGCTTTTGTGCATCTCCATCGGCCCCGACCCTGCGCTGATTCTGTTAGATATGCTATATTTTTCTTCTTTTGCTTTTTATTGGCCACCTATCACAGGTCGGTTAATGGTTTTTGCACAGTTATTTTTACGATGCTACAGGGGCAAGGGGGCGGGCGACACTCCCTAGAGATGAGATGTATTGTAATGTATGCCAAGTAATGTAAAACTATTGCTTTTGGTATATATTGATATCCTTGATTTTTGAGGGAAAGTCAAATAAGTGACGTAAATGTAAGAAGAAGAAAATAAACTTGTAACAAATAAATATGTAAAAACACTACCCAGCATTGATAAACTCTCCCCTATATGTACACCATTTGAACCACTCTCCCCTGTAGTTGCTTCACTTGTACTATTTTATATTTCTCATACTATTTTACATTTGTCATAGTTATATAGGATAGTGTAATCAATCAATTTTATCATACAGAGCTTAAACTCTATTGAAAGAATGTTGTGTAAATTCTGACTCCCGTTTATTTTATACCGTTTTTGCTTCGTAACTTTTATTTATTTTTTACGATTCTACACTTGAATGACTTGTTCGATGGGGGATTCGATTGCAAGTTAAAGCATTAGTGCTAAGTAGTCGAAAGGTCTATATTTAGCTGTATCACATGAAGATATTAAAACGATAACGTTTATGTATATTAGTTTTAGGGCAACAAGGGCAATAGTCCGGTACCTTATGATAACAAATCTTTTGTCCAGACTTGTTTAAACTTGTTTTATTTATGCTGTTATGACGTAATAAGTGAGGAAGCCATAGTTGAATGAAGTGTATTTTTAATTTTTGAAAAATGAATGATAAATATTAAGGAAACACAAAGTTTAAAAGTAACAAAAATAGTTTAATTTATTGAAATAACTATCGTGATAAGTTTTGGTGACTATTAAGGTAATTTTAATCGAACTGGGACCGTAATATTTATTTGTATATGTGTGTTACAATATATTTATTTTCTGATCTCAAGTAACATTTACAAATTAATAAAAGTCGCTGCTTAAATTACATGGCGTTAGAAAATAGAAGTGATACAAATATAAGGAAAATGTGGATTTAGGAAAGGCTTCGATCACATTGTAGATCCTACTAATATTGCAAATACTTTAAAAAAAAAATAGCATATGATACCTGAAAGTTTAAAAACAAAAGTTATTAGAACTTAAGTTCCAAACAAAGGGAAATTCTTTGTTAGGGTGGCACAATGACCTTTGTAATTTTTCCGCTGTAAAAGATTTTTTTTCTTTTTTTAAAAAAGGATAGCCTTTGTCACTCTTGCGTGCTTGACTCCACCCCTTTAGAAATTTTGTTGATGGACTTTTACAATATATTTCCCGTGTATGTGTAAGAGATATTTAAGCACAAGGCTCTGTTCCAACCTGTGCTAGCAACTCTGTCATTTGATGGAAGACATTTATTTTTTCTTTAGTTTCCTAACCAAAAGACTAAACGAGGAATGAAATTTGTGACGTAAAATCCCTGGTACAGTACGTTATCTTGTTTCTTACTTACCTAATCACTGACCATCTTGGAAGACTAGCGTGGACAAATAGTAACTCATTATCTTGGAAGACGATTAGGGAGAAAAATAAAAGACCAAGATTATACTGGTATATAAATGATGACAGTTCAAAATCTAGTTTATGGTCGTTGTCTCTATGAACATGAGAAAATTATTAATGAAAAACGATCTTTTTGCAGGTTTATATTTTGCAACTGGCGAAAGAATTTACTTAAAATTGAACATAGTAATAAAAACGGATAGTACGTACATATGTTTGTGAGTTATGATCTGTTTCCTATGTCAGAGACTTTGTTTCTGAGTCCAGACTAGTCTAGTTTTCTATAAATTAGACTAGTCTAATTTTAAAACAATATCATTTTGTTTTTCTTCGAAAACTCAGGGAACTTAGTGGGAAAATGAAGACATGTAATCGAACTTGAAAGGGTTGTTATATATGTAATAGATGTTGGTTTTATATCTCTGTTAATATAATAAAAATATTAACGGGTGTATCTTTGGCTGTTTATCCTCATAAAGACTACTGAACGGATTGGAGTGAAATATTCACCAATGTCTCCGATGGAATTTCAAAATGATTTTAGGCTACCAATAATCACGCTTGATTACAACAATCTGATCAGTGACACAAATAAGGTTCGTTTTTATTCTCTTAATACTTCTGGGGCCGCAGTGGCTCAGTGGTATAGCATTCATCTCTCCTGTGTGGAGCTCCAGGTTTGATTCCAGCTCGCATCAAATAAATTTGTGGTGGACAAACACCGTGCGCGTGGGTTTCCTCAGAGTTCTCCCGTTTCTTCCTACTTTCTTCATTCCACCATTTCGTTCATTTCTCATCACCACCATCTCCTTTAGCCTGCATGGCATAATCGTGGAACATAAACCGAAAGATTTATTTTTTTTTAATACACGCACTTCTGTAACTCTTTCCATAAATCTTTTTCGGATATAGCGATTTAAATAAATTTCGACTTTTTGGGGAATTTATTTCATTGACTTCACAAAAAAGTGAAGTAAATCTTCCATTTTCTGGTGCAAGAATGCAATTTAGCTAGGTCTCGAGTTTTGGAAGTCATGTAGGATTGACCGAAGAGTGAGGTGAGGATAAGTAGTGGTCTAAACGTGCAGGGAATTCAAAGTCGCACCGACCTTTTTTCCCAATCCAGAAGAATGAAGATTGTGTCCATATATATCTCCCAAAGGTTTTCTATCGTTATTATCCTTCATCGGACGAAATCGAACATTTCAACTTATGTGTAATATTATTTGTTATGATATACAAGGAGAACACGGTCGGTGAACCGAACTCAATAGCTCCCAGCGAGCAAAGCTGAGGTACGCAGCCAATGTTGCCAAATCGAACCTTTTCCTGGCCGAGTTCGGCCACCAAATATAGCAATCTTATTTCTTCCACGATGGGCATCAAATTTCGTTCAGAACCTGCTAGTAGTTATTGAGAAATAAAGTATCACATACAAACGAGCCGAGCTTGTCCCTGGCCAAGAAGTATATCGATATTTATTTCTTAGACCAGTTATTTCTAACCAGTGTGGCGCGAAATTTTATGATTTAAAAATTATGAAGCATTTAATAATTAGTTAAAATTAATTTTGAGACAGACTGTACCAGACAATGCCTCTAGCGGCAGCAAAAATTATCAGTACTACGAAGAGTCAGTACTTTATAGGAAAATACAGTTTTACTATTTTGATATATTTGTATTATTATTAATAATAATAAAAAAGAAACAACTGTGTCGCGATGTACTGGACTTTTAGTAAGGAACGTATTCATCCAAAAGAAGGCTGGAAACCTTGCCTTAGACGATAGACTTCTTACCCATCAAACTTAATTTAGATCAGACCACTAGTTACCGAGAAATAATGTACCACCTACACATACACACACACCTCGAGCGAATCTACTGTAGAACTACCAATAGACATCTGATCTCATTTATTATAGTAGTAGTTTCGACAGTTGGCCAAAATTTTGATGCCCCTTTGTTCCCGGTTCAGGGGCCAGGATTCTGCTGCTTAGGGGCAATGGACCAAATGTGAATTAGACCACCCTAAGGGCTCTAGGACCACCCAGGGAACATAGAATTACTTTGACCCATCTTAGGAAGTGTATATAAGACCTCTAGAAATTTCTCGTTCCCTTTCATGGGTATAAAGTTACCAAAAATATAAATTTCTCAGGTTTTTGACCTACGAGTATGTTATCCTCTTTGATGATGTCTTATTACCTTACATCATTATATAATTGAGTACAGTGTCCCTTTTGTTTCATAAGACATGGGCACATTGATGCTTTCCTCTTAAATTTGGGAGGAGTACCTAGAACACCCCACACTCTTTAATTTTGGAAAATTGTCAAATTTTTATTTTTGATATAGTAGTATATGTACTTCGTGCTTATCTCGTTCCCTAAAATTGCAAGATCGTATGAAATTAGTATAACGAAGTGTGAGGAAATAACCATGCACAGAAATACACTTTCATGTAAAGATAAGACCATTTTAATTATAGAGAATTAAAAGTAGGCAGTGTGAGTATAGATTGGGAAATGTAGTAGTAAGATAGATGCATATATATATATATATATATATATATATATATATAAGTATCATCCAAGAATTTTTGGAGGTGGCGCCACCTATCTCTAGTATTCAATCTATAATGAATTGTGACAAATAATTTCAATAATCTAGATGAGAAACTCATAATGTCACAATACGCACCATATTGTAATTTTTTTAAAGAAAAGATAAAAGGTGCGGGCTACTGCACTAAGCTTTCTCGCTCCAATTTCTTAAGCTAAATAATGTTGTACTGCAGTTATTAATAAAACATTTTCTTGTGAAATACGAACAAAATTATAAGGTATTTTTTCGAAAACTTTGCCCTAAGAAACATCATCTCCAAAAGCTAACTACTACTCGTAGATTTTCCATAAGAAATAACTTATGCCATATGTTAGGAATATTTATTTATGAAATTAGACCACAATCGCCTAAGTCGTTTAAAAAAATATTGAGTTATTAATGAAATAAGAATAAAACTATTATTATAATACGTCTGATGAAGACAATGACATTGCCGAAACTGTAACACTATTATTTATTTAAAGTGATTTGCTTTGATCATATTTTATTTTTTAACTAAGGTTAAAGAGTTCCAAAGCTAGAATGAACGACATACAAATGAGTTATACCACATTGTCAGGTTATTAACGAAATGTTTATTTATAAAATATGTACAAATTTGCCTAAGACGTTTTGAGAAAATCATTTTAAAAAAAAACTCAGTCCCATGAATAAACTACCTTTCGTATATTTTTTTCAGGGCAAACTACTAATACTATATTATCAGATTATTAATGAAATATTTATTTGTAAAACGCGTACAGGATTATAATCCTACAATTGCCTTATTAACATAATAGTTTTAATACAATAAAATAAGCAAGAAAGTAAAATAATCAAGCTTCAAAGACAGAACGAGAAAAGATTAAAAAAATAAAAAAATACGAAATACAATAAAATAAAAATACAACAAACAAACAAAATAAATGTAAGTATAAATACTTTCCCCGCAACTTGTACATGCATTACAAATATTAACTTCAATTCATTATTTTGCAATGTCCAAAAATATTCTCAACACGTATTGCATATGAAAAGGACAGAAATAGTGTTTTAATTAGTTCTTGCAGTGTACATATTAAAATCATAATCCAAAATCCTTTTCAAAACATTAACGCAGAAAGCTCCAAATCCACACATAATTGCTTAATTTTTGAACGAAAATGTGGTACAGTATCAAAAATATAGGCATGTCACAGTATTTCGACACAAAATTATATAGTTTTAGAGCTCTAACAATCGATTAATTTTTGTGTTGAGTAGTCCTTGAAAATGAAACATTAAAGAACATATTATATCTAGGCCTAAGGCTTGGTATATATAACGAAACATGAGAGAGTAAAGAAGGACAATCTATTGTATTGTTCAATATTTTTTTAAAAAAGAAAAATCAATGACAGGACTGATGGTGAACTCTGAGTGAAGTTAGTCTAAAGTATTCTCTTAGTGTAGTATTGGATAAATAATATGGGCAATATCTATTATTGATATTATAATACAGAAATCTTGAAAGATTATTTTGAATATGTTATATATCATGTATATTATCTTTGTAATATGGATTCCAAATAATAGCTGCATAATCCAATTTATTCCTAATTAAACTATTATAGAGAATTATAGCAATTCTGTTTTGTTAAAATACTTGGTATTTCTAATCATAAATCCTAGCAATATGTTTGCTTTACTTCCTAACTCCTTATAATGAGTTGTAAAACATAATTTTATATCAAAATAAATTCCAAGATGTTTAATTGTATTAACTTTGTCGAGTTGATAATTATCAGTTGAGTTTTTTGCTGTGAAAGTTTTCTTTCTTGTGTAAGACATAAACTTTAATTTTGTTTATATTTACCGTAAATGAATTTCTAGCACACTAGGCAAATATGTTATTAATGTCTGACTGTAATATTATTTCGTTATTATCATTGTTATTGGTTCAATACAATTTTAAGTCATCAGCAAAAAGAAGACACTCAGAACCCTTGACTGTGTCTGGTAAATCATTAATCATAATTTAAAATAACAACGACCAAGATTAGATCCTTGTGGGATTCCTGAAGTAGCAACAAATTCTTGAGAAATTCTATTATTGAAAGATACAAATAGATATCTTTTGTTTAACTTAAAACAGAAGAACTTCAATAATTTTTTGAAAAAACAAAATTATATATTGTTTATAAGAATCTCGTGAACTACTCTATCAAATGCTTTTGCAATATCCATATATATCACATCTATTTGCATCTAATTGATCATTGATATATTTTACAAAACTTAATAAATTTGTTGTTGATGATCTTCCAGATACCAAACCGTGTTGTAGTTGCGATATTCCCAATTTAATATGTTCATAAATTCTGTCATACAGAATATACTCAAATACTTTAACCATCGAATTAATAATAGAAACCGGTATGTAATTCGAAATTACGAATGAATTTCCTGATTTTAAAATAGAAGTAACAGTAGATACCTTCCATCTACTTGGGAACTAACATGTTTTCAAAGCTAGATTAAAAATAAACGTTAATTGTGGAGTTATTACTTCAACACAATCCTCAATAATATATGGGGGAATACCAACTGGACCAGCCGATCTTTTAGGCTTGAACTTTTTCTTAATAGTACTTAGAACTTCTGCACTAGTTATTGACCCAATATTCAGAATATGAAAGTTCAAATCTTTATTTGTTCCAAAAAATTAATTTCCTTAACATTATATTAGATTTCACAAGAACTGAGGAGAAATAGTGAGCAAAACCATTAGATCTTCTAAAGTATAAAATGTTTGTAAGTTACGAGAAGTTTCAAAGTTTTAGCATAATTCCAAAATTGCTTGATATCTTGTTTTACTCCATTTTCTAAATTATTATGATAGGCGCGAAACGCTATTTGAGTACGTCTCTTAACATCTGACCGCAACTCTCTAAACCTCTTATCATGATATTTAGAATATTTACGCTTTCTCGCACATTTATCCTTTATTCTTACATCTTTAATTAAATCTGATTAAATCTGGGTATTTTGATTTTGATACATATTTACATTTTGAAATACATTGGTCGAAACAATTATTTATTAAATATGATCAAAATCGCTTGAGTCGTTTTTGAGAAAATGGCCTGATAAGAAATTCACCCTTAGGAGTAAACTTCCTATACTTTTCCCAGAGAAATGACTTATGCCACAGGATGATCACTGAATAAAGCAACGTTTATTTTAAAAATAATAACTGTGTACAGTTTCACCAAGTAGCTGAACATATTGGCCTCATTAGACACTCTGACAGTTATTATTATTATTATTATTATTATTATTATTTAAGAAAAATGAACTTTGCTTTGCTCAATGATTTGATTTCTAGTTTAATTTGTTTAGGATAGTAAAGCTAATATGAACCAGTTAGTTATCACAGATGGTGATGATTTTGGAAAATTGATTTATGAAATAAGGTAGGTGTTGGTAAATGCGCCATGTTAAGGGTGTTGGATTTTTTTTATGGCCTTAATGTTCATGAAACACAAATAAAAAGACATGTGCGTTGCAGAGTAGCCTTTTCCGCGTGTAGAAAAAATGTGACAATGATGTGACTCACTTCTATTTTGTAGCCAAGGTAAAAGAAAAAAGTGTTACAAAGTGGCGTATTTACCAACACGTGCAGGTAATTACGCCAAGTCTAGGATGCTACTAGGATACTATTAGAAATCTGTAATAAATCTTGCAACTAATAACATCGTCTGTATATCAAATATTACTACACAACATGGCTGAAGCAAAAAAAAAAAAAAATAGAATAACCAAAGTACAAGATAAAGATAAAAAGATAAAATGAAAATCGATAATCTCCAAAGTTGAAGTGAAGTTCCAAACTGAAAAGTTTTAGTCCATAAGAAGTTAAACAAAAAGTGTCACTGTACTGTGGCTTAGAAAAACTACATCGATATTACATAGAGCATGTGGGACAAATGAAAACATCTTTATCTTCTGCAGTCAGTCCTGGCGTATCTCGCTGCACCATGCTTGGTATTGATTCAGATCATGGAATCACAAATACTGAAATTACATTTACAAAACAAAGTGTTCCTGGACGAACACAAAATAAGGCGTGCATTGCTATAAACAATCGACGATGTTCTGAGTTAGCACGGTACTAAGAGCGGAATCTTACCTCTATTGAAATAATAACGTCCTTCCAAGGAACCTTCCCGAAGCAAACAACACTGCATGGTGTGGCGGTTTCAGTGCTGTCTTCCGAAGTATTCGTCAAATCGGACTTGTCTAAGACCGTGGCACATATTGGAGGTGCATGTTATAGGATTTCGTCGGGAACGTCCCAGCACTCAACACTTGACGTATTTAACTGCTCTGGCGTATATATATGCAGTTACCTTATAAGCATAAATCATTAAAGCTGTTTTTGAAAATATCGCTTTTTTATATTTTCACCTTCAGTAAACTAACCTTAAGTTTAGGAGTAGGAAAAAATCGAAAATAAAAACCTAGGGAATCACATGAAAACATTAAGTTTAAAATTTGGTTGAGATATATTAAATAATATGGTCTCTAGACGAGTATACATCAGGACGAACAGACGAATAGACTGAAAATGTCGAAAAACCACTTCTTCGGTATCTGTAGGCCATGAATCCATTGAAATCTTGAAGGACAAGTTCGATTCCCGGTGGGGGCACTCGGTCGAAAAAGTATAAAACGCCTTTTCAGGCCAGCTACCCTGAATCAGGTTTTCCTTGCTTATTCACACTAGGCAAATCCCGGGGTGGTATCTAACTTATAGGTCCCAGGCCGCTTCCTTCCTTCCCCAATCCTTTGTTCCTTGCCTTTTCCCGGATAGTGTGCTCGCCGAGGGATGTCATTCCTCAAACGTAACGGGCTAAATGGCCTTAGGTGCCGAAAGCCCAGAAATCTAAATCCTAAATCCTAAATCTCGAATTAGTTTTTTTTTTTTTTTTTTACGATAACCATACTTTCTTCTCTCCTTTTGTCTCTCAAAAGTAAAAAATTCGGATCATAATGAGATAATCTATATATATAAAAGAGAACGCACAAAATCCTTTGTCCGCTCATCACGCTAATACGGCTGAACCGATTTCTTTCATTTTTGGGGGGTTGTTAGGATTTGGACCCTAGATGGCTTTTATCATATCACTTTAATTTTCAATTACCAGTGTCTTGAGATAATTGACCAATCAGGTGTCAATACGTACAAAAAATCCTTTGTTCGCTCATCACGCTAATACGGCTGAACCGATTTCTTTCATTTTTGGGGGGTTGTTAGGATGTGGACCCTAGATGGTTTTTATCATATCACTTTAATTTTCAATTACCAGTGTCTTGAGATAATTGACCATTCAGGTGTCCATACGTACAAATCCTTTGTTATTAGTTCATCATAGGTATAAAAATAAACGTATTTATATGCAACCCGCATGACCCTGTGACTCGGCGGGTTAACATAACTGACAGGCGCTATAAATCACTTGAAAGCGAAAAAGTAAAAATTATCTAAGTAACAAAGTTTATTGCGTTCCGGGATGACCGCAGCGAAGCGGGGCGGGTTGGGGTGACCGCAGCGAAGCGGGGCGGGTTAACATAAATGACAGGCGATATAATGTTAACATTAGTGCAATCTTCTATGGTTTTTATCATATCACTTGAAAGCGAAAAAGTAAAAATTATCTAAGTAACAAAGTTTATTGCGTTCCGGGGTGACCGCAGCGAAGCGGGGTGAACGCTGCTAGTCGGTATATAAATAAGTCATTGTAGGTTTACGTGTTAAAAACCTCGTTATACTGCTATAATTTCAAGTGTGAGCAGAATTAGTTTTGCATGCATGCTTACACGGTAGTAAGTACTTGAAACACTTTGCAGAAACTAAAACTAGTAACTTTGTGTTAAACGAGATTAATTGGTTAATTTTCTACGTATTCCTGAGTGTTTGCGTTCCGTGCTGACAGGTTATTGAGAACGAATGTGAACTCAATGGTTGCGGATCATGAAATTTCGTTGCAGATATTTTAGCGAAAGATTTAGAGGCTAAGCCTCATTCATTGAAGTTTTCAAGGCATTTTTCTTTCTTAATAATTTACCACTTTAGTTATTAGGATGGAAAAAGTGATTGGTCAAGGTTATACTTCAGAAATTTTTGTATTAATATTATTATTGTTATTGTTATTACTATAATGCTGAATTATAGTGTAAGAAATCTATTTATATTGGTTGCACCAAATTTAAAATGTGAAATACTGAGAAGAGTGACAGTGTTACAACAATTTAAAATGAACATATGCTAAGAAAAAGTAACAGAGTGTTCGTTACATAGGTTAAACTGTTTTAACTTTATGGCAAGGAAACTAACTGCTAATCTTGACTTTATTGTTATTACGTATTTTCAGTATGCCTTAAGCAATTTTTTATATTAGAAATATGACAATAAAGTGACTATTTTTTTGTCTGTTTTTTGCCTGTTGGGTGTGTAATTTTAAGCAAAGTTGATTGAAAGTGAAAAAATGAAATGAAATCTTTGAGTTTTACGTCCCAGGGTTATGCCGGTTAGGCTAAAGGAGACGGTGATGATGAGTAATGAATGAAATAGTGGAATGAAGAAAGTGAGTGCAAACGGGAGAACCCCGAGAAAACCTGGCAGACACCTTACTCATCTTAAGGTGCACTATGCTGTGCAGAGTGATTCTGGCAAGCTTTGTGGCCGCCTCCAGTTCCTTGAACGTGATACTCTTGTTCTCCTGAATAAGCCGCTCCATTCTTGAAATGTTCACTGGTGTTGTCAAAGTCAGTTTCCTTCCAAAAGTGGTTCCCTTCTCCGTTGATGTGCGGCCACTTTCCCAGCCGTCCACCCAGTTGTATACGGTTTTGCGTGACGGTGCGCACTCTCCACATATCTACTGCCACCAATCGCATGTGAATTTCCGCAGTCTGTACACCGTCTTTCCACAGAAACCATCTTGTCCAGCGCTGTCCTTGCTGATCACCTGCCATGTTGTCCGCTCACGTACTTACAGCTGTTGGTGAAATGTGCTAAAGTTTCCAGGGACTACACATCTCTGTATTGTTCTTCCACCTGAAGGCAGATCAAAGGGCCTTCTAAGGGCCCAGCCGTCCTTCCAAGTGTAATGACGAGCTCAATGATGAACTCTGAAGGAAGAAGAAAACGAAAATGTAAATCAGTATGGAACGCCCCTCATACTTAATTGAAACTTAGGGCCGCGGTGGCTCAGTGGTACAGCGTTCACCTTTGGTGCTAGGTGTCTCGGGTTCAAACCCTGCTCCCGCCGAGTGAACTTTGTGGTGGATAAACACCGTGTGCGTGGATTTTCTCGGGGTTCTCCCTTTTCCTCCCACTTTCTTCATTCCACCATTTCATTCATCTTTCATCATTACCGTCTCTTTAGCCCAACCGGCATAACCGTGGGACGTAAAACTCAAAAATTTCATTTCATTTTTAATTGAAAACTTAATTTGCATGTACTGAAAATTGTATATTATGAAATTGCCTTTTTTTACCTTAATTTTCTTTTATAAGTCAGCTTGAATATATTAACCTTCTGAGAAGGACCTTACTTAACCCACTAGTTGATAACTCTTATATTCATGATAGCCTATAATTTTTTCTGGTCTATTGTGATTGATTGAATAATGGTTTTAGTAAGGTACTGTATTTTTGCCTATTAGTTATTCGCAGCACTGAAAATAAAATTATTATTATTATTATTATTATTATTATTATTATTATTATTATTATTATTATTATTATTATTATTATTATTATTATTATTATTACAAAATGCATACAGTACTGTATGCCACACTAAAGTAACTATTATCGAGTAAAATTGCCATGATCGGAATTTTAGAAACACAACTTGTGGTTAAACTCAGGCACACACACATACACACATGAGAGCATTTTTGTTCTGTGTGTACAATGATTGAAATAATGTTGTAAGGATAAACTTACAATTAATAAGTGAATAAAATAGAAACAGTTTCAAATACGAAATTGAAAAGTTAGTAATATTTATCTGTTCGTAATTGACGACACACTGCATACGGATCTTTTACAATCATTAGATCCTCAATCACATGTTGAGCATTATGTCATCAATGTAAATTTCTATTACCTAAATATTAAACATAAACCTTTAATCTTCAAACACTACTTCTCCCTATGCTGAGCCAGACTTTCCATTTCGCTGTACTTTCCCCTATACTATATATATCTTATAAAATTTGGTTCATATTTTTCAATCGAAAAATGAAATGAAATCTGTGAGTTTTACGTCCCACGGTTATGCCGGTTAGGCTAAAGGCAGGGTTGGCAAAAACCATGGTTTTTATTAAAAAAACCAAAAAAAACGGTTTTTTGGTTTAAACCAGGTTTTTTTTGTTTAAACCAGGTTTTTATGGTTTAAACCAGGTTTTTATGGTTTAAACCAGGTTTTTATGGTTTAAATGATTTGCTCTATATATTCATATCATATATGGACAGAAATAAGTTTGTTTCGCCTTGATGTTATTATGCAACAACCGGGTTATGCTGGAAGGGGTCACATAAGCTTAAAGCGGAATAAAAACCGCTTCTCGAGTTACATCCGAGAGAAATTGTCCTCCATTTGAACTCGGAACCAGGACTAATTGGCCACAAATGCGATACGTCTGCCGACTCACTCACGAAGGAATCCTGATAAAAAAAAAAAAAAAAACGTTGTACTGATCTTTACATGCTTCTTAATATAACTGTCAAGAGTCATTTCAGAAGGACAAAAAGATAAACAGTTGCACAAGTGAAACCATTACACAGAATTAATTACATATGAACAATTTCAAAGTACGACGGAGTACAGAAGAACTAATTTAGTTCAAGTTAGTTAACAACGACTTTTATTGGTCCAAATTAAAGAAATACACCGACTTAATCTGCATATCAATAAGAAAAGGGAATAAAGATACGAATTATTTGAGTCCACTTTGGCTCAGACTCATTTATACATAAAAAGATACCAAAGATACTTATTTCACTAAATGCCTCTCGTGGGGTCTGTATGACCCCCCCCCCCACACACACAAAGTACGGCATTTTCGATGTATTTTATCAATAGTAAACATTGAAACGAAACAATATTTAGAATTTTTCTTCGATTGCAATTACATAACAATAATAACAACTACAAAAAAGTCACAAAATAAACATTTATAAACTTGTAAAAAAAAAAAAAAAGTTGCTTTTGTAGTATTATCTTTTTGAGTAATGAATTTAGGTCTGAATATAATACGAATAATATACGGGAGTGAAACGTGATAACCCACAAATGTGTGTTCATCAAGATTTTACAAACACTTACACTTTTACGAACATTTTTTTGTTTTTTGGTTTAAACCAGTTGTTTTTTTAAAAAAAACCAGCTGGTTTAAACCAGCCAACCCTGGCTAAAGGAGACGGTGATTATGAGAAATGAATGAAATAGTGGAATGAAGAAAGTGGGAGGAAACGGGAGAACCCCGAGAAAACCCACGCACACGGTGTTTGTCCATCACAAGGTTCACTTGGCGGCGGCTGGGATCGAACCCGGGACCCCAAGCACCAGAGGTGAACGCTCTACCACTGAGCCACCGCGGCCCCCATATTTCAATCGAGTTCTTCCTCTAGGCATTTTCATTATGGCATTCCCTCCATAGCTAATAGCGTGATTCATACATGTCTCATAATGTGTCCAATCATGTTATGTCTTTAATCGTAAAAAATAGGCTTTAGTATATGCCTTATTCCTCGTGTTACTTCCAACACTCTTTCATTTGATACCCAATCCGTTAGTCTAATTTTCAACATACTTTTTTGGTGATATCGATGGTTGAAATAATAAACAAGTCAGTATATTTCGTAGTGTTAAATCAGAAGTGATTTCAAAGGAGAGTGGGAATTCCCTCTTCCGGGCCTTCTGAAATGTCTGTCTGAAATGTTTACAAATACAACCGAGAAACAAAACGTAACGCCATAAGAAATCGTTAACTCATTCATCACGTTTCTATTCTCAATTGAAACCTGATTGCGCAGCTTTATCGCATGTTTCTGTCCTTTTCCACTTGATAACTTGTGAATAGGGATGAGAATGAGGGTAGTAATATACCGTTCAGCACTGTGTCCTAAGCAATATGTTTTGTATATATTGCTTGTGACGTTATCTCTTCATCAGCATATATATAAAATCATGATTTCTCATCTTTCCACTTTCCAATGTAGGGAACAAGGTTTTGCTGAAGATGGACTGGAAAAATTCAAGCATTTGTGACTTAAACGTCCCTCAAAACGGAGCGTTTTGTATTACTATTCATTTATAAAAATGTTGTTTTCACATCAATGTAAAGTGGGTGTATGGTATGCTTCACTTCTAATTATTTCATTATCGTTCATTATCGCTCATCATTCATTATCGAGAGCATAATTTTACTTTATATTAAGTTGACTGCCACTATGAGTTGATGAGCCAAACAGCGAACTTTCCCACTGCGCTATGTTGGTTGCAAGGGACCAACACTGTAATTTTAGGACCCTATCCCCCGCCTTGGCTCACTTCTAGAGCCAGTTATTCGTGCTGTTGGTCCAACACGGCGTACGAAAACACACCGGAAATGATTTGTGACACAGTTTTATTGCTTATTAATGTTATGAGGGGTGGGAAAATCAGTTATATTTTTTCAATTATTTCTCTGGCGTCTTGAACCCAACTAGTAAATTTCGAACGGCAGTTAACATGATATGAATACAGCTAGAACACTTCATTAACATAATGAAGAGTTAAAGTTAGTGTGGAAAGATCACTTGAAAATTTGCTATAATTTAAGTTAATCTAGCATACTTTTAGATCTGTGTTTGGTATTATCACGAATCTCTACTGTGGCTACCTTGCTCAAAATTTTCATTTGAAATTTGTGGTCGCGTTTTCCCTTATACGCTAACACTAATCACATTTTCAATGGATAATTAAACTGCAAAACATCCAACTTCTAAAATAAAAAAAATCAGCAACTTTTTTTTTTTAAAAAAAAAAGAAAAAAACATTTTCGTTTGACCGTTCAACTCGTAGAAAATAGGAGAGAAAAAGTGAAAACCTCTATCACGCAGCTGTCCACTAAATTCTCGGAAACAGTTGTTGCTATATTGTTCGCATGTAAGAATGTTTGAACTTGGAAAACGATCACGCTCACGGTTAAGTGTTGTGTTTGACTTTTGTTCTCCGATATTAACGATTAATTAGATTCATGAGGGTTAAAAAGAAACTCTTTTTCGAAACTACAGGGTTTAAGTTACTCCAAGTAAAACAGTAAATGTAAAAATTAATTCCTTTCACTCGTTATGGAAAATGAAATCTTTGTTTTACGTCCCACAGTTATGCCGGTTAGTCTAAAGAAGACGGTGATGATGAGAAATGAATAAAATGGTGAAATGAAGAAAGTGGGTGGAAACGGAAGAACCCCGAGAAAACCAACGCACACGGAGTTTGGCCACCACAAAATTTGATTGGTGCGAGCTGGGATCGAACCAAGGATCCGCTCTACCACTGACCCACCGCGGCTCCCTTCAGACGTTATGAATTTTAACACATTGAATACATGCCTCATAGTAGGTTTTCAAAATATCTAAATAGGGAAGTGCTACCAGGAAAATTCCCTTCGTATACTTTCATTTCGTCCTCATGTTACGCAATAGTTCAGTTTGGTAGAAATTTGCTAACTTTATTCTATGGTCACTTTAAGTCAAGAATATAACACAATGGTGGAAATGGAATCTTTCATTTTTAAGCCCCACGGTTATGCCGGCTAGACTAAAGAAGACGGTGACGATGAGAAATGAATAAAATGGTGGAATGAAGAAAGTAGAAGGAAATGGGAGAACCCCGAGAAAATCCATATACACGATGTTTGTGCACCACAAAGTTCACTTGAGGCGAGCTGGGATCGAACCAGGGACCCCATACACCAGAGATGAACGATCCACCATTGAGCCACCGCGCCCCATGGTATAGGAGTATATCTTGTATTTTTTTTGAAAACAGTCAAGTGTATATTTATAAAAAAATTCTAGCAATACATCACTTTGCACACCGCATTTGGGCAGCCTATGGGTGCAGGGCAGCGGTATTTTAGGTTTTGCTTGAGGGAAGGGAACAAGATGCCCCGATATATATGAGGAGAAATATATATATATATAACATACATCAAATTCAGGAGATTATTGGCCTCTTGCTGAGATTTCCTGTTCATGTGAGATCCAAAGGCTAGGTGGAAATAAGAATTCATACTTTCAGACTTCGGCACATGCAGGGACACCTTTACCTCTCAGGTTGTCCCAGGGACCCATTTTACCGAGGCTGGGTCGATCTATATGAGCTGTATTGGAACGAGAAAAGTCCCTGCTCTTCACCGGTCGCCCCAAATACGCCTTACCGATCATTATACGGCGCATCTACCTATTACTATTACTAAAATGAAAATATAAGTTTAAAACAAGATCAATATTTGTTTCATTCATCAATATCGAGGAGTATGTTCTGTAACTTATAATTATTGTAAATTAACGGTGATGACACGGAGACAGCATAATAAAGTATCGAAAATTATTGCAGTATTACTAATGCTACTATTATTGTTATTATTTAATGAAACGTCATATACAAAAGAACATTTGTGTAGGGAGAACACTAGGAGGCAAGTTTGTCAATATAGAAAAGTTTGCCATGCAATTAGGCTTTTTAACACTCACGATCTATTTACACGGAGTAAATTGCATGTCCATTGGTATAGGTGTATGGAAATCTATCACGCTAGTGTGAGTGTGTGTATATATGTATATACTGCTGAACTGGCTATGTGGGAGAGGGGAAATCAATGCAGAAGCTAGGTTCGAGGAGCTGCTGGCCGTCACTCACTCAGGCAGTCAGTTTCTCGTGTCGTGTGCTCGGCTTCTGATGTTAACGCCTTGCTTTCTGTGTAGGACACGTGATGAGACGGAAGCCAAAGCAACCCCGGAAAGAAAGAGAAGAAGAAGCGGCGAAGAAAGTGTTTCTGGAAGAAGGAACGGGATATCTCAAGAGTGGACACTACGATGAAGGACTTCATTGCCTCACGCAGGTCAGTATTTGCTTTTACCACACTTATTATGCTTCAATCTCAGAGGATAAGGAATACAGTTTAATAGACAAAATCTGAAACTGAAACTTTATTTTTAAACTTTTTTTTTACTCATGAAAGAAAATGCAAATGAAATGAAAACTACCTGGAAAAGAGGAAGGCAAAATAATAGAAGTAGTTTTTAAAAAAGAGGTTTCATCTATATCTCTGAAAGTAAGGTATGAAAATGAAATGAAATCTTTAACTTTTACGTCCCAGTGTTGTGCCGGCTAGGTTAAAGGAGACGGTGATGACAAGAAATAAAGGAAATGCGGAATGAAGAAAGTGAAAGGAAATGGGAGAACCCCGAGAAAACCCACGCACACGGTGTTTGTCCAACTCAAAGTTTACGCGGCCCGAGCTGGGATCGAACCCAGGACCGCATGCAGCAGAGGTGAACGCTCTACCAATGAGCCACAGCAGCCCACACTGTAAGATATATATATATATATATATATATATATATATATATATATATATATATATATATATATATATATATATATATATATATATATATATATATATATAAGACATGTAAGATATCTAATTCTTCTCTGATGGAATAAACACCATGTGTGTGAGTTTTCTCGGGTTTGTCCCGCTTGTTTCCGCTTTCTTCATTCCACGATTTCATTCATTACCATTGTCAGCATAAGTCTTTATTCCATTAACTTTAAAAGGTTTTTGACCACTATATCCATGTAATGACCGTGTAACGTGGGTTCCTGTCACTATGGCATGGCGCGTCCTCAGGTTGCGGATCGAGGAGAAGGCCTCTACACATAGAGGTTAGCTGTGAATATACTGAATAAGCAGTCGCGGACAGACGACTACGAGTGGTCCTCCAGCTTGGGGGTTTGGGTAGGGTTAACAACCTCATCCTGTAAAAAAGAGGCACTTGTTCAGAAACATTCACAAAAGCCTCGGACAAGGACTGATAACTTGGCACGACCTCAGCAAAAGAAAATAAACATGAGATTTGGAACATGGAATATTAGAAGTTTTGACAGGGCAGGCGCGTTAAAATCTGTAATGAGTGAATTAGAGAAATACAGGATGGACCTAAATGTTAGTAGGAGTTCAGGAAGTTAGGTGGGAAGGAAATGGATCTGTGAATTCCGGAAATTTTACGTTCTTTTACGGGGAAGGAAATAAAAATCACCAGTTAGGAACAGGGTTTTTCGTTCACAAATGAATATTACCAGCAATTAAGCAGGTTGAATTTGTTACTGACAGACTTTCATTTATTACTCTTAAGGGACGGTGGTGTGATATTATTGTTTCAAATGTACATGCTCCAACTGAAGATAAGGGTGACGATATAAAAGATAGTTTTTACGAAGAAGTGGAACGGATATTTGACCAACTCCCGCGATACCATATGAAAATTCTATTAGGGAATTTCAATGTGAAGGTAGGACGAGAGGATATTTTCAAACCAATTATAGGGAACGAAAGTCTGCATAAGGAAAGTAATGACAACGGTGTTAGACTCGTGAACTTTGCAACATCCAAAAACCTAATCATGAAGAGTACAAAATTCCCACATCACGACGTTCATAAATACACTTGGACATCACCAGATGGGAAAACACATAATCAAATTGATCACGTTTTAGTAGATAGAAGAAGGCAATCTAGCATAATTGATGTTCGGTCGTTTAGAGGGGCTGAATCTGACACTGATCACTACCTGGTAGTAGCGATAACACGAGAGAGATTATCGTTCAATAAGTGTAATATTCAATGACCGAAAATGGAGAGATTTAATTTAAAGAAATTAGAAGAGAGCCACGTAAGAGAGGAATGCCAGATTAAAGTTTCGAATAGATTCTCGATTTTAGAAGATTCGGAGTGCACTAGTGTTGAGAATACTTGGATTGAAATTAGAGATAGCATTAAAAGTTCAGCAACAGAAAAATTGGGACACGCGGAAATACGTAGGAACAAACCATGGTTCGACCAGGAATGCATTAAACTACCAGAGAAGAGAAAAGAGGTAAAATTACGGTGGCTACAAAATCCGAATGAAATAACTACACAAAATTTCGCAGATATCAAGCGGGAAACATCCAAAACTTTTAGAACAAAAAAACGCGATTTTTTGAAAGCTAAAATTAAGGAACTCGAAGATAATAGTAAAAATAAAAATATTCGGGACATGTATAAGGGGATCAAGGAATTTAAGAAACGCTATCAACATCGTGCTTATATATTATAGAAATCTGACGAAACAGTTCTCACTGATGCGGATAGCATCTTAAATAGATGGAAAGATTTCTTTCACGATTTGCTGAACACGCAGCCAAAAACTAGTGTGCGTAGAGAAAAAGAAGACACATACCTCAGAACCGTATATTCCAGAACCCAACCGAATAGAAGTAGAAACTGCTATAAAGAAATTAAAGAAACACAAATCTCCGGGTGTAGATGAAATTCCGGCTGAGTTAATTTTAGCTGGAGGCGAAAAATTGTGGAACAAGATACACAAACTCATTCTCCTTATACGGAACAAGCAAGAATTGCCACAAGAGTGGAAAGAATCAATCATTGTTCCAATTCACAAGAAAGGCGACAAAACTGACTGAAATAATTATCGAGGCATTTCTCTTTTGTCAACATCCTATAAAATACTTTCAAATATTCTATTAGGAAGATTAACCCCATACGCAGATGAAATTATTGAAGATTATCAGTGCGGATTTAGACGAAATTGATCAATTATCGACCAAATATTTACCATTCGCCAAATACTCGAAAAGAAGTTGGAATAAAATACCTAGGTACATCAATTATTTATTGATTTTAGAAAGGCGTATGACTCGGTTAGGAGAGAAACATTATACAACGTTCTTACAGAACTTGGAATACCGAGAAAGCTATCGGGTAGGAAAATTTTTGTCCACGAGCTTTCACGCCGAAAATGGCCTGAAACAAGGAGATGCGTTGTCGCCATTATTATTTAACTTTGTGCTGGAATACAGCATAAGGAAAATCCAAAATAGCAACCAGGGCGTAGAGTTGAAAGGTATTCACCAGGTTATGGCATATGCTGATGATGTAAATTTAATAGGGGATAATAGGAGAACAATAGAAAGAACGCAGAGATCTTATTAAACGCTTGCAGGGACATGGGTTTAGAAGTAAATGCAGAGTAGATACACGGAAGTGCGTCGGGACCGTAATACGGCAAATTGTGGATGCGTTAAAATGTTAAATAATACTTTTGATACAGTGGATACTTTCAAATATTTAGGATCAATATTAACAGACGAAAGTCATATTCACGAAGAAATTAAAAGTCGACTAAAACCAGGAAATTCGTGTTACTATTCGGTTCAAAATCTCTTGTTGTTGCGAATTCTGTCGAGGAATTTGAAGCTTAAAATATATAAAACGATAATCACGCCTGTTGTTCTGTATGGTTGCGAAACACGGTCGCTTACTCTGAGCGATGAACATAGACTGAAAGTATTTGAGAACAAGATCCTGAGAAGAATATTCGGAACCAAGAGGAACGGGAATGGGGAATGGCGGAAACTTCATAACGAGGAGCTACATAATTTATACGGTTTACCCAATATTGTTAGGGTCGTCAAGTCTAGGAGGCTTAGGTGGGCAGGTCATGTAGCTAGAATGGAAGAAAGTAGAAACACTTTCATAGTCTTGATTGGACGACCAATCGAAAAACAACCATTAGGAAGACCTAGGTGCAGATGGGAGGACAATATTAAGATGGATCTCGAAGAGATAGGAATATAAAGTAGAAACTGGATCCAATTAGATAAGGATAGAAGTCAGTGGAGAGCTTTTGTGAACGCGGCATTGAACCTCCGGGTTTCATAGGCCATAGAGTTAGTTAGTTAGTTATTCATGTAATGATTCATGAATGTCCTAATGCCTACATTAGTGTTTATAGAGAAGGCATCACCTTTTACCAGTCACTCATCTGTTATGGAAATGAAAGTTTCAGATAGTAGTAGTGTTTTTTCCTTCAACAACAAAGGAGTTCTCAGCCAAGATATGCTGTAAGTAGTCAATATATCTATCTTTATAATCCACTGCTTCTTCGTGGTCGAGTAATTCCGCACGAATACACAGCAAAAAAAGGTGGTGTTAAAACGACTCAATTTTTCTACTTCTGTTAACGTGTTATTTCAACACCACTGCTTTCCTGGAGTATCATAAATATTTAATAACCTGTTGGAGTATGTATTAGTTGTTGTTTTTGGTATATAGAAAGCTTTACGCTGTGTATTCGACACTTGTACCAAGAAACGAACAACGTAAGATACGTTGTATTTCCTGATGACGTTCATAACGTATGATGTTGTCAGAAAATTCATATGCACACAAAACAATTTCGTTAAGTAGTACTGGAAATATCATAAGTTTTCATTTATTGACAGTATAAATGTCAAATATACCGCGTAAAACTGTGCATATACCACAAAGAACAACTAATACACACTCCCACTGTTTGTTGTTAGATACTAGCGTCTAGCGTCTACTACCCACATCACTGGGTTAAAATAAGAAAAATTATTAATATTTTCCGTTAGTCTGTCACTTTTTACTATCACTAAAGCGCTCTCTAATATCGAGTTCCCATCATTTTTGTATATCTCCCGCTGTCCCTCCCCCAAGTTGCGGAGATGAGTTTGGATTTAAACGGCATCAGAAGTGTCACTGTTTATCTCAGCGACCCCAAAAACTATGGATTCGACATTAATATCGGTCATTTTCGATCATTTTTAAATATATATCCCTATTTCCCTCCCCTATGTTGCAACGTCAAAGTGAAATGACAAAAAAGCATTCTAGGCCCGAACCTAATCTATGTTCAAAATTTGATCTAGATCGTCGGATGGTTCGAGAGTTATTAAGTCACAAACATAGTCACTTTCATTTTATTTATATAGATTTATAATACATAGGAAGGTGGTGGGCTTGGTGTTGAAGTAAAACCTCAAAATAGTAGACACTAAGTTGTTTTAACACCATCGTTTTTTGCAGTGTAGGGTTCGAGTTCCACTTCAAATAATAGACCCCGTCTCATATAGGATCGCAGCTGGAAAGCTCGATCAATTAGTCAACAGGTGGAAAGACAGTTTGAAATCTCCAAGAAACTTCTCCCGGTAAGTATACCTGAAAGAAACAGTGTTATTGTTATTAGTTTATGAATGGAAGGAATTAAGAAACAGTCCATTTGTCTTTGTGGTCTGTTGGAAGGCAGATTTTATCCACTTTGCCTATTAAGTAAATAGTTCAGGAGTTTCTTTTGCATATGATTCGAAACGAAGAGAAAAATTGGAAATTATAGTACTGGAATAAGGAATAGATCGAGAAGTTGTCGTAGAGCAGTGGCGTACACTAAGATTTTATTCGAGAGAGGCTTGAGAAAAGGTTTTATATACTATTTACCCAGCGTATAATTTAATAATATCTCTTAAGTTAGGCACTACCATGAGTATAAACTCAATAACATATGCACTCCTATTGATACTTCCATCATTCCAAAATAATGCACTGACAGATACGAATAGTTTGTGACAAAATTAAATAGCATATAAATCAATAATTAACTTGTCATTAGCGTTAATAAGAAGTAAATAACATGGCTTGTTGTACTAAAATGTATTAATTCTTCTCTTTAAAAAGAAGCCTCAAATATTTCGGGAAGGGTTTTGACCCCACAACTCCCCTATATTTGCTGTAGGGGTAGGCGGTCTATGTAGATCAAACACATGAATATTCATTTGCAAATTTTTTAATTAATATTCCTCTGCTACAAGACTCATTAAATGTTTTCTGTGGGGTATTATGCTGTACGGGATACAAACGAGGATTTAGGGGGGGGGGAACGATGAAAAACGAAGAGTTGGGAACATTGGTATGGAGAAGGATGAAGATGATAAACTGGCTTGAAAGAAAAGCTAATGAGGAAACTGTTAACAAAAGTTGGAAAAAGAAGGGAAATACTGGAAAAAGTTCAAAAGAGGCAGAAAAGCTAGGCGTATATGCATCACTGTTAGAAGACGACAAACAAGAGATATGTCTATTACCTAATATTGCTCTTTTCTTTACATACATAGTAAATAAGTAAGTAAATAAAAAATGTTTTCCGGCAAAATAAAAATTGTAAATTATCACTGGAATGAACAACTTACTTTTTAGCGCCATAAAAATGGGATTTTCTGGAAAACTAAACGTGAAAAGTTTCCCTTTTCGTAAATTTAAATGTAAAAGTCCGTAATTTTAACCTCTATGTCATCTACCGATTCAATACATTTCCTATCTTCGAACAATATACTAAACAAGAATTAAAATTAGGAATTAGATTTCTGGGCTTGTCCGTGTTAGATATGTCCGTGTTAGCCGTCACATATATGGGATGACGTTTCTCGGCGATCACAGTATCCGAGGAAAAGGATTGGGGGAGGACTGTATACTGTCACCTCACCAGGGTCATGAAAAGTTTGATTAGTATAGAATTGTAAAAGAACACCAAAATTCCGAAGCCGGTATCGGTATTTTTATATACCGAAATTTCGGTATTACTCATACCGAAGTACCGAGAAACACTGAAATATCGAAAATACAGAAAACATTGAACCATACCGAAATACTGAAAATACCGAACTATACGAAATATGGAAATATCGATCAGTATCTAGATGATTTGTATTACAATTTTTTTCCTTTATTTTTGTCTCTTGTTAAGATACGAACTTAATCTATCTTTTCTTTTTACTTTACATATAAGTATATTGTAGACTTACATTATTTTTCTTGTATATTATCATATTAATTTCTTGTATCTTGTACTAACACATTTTATCAGAGTGCAATTGTTGGTTCTTTCTTTTTCATTTCTCTAAATGAAGTCACGTATTCTCAACGAACACTTGGAGTTGCATAAGGTCGGAAAACACCAAACTCAAACTTGAGAATTTTCATTGTTACGTTACTGGTTTATATTTAAAAATAAATAAATAAATAAACGAAAAGCGATATTCCACTTCAAAAGGAATTACATTTTCAAGACATGCTGTTATATTCTAGAGATTGACTTAATTGTTCTTTCCAAACTTCGGTCTTTACTCAAATATATGTAACATTTGCAATTTCTAGTTACATCTATTTTGTCGTCGTTGCTGCGTGTTTTAATTTGCTGATCTTATCTTCTTTCGTTATTCGTTTTCTTCGTATTTAATTATCTCGTTCAAATTTTATTATTATTATTATTACTGTTATTATTATTATTATTATTATTATTATTATTATTATTATTATTATTATTATTATTATTATTATTATTATTATTATTATTATTATTATTATTATTATTTGGTAATTTATAATATTTCTTGTTTTGTTGGTTGCATTGTGTTTAGCGTCCCTTTTAGCACGAAGGATATAGGAAATGTGAACCTACAGCTTAATATGGGATTCTAACCAGAGGCTCTTACCGGGAATGAACCCAGGCCTTACGCGAGAAAGGGGCATAGGCTTACCACAGAGAGCGTTTAGAGAACTCTTATACGAGGATGTAATGGAGAGTACCCACCTAATATTTTTACAGTCCAACGCATACTTACTTTAAATTTAGCCTACGATAGAACGAATACGCTAAATTTTTGAAAACGGTGGAAGATATAATTATCGAAAATTTGCATTATATGTGCCTGGCATAATCGTGGGACGTAAAACTGAAAAGACTTCATATAAAGATACTCCGCTCTTATGGTATTTCTGTTTTGTTACGTAACGATATTTTTAGGTATGTAAAACATACCAAAAGCAATATATAAATGTAACAGAAAACAGTACTATCGGCATACGTCATAGCGAGAAATTCTTTTCTCTTTGAAAGCTAAAGAAACACAAAAAGGCGAAAAAACTATACTCTCTCTGTACTTAATCAAATTTTAAAAATAAGTTTATTTTAGTTAAATAAGTGCCTGTTCATATTAATAGATTTTTTACGGTTGAAACCGTTATCTTTCTAATTTTAATGCAAAAAACAGTCATCTTTTCCTTTTCGCTTTACAAATAAAGAAAAGTATATTATTTTTTCCCGTATTTATAAACACGCTTTATCAGACTATGACTTTCTTCCTTTCATAATGCGAAATCTTGTGTTGTTCTTTAGAGACGAGTGTCTGTACACCTAACGACAAAATGACAGTTGCAAAAAATCAAATTTCAGCATACTTCTATAAACATTAGTTTGAGCTTGACGTGATGTTTGAAGTAAAATAATTTTCATTCTCTTAAAGTGCAAGGAAATACTTTAGACATGTTCTGCTAGTTAGGTCTCTTCCCTTTTCTAACACTGGCGGCTCGTTATTAATTCCAATTTTATTATACTCTTCGTTGATTTCTTTTAAGAGAACAATATTTGTTAGGTTAAAGAATGCACTTTTACTGATATAAAACAATATAAAAAATATAAAAAAACATAAAAGATTTTTTTGCCTGTAGCGTAGCGACTCTTTTCAGCACCGAAGCTATTTGAGACTGGCCTACAGTTTAAGGTGGAATGCGAACAAGCGTAATACGTTAAAGTTTTAAGGATTTCCTACCGAGAATCGAACTCACTAGCTGGTAGATAACCGGTTAGGACTATGTGAAAACTTGTGTATTTGTTTACATTCTAAAAAATATTTTACAATTCTCCGTTTTTCGTTTCCTTTTTATCTTTTGTTGGTTTTACTCAATTCCGCATTTAGAAGCTCTACGCCCCTAGACACTTTTGCTGTCGACGCTCCCAATAATTACAGGTGTCACCATCCCTTCATCCCTAACTTATAAATAAAACTTAGCTAAATTATACTTAATTAATGAATTAACAATTTATTGCAGTTAAATACCACTCAATAGATGCTACAGTTACAACTATGTAACAAAAAATAAATAATCTGAATTATTCTTAGATTTCTTATGCTATCATTAAACATATTAGAATAATAAAAACGTAAACAATATTTTCTCTTGATTTTTAACTTTTTCACACGAAAAAATTAAAATATTTAAGTTTTAAACATTGCACCCTTCAAATATTTTTCGCTCTAGGCACAGACCTAGTTGCCCTAATGGGAAATGCGGTACTGGTTCTACTAAATTTGTCCTAACTTAAGAACCACCAGGAACAGACAGACATTAAGTTAAACTAAGTTTCATTTCCTCCAGTTCATCGTTGGATTAACCTAACATCAAGAAACTTAAATTTTGAAGAGAGTACTTTTGGTTATGGATATGAAGTAAAAATTCGACCTTTGATCTCTTTTTTCTTAGCATATCGTAAAACAGATCTAATTTGTAATTTCTAAAAGGAATACAAAATAAATCAGAAAAGAGTAAAAGTAGCATATTATACATAAATAAGGGAATCTTAATAGAAAAACTGTGTCCGTCGATCTTTCTGTATCGAGAGGTATCGGAGAGAAACTAGAGATGCCGGGAAGTGGTTTCTCGATATGCATTCAGTGTTGTAAAGAATAGGTTCCATTTTCATTCTTAAACTTCTGTGGAAGTCGGAAAGTACTACCAGCCAGGCCTGTAACCAGCCCAAAAAAGTAGGGGTGGCCCGGTAGAATTTAGGTGGGGCCCAATCCAGCCATATTATAGTCATCATCATATTATATTTCATTTGCAAGCCTACCGTGAAAATTTTAGGAGGGGGAATAAAAATTAAGGGGGGCCTGGACCCCCCTGGATACGGGCCTGCTACTACCTCCAGTTTCAATACTGATACCCATAGAGCAAATATACCAAGAGAGATCGCGACGAACGGTTTCCTTATATAGATTCAACGTAGAATGAGTATGTTTCACTTTTGTCCTTATTAGGATCACGCAGGGAAATTTAAAGATTATGTTGTTTGTACGTCCGTTACTTCACATGATAACTCTTGAATTTATTAATTCTGCTTCTTGCAATAGATGGATATAGATAGCGATTATCTCGGCCGAGTTCGGGGTTCTGATAGAAACTAAGCAGCTCAAGAGTAGGTAATACTATCTGCATTTTTATCCTCTATTATAAATGGTGTATCTACCATTTACGGTTTCGATATTAAATTCATATGGTTTGGGTGTCTATCGCAGATTCACAAATTAAAGCAAAACTCTATCTCTCTCTTCTTTTATACAAATGAAAACCTTCAACGAAAGATAATATATTTATTGTAATAAAGAATTTAAATTATACCTTAACAAATAAGTTACAAAATAGTCTATTTTACAAATTATATTTCATATGTTATCAATTACTAAAAATTACAGTAATAATATGAAAGTTTGAAACCGCTTTTCCTTTACAAAAAAAAAAAAAAAAAAAAAAACTTTCGTTTTAACAATATCTGCTCTGCATGTAGTCTACAAATTGAAACTCTGTAATCCTGATAAATTTATAACCTTTTTTTTTTGTGCACACGAATGTCAGTAATAATACACCGAATACATACTGACCTCAACTTTGCATGTTGCTATTTACGTGCATTCCAAATAAGATTTGTGCACAAAGTGAAGCAAATTGTGTATTTTTATGATGAAGCAGATAAGAAAACCACATATAAATATGCACGCTACTCATGACGGAAGAACATAATCTACAAATGAGTTTTCCATTCTTTTACTTAAATTCCAGCTTTTCTCATTTACTAACTGTATTCTTAAGAAAATTACTACTACTACCATATTATTGTATTATAAAACACATTTTGTATGTATATAGTGGTAATATATTTAATATAAAACAAGAGAATCCTGAAAAAACACATCATCATCATCATCATCATCATCATCATAGGTATTGTCATTATTCGCAGGTTACTTGCCGCACTGAGAAGCTTCTGTGTTCCATGGTTTTCAGCTAATCTATTCGTCTTCAAGTACTATTTTTTTTTGTTTTTATAACGTCCATCAATTGTAGTCTCCTTCACCTCCTCTCTCTCTTTCCTGCCACTATATCCTCTAATACGTCCCTTTAGTCAAGTTTGATCCCAGCTCAAGCCAGATGAACTTTGTGGTGGACAAACTCTGTGACCGTGGGTTTTCTCGGGGTTCTCCCGTTTCCTCCTACTTTCTTCATTCCACAATTTCATTCATTTCTCATCATCACCGTCTCCTTTAACCTGGCCGGCATAATCATGAGACGTAAAACTTTAAAGATTTCTTCTTAGAAGATTTCATTTTCTTCTTAGTCAATGTCTCAACCAATTTCTCTTCCTCTTCTCAATAATATCTAACATTATCCTCCCCCCCACCATTTCTAACATTCTATCATTTGTTTTCCGATTGACCCAGCTAATTTCCTCCATTCTTCTGTACACGCACATATTGAAAGCTTCGAGTTGTTTTTAATAATTTTTTGCGTTATGTCCACATAATGTTTAGTACAATACTCCACACGAATCATTTTATGATTTTTTCTCAACCCTTCATTCAAGGTCTCACAAATACATTTTTCTTCCTCTAAGGCTTCTTTTGCCATTCCTATTATGGGCGTCCGAAGAAACATTTCTAGAGGTACCATCTCTATGGCTGCTATATTACATCTGGTATTTAATATACGTGGTTTGCTCAAAAACTAACTTTCTTACAAGGCTGTCTATAATCTTTATTATAAATTAACTAGACATGTTACAGTTTCGGAAGTATATCACTTCCTTCTTCAGACTACTACTCCAACTGAAATCATAAATAACATTACATCATTTGTTATCTCTACCAATCAGGAATCACTTTTCATTAAAATTCAATATGTATGTCCATTGTTGTGATAATTTTAAATTCTTAACAGACATAATACATTGTTAACAAAGTGGAAAGAAGCGAAGAGGATAAAAGAGGTTTACGATAAAGCTATGAACTGGAATAGTGGTTTGAGTATTAATGAAGAGTGGGAGAACATTTTGAAAAGAGAAGAAAGAAGAAAGAAGAACGGTAGAATATAAGGACAATATAGGGTTAAAATTTATTTATGTGTTTTTTCAGTATTCAGGTGGTTAATTAGTATTCAATATTTAGGTAGTTAATTAGTATTTATTTTAGTTAATATATGTTAAAAGAAATATAAAGATTTGTTAACAATGTATTGCCAACCTGGGTTGCTCTTGATGAAAATTGAATAGAATTTGACTAGGTAGAGCACTCTGAGCTACCCAGATCCATCTAATTAGCATTAAGCAACTCTATGTTTACTCGCATTTATGTAAGAGGTAATTTGAGGATTCTCCACCACTGGTTGTATTGATTGAGGGCCAACCAGAGCCCTATTAAAATGATAACAAAAATGTCTACTTAAAACATGTGTATTTAACAGAATTACTAATCATTTGTGTGTGAAGCGTTGTTTGTGTAATGAAGACTTAAGAAAGTGTGATTTAATGTGTGAATCATGTATAACGAATCGGATTAGCACAGAATTTGGTTATGACACATACCTGTTGTTGGAGATGATATTCGAGCCAAGCGATGAATGATCGTATCCCAGAAACAGCAGTCGGTTGTATTTCGACGTTGATACTTCTTAGACGATTCTCTTAATAATAAAGTTAATAATGCTTAATCTCGATGAATAACTGAATGAGTGATCTTTGAATGCTACTCTTCCAAATACAGATCTTTTAATCCTCCCATTGAATAAAATAAAAGGTTTTTATACAACTCAAACTGCTGACGTTCCGGTAATACGGTTTCAGCACTCGGGCCGATTTTCATCCACGTGCGTCCCAGTTCTGAAAAGATCTTATTCAACCAAATTCTCATAACCTCAATTCAATCATGATGACACGAAACAATGTCACTTTTCTTGATGTCCTCATTGTCCGAAGAAAAGTGTGAATGTTAACAAATTTATTACATAACATTACAAGCTCTTGTTGTTAGACTAGAATGCATACAATCTGAAATATACGCATAGTGTTTTCTCTGCACATATCTCTTTAAACAAACAACATTAAATTAGATCTCCTAAAACTCAAGACAAAATTACAAATTAAACCAAACAAATTAATAAATTATCTATGGTCTTGACAGTATTATGTCTGTTAAGCATTTAAAATTATCACAACAATGGACATATATATTGAATTTTAATGAAAAGTGATTCCTGATTGGTAGAAATAACAAATGATGTAATGTTATTTATGATTTCAGTTGGAGTAGTAGTCTGAAGTAGGAAGTGATATATATATTGTGTATACATTTTCGTAAACCAGGGGGCCAGCCCCACCATTCTCTCCCTTCGGGCACCCATGATTCCTATCCTTGCTTTTATTTCACGTTCGTCCTTCATATCGTCACTAATAATGCTACTCAAATATCGAAAGAAATATCCTGCTCTATTTTCTTCCCTTCTAATTCTCTATTTATACTAACCGCTTCGTTCCAATCATCATGACTTTTGTCTTTCAAACATTTATTTTCATCCCACGTTTTTCACAGGTCTTCCTCAAGTTTTCTAATATCTTATTGATTTTCTTTTCAAATTCCGCAACAATTGACGTGTTATCTGCAAACCGTATATACCTAATCATTCTACCTCGTACTGAATGAAGACCTCCGTCTTCATTAGGTAGATCCTCTTTTACTATCTCTTCTCGATAGCTATTAAATAATATTGGCGAGAGACACCATCCCTATCGAACTAACTTTCCAATTGCACTTTTCTCTGCCATCCCCCCCCCCCTATTCTAAGGCTTATTTGCTGGTTCATATATAAGTTCCTTATGAGTCTTCGATCTTTCCATTCCAACGCAACCTTCTTTAGAACTCCCAACAATTCCCAATGCACGCGGTCAAAAGCCTTTTCTAAATCAATAAATACAACATATACATCTTTCCATTTTTCTAGAAACCTTTCACCGATTACCCTGCACAACTGCATTGAAATCTGCCATTAGGCATATAATTACGCGTGCGCCCCTCTTCTCTCTGTCTATTATTTCTTCAATTTTCTCATAATTTTCATCTAATTCTTCAGTTTTCTGTGAAGTTGTCGGTACGTACGTCCGTATCACCAGTAGATCCTTGCTTTCCTCTTTAAGTCTTAACATCGTACCTCTATTATCAACAAATTCTATTTACACTACCTTCTATTTTAAGCGCTTACCAAAAATTATTCCTACACCATTATGATCGCCTTCTTCATTACGTGAGTAAAATATTCTATATTCTTCGCTTTTCAACACCTCATTACCTCCCCATCTAACTTCAAAAACTCCTATAAAATCTAGATGAAGAACATAGTTGACATTAAAATGAATACTGATTGATCATTATTTTAATATAAGTCATTGTGTATTAGTGACCTAAGCGACCAAAGCACAAAATATATAAATAACACTAGTGTAACAGTTAGGTAACATGTTTGATGAAGGCGATGTTACATAGATAGAATTGTTACTCGAGTGTTATTAATATATATAGCGTTAGGGTCAGGTTTGCTTTATGAATACATGTTGAATATTTCCAAAGTTATAGGAAACACGAGACCCCAGTTCTATAGAAGTGTATAGGAAGTCTTATCCATCTGTCCATCGACAGATATCAGAGCCAAAACTATGATAAACTGCGAAAAATCCTTTTCTGATATTGATTCAGTGCCCCATGAATACCGGGTTATTACAAATGATTGAACCGATTTCAAAAATTCAATTTTATTATTGGACATAATTGTCACAAAACTTTGTAGACATATTGAAAAGCTAAAAGTTTTTTTTGTGCTGCCGTAGGTTTTCTTCTGATTCCTGTCATGAGGGTGCAACAGTAAGCTACATGCAACATTCAAGATGGCTACATGCACAGAGAAAGCTTAGCTCGAGTTTCATTTACATCAGTCTATCCTAACAGTGCAAGAACATTATATTTCCGAATGAAGTTCAATAAAGATTCACCAACTGCCAAGTCCATTCGGCGATGGTATGCACAGTTTATAGTTTCAGGATGTCTCTGTAAGGGGATATTAACTTGTTGGCCTACAATGAGAAATGATTGAGCGCGTGCGAGCGAGCGAGTTTTCCACGAAGTCCACAGAAGTCGATGAACAAAACAAGCAGGAAGCTGAACGTTCCACAACCTACAGTTTGGAATATCTTACGGAAAAGATTGAAGCAGAAGTCTTACCGTTTGCAACCGTTACAAGCCCTGATGCCTGGTGAAGTCAGACGCTTTGAATTTTCGGCACACTTGCAACAGCTTAGGGAGGAAAATGGAAGAGGACTCATCTTCAGTGATGAAGCAACATTTTTTGTCAATGTCACTAAAATAAATATTTGAATTTGTTAATAGATTTGGAAAGTTTTGTGACACGATATCTAATATTAAAGCTATAGTGAATTTATGAAATCGGGTCAATCATTTGTAATAACCCTGTATTTTACATCTATGATCTTATTCTTCTATTAAAACTGGAGTTCATAAAAATGTATCACTTTCAGGGAAACACATAAAACAACGATAATGAGACAAAGACCAGAAAGTGTTCTTTTGATGTGGATTCTGTTTCCAATAATATATTTTATCTCTGCCCTCATGTCTCTGTTGAAACCGGAAGCAATAGTAATCTATCATTTCCGGTTTCGATATTAGAACCTTATAGTTTGGGATTATAATATGTAGCGGAACTCTCTTCTTTTAATATAAACTACACTGGTCGTGTTTCACTCCATTGAAATGTACGAATGATGTAATGATAGTCATTCATTAAATCATTACTAAACATTTACACAATGTATATATTATATATTTTTGTTCTTTCATTTTTTTTAAGAAAAGGGAAGAAACTTTAAATGACATATTTCATTCCTAATAAAATGCTGATTGAATCTTGCGCTTCTTAATATGAAAAGAACTCAAGTCCTTTAATTGTTCATATTTCTATATATTAAATGTAACAGTATGTATGTAAAGTGTATTTCATGACAATTTTTGTAACCATTCTTAATTTCTCTAACATAAAATTTCCAAAAAATGTTAAAACTTTTGTTATCGCAAGAATCTGAAAATCCTCTGCAAGTTCATTTTTAACAACATTTTGAAATATAAACTTCTACTACTACTACTACTACTACTACTACTACTACTACTACTACTACTACTACTACTACTACTACTACTACTACTACTACTACTACTACTATTATTATTATTATTATTATTATTACTACTACTACTACTACTACTACTACTACTACTACTACTACTACTATTGCTGCTGCTGATGAGGATGATGAGGATGATGCTAATACTGTTTCTAGTTCAACAACTCCTACTCCTACTAATCCAGTTGGTGAATGATGCCCGCAACCCTTTCAATTTTAGGAAGATGAATCTCCCTGTGATGTTCGTGAATGGTTAATCAAATATTTTAATTCTAAAACTTTCCACTGAATTGTTATACAGAGGTATAAGGATATAGAAAAGAGAAAAGCTATAAACTGTTTCACAATTAGGCGAAATAAAAAGTACAGGTCACCGCACTAAACTTTCTCGCTCCCAATTCCTTGAACTAAATCATGTTCTACTGCAGTTATTAATGAAAAATTTTTCTTGTAAAATACAAACAACATTATAACTCCTTCTCGGAGAACTTTGCCGAAAGAAAACTCATCTACAAAAGCAAACTATCTCTTGTAGATATTACCATAAGAAAATGAACTTATACCATATTTATACCATATATTAGAGTTATTAATGTAATATTTATCTATAAAATATCAAAAAATCGCATGAGTCACGTTGGAGGAAACTATCAAAAAATGACCCCAAGAGTAAACTTTCCCTTGTGGATGTTCTCATGGAAGTGATTAGGAATAATAACGAAATATTTATTTGTGAAATATGAATAAATTCGTCTGAGTCGTTTTAGAGAAAATCGAAAAAAGCTCCCTCAAGAATAAATTACCCCCAGTAGACATTTTCAGGACAAATGAGTTATGCTATATTGTCCGGTTATTAATGAAGTATTTATTAACGGAATATGAACAAAATATCTAGAAAAGTATCTGAGAAAATCATCCGAAAAAACTCATCCCCAAGAGTGAAATATCCCTTCTTAGTTTTTCCAGAGAAATTACTTATCCCACAGTATGGGGTTGTAATTGAAAAATTGATTTGCGAAATGTACACAGAATCGTTAGAGGTGTTTTGAAAAAATTGCATTTTTTACTTCCATTCTTCAGTAAACTACCCTTATTTTTAGGGGTAGGAAGAAAATTCGAAAAATAAACCTCTGGAGAATCACATAAAAGTCCTTAGTTTAAATTTTGGTTGAGATTGTACGTTGAACGGTATGGCCACTAGACCAGTGTTTTAATACATTAGGACGAACGGATGAACATGCCGACAGATGTCGAACAATCACTTTTTCGGTATCTATGGGCCATGAAATGTGTAAACCTGTTGAAATCTTGAATTCGATTTTTTTTTCACGATCATCGTACTTTCTTCTTTCCTTTCGTCACTTAAAAGTAAACATTTTTCAAAGTTATTATGCATATACACCGTAATATATGAAACCAAGCACACACCAGTGTTAATGTGGTTGCAGGCAATTCAGGCGCAAACCAACAAGCTTGCTTGTGAATAATACAAGCGCTTTCATGACATGTTTGCTGCCATAAATCTTGGCTCTTTGATACGAAATTTCTTATTTTATTGTAAAATTACAGGCACAGTGTTTGTTGTGAAGTGATACTATGATATCTAATACTTCTAGTTAAAACCTAACCATTTACAGTAAACGATACAATGAGTAACATGTGAGAAAGAGTAGTGATCTGTCCAATTTCCCATTCAGAAAAAATTAAGACTGGCACCAGAAAATGTCGATGATTGGTTGGTTGATTTGAAATTTAACGTCCCTTTTCGGTCTCATCGAATCTATATGAGACGTTGACATATATAACTAAATGCGGGGTCCGAGTTACATGAGCTCCGCCTTAACAAACTAACAAACAAATAATCGAAGGTGATTTTGTGGAAGTTACGATATACTTCTCCATGCTGATACGTATGAGCATAAACATAATTTTATCTCTATTTCTCTTTCTAAAGGAATTGAATATAGTGGCCTTTCTTAAGCAAGTGGACAATGCGCCTGTATGGTATCCACATGGCCACAATATTATATTCTTGATTGGGGATAACTGTTTCTGATACGTGCTCGAAGCTTAAAGCTGTGTTTCTCTTATCATATAGATTCGCTGCTGAAAAGGGAATCTGAACACCAATCAATTAACTTATAAAGAAAACTTTATAATTACACACTTCTGTAACTATAAAAGGATGAAAAACCGGAAGTCTGTTTTAGTATCCTGGCAACAATGCTTACTGTTTTAACACAAACCATTCTCAGGCTCTGTTTGTATGACTTGAGAATAAACAAAAGATTTCTGATCTGCAAAGATTACGAGAGTGCGTTGTGCTGTAAGCAATATGTAGATTAGGTTGTCACAGTTCAAGTAATTGAGAACGGAAGTTATTTATTCATGTGTTATGATCGCTGCTGATAGTACGAAACAAATGCCAGAAAGTCAACATACAACAATATTTTGTCGTTGTTTACCTTACTTATGCATTACACTACGCAGATAAGAGATAAATTATCAAGATTATCTCACATTAACTTAATTATTTTTCTCAAAAATTACAGTATCAGATCAGGACGTATCTACGACTATTATTTTAGGTAGTCAACTCTCTGCTCTCGTCCATAGGCAGTGTTGCCAAAACTCCAAAACGAGATTTTCTTTTTAGAGGTATATATACTACTAGTGTACTGCTACTTATTTCTGTTACTGTTTTACGTGTATATGAAACAACGAATATAAACACTTTTTATATATAACGAACACTTATAATATTAGAAATGAAAGTAGAAAAAGTAATGACAACCATATTTAAATAAGCAGTAACTGGGTTCTACAGATTGTCTTTTTTCAGCTTTTGGTCCATTGAAACTATTGAGGAGGACATGAAAACTATAGCATATATAGTAATTTTAGCGAATTTGAGCGAAACATATTTTCCATAAGTTTATGTGTTTGTAGTCAAAATTGCATTAATCACGCATTTTGACAGCCCGTAGCAGAAAAAAAACTATCGGTTTCTGAGGGCAATCCCATTAATCAAGCCTTTGAAAACTACCTGTATTGATTTTAGTGAATTTGATTAAGACACATTCTCCATAATAGGTAATGGAGCGGCAATCAATTTCCTTCATTAAAGAAATCTTGTCAATATTTCCGGCGTTACTATGACATTAATTTATTTATCACAGTTCGTGTTTTATTACACTTACTGTATTTCAAGACATATCAATATAAATGTTGCACTTTATTGACGTCATCCTTACACTCCAACTCAGATATGCTTACTATCAGTGGTGCGGATTTCTGAATAACTTTGGGAAAAGACGTTCAACTATGTAAGTTTCATTGTCTGGTATCCAATCAAAAATGTCCAGATCCTAAGGTGAGCCAAGGAAACTTTGGGAAGGTCTCTTCACCCTCCGAGATTGGCACCTATGACTATACTTTATATAATTTCAAGTAATACAGTATTATATTTGTATTGCTGTGTGGTCTAGCTATTCAAGTATATTCATTAATATGCTAGTACAGTTCCTTAACAATTCATGCTAATTCAGTATAAAATGACACCAAAATACGAGGGTTTGTGATATAGATATCTTATAAATAATGAAGCTTCCAGGTTAGCTTTCGTAAATATAAATGTTTCCATGAAAATTTATGGACAGAGAATGCGTATATTTTAAATCATTGTTGGTTTAAAATAATGATTGTGCAGTGTTTTGAATAATACATATCTACTGTAAGTAAAGCATGCTCTGGTTAAAATAACAGTAGAGTCATACTATACTTTGAAATTTCCTTACAATATGATAAATTGTCCCTACAAAGGAAAATTCAGTTAGCGACACTAGAAGTTGCATGTATTGATACATAACTGTAACTCGGTCACAAAAAATTTAGGAAACAAAGAAGAGATGCCTCAGTTTGCAACAGTCATATCAACGGACACATGTATAAATCTTCTAAACAAGAGGCTGGTGATGTTCATTTTATTTTCAATATGATTGTCTAGACGAAAATATATTTACTTTCTACTAAATATACCAATCACATATTATGATGTGGCAAAATATTTATACATGTATTTGAGAAATAATATACTAGCAACCAGAGAATGTTTGTTCATATCACGGGAAGGAGACGGCTTGTGGAAAATATTTGAAAGTCGTATACAATATGCTTATGGTGTCAAATACTTCTCAATGCAAGTTTGATTCCACTGAATTCTAGCAACTACAGGCCAATAACTCTTGTCAATACATTCTCGAAGATATTTGAACTAATTGTATATACACACATACACTCCACTGTACAACAGGTGTTGCGGTTGCCGATCGTTTTTTGTTTTCAATGTGTCATGTGGACCTTCCTCTTCCGTCAGCAGTAACCTATGAGTGTCGTGGCGTGAAAGTGGTGCGGTAAAATGGGGGACCTGACAGACTTCCAAAGAGGCATGATCGTTGGTGCCCATCTGATTGGAGCTTCAGTGGCAACAGTGGCGAACATTGTCGGAGTATCGAAAAGGCACTGTGTCCGATGTCACGAGGGCATACACAATTCATGGGCGAACGACGTCTGCAAAGCACAACAGTGGTCGAAGAACAATCCTGTCAGATAGGAACCGGAGGGCATTAAAACGGATTGTAGCAGCTAAAAAGAAGACAACTGCAATGAAAATTACGTCTGAACTCAATTTCAGCCTACAGAACCCGGTTTCATCGAAAACACTGCGACGGGAACTTCATAAAATGAAAATTCATGCCAGGACAGCTATCGCCAAACCCCTGGTCACAGCAGTAAATGCGAAGAGGCGTATCCAGTGGTGAAAGGACCACAAGGCGTGAACTCATGCGCAGTGGAAACACGTAATGTGGTCCGAGAATCGACCTTCACCTTGTTTCCAACAACCGGTTGTGTTTACGTATGGAGAACACTGTCGCAGGCCTATGATACAGACTGTATGCTCCCAACTGTAAAGCACAGGGGTAGTTTTCTTACAGTATGGGCAGTGATATGGCAGTTTTCTGCAGGTCCAATCATAGCCCTGCATGGAATGATGAACGCTAAGGCGTATGAGGCAATTTTGGAGGCCAGGTTCTACCCATTGCCCAAATATTGTTCCCTGATGATGATGGCATCTACCAAGATGATTTGGCACCCTGTCACGCTGCAAAAACGGTGAAATCATGGTTTCTGGAGCATGACCAGGAGCTATCAAACCTCCCCTGGGTCCCACAATCACCAGATCTGAACATCATTGAGCCATTGTAGTCTGAGTTAGAAAGGCATGTTCGGTCTCAATATCCTCCACCATCATCCCTTAAGGAACTGGAGTATGTTTTGGAGGAACAATGGTACAAAATTACACACACCACGATTCAGGAACTGTATATGTCCATTCCACGTCGGATCTAAGCTGTTTTGGAGGCAAAAGGAGGCCCCACACCATACGAGGTATGATTTTCACAGTTTTGCAAACATTCGTTTTGATATATATATATAAGTGTGTGTGTGTGTGTCAATATTTTGTAAAATCGTTTCTTATACTCGAAATCGGAAGATTTTCTCCGTTTCATGGAAATTGTTACTCCAAACTGAACTTCGCAAAAATTAACTTTGTCTTTTTACTCAGTCCCGTAGCCAAATTTTCTTGTGTGAGATATTCATATTGTGTATGTCAAAATATATACTATTGAAATTTCATGGCTGTATGCTGAATGTTTTAAATAAACATAATAATAATAATGTAAAACTTTTTAACAAACCTATGTACGCCTTGGAGTATAATTACTGAAAACTCCATCTTAGAAAATTTCAACTACCTGGACGAAGAATAGCTTTATCCGTCATAATAATTAAATACGTTACACTTTCTTGATATTTATCCTAGCAAGGGAGGGAAACAGTTGGGGTTGCAGTTATTTTAGTAAGACGTCTATGCTTTGGAATCTCTTAACGTTAGAGACATGGAGTTTGGAATTTGTCTTTTTCATTTAAAATAATTAAACCTATATTTCAACGTTTCTTAAATGACCTAGAATGGAATAAATAAAAGTAGGAGATGCTTTCTTAAGATGCCTGACCTAGAATGCCAGAAATAGGTGTGCAGGTGATTTCTTAAAATCCTAATACGAGACGTTCGATTTTTTTTTTTTTTTTTTTTTTTTTTTGTAAGACCTGAAGTTCAGATGAATTTTATATAGAAAGGAATGAAGAACGCAAAATATTGTCGATAGTAACACGTGGGGGTATTTGATAGTACCATATAACAAAGGATGTCCCGTAAAGAACGAACTTTTGAAATGTCTGCCATTTCTGTTCTAGTAAGTTGGCAGCACTGAACGTTACACGATTTTCATCTGTTGTCTTTGTGGTTAATAGTCACGGAGCGCCGAATAGAGCATGATTGTCATATGTTTTCTATACGGTTAGGAATGGAGCGCTTACCACATTTATAATAAGTTTTCACTATGATAGAACGCTGTTCCAGCGTGAAGCGCTCCATTCCTAACCGTGTTGAAAACAGGTGACAATAATGCGCTATTCGGCGCTACGTGATTACTAACTACAAAGACAACAGATGAAAATTGTGTAACGTTCAGAGCTAGCAAGTTACAGAACAGAAATGGTAGGTATTTCAAAAGTTGCATTTTTTATGAAATACCCAGTGGCGAAGCGTAATCCCACAAGCCCGATAAACTAATATTTTCATTTAGCTCCACTCAAATGTTTTGAAGTGCAGTTCATATTTTCTTCTGTCTGTAATTTGCAGGGGGGAGATAGGGGAATTTTCTCCTTAATTGCTGTTTTCATTTCCTGCATATTTCAAAATAGAGGGAGAAGAAAAGGAAGTACATTCTTACAGTTAGCTGTCAAATTTCTTGGATGGATGTAGGGTTTTAGATTTCTGTCTTTCGGCATCTGTAGACATTTAGCCCGTCACGTTTGAGGGATGACGTCCCTCGGCGAGTACACTATCCAGGAAAAGGGAAGGAAGAAAGCGCCCTGGGATCTATAAGTTAGGTCCACCCAGGCATTTGCCTGGTGTGAATGAGGAAAACCCAGAAAAACTTATTTCGACCGAGTGCCCCAATCGGAAATCGAACCCGGGACTGCTCGCACCGAAGGCGAGAGCGTTAGTGACTACGCCACGTGGATGACAAATTTCTTGGATAACCGTTTGTTACTTGCATCTCACTATTTAAAAATAAGTACAATACTGTATTTAATTAATGCGTCACGTGATAATGACTTTACTAGAAATGTTAATGCTCAGAAGGAACTTCGTCGCTTCAGAGCTTACACTCACCGAAATGTTATCGCACTTTTTTTTATTGTTTTACGTAAATATATTGCAGAATTTTCACATTTCCAGGATTAAAGTTAGCAAAACCCCTCTCGAAACAAGCGAAATCTCCCGGAACAAAATCGTAAATACCTCACTGATTCTATGAAATGGAAAACTCAACTAAATATTATTATTTTATCCTGTACGGTAGCGTTTCGTAAATTTATACATATGTTTAATGTATCATATTTTACAAACTTGTATTTTACAAACTATTATGAACCAGGCACCACATAGTAAAAAAAAAAAAAGTTATTCTGAATAACTCCTGAGAGTATATACCTAAATTAAACAAGTTATCACTAGTAGAAATACATAAAGAAGTCATTTAGTAACATATTGTCATTGAAAGATGCCTTCAACGCTAAAAATAAACTCCCAGAGGCGAGCCTTTGAACCGTCCCAAGAATGCGTGCAATCCCCAGCAATAATAGCTTCGCTTCCTGAGCAGTATAGCCCGCAAACCTGTTTACCAAGCTGGTGAGGCCCAGACGGAAGGGTCTCCAAGTGTTCCAACCTACCGGTACTATTTTTTTACTGGAAAAACCGAAATGTTGAAGTATTGACTTTATTTTATAAGAAATCAAAGATAAAGAAAGTATATGAAAGAAAACAGGGTAGGTCCGGCCTCAGAGCCTCATAGTACGCTTCGCCACTGGAAATACCCTTTACTACTCCCATTAATATAAAAGTGATTGTTAATAATCATCCTGATGACTTAAAATTAAGTTTCTAGCTGACTGATTCAGAAATTTTTAACTAGCAAAATCAGCTTTTATTGTTTCAATTGAAGATGAGGATAATTTAATTGACAGACATGGAAGTAGCATTCAAAAGTGTTTTATATAACAGAAGTTTTCCACCGATTGTGTAGTTTGCAACTTTGGACCTTGACCCCGAACAACTAGTAATGTGTGTAAAGTGTATGTTTTTTGAGAATTTTACATGAGCTTACATATTATTTTATTTGATTTATCATTTAAACAAAAATATTTAAAAAGGATGTGTAAATATAAAAAAAAATGTTTGTGGGTTTAGGGTTGTCTTTTACTCATTCTAAATCCTAACTACTATGATATTATAAGTAATAATTTATTATATTATACTATCTAGGCCAGTGGCGTATTTAGGGGGTGGCTATCGGGCTCAAGCCCCCCCCCGAAATAAATTTGTTATATGCACAACTTCATTAAAATTTGTTGGCACCCAAAAGGAAAAATATAAGTGCTTATTCATGTGTTGCCCATAGCCCCCCAAACAAAATTCTAAATACGCCACTGATCTAGACCTATGTATGTTGCAACAATATGACAACTGAGAATAATGTACTACCATGAGCAAAATAAATGACGCGTCTCTTTATTTTGAAGTTTTTTGAAAATATCTCCGTTTTCTTTATATGTTCGAAATTTCGGAAGGTTTCCCCAGCAGGACAGGTTAATAACAAACCCGTTTTTAATATTTGTGTTAGATATTAGGTTAAAATAAAGAAATTAGAAGCAAAAAAAATTAAATTGACAGAAATCTCGAGAATTACCAACTCTGCTAAAGTGGGAAATTTTCAAGAACACGAGGGAATTCTGCATTTCAACACGAAGCAGCGACATCTATGTCATTAGGAGAAATGTGGATTAAATCTACAAACTAAACTTTTAACGAATATTTCTAGTATGTCTTATTATATGCATTATCTGCAAACTCCAAATATATGAATATATGCTAAGTATTAACATAAAGATAGAGCAAATTGTCGAAATTATCTATGGAAAAGGACGAATTGGTAGGACGATCGTAATGAAATATCGTCTTTACCGGAACAGGCTCAGTTCACGTAAAAAAACAAATAGCTCAGTTAGTTAAAGCAACGAGTCTGTATGCTGAAGGTAGCGGGTTCGATCCCGTGGAAGTGCCGTTATCATTTTTATCACTACACTACGGTTATTTTTTTATTTTTTTATTTGGGAAAGAATCAAATTGTTACGTATGTGTAAAACTCATGACGATACCAAAAAAAGAAAAAATGCTGTTGTCGCACTTGCATTAGCGTCCCTAATTTTGTTTGCAAACAGTTTCGTAATTATTTCCCCTGTGCTCACTGCTCACCATATGCTCGCTGGCGCATAACGAATGTTTCCCAGTAAATGTTAATTCTAATTTGGAGAATTTTATAAAGTTTCACAATATTTCTCACTAGATAGTCTTCTATCTACGTGTTTGGATATTTTGATAACAGATTTCCCTATTAAATGTTTAATTTTCCCTAGACGTTTAATTACGGAAAAGTTTTACAATGTATTTGTATTGAATTGAAATTGTTTTGAATTTACTACATGAGGTAAGTAGACCGAAGGAGGAGAACTCAAGTAATTGATATTCTACGTAAAAGCAACCTATTGTAGAATGATGATGCTTCTTACCTTCAGCACATAATCTTTACGTTAGAGAGTCAGAGAGAGAAAAATCCTGGTTTTTCCTCCTCTATGACCACCCATCTTAAACCTCTACATATCATTGTTCGTCTCACAAAATTTCGGTGCTCCAAAAACATTCAAATAATAATAATAATAATAATAATAATAATAATAATAATAATAATAATAATAATAATAATAATAATAATAATAATAATAATAATAATAATCCTGAATATGCCATCCTTACATAATGTAGGATATCTTAGTTTCCTAGTTTAAATCTTAAATATCTTAGTTTAAAATGCTTTCTTTAGTACTTATTTGAGCAACCATGTAGGAGGGGGTACGACTTTTTATTTTGCCCCTCTCATTTCAGTAGCCTTCCAACAGAAAGTAATTTTTGATAAGCAGGACAGACAAAATGAATAAGAAATATATTTACAGCATCCTCTCCCCTTTCATGATTGGAATATCACGTAATATTTTTTATTCTACGAAAGATGGCCCTCTGCGGTTAGGGGTAGGTAACTAAAAAAATACCTAATATATAGCGCCCCTTGATTGTAATATAACCGCTTCTTTATTTGTACGAGGGAGCCCCTACACAATCAAGGGTGACAAAAAGAATAGGAAGAGTGTCTATTGATTCCAGTGGTGGATCCAGCACGAACTCCTGGGGGAGGGGAGGGGAAGTGAAACATTCTTTTGATGATGTGAAGCTGTCACAAATTACCAGTTAACTAAACTAAACAATAGTGGGGGGAACTGGAACCCAGTCAGTTTAAATTGATGTAAAAGTTTAATTTTTGGATTCATATTAAAGTTTTGGTTTCAAATGAGAATTTCAGTCCAAGTGGTCAATGATCAAATCTCGTGGGGCTCTTCAGTGTAGGCTAATACGGCCCCCTTATGAGAAAAGGCATAATTATTAACATGTTTATAACTTTCGAATTTTTCGTCTATTTTAAAGAAATATTTTGCTTCGTATTAAAGTGTTGGTTCCAAATGACAAACTCAGTCCGAGTGGACAATGATCAAATCTCCGGGGGGGTCTTCAGTATAGGAGGCTACGGCTCTCTTATGGGAAAGGGCAAAAATATGAAAATGCTTATAACTTCCGAATTTTTCGTCTATTTTAAAGAAATTATTGGCTTCATATTAAAGTCTTGGCTTCAAATGACAATTTCAGTCCGTGTGGACAATGATCAAATCTCGGAGGGCTCTTCGGTGTAGGGGCTTCGGCTTCTTTATGGGACAAGATTCACGTAGTTGATATTGCGAAATTGTTTTGTATATATAAGTGGAAACTTGCACCATTTGGTTAATTTTACCTCTTATGTTTTGCAGATTCATATTCCAAGCAATAGTTACTTCGCAGAGCTAAAAGAAGGCACTTACTAGTTTCATTAAAATGAAATGTCTTTTATGAGAGGAGCAGACGAACGAACAGGCACCCAAACGTTGGTTGAGTCGTACGGTTGAAACTCGTTAAGCTCGCTTCAATTATTATTATTATTATTATTATTATTATTATTATTATTATTATTATTATTATTATTATTATTATTATTATTATTATTATTAATAATAATAATAATAAAGCATTGCAGGGACCTTTGGTGCAGGGGGTCCTTGGCTCGATTCCACTTCGTGCCAAGTGAAATTTGAGGTGGACAAATACCATGTGCATGGGTATGTGTTTCCTTGAGATTTTCCATTTTCCTCCCACTTTCTTCATTTCACCATTTCATTCATCATCATTCTCCCTTAGCGTAGATGCATAATCGTCCAACGTTAAACTAGATATTGCAATTTCAATAATAATAATAATAATAAAAATTAATTCAACTGAAAGGACTGTAATTTATGTGGACAGCAATTATCATAAATATGCAACCATTATAAAAACAATGCTTTGAGTAGAAAGATAATCCTTCCCAAGTGTTAACGAATGCGCACGAGATAAGACATGTCTCGAGAAAGAGACAAGACGCGTTTTGTGACATCCAAGATAATACGAAGCAAATGTTTTGGACACGAGATAGCTTGTAAAATGTCCCGGCTTGTCTGGAATGTCTCGAAAACAAAAGTCTAAGTTTTAAAATTATCTTTCAAGATCTATTCTCTCAGAAGTAGTTCTCTGCCTTAAAATTAATAACGACATTTGTGATTTAAAAAAAGATAAACAATGCCTAAAGTTAATAGTTAACTTTTCGAAAAGAAGCTTCATTAAGGGTGAACCTGAAAGATGTCCACAAACTTCGGGAGGTGATTCGTGACATCAAAAGGAGACAAATGGTCCTCTTGCAGTTTTCGAATTCAGCTTCGTTGTCGAGATACAGGGTTGCCAACTGGTCGTGTTTGAGAAACTCACTGAGAATAAATTCAAGTCCAAGAATAAACTACTACTCATATATTTTTCAGGTCAATTGACTTATACCATGTTGTAAGGTCAAATATTTATTTATGAAGTGTGTACAAAATTCGCCAGGGTCTTTTCTGAGAAAATCGTCGAGAAAAAGTCACCTCCAAGAATAAACTACCCCTTGTAAATTTTTCTAAGAGAAATATCTGATACTGCAATATAGGGTTGTTAATTAAATATTGATTAATGAAAAATAAACAAAAGTTCCAACCTACCGGTACTATTTTTTTACTGGAAAAACCGAAATGTTGAAGTATTGACTTTATTTTATAAGAAATCAAAGATAAAGAAAGTATATGAAAGAAAACAGGGTAGGTCCGGCCTCAGAGCCTCATAGTACGCTTCGCCACTGGAAATACCCTTTACTACTCCCATTAATATAAAAGTGATTGTTAATAATCATCCTGATGACTTAAAATTAAGTTTCTAGCTGACTGATTCAGAAATTTTTAACTAGCAAAATCAGCTTTTATTGTTTCAATTGAAGATGAGGATAATTTAATTGACAGACATGGAAGTAGCATTCAAAAGTGTTTTATATAACAGAAGTTTTCCACCGATTGTGTAGTTTGCAACTTTGGACCTTGACCCCGAACAACTAGTAATGTGTGTAAAGTGTATGTTTTTTGAGAATTTTACATGAGCTTACATATTATTTTATTTGATTTATCATTTAAACAAAAATATTTAAAAAGGATGTGTAAATATAAAAAAAATGTTTGTGGGTTTAGGGTTGTCTTTTACTCATTCTAAATCCTAACTACTATGATATTATAAGTAATAATTTATTATATTATACTATCTAGGCCAGTGGCGTATTTAGGGGGTGGCTATCGGGCTCAAGCCCCCCCCGAAATAAATTTGTTATATGCACAACTTCATTAAAATTTGTTGGCACCCAAAAGGAAAAATATAAGTGCTTATTCATGTGTTGCCCATAGCCCCCCAAACAAAATTCTAAATACGCCACTGATCTAGACCTATGTATGTTGCAACAATATGACAACTGAGAATAATGTACTACCATGAGCAAAATAAATGACGCGTCTCTTTATTTTGAAGTTTTTTGAAAATATCTCCGTTTTCTTTATATGTTCGAAATTTCGGAAGGTTTCCCCAGCAGGACAGGTTAATAACAAACCCGTTTTTAATATTTGTGTTAGATATTAGGTTAAAATAAAGAAATTAGAAGCAAAAAAAATTAAATTGACAGAAATCTCGAGAATTACCAACTCTGCTAAAGTGGGAAATTTTCAAGAACACGAGGGAATTCTGCATTTCAACACGAAGCAGCGACATCTATGTCATTAGGAGAAATGTGGATTAAATCTACAAACTAAACTTTTAACGAATATTTCTAGTATGTCTTATTATATGCATTATCTGCAAACTCCAAATATATGAATATATGCTAAGTATTAACATAAAGATAGAGCAAATTGTCGAAATTATCTATGGAAAAGGACGAATTGGTAGGACGATCGTAATGAAATATCGTCTTTACCGGAACAGGCTCAGTTCACGTAAAAAAACAAATAGCTCAGTTAGTTAAAGCAACGAGTCTGTATGCTGAAGGTAGCGGGTTCGATCCCGTGGAAGTGCCGTTATCATTTTTATCACTACACTACGGTTATTTTTTTATTTTTTTATTTGGGAAAGAATCAAATTGTTACGTATGTGTAAAACTCATGACGATACCAAAAAAAGAAAAAATGCTGTTGTCGCACTTGCATTAGCGTCCCTAATTTTGTTTGCAAACAGTTTCGTAATTATTTCCCCTGTGCTCACTGCTCACCATATGCTCGCTGGCGCATAACGAATGTTTCCCAGTAAATGTTAATTCTAATTTGGAGAATTTTATAAAGTTTCACAATATTTCTCACTAGATAGTCTTCTATCTACGTGTTTGGATATTTTGATAACAGATTTCCCTATTAAATGTTTAATTTTCCCTAGACGTTTAATTACGGAAAAGTTTTACAATGTATTTGTATTGAATTGAAATTGTTTTGAATTTACTACATGAGGTAAGTAGACCGAAGGAGGAGAACTCAAGTAATTGATATTCTACGTAAAAGCAACCTATTGTAGAATGATGATGCTTCTTACCTTCAGCACATAATCTTTACGTTAGAGAGTCAGAGAGAGAAAAATCCTGGTTTTTCCTCCTCTATGACCACCCATCTTAAACCTCTACATATCATTGTTCGTCTCACAAAATTTCGGTGCTCCAAAAACATTCAAATAATAATAATAATAATAATAATAATAATAATAATAATAATAATAATAATAATAATAATAATAATAATAATAATAATAATAATAATAATCCTGAATATGCCATCCTTACATAATGTAGGATATCTTAGTTTCCTAGTTTAAATCTTAAATATCTTAGTTTAAAATGCTTTCTTTAGTACTTATTTGAGCAACCATGTAGGAGGGGGTACGACTTTTTATTTTGCCCCTCTCATTTCAGTAGCCTTCCAACAGAAAGTAATTTTTGATAAGCAGGACAGACAAAATGAATAAGAAATATATTTACAGCATCCTCTCCCCTTTCATGATTGGAATATCACGTAATATTTTTTATTCTACGAAAGATGGCCCTCTGCGGTTAGGGGTAGGTAACTAAAAAAATACCTAATATATAGCGCCCCTTGATTGTAATATAACCGCTTCTTTATTTGTACGAGGGAGCCCCTACACAATCAAGGGTGACAAAAAGAATAGGAAGAGTGTCTATTGATTCCAGTGGTGGATCCAGCACGAACTCCTGGGGGAGGGGAGGGGAAGTGAAACATTCTTTTGATGATGTGAAGCTGTCACAAATTACCAGTTAACTAAACTAAACAATAGTGGGGGGAACTGGAACCCAGTCAGTTTAAATTGATGTAAAAGTTTAATTTTTGGATTCATATTAAAGTTTTGGTTTCAAATGAGAATTTCAGTCCAAGTGGTCAATGATCAAATCTCGTGGGGCTCTTCAGTGTAGGCTAATACGGCCCCCTTATGAGAAAAGGCATAATTATTAACATGTTTATAACTTTCGAATTTTTCGTCTATTTTAAAGAAATATTTTGCTTCGTATTAAAGTGTTGGTTCCAAATGACAAACTCAGTCCGAGTGGACAATGATCAAATCTCCGGGGGGGTCTTCAGTATAGGAGGCTACGGCTCCCTTATGGGAAAGGGCAAAAATATGAAAATGCTTATAACTTCCGAATTTTTCGTCTATTTTAAAGAAATTATTGGCTTCATATTAAAGTCTTGGCTTCAAATGACAATTTCAGTCCGTGTGGACAATGATCAAATCTCGGAGGGCTCTTCGGTGTAGGGGCTTCGGCTTCTTTATGGGACAAGATTCACGTAGTTGATATTGCGAAATTGTTTTGTATATATAAGTGGAAACTTGCACCATTTGGTTAATTTTACCTCTTATGTTTTGCAGATTCATATTCCAAGCAATAGTTACTTCGCAGAGCTAAAAGAAGGCACTTACTAGTTTCATTAAAATGAAATGTCTTTTATGAGAGGAGCAGACGAACGAACAGGCACCCAAACGTTGGTTGAGTCGTACGGTTGAAACTCGTTAAGCTCGCTTCAATTATTATTATTATTATTATTATTATTATTATTATTATTATTATTATTATTATTATTATTATTATTATTAATAATAATAATAATAATAAAGCATTGCAGGGACCTTTGGTGCAGGGGGTCCTTGGCTCGATTCCACTTCGTGCCAAGTGAAATTTGAGGTGGACAAATACCATGTGCATGGGTATGTGTTTCCTTGAGATTTTCCATTTTCCTCCCACTTTCTTCATTTCACCATTTCATTCATCATCATTCTCCCTTAGCGTAGATGCATAATCGTCCAACGTTAAACTAGATATTGCAATTTCAATAATAATAATAATAATAAAAATTAATTCAACTGAAAGGACTGTAATTTATGTGGACAGCAATTATCATAAATATGCAACCATTATAAAAACAATGCTTTGAGTAGAAAGATAATCCTTCCCAAGTGTTAACGAATGCGCACGAGATAAGACATGTCTCGAGAAAGAGACAAGACGCGTTTTGTGACATCCAAGATAATACGAAGCAAATGTTTTGGACACGAGATAGCTTGTAAAATGTCCCGTCTTGTCTGGAATGTCTCGAAAACAAAAGTCTAAGTTTTAAAATTATCTTTCAAGATCTATTCTCTCAGAAGTAGTTCTCTGCCTTAAAATTAATAACGACATTTGTGATTTAAAAAAGATAAACAATGCCTAAAGTTAATAGTTAACTTTTCGAAAAGAAGCTTCATTAAGGGTGAACCTGAAAGATGTCCACAAACTTCGGGAGGTGATTCGTGACATCAAAAGGAGACAAATGGTCCTCTTGCAGTTTTCGAATTCAGCTTCGTTGTCGAGATACAGGGTTGCCAACTGGCCGTGTTTGAGAAACTCACTGGGAATAAATTCAAGTCCAAGAATAAACTACTACTCATATATTTTTCAGGTCAATTGACTTATACCATGTTGTAAGGTCAAATATTTATTTATGAACTGTGTACAAAATTCGCCAGGGTCTTTTCTGAGAAAATCGTCGAGAAAAGGTCACCTCCAAGAATAAACTACCCCTCGTAAGTTTTTCTGAGATAAATATCTGATACTGCAATATAGGGTTGCTAATTAAATATTGAATAATGAAAAATAAACAAAATTGTTAAAACCATTTTTGAGAAAATAGCGTTTTTCGATTTTCGGCTGTTTGTAAACCACACTTATTTTAGGTGGTAGGAAAGAATGGAAAAGCTCCTGTAAGAATACTAAGTAAACCCTAAGTTTAAAATTTGGTGTAGATAAGTTGAACGGTATGGCCTCTAGGCGAGTGCATATAAAAGTGTGCCGAAAGGACGGACCGGAAGGACGGGTGTCGAAAAGTCACATTTTCGGTATGTAGACGCCATGAAACATGTAAATCCGTTGAAATCTGAATTTGATATTATTTTCACAATCACTGTTTTTTCTTCTCTCTTTTGTCGCTCGAAAAAGAAAAGCCTGAGTTTACCACAAAAAACTAGGGAGTTTCTCAAAAAATATTCAATTACAGGGCCACCGCACTAAACTTTTTCAATTCAATTTCTTAACTGTGTTAGGCCGCAGTTGTTACTGAAGTGTGTATTTGGATAATACGAATAAAATTATCGTATTATTCAAATACATCGAATGTCAGATTATCGAATAAAAAACTTCGATTGAAGAAAATCCATACTACAAAACTAACTCACACTTTGAGCACATTTTCATTAGACATATAATAGACCAATTAATGCAATCATTGTTTATGAAATATGAAAAAAATCAAATGAGTCACTTTGGGAAAGTCATTCAAAAAGAACACGTCAGGAGTAACCTACCTCTTGTGAATTGTTTCGAACAATGAGTTAAGATATACTTTTGGTTATTAATGAAATATTTATTTGCGAAATTTGAACAAAATCGCCTGTCGTTCGAGAAAATTGTCGGGGAAAAAACCTTGACCCCAAAAATAAACTATCCGTTGTAATTGTTTTTCATAGAAATGACTTATACTAAAATATAGGGTTATTAATGAAATACTTATTTATGAATTATCAATAAAATTGTCCGAGTAATTTTTGAGAAAATCGTGAGGGAAAAATAACTCCCCGAATAAACTATCTCTTGAGGATTCTTTCAGGGTAAGCGAGTTATTCCATATTACTAGGTTTTTAATAAAATATTTATTTCTGAGTACGAACAAAATTGCTTGACTCATTTTTGAAAAACCCGTGGAGGAAAAACACCCCCAAGAGTAAACTACCCCTCGCATATTTTTTCAGGACAAACGAGTTTTGCCATATTGTTCGGTTATTAACGAAATATTTATTTTTGAAATATGAATAAAGTCTTTTGAGTCGTTTTTGAGAAAATCGCCCAGACAACACTCCACCAAGAATAAACTACCCCTCGCATTTTTTTAGGACAAACGAGTTATGCCATATTGATAAGTTATTAATGAAATCTTTATTTATGAAATATGAACGAAAACATTTGAGTCCATTTTGAGAAAATCACTGAGAAAAAACTCACCCCCTTAGTATAAACTATCCCTTGTAGATTTTTTTCAGATAAATGCCTTATACCACAAAATAGGGTTGCTAATTAAATATTGATTGATAAAAAAAGAAAGAAAACAAGATCATTAGAGCCAGTTATGAGAAAATATCTTTTTTTTTTATTTTCATCGTACAGGAAACTACCCTTGTTTTGGGAGTAGGAGGGAAATAAAAAAAAACTATAGGAAATACTATGAAAATCTTAAACTAAAATTTGGTGCAGATAAGTTGAACATACCGTAAATTTTTCAACTAATTTACGGTATGTTCAAGTATGGCTTCTAGGCGAGGTATGGCTTCTAGGCGAGTGCACAGAAAAGTGTAGCGAACGGACGGACGAACTGATGGACATGTATCGAAAAATAACTTTTTCGGTGTTAGGGGCTATAATACGTGTAAATTCGTTGAAATCTCAAATTTGATTTTTTTTTCGAACACCATACTTTCTTCTCTCATTTGTCACTTCAAAGTAAAAGGAACTCAGAACTACAGATAAAAGACACCTACTTTTACACATAGACATTTATTGATTTAAAACTGTTTTAGTTTGTGTCATTTCACTTCCAATTGAAAGGTTTTAAAATGATTAACGGCATACCAATGACGAGACGGAAGTTTTCAGGAAGTAAATGCATTCAGAAGTCTAGACTGCATTACAGCCTGTTTTTATTTCTGCAATCGTTAACAGCTGTAATTTCGTCCAAACGCTACATGAAATAATTTTTGGTTGACGTCATTGTATTACTATTTTAGTATTGTTCTCTTCAGACTTGGTTGAAGTTTTGTCTTAACGGTTATACATTTTTTCTTTCTTATTTCATCGTTACACATAAGAACAAAATGTTATGGCGAGTGGATAGATTCGAACCTACGAACATTGAGTTTATATTCTTCCAACACTTTACCAATGGACCAAGCTTTGTCTTCACGTTAACGCCCGGTTACAGGGTTTACTACGATTTAAATAAAATGGCTGGCTGTTAGAATTCCCTGCTCACATATTTCGATAAATAATTTTCATTGCTTCACAATATTGGCAGTGGACAAAAGTTAGCCCGTGTTGAAGCTTTTTGCTCCTAATTTAGTTATTTTACTTATTTAAGGAATATATTGAAAATTGTCAGCAGGCACGTATGCAGTAATTTATTTCGGGAGAAGTCCGACTTCAATATTAGGATAAATTATAATAAAATTTAAAAGATAATCCTTAAATTTAGGCTAAATTTACAGAGAAGTTAGGATTTCAGAGGGGAGTCCGGACCACCTGGACCCACCCCTAAATGCGTCCTTGTTTGTCAGTAACGTTTCCTCATTTTGAAACCCTCAAAAACTTCGGATATATAAAGGAAAACGAGTTATTTTCGATAAAATATCACTTCAGAAGACGCGACAGTTTTATTGCACATGGTGGTGTCCCAAGTTCACAAGGGCAAGAATTCATTAATTTTGATTCTCTGTCATTGTGCTCTATCGAAAGGTTAGGTTTGTAACATATTACTCCTACGAACAAGCATGACTGGCAGATAGGAATACTGAACACAACTCCTGAGAAATGCATGCTGAACTTACGTTTACAGCTACGCTTTGGTGATTTGCCCTCAAGGTCAATCGAGTGGTAATTCAGTTCCGTCCCTGTTCTTAAGCCATGTTCGTATTACTTCAAACAGTTTTGATAATGAAAAGCATGCCTCTTAATATAACAGACTTCTTTCGCGTAAGAAATCGAAACTCAGTTGGTCAGAGCAACTAGTCTGTAAGAATTAGGTTGTTAGTTAGTTAGGAGCCCAGTACGAGTAAGGGTTTTTATTACTATTGTTTTTATCTTTTTTATGTGAGGAAAGATCAAATTGTGACATCGCGATATCAAATGTATTTGATTAGGTAGCTTTGTCTTAGCTAAACTTTAAACATCAGTAACCGTCGAAATTATTTCACCAACTGATCACTTACTGAACATTTCAAACACATCAAACCAGTGGCATAACATGAAGGTTAACCTCTCCTCCGCAGTCCTTAGTTATGCGTCCGTACTTTCAAGGGCGGACTAAGGGCCGGGCGACTGCCCGGTGCGCCAGAGAAAGAGGGGCACCAAAACGAGCCTCAAAAAGTAAATTTTATAATGTGCTTTCTACTGACGTTTTTGGTTTATATTCTTGTAAAGTAGTGGCAATTATATGATCTTTTTCCATTTCACTATGGAAGAAGAGAGTTTCATAGTACTAAGGGGGCTGTATCGAAAAATTGAGAGATGGCATGTAGAATAAAGAGTGCCGGGAATTAAGTATTGTTTGTTTGTTTGCTTGAGTTTAGCGTTCCACGGTTATGCCTTAATGGGCAAGGGAGATGTGGATACTAATTATAGTGGAATCCGAACCACTTTTATCGTTCAACAGTAATCCACCAGGAATTGGACCCGGTACCACAGAAGGCAGGCGTGCTAGCCACTAGACCAGGGGGGTGGAATTGGTATTGTTTATAGCGGGCCATATTCTTTGTGAACTTTTCCTAGGTAATGGATTTCTTTTTGAAAATGGGTTTAAAACAGGGGCGTCATTTAGGGAGGGCAGGGAGGGGCATTTGCCCCCCGTGAGTTTGAGATATATATAGATTTTATCATTAGAATAGTAGTAAATCAGTGAAATTTTACTTATATCGAGAGGTCTTGCCCCCCCCCCCCCAAAGCAAAATCTGACATGACGCTCCTGGTTTAAACTATTAAAAACACTATGATAAAATGTAAAATATAGGCTACTACTAGGGGAAGGGCGCCAAAAAGTCACTTTGCCCGTGTGAAAATTTGGCCTACTCCGCCGCTGCGTACTTTCTGTATATTTTTTGGCCTTGCAGCTTGTGCGGTCCCCACGCCACATTGTTGCGGGGGCGCTATTTACGCCTACCCTTCGAACGTAATTCAATAACTGTTTAAGAAATTCTACCATCAGCGTGAAAACGGGAATATATTTTTCTAATAGTCCCATAGAACTTTCACTCAGAATGCCAGATGCAATTTTTCAGAGTGGGCTCTGGCTAAGTAGAAGGAAGATCTGTTTCCTAAGTAAGTTCCTTTCAGAAAGTTTGCTATTTCTTTAACAGTGATGTAAATAAATATACTTATCGTTATTAGCTCGACACCAAACCATCCTGGACAAATCCCTCTAGAACAATGATCGGCAAAGTTATTCTGCATAATTTTATAAGCGACTCAAGGGTGAAACACTTGTTAACGAAAGCAATGTTGTGTATATACTGCCTTGTTTCTGACAAAATATAAAGTCTTTTGTAATCTTTAGATACTTTTCCTATTCTTTTTGTCACCCTTGGTTGTGTAAGGAAGCCTCGAACAAATAAAGAAGAGGTAATATTACAGATAAGGGGCGCTATAAATATATTAGGTATTTCTTTTGTTACCTAACCATAACGGCCTAGGGTCGTCTTCAGTAGAATAAAAAATGCTACGTGATATTACATTCACGAAGGAGGAAAGGATGCTCTAAATATATTTCTTATTCATTTTGTCTGCCCTGCTTCTCAGAAATTATATACCTTCTGTTGGAGGGTGTTGAAAAGAGAGGAGTGGAAATAAAACGTCGTGCCCCCTCATACATTTTAAATTTTGTGACGTGGTTGCTCAAATTATTACTAAAGAAAGCACTTTAAACTAAAATGTGTAAAGTTACAACATTATGTAAGGGTAGCATATTCATTAATAATAATAATAATAATAATAATAATAATAATAATAATAATAATAATAATAATAATAATAATAATAATAATAATAATAATAATAATAAATATAAATGTCTTTGGAGAGCCGAAATTATGTGAGACGAACAATGATATGTAGAGGTTTAAGATGGGTGGTCCTAGAGGAGGAAAAACCAGGATTTTTCTCTCTCTGACTCTCTAACGTTAAGATTATGTGCTGAAGGTAAGAAGCATCATCATTCTACAATAGGTTGCTTTTACGTAGAATATCTATTACTTGAGCTCCCCTCCTTCGGGCAACTTTGCTTATGTAGTAAATTCAAAACAATTTCAATTTAAGACAAATATTTATAGAGAAAATTAAACATTTAATAGGGAAATCTGTTATCAAAATATCCAAACACGTAGATAGAAGACTATGTAGTGAGAAACATTGTGAAACTATAAAATTCTCCAAATTAGAATTAACATTTACTGGAAAACATTCGTTATGCATCAGTGAGCACAGGGGAAATAATTACGAATCTGTTTGCAAATGCGACGATATTTTCTTTTTTTTTTTTTTTGTATCGTCATGAGTTTTACACATATGTTACAATTTGATTCTTTCCCAAATAAAAAATAAATAAAATAACCTTAGTGATAAAAATGTCAACAGTACTTCCACGGAATTCGAACCGTCTACCTTCGGTATACAAACTCGTTGCTTTATCTAACTGAGCTATTTGCTCTCTTACGTAAGCTGACCCTGTTCTACAGTAAAGACGATTTTTCATTACGATTGGGCTAACAATTCGTCTTTTTCCATAGGTAATTTCCACTATTTGCACTATCTATACGTTAATACTTAGCATAGATTCATATATTTGGAGTTCGCTAATAATGCATATAATAAGACACTAGAAATATTTCGTTAAAATTTTCGTTTGTAGATCTAATCCACGCTTCTCTCAATGACATAGATGTCGCTGCTTCGTGTTGAACTGCAGAATTCCCTCGCGTTCTTGAAAATTTCCCACTTTAGCAGAGTTGGTAATTCTCGAGATTTCTGTCGATTTAATGTTTTTTGCTTCTAATTTCTTTATTTTAAGCTAATATCTAACACAAATATTAAAAACGGGTTTGTTATTAACCTGTCCTGCTGGGGAAACCTTCCGAAATTTCGAACATATAAAGAAAACGGAGATATTTTCAAAAAACTTCAAAATAAAGAGACGCGTCATTTATTTTGCTCATGGTAGTACATAATAAGTACAATTATATCTGAAGAAATAATTTATAATGTGTAAAATACATAAGAAGATACTTAATATCAAGGAACCTAAGGAATTCCAGAATGTTCTACAGAAATAATACAGTAACAAACAACACGAGGATAATTTTACATTTATGACCTATTGAAGTTTAAGTATGGTATTAGTAGGATATATTTGTTAGCCTTTAAATGGCAAAATTCCCTGTAAATCCCAATACAAATACTAGCCTGGGTAATAAGTATTATGTATACTGTAGAAAAATTTGGGTGGTTATTTAAGTAGCCACTGCCCATCCAGGCATGCTGCAAGAACTTATGAAAGAGTGGGTGGTTAGAAATATAACCACTATCACCTAAAGAAGCGTTTCCCAACCTTTTTCAACTTGGGAACACTACGGGTGTTACTTGGATTTTCGCGGCACATTTATAGATATTACTTGTAAATATAAAACACAGTGGTATTTTTTCTGTGATTATTGATCTCTTTCTCACAGAGAAGCTCGAACACTGTTTTTTCCCCGTAGTAAAGCATTATGCTTATTTTTCATTCTAATTTAAAAATAGAAAACAATTGCAATAAAATATTGGACTCAAGTTTTTTTTTAAAAAAAAAAATATGCTTTCTTTTCAAAAAACTGTATCCAACCTTTTACTAAGAAGGAAGATCACTAAATAACGAACGAACAAACAAATCTCTTTTACTTTTAAAACATAAATGTAGGTAATTTGTCGAAAGGATTGAATGATATTTTAAATTTTCAAGTTGCGAAATAGTCTGCAACAATAAAGAAGCAATAATGGTCATCACAATGACTTCAAATACTTTTTTCAACATTAGAAATGTACAGAACAGTAACACGGTATGAAACTTAAAATTGTAGATTCATAGTAGAGATTCATAATAATATGAAATACAAATATACATTTTCCCCTACGTTTTGCAATTTGATTGCTATAAAATTAATAATTTTGTTTCGATTCCTGGCGGCACACCAGCGGTCCATTCACGGCACACCAGTTGGGAAATGCTGACCTAAAGGGTCAAACATAAATACTTACAATTCCAATTACTTGTAAGTGCTAAAGAAAGTATATTTTATGAGAGGCAATATGCAATTAAGTCTTGCCACTTCATAGTCACGTATGAAATATCAAAGTAAACTTTGCTAAAGACAATAAAGACAGTGACATGAACGTATTTTTAAGAATGAATAGGCTTGCATTTATAATAAGGATCAAGAATATATTAATATTTTTGCCTAGATCTTTATGCAACCCGAATTTTTTTAATGTTTTGAGGGTTGCATATTAGTGTTACGCAAAACGTACTTTTATGAATGAAAGGGATATGAATAAGCATCTTTAAATTCATTACTAACCGTATTAACGGATTAACTGCATCAACGAGCTTGTCCAAAATAATCGTTGTAGCTGGCTATTACAGATAACAGAACTGAAAATTCCACTTTCGTTTAAGCATTATGCTATGGAGTAAAATACGGAGGTGCTAACATTACAATCATATAAAGCCGATTAGGGTGATCCTAATAGCAACAAAAGATAGGATATCTTATTAAGACAATATTACAATTTGCATCAGAGATCTGTAATGGACAAGTGAATAAAACTCTTAAGCCATTTTTGGCTGAGAAAAACTGGCATTCGAGTTTATATGCTTTTGTTTGTTTGAACTTTAGCTTCCCTTTCCAGTACCGTGGTTATATGAAACGTGGACCTATAATTTAAGGCGAAACCCGAATAACTGTAATGAGTTCAAATTTTAATAATCTACACCGAGAATCGAACACGAGACCATGTACATAAAAGGCACATGTGCTAATTAACTAGATCAGAGCAGAGGACTCCTATCCTACGGACTCCATAATTAACTATAAGTGTTATGTAGTGTACATCTCATTTAGTTTCTGTTCTGAAAAAGTAAGTTAAGGGCTAAATACAATAGAACTTTTCATCAATACATTTTAATTATTTTGTCATACCAAAATGAAAATTTCACTACGTAATGCAACTTCCTACTACTAGTAGAACTGGAAGATTAAAACATAGGATTTTGGAAATAGAATTTGTGCTTTGTAATAGCCTAATTGAATTAAACAAACCCCTGCAAACATAAGATGATTTTATTATTGTATGTGGTTTAGTCGTATCAAATTCAAAAAGCAACAAATGGTATCCCAGAACTCGTTCGAGCTGAATCCATTAAGCGAATTAAAACATGGTAGATAGCCTTCCACTTAACATTTGGGCTTCACCGTAAGAAGGGTTGTGACAGTGACAAAGAGGCTCGGACACTGATTTCAACTGGCACTCATTTTTACCGGTCACAGGAATCGAACTTTTAACACTGAGTAAAATATTTTCTCATCTCTTCTATTTGTGTTACAACCTTACGTATTATATACGTTTTTGTGTCAATGTGTGTGAGTGTTTGTGAATTGACGCGGCCTCCGACACAAAATTAATGCCTGCTTGCCACGAATATCGACCAAACAAGAAAGATGCATGCCACCGGATGCGAGAAAGTTTGTTTTGCCAAGTCTATAAGAAACGTATGCACATATATATATACTGGGTAGTTACGAGGGAAGTTGCAGTGACGGAGGTCAATAACTGTTTATGTAATTGCTTAGTTTCCGGGATGGAGTGATAATATGGAGTAAGATAAAAGAAATATTCTACTTGATCTTTCGAATAACAATTTTTCGAAATATTGATACACTTCGGGTGTCGTGCACGTGATACCAAGTTCGATTCTCGCTGAGTATACTTTTTTCGTGTAATAACCCTAATAACGGTTCATATTTTATTTTTTATCGCAGTTCTCATCTCGTCTCATATAACCTTCTGCTGAAAAGAGAAGTTAAACCAGTCAATTTGAGTGGCTACTCAACGCCCAGGCCAACTTGATGGAGCTAGAGACTTGACATTTTGAAAGTGCATAGGATTCGTGACACAAGATATTCCTATGGAAGGATCTTTGGAAATTCCATGAGGAAGGGAATAACTAGGGGTGGCAATTATTGTAGTAAAGTGTCCATATCTCCTAGTCTCTAAAGAGTAGACATTAAATTTCGTATATGGACTTTCGATTTAAAATAATTAGACAAGCGTTTTCTGTTTTTTTGAATATTTCTCCTAGGAGGGAAGAAAAAGGACGGGAAGAAAATAGGTGAAGTAACAATTGTTGTAACAGGATGACCATACCTCGAAATCCTTTAAGGTTAGAGACATAATATTTGGTATTTAGACTTTTCATTTAAAATAATTAAAAACGTGTTTAAGCGTTTTATGATATTTTCCCAACACGGGAAGAAGTCAGGAACTAAAAAGGGTGGGGGTAGCAAATAAAATAAGATAGTCATATCTCAATATTCATTAAGGTTGTAGACATGGAATTTGGCTTTTAAACCTTTCATTTAAAATAATTGAAGACGTGTTTCAGCATTTTTAAAAATATTTTCCCAACAAGGGGAGTAGGGGTTGAAATTGTTAAAATAACATGGCCATTTCTCGAAATTCCTTCAGGGGCGCCTGAAGAAACTTTTCTAGGGGGAGGGCATTTCCATGGTTGCTAATTTACGTCTGGTATTTCTGGTGTGTAATATACTTGGTTTGCTATATTACGTACACATTTTCGTGAGCCAAGGGGCCCTACCTCCCTTCCGGCACCTATGCTTAAGGTGCATGCCACCGGTTAAGGTTAAGGTTAGAAGCATTAAGTTGGTATTTAGGCTTTTAATTTAAAATAATTAAAGACATGTTTCGGCGTTTTTAAATGTTTCTCTTCCAAGACTGGAAGAAAAAAAGAGTCGGGCTGTAATTCTTAAAATCAGATTACCGTATTTCGAATCCCTTAAGATTAGAGATATAAGAAGTTCGTATGCCGAGCAAATGTAGAGGCTTGAGTGGGAAGTCCCGAGCTAGCCGATGGCTAACATATAGTGTCTATGTTCACGCTTAACTTCAACATAGCACACTCATATACGGTAAATTTTATCAGAATATAATGATAGTTTTCGGAGCTAGGTCATCAAATATCTCAACGGGTGAAAATGTGAAAATCGTAATTATCCGACTTTAATATGCGTAGGTTCACGTATAACTTCGACATGGGTACGCCGATTTTAATGATGCTTTTCTTGTTTGAAAGGTTATTATATCTGGTGGTTCTGCATAAAATTCATAAGGATCTAACAAAAGTCTTCAAAGCTAGACTACGAAATTCCTCAACGGTTGACAGTGTTCATATCGTAATTGTGTGTATGATTACAAATAACTTCGACAAAGGTGCACAAAATTTCTTTATTTACTTTTTGTTTAAAAGATTATGTTTTCTAAGTGGTTTCATATAAATTTCACAAGGATCTAAGTCTTTGGAGCCTTCGGAGATAGACCACGAAACTTTTCAACTTGTGGCGGTGTTCTTGTCATAGTTAACCGACTTCATTGTGTGCATATTCACACATAACTTGAACACGAATGTACCAATTTTGATTATACTTTTTTATTTTTAATATACTTTCTCACAAATTCTTATAAATTGTTTTTATCAAAATCTGATAAAAGTCTTTGAAATCATATCATGAAACTCAAGCGCTTATAGTGTTAATATTTATATTTTGTCACACATCAGGATGGGAAATCCTGTAGGTTTTCTCTTCGAAAGTAAACATAAAAAGAAAGCGCTGAAACACTTCTTTAATTACTTTAAATGAAAAGTCTAAATACCAAATTCCATGTCTCTAACCTTAACAAATTTCGAGACATGACCAACTCTTTACTTTTAGGATCGCTAAACTGATTGATGACAGGCCCGATAAGATTTAAATCCAAGTTTACGCAAGAAGGAATATGCCCGCTAGTTCGAGAATTGACAGGGCTCTTTATTATACATTTATTTCACTCATATTAACAGGGGCAACGCCATAGGCATTGCCCTTCCTTATTTTTCCATTTCACTCGTTTACTTACCTTCAAAAATTTTGCATCAACCTTACTCTTCCCGGGCGAAGAATAGGTATTTCAGCTAGTATTTAAATAAAAATTCATACAGTAATTGAAAGAAACCGTTAATGCACTAAAGCAGGGTTGTTCAACCTGAGGTGGCAACCCCTTGGGAGTCTCAAGAGAATTTCATGGGGGTCATGAAGATAAGCGGAAGAGGTAAATATAATTAGAATCTAATACCAGAAAATATTTTTAAATATCATTTTGAATTTTGTTCAGATAGGCATATTTTTTATTTTAATACATATTGTTAAGAACAAAAAAATATTATTAGACTTCCAGACTACGCTGTGCATATGTGTCAGAAGTCTTTTAAAACGATTTTGTCCGTTCATTTGTTGACAGGTATCAGACAAGAAACGGCAAAATATATTGAGATGCTGTTTTTTGCAATTGATTCAGTGTTCCAAAAATATGATCCGTGTTCTCTATTAATCTTCTATTCAAACTGGAAGTGGTTCAAATTAGTCATTTCCGATTTCAACGTTTATTGTCATAAAATGGAAACGGTAACATACCCAAAATTGTTTTTTTTTTTTAAAAGAAACTATTTGTGTCTCAAGGCAATGTACCATGACTATCTCGAACACAATCAAAACCGGTTCAATTTAATATTACTTCTGGTTTTAATACTGATGTTCACAGAGCAACAATAGTAAGAGATATCGACATGTGATTTTCTGCAATTGATTCAGCCTCACAAGAATAGGTTCAATCTTCTCCATTAACTCTTAATCCAAACCAGAAGTGATTCCTATTAGACGTTTCCGAATTCAATGTTTATCGCCATAGAACGAAATGGTAACAGATAGCGAGAAACGTTTTTGCAAACAATCCAGTGTCTCAAGGCAATACACCATGACTATCTCAAACACTTTATCAAAACCAGAAGTGGTTGAAACTTACAACTACTTCCGATTTCAATGCTAATATTCATAGAGCAAAAATGGTCAGAAATATCGAAATCTGTTTTTTTTTTTTTTTTTTGCCATTGATTCAGCATCCCAAGAATAGGTCTATTGCCTCCATTAACCAGGTATTCAAAGCGGAAGTTGTTAAAATAAACCATTTCCGGTTTCAACATTTATCGACATAGAATAAAATGGTATTAAGTAGCGATAAGCAGTTTTCTACGAGTGATCCAGGGTGTCAAAGCTACATACCATCATAATCTACAACACTCTACCAAAATGGAAGTGGTTGTTATTTACTACTCCTACGGTTTAAATGCTGATTTTCATAAAGCAAAAACACTAAGATATACAGAAATGAGGTTTCTTTCAATTGACTCAGATTCCCAAGAATTGGTTCCGCTTTCTTTATTAAACCTCTATTCAAACTGGAAATGGTTAAACCGTTGCCCGTTTCAACATTTATCGTCATAGAGAAAAAAAAATGATAATATGTAGCGACAATGGGTTTCTGCAATTGATTCAGGTCATGGGATACCAGGGCTCGATTCCCAATAATAGCACGAGTGATACGTTAAACAGTAGATGTACTAATTGGTGCTGAAAATAAATGATTGAATGAATTACTCATTGCTTACGAAATGATATAAATCGAATGTAGACGACTTGAATTTAAATGCATCGTGAAAATATTATCGTGTCCCCATTCTACAAATTAATAAATACTATGTGTTCCCCAACCCTTTGGCTTGTCTGCAGATTGCTGGACGCGAGCGACATCTCTTGATATCAGATAGGAAGCAGCACAGCTATCGACACCTATTAACCTGACTGTAAAATATTGGGAATTAGCGTGACTGACAAAGAAGGATGGATTACGAATATCTAAATTTTTGCCTAACTTTATGCAACCCGAAACTCGAAAATGTTTTGAGGGTTGCCTATTAGTGTTACTCAGAAGTATTTGCATTATGAATCGGATTATACCTACGTATATATAAGAAATGAAACTAATTCATTTTATTTGCTTAGATTCTTGTAACCGTTTCATATTACGCTATTAAATGTATGTATGTTAATGGATATGGATATGTATAATGAGAACAGACGTAAGGTCATTTTTCTTTCTTTTGCATCAATGAACAATGATGACAAACGAAATAAAGTAGGAATAATGGTTATGAGAGTCTTATTTGGTTATTCGTATTGATTAGCAAATATAAATAAAAACAAATACAAGTACAAACCTTCCTTTGTTCCAAGAACGCAACACGCTATTTAGATGTAAACCCATAATTAAGGATACTGACAATTTGATAGGCGAAAGCAGATAATGCACATTAGAGTCCTTTAAGTTAAGAAGATGAAACTTGGTATATAAACTCAACTGCTTTCCCGTAATAATGAGACAGACAACATAAATTTCAGCGTAGCATGAAAAATTATAAAAAATCCTCCCTTTCCCCTTAAAAAACGAAATTTTCGAAAATGCTGGAAGGTGAAGTAAATAAAGGAAAGAAAGAAAGAGAAAGAAAGAAAGAAAGAAAAAAATTCATCTCAGAGCACCAAAAGAACAACAAACACTGAAGCTTTGGTGGAAACCAGGACCCTCAACGAAAACTTGTCTCAATAAATACAGAACCATACCAAGGAAGACTGTACTCACCACTACTACGAAAACAAGACTGTCAACAAAACTTAAATTGATCCCTTCACCTGAAAAAATAGGAGAAATGATAGAAATCTTGGAGCCTTTGTGGAGTGGTAAGCCAACGTTGCAAACGTTGCAAGGTAAGCTAAGCCAAAAGCGCTGGGACACGTATCCACTTATACACATGTCCAAAATTGAAATCGAAGAAGCTAGCAGTCGTAAGCACGCAATGACATTCCAAAGATATATGACAATGTTTAGCAATGTATCAAAACAGGAACAGACCTGGACATATGAAAGTGACACGAATAAATGGCACAATATGGACCGAAACGTGTAATGATACCTGTGGTATAGCCGTGACCATGAGAGCACATGGGATTCAGAGATTTCTGTTGACCCCGTGGTATAAAATATTGCACAATTAAATTTAGAAAATAGTGCTCGTGCCTGATTCAAATTATTGATACACTTGAATTCCGATGAGGAGCAAAGGCCAGTGGTGTACACAGAATTTCATTAAGGGTTTGATGTAGTATTGAATCTCATATTCCTTCGAGACAAATCTGATTTTCGTATTTACATACATACATACATACAGACTGACAGACAGACAGACAGACACACACACACACACACACACACATATATATATATATATATATATATATATATATATATATATATATATATATATATATATATATTAGATAGTGTGAGCATTTTAGTAAATGTTTATTAGAATCAGGCAAATAGAACTTATTATAATATAGTACTTCAGTTATTCCTCACGATAACTCTTGAGCGGATGTGAATTTTTTAAGTCCTTTTTTGGCCAATAGATTGCCAGAGATTTTAACGGGTGACGGCGTTGTTTTTGTCCGTTAGTATACACTATAATTCTTCTAAAGACTTTTTGATTTCTGTTTTCTTCTAATAGGTACCTAGAGCAATTATCTCGGACGAGTTCGATGGAGTGAATCCGGTAACATCTTAATGGGTAACAGAGACACATTTGTGCGTTAGTGCACATGATAAGTTGAACAAAAGCGATTTTTTATTTATTTTTTTATTTTTATTTTTATTTATTTTTTGCAATAGATAGCTGGAGCCAGGGCTATTTACAAATTTTAATATAATTTATCCTCAGATCAAATTTGGACTACTCCTCCAAAATGATTTCCTGCGTTCATTCCTAGCTAGAGCAATTATCTGGACTGAGTTCGTTAACGCAGTCAGACAGTTATTATCTTAACATGTAATGGTGAGTTACGTCCGTCCGTTAGTGCATAACTCTTGAACGAAAGTGAATTTCTGAATTAGTTTTTTTTTTTTTTTTTGCACAGATAGTGGAAATTACACATCTCACCGTTAGGTGCCGTCAAACTATATCTAGTTGTTGACATCTAACGGATAAAATTGAAGCTGCTAGTGGGTGATTCTTTTTGGTGTCTACCAGACTTTATTCTTCGATAAAAGTTTGCTCAAGAGGGTTTAAACTCCGAATTCCCCTTCTGTACGCCACTAGCCACGGCCTCACATCACCCTACCCCTTGTGGAAGTATATACTTACAAAGTATGATTATAGTTTGTTTTACAATTAGATCACAATCAGAAAACATGAAAAAGCTAAGTAATTATTTCGTACGTAGAAACTATTCTTCTGAAATTAGGTAATAGGGTATATATATATATTTTGGATTAAAAATCTCGTCAATTGAGGTAGTTTGTTTAACATAATAGATCTCTATGAACAGGAAGAGTGTTTTTGAAGACACTGATGCCACCTACTAACAACCATTAGAAGCACTTGATCGTCAATTGATTTGTTGACGAGTTGCTGGGGCAACGAATTAAATTGTACCTCACGAAACGGTACCTTTGAGTAGTTCTCTAAAGATAATATCTCTTTTTTTGTTTTTTGAAAGACTTTCGCAAGTGCAGTGATACTATCACCAAAAATTGTTACCTTTTATTGCTGTTGATTTCTAAAAGACCATGGATTGCAGCCATCTGTGATTCAACATAAAAAAAATCATCTGTCCTAAAAGTGTCAAGTGTGTGTGTGTTTGTTTATGTTCGTGTGCTTTGAATTGTAATTGATTATACGCAGCAGTCAGGATTGATTTTAGCCAATATAAAGGAAGTAGCAATTATTACCTAAGCTTATATCTATAAATCTTAATAGGAGTACATCGTCTAACAATAAAACCAGTAATATACAGTTAATTGCAATCAAAATAGCGTGAAAAATAGGCAATTCTTTTAGCTATTATACAGCACATAAATTACATTAATAGCACGTACCATATAGGCCAGAATAGTGCTATATTTTCTTAACGAATCTATAATTTGTACTGTCTCAAAATTTAATAAAATCACACTATTTATTTATTGATATTTAAAACAAAATCTGAAATTTTAAATTGACATAGTTTACTAATACAAGAGGATAGAATAACTTAAAATAATAGATGCATATAGTGCCATCTAATGATTTAATCATCACTATAACTGTTGAAAAATGTAAATTCTACTAATATTAAATTGTAATAATGTGTATAGCTTAAACTAGAAGCAGAATCCAATTAAGGTATGTATACCATAATTTAACTTTTAAAAGAAAACAGCGGGACATTGCAAGTAATTTAAATTCATCGTTTCTTAAAAATAACCTGTTTAAAAAATCACATAAGAACATATAACTTAACTCTGTGCTCTAAGGAAAATATTTTGTAGTTTTCATTTTGGATTCACAAAATTGTTCTATGCATATAGTGAGCACATAATTAAGCATTTGATAATATTCAGTAAAGATATATGACACTAGCCCAAGGAACAATTTAAAAACATAAACATTTAATAAGACAAGTAATAAAAACTAGAAAGTCTGCTAATATTTGATATAATTACTACAATATTTAATAATTTCATTAGAAAAAGACTAATATTAATATTATTAAAAGCTTTTGTCCATTTTGTATATAAAAAAACTCATTACTAGTATTTTTAAATAAGAACCTATAATAGTTCCGAATATACAATTTTACAAATTGAGGTAAATTGCAAACAAAGATTTTTTTAAATGGAGCCGATACCCGAAAGCCCAGAAGAACAAAATAAAAGCAGTGAAAATTTAGAGTACAGCATACCAAAGTTCCTTAGTGAACATGATCAACAAATGCTACAAATTGCTCGAGACACTGAAGTAATACAAAGCTTCGTAAGAGTAGGGGAGGATAGTGATTCTTCAGATGATGAGCCTTTAACAGATCGAAGAGATGGGGCAAAGAAGGTTGTTAGAAAACCTGTCCTGGCTCCAATATTACCAGTAGAAATCGCGAAGCCTAGTAAAACGGTGGAAAAAGCTTCGGAGGCCTCTCCTTCTTCTGGCGATGGACGACCAGACACCGCTGACAAAGAACGCAAACAGGATGACGGTAGCATGCCCACTAAAAGTCAAAAGGCGACCTTTATGCAGCTCACAAGAGATTTAAAAAAGCGCCGACGGGGTCGTAGATCTCGTCGAGAAGAAATCTACACAGACAAAGATCGAGCAGCAGCTGTTAATATGGGCAACAAAGACATCAAACAGTCTCTGAAGGCGAAGAAGAAAATGGAAAGGAGTAAGTTATTGGCTATCCCTGAGGAGGCGGATGTGTCGTCTGTGTTGGCGCATGGAGAACACGAGATGAAGTTTGGAAATGTGGAGATTGGCCTTACCATTATTAATAAGGTATTGTGGCAACATTTTGATGCAAATGATTTTTCCTTCTTTTTATAATATCTATAGATACTTGCTTATCCATTTATCTATACAGTTTGTTCGAAACAACGCCAAAATCTTTGAGAAGGAAATCTTCACATGAAAACAAGAACAAAATATTGACCAACATGGGTGTATAAATGCGTTATTTTCGAGTTATAGTCATCCTAAAATTGGTCAGAATCAAAAGGGGCCGTGGCCAGGGGGTGTAACCTCGGGTAAGGTAAAACAGAAGCGTCCAGCCTCAAATGATCTTCTGGCCCGAAATGGAGTTCATCTGTTATATGTTTACAAAACTTGTTTAATATTTACATCAAATGAAAAATGTTTGTAGTTATTTTTAAAATTCTAAAAATCGACATGTTAATACAAGTAAAACAACCACTTTGTACTCTGCTTGGCCTAATTGGATGCACACATTTGCAAAATTTATTGCTATACTATTGCATAATAATGTCTAAATTTCATATTTTTCTTCAAATTCTTATTTAACTATTCATACCCATTTAAATGCAAAGCCAAACAAATTGATTTCTACAGATTTTGTTTCCTTATGAATAGTATATTGGTGCATTTTCTACTATCTGTGATTCTAATTTCTCAGATTATAAAGACTTATGTTTCAAGATAATAAGATACTGAAAATTCTTGTAATAACCTAGGTGTGTGTGTGGTGTGGTGTGTGTGTGTGTGTGTGTGTGTGTGTGTGTGTGTGTGTGTGTGTGTATGTGTGTGTGTAATATGTAAGTAGTACATATGTATAGTAAATTTTTAGTACTTTCATAGTCTAAAAGAAGAAAATTGGTTTGCTTTCAGTATGTAAAATACCTGTTTCCCCTCTGAAAAATTCATGCCCCTCTTCTAGAACAATTTCCTGGCTACATCGCTAGCATAACTATATAACAAAATGTCGGATGAAGGTTGGGTAAAATAATATAGTGATGATTTTGAGACTATATTCCATTAATATACCAATGGATAGAAAATATATTCTAGTTTTTATTTATCGAAATATTTTTTTACTTTCTCGAAAACCATGAATCACCTTCTCTGTTTCAAGGTTTACCCTGTCACCGACTCCTTTTCGCGTCCACTGGTATATTAATTGAATCTAGGCTTGAAATAAGCACTATGTTCTTTCAACAAACACTTTGTTCTCGAATTATCGACCTTTATTGTTTTAATAAAGTTTTGATGTGATTCAACTCCAAAATGACGAATTTGTCTATTTTATAACCCATGTTGGTCTATCCTATAACCTTGCTTGTGAGGGTTCATTCTCCAAAGTTCATTCCCCAAGAACTTTGAAAGTAGCAAAATTCCGCAGTTTAATTCCGACAAGCTTCCTCACAGGACTTAAGAACAGTAACTACGGTGGATATTTAAATATCATCATAATTTATAGAAAACTGAAAGGACAACTATTAGGATACATCCTAAAGGACATACCTTAAAGATACAAACAAATACTTGGTTTTGAATGGCCAAAGTATGAACAAAACATTATCTCTGATTGGTAAAATGCCTATCCACAATATGCAAAGGGAACGTTTAGAAACTTTTTTTTTTTTAATTTAGTTTTCTTAACAATTTTTCAGCAACTAATTGCATAATACTCAATACCAGTGTTTACTAAAAGTCAAAATATATTCTTCTTCTTCTTCTTCTTCTTCTTTTTTTTTTTTTTTTTTTTTTTTTGCTAGTATGACATTGAAATATTTGTAATTTCGGGTTATTGAGTTAACCACCGAGCAACTTGCCAATATCAAAATTTTACAGAAAATCACTCATTTTGATCACATTTGTGTATTTTATAAGCAATTTTTAGGAAGACAGAATTATACGGGATAACAATAGGTGCTCTTATCATGCATAAATAATACAATAAAAGCATTGAAATTGGTACGAAAATCTCTGAAAGATTAGAAAAATACAATAAATGAATTTCTGCATCCGTGGAAGAACCAGCATCTCTATTTCAAATTTTGCTTGGGAGGGGGGACCATAGATGTCACTAGATTTTCAGGTTTTTCATTGGTATATTATTATCTTATGGATTAAAATGTATACAAATGTCAAACTCAGGGACAATTGCCTGCCTGAAGCCACAAATGACGTCCCTGGGAAGAACGAAATAGAAGAGAAACTTAAAAATCAAATCATATAAATGTTCATGCTCCACAAAAACTTTATTTTCTTTATCATATCAACCTTTCTTTTAATATCAGAGATTTGGAAACAAATTGCAAATTAAAAATTCCTTTTGAAAAATGAATGTTCATCTTTTAATATTCATATTCTAATCATTATATACAGTGGCGTCGCCTTGTACAGTTCGCAAGAGCACGTGAACCACGAAGTATCGTGGGCTATTTGTTGCTCCTTAAGATATTTAATAATATTTAGAATATTATTATATTGTCATTTCGTTTCTATTCTTCGCTTGCTTTACCCCTTGCGTATATGCATCCCATTATCACACCACGTTCACAACAGAACAGCGAACGTGATAGGCTGCTCTGTGTGTAGTATGGAAGGAAAACGCGGACAGCTATGGGGAGGAACTGCGCTCTCCTGACGTTCAAATCAAGATTTGCACGAGCAGCGTTGACGGTTTGGGTACAAAACCTCGCGGCCAGAACCTCGCGGCGACAACCTCGCGGACCAAAACCATACTACACTGAATTTTTATTAAGCTGCAGGCGAGATTTTGGCCCACGAGATTTTGGCGGCGAGGTTTTGGCCACGCGATGTTTTGGGTGGCGAGGTTTTGGCCCGGCGAGATTTTGTCCCGCGAGGTTTTGGGCGGCGAGATTTTGGGCAGCGATGTTTCGGCCGCGAGATTTTGTCCGTATCCCGCGTTGACAGCACTGTTGTTGACTTGTTTCCAGTAATGTGGCGCTTTAAGCAGAATCAAACAATGAACTGCAACTTAAAATACATTAAGAATATAGTATACACTCATTCTTTCAATCAGTTATCTATATTTCTTTTTATCCCAATTTCTCGTAATGAAAATACACTAATGGAACAAATAAAATACGGCTTTCCGAGGTCGTACCAAGGGGAGTGGGGGAGGCAGAGATTTTTTCGTTAATGCAGAATAAAATTAAATTTTAATTTCTTTTCAAGACTTTTATTAAATATGTACAATCTCTGATTTTTCTTTAGGTTACGGTTTTCTTTCTACCTAAATAAACTAAATATTTGTAAGAAAAGCGAATAGCTTATCAAAACATGCTGTACTTGGTAATATGGCTACAGTAGTAAAATCTTACCTTCTGTGTTGTAGAAACCTGAAGGAAATTTTGGAATTGATTTTTCTCAACATTCACCTTTAACACATGCAAAATAGAAAAAGACGAGTATTGAGATTTACAGTAACGTACGTTCAGGTGTAACCGGAAAGGTTTTTTTTCTTTGGAGGGGGGCGGAACAGTAACGAAGTGTCTTGAGATAACACTGCAAAAGTGCATGGACAAAGCGTTCCTAATTAAAGGTACCTCTGCAACTATCATTATAATTTGATACATTGCATCTTTCTTGTATACTGTTAACAGTGCACTAAAGAGCATACATGACAATTCAAATATACGAATTGAGTTGATTTTGAGTTTAACATCCCTTTCAGCAGCGAGACTACATGAGACGGGACCTACTGATTAACTTGGGATCCGAACAACATGAGCTCCCTCCGGGTCTCTCACGCCAAAGGCACGTACGCTAACCGCTTAACCACGAATGAGCTCTTCAAGTATACGAGATAGTAGACGTTTGCAGTCTTGATACTAATGGAGATTACATTTAATATATTGTGAAATTGATGGTGAGTCTGTAGATAGAGAATGGCATACAACAAAATTCATGAAAATCATAGCAAATAATCCGAAGTTGACTTCAGAAACTGAAAGTTGTGTTACCATATTAAAGAATATGGAAGCATTTAAAGGAGTGTCGTAGCTCAAAATAGTCTCAGTGCATTAGCTATAGTATCAACAGAGAAAAAATGAAAAAAAAACTAAACTTCAGAAGAGTTATTGACAAGTGATTGTTCAAAAGAACATGAGAAGTAATTTCATATACGAATGATTGATTGATTTTGAGTTTTACGTCCCGTTGAGCAGCGAGCTACCAGTATATGAGACGTGGACCTATTGATTAACGTGGAATCCGAACAACATGAGCCCCGCCGGGAATCGAACCCGGGTTTCCCGCGCCAAAGACGCGTACGCTAACCGCTTAGCCACGAAGGAGCTCCATATACGAATGAAACGGAGCATTTGTTTATAAATTGACACTTTTCATTATGTGTAAATACATATATGGTTACTTTCATTGATTATTTATAGTTTTTCTTATTTAGAATACTGAAAGAATTCTAGAATAGAATTTTCTGACGACTGTGAGCTACCGAAAAATTATGTTACGAGACGCCACGGATTTTATATATATATATAATATATATATATATATATATATATATATATATATATATATATTTTATAGACTTTCCCAGTTGGTTAATCTTTTTTTGGTTTGTTCTTTTTGTTTACGATTCAGATAGTATCAACAAGTTGCTCAGCCTTAGACTTCGACTCATTATTTTCGGGGAATCAAAACAGACAAAGCCAATACGGGTTAAAGTCATGCAAATATATATATATATATATATATATATATATATATATATATATATTTCTTCATTTCTATGATCTTATTTCGAATTTCTTCTCATTCATCTTCATCTACCCAAAAGTTTCTTTTTCCAAGCTTTTTTAATCAGAACTCTATACACACCGCTTGTATACAATATTCCTCGTCCATCTTAAGATGTTTACATCTTATCCGTATTTTTTCGGTAATTTGTAGCTAGGGTTGCCAGATTGTAATTTTTCCCTTGTTCTTCCGTTTTTTTTTTTTTCTAAAATACTCTTTCCGATTTTTAGTTTATTTTTGCAATTTCACTACTATTTATTAGTAGTGTTTTACTGCATAGAATATCTTTTCTCTTTTGGTTCTTGATGCTTCTCCTCTATGCAATCCGTTCTGGAGAGTTGAAGAATATCAGATTAGGAAGTACTTATTATCGTTTCTGCATATATTGCTGACAGCTGACTCTCTTATGGCCGTGTGCACCAACGAAGTTCAACTGCTGAACGAAGGTCATAACCAAGCTACGTGAAAATGTTTGTTGCACCAACAACGTTCAAGGTTAAGTCTCAGTCAAATGGTGGATAAACTTGGTTTTAATTTGAACAGCCGAATTTGGGGTTTTAAACTTCTTTGATCCAAGTCAGTCTGTTTACATTCAATAATGTCTTTGTATTTTTCCACTAATGAAATTACAATACATTTCTCGTATTCGGAAAAATCTTTTGCTTGTGGTTTCATTATTTTTTCCATCACAATTACGATCACTGAAATTAGACTACTCACAACTCTATGCACACAATCTCGAAAGTCGAAAGGAATAGCACGCGGTATGCTTTCTTCCTTTGTTACTTTGTTAAACGACGATTGGAGGCAAAAGACGATAACCAATCAGAATCGATTTTACAAATTGACCGAAGTTTACTTAAACGAGATGTACTGAACTTCGACAATGGCGCAACAAAAGTCCTGGAACCACGTTTAAATTTGAAAGTTTAACGTTGAACGTGTTTGAGTGAGCGCTCGTTTAAACTTCTTTGGCGCACACGGCAATTACTGTGTCTTTTTTTTATTCTTATTGCTGATTCATCACTAACTTCACTAATCCGTGTTCTCTAATTTAAGATAATTAACGAAAAATACAAGATAGCAATTATTAATAACAAATATGGATATATAGAAATGTATTTTGAAAGAAAAAACGTTTCTCGTACTAGTTTCGGACTTGAACCCTGGTTATTCACTCAACAAGCCGACGCCTTACCGATTTATCCACTCAGAGTTTGCAAAACACCTTTTCGAAGCCTAATTTGTACTGCACGTTTGTTACGTAACAACGTTGCGGTTTTTATTACGCGCGTGGATTACTGGTGACCACGTCTTTCAGATACTAGGACTTGTTTCGTAGATTCACGAAATCACTCTTTTGGTGATCGATTAATCCGAGATATACGTTGGTGCAACAGTAAATTCTCAATATTATGAATTAATTCTTTCTTGATCTTGATCTACAGATCATTTTTTTTTATGAAACCAAGAGAGGCTGAGCCATAAGTTCAAACTTCAAATGGAACCGGAGGTAACTCGTTGAGAGTTGCGATTTTAATCACTGATTTAACAACACCCGTGTAATGGTCTGTATAGTTAAGTGAATAGTGTGTGAGACTTCCATTCTAAAGGTTCTTCGTTTGATTCCCAGCCGGGAGTTACAGTAACTTTTTTAAAGGAATTAAACATTGTAAATGATCTTCGAGTGCTACTGAAAGAGATTGATCCCATAAAGGGGAAAAAAAATACAAGAGAGGGGCAGGAGGGAAAGACAAGAGATTGTTTATCATTAAGTGTTAAAATTTCATTTATTCGCATGTCTTCCGCTTTTTCTTTCCTCTTTCCTTCTTTGCCCTCTTGTTTCACTCTTTCCATGCTTTCTCTGTCTTTGTATGATGCATATTATTAATTTCATTTTCTCTGTATTAATTCATATCTCTTACAACTTAATGTGAATGGAATTTCTCCTCTCTATCTCGTATTTCTCAAAATGATGCTCAACTACTAATTCTTTCTTGCTCCAAATGGAGGAATATCCTGGCATGCCATGTTTTGGAGCATGTCTGTACTGTCGTGTTGGTTGTCCAACTATCAGGCGTATAGTGAGACAATTCTGTTGGAGAAAATTGCTACTATTTCTTATCCAAACTCCACAAACTATAGTTGCAGGCTGTACATAATTGAACTACATTTTACAGAAATTATATTTTATTATTAGTATTGCAATATCTGTTTCAGAAAATCTTCCATTTTTTCTCCTAAAAGTCCGGTTTCTCGTTTTTGTTTTACCGAATATAAATCTGAACTAGCGCTCATATTATTGGTCAAGAAAATGCCCACGCTTGGAAACACTTCTAACAGCGCTTTATGAAACAAGCATTAGCGAAGGTTTTACCATTCGACTTGATTGGTATTTGTCCGTCAGTTCCGCGATAACTCTCATTAAACTTACCTGATTTTAACGAAACTTGGAATGTGTCTTTCTTCAACATGCAGAAATAACCCTGTTGTTTGAGGCTGCAATCTGTCAAGTATAAGAGGGAAATGGGCCTAAAATACACGCCTGTTGCAAGTTCCCATATGTAATTTTCGAACATAAACCATATAAAATTGGGGTCACGCTGGCTTAATGGTAGAGCGCTTACCTTTGTTACGTGGAATTCTTGGTTCGATTCCAGATGTAGTGGACAAAGTCGTGTCCTTGGATTTTCTCGGAGTACTCCCGTTTCCTTCCTCATTCTCATTCCACTAATTCTTCCATCATCATTCACTTGTCTTAATCATCTGTCTCCCCTTGCCTAACGGGCATAATCGTGAGACGTTAAACTGAAAGGTTTCATTTTCATTTCCACGTAAAATCATTCAAATATGACAAAATGTATATTTTTCTTCCGATTAAAAACTATGGTCTAAGATATCTTCATAAAAATATTAGATCATGAAGTATGATGTTAGATTTTCATGGACATATTCAAGTTTCACAATCATTCCCATTAGTTGGATTTAAATTCAATCGAAAACGAGAGAGTGAACCTCTCCGAAGTTATAAAATATATTCTATTATAACTTTCATAAACATTATTCGATTTTAACACAATATTATGCAGGCACGCAGCCAGGGGGTCCGGGGGATCAGGACCCCCCCTTCGCAACTAGAAATGAAAAAAATTAAGGAACGATGAAACAAAATGAAATGAGAAAAAGAAGGATCAGGGTTAAAAGTAAAAAGCTACAGCAAGCTTTTGGTTACTCTTTCTTTTGAAGAGATTTGTATTACTTGCAATATATGGTGGCGAGGTGAGCGAGATAACCTGGAAGAGTCAGGGAATTTGAAATTTCTAGAAAAAATACGGAATTCTCAGAATTTCTGCTACTAGTCATGGAGATTTCAAGCTTCTGAAAGCATAGTGCCGTTGTGTAACAACGTGGATATTTTTTTATCATAATTTTTCGTCATCGTACCCTTGCAGTATCAAACATGTTATTTCAAAAACAATTTTCTACTGCTCCCTTAACCTGTCATTTGGAACAGACAGTAGTTGAAGGAATAATAAAGACAAAATTTTATGTGGAAAAAAGTTGTAAACAGTTGATTCGACAGAGAAGGGAACGCAGATATTGTAAAATATTTTACAAGACATTATTGAGTATGTACTTTTTATAATAGTTGAGGTCATAATGAAAGGAAAATTGTTATATTTGAATAAAGAGAGGAAGGGCGTTAATATTGTAAAATCTTTTTCAATACGTTTTTTTTTATTATTTTACTCGAGATTTCTTCATAGTTTATTAAAATACTTACCAACATATCCTCATTTTATTGTTCTAACTAACCAATATTTGTTAATAGTAAAGTAGTTGAGATTGATCGAGCTTTTGGGCCTTCAGAATTGCATGTCTCGCCCCCTCTCCCTTCACGAAATCCTGGCTAAACGAACCAATATATGTTACAGTAAAATAGTTTAGAATGATCTAGCCCCTGGTGTGATGACCACAGTATTTCATGTCACGGACTCCCTCCCTCCCTTCACGAAATCCTGTCTACGTGCCTGTATTATGTATATGTTTGTTCAGGTTTCCACATAATCTCTACTCTTGCAGTTGAACTCATTCAAATATGAGGACTGTGAGGGGCATGGTGGCTCAGTGTAGAGTGCTTACCTCTGGTGCATGAGGTCCCTGGTTCGATCGCCGGCCAAGTAAGTTTGTGGTGGACAACATCGTGTCCGTGGGTTATCTTGGGGTACTTCCGTTTCCTCTCACTTTCTCATTCCACCAATTCTTTCATCATCATTTACTTGCGTTAATCATCGTCTCCCTTGGCCTAACAGGTATAATCGTGGAACGTTAAACTAAAATATTTCATTTCACTTTTCAAGTATGAGGACTCTTTTAACCACCAACCTGAAGATTTAAATAAAAATTCTATAACAACTTTTGTAGAAAATGAAATTTCGTCGAATATTGCCTATTTTCTTTATTGGAAATTCAGGTTGTTTTAATTGATTGTAGTTGAAATGAGTCAATAGTGAAGGAGCACCTTAATTAATAATGCAATTAGAAAACAATATTTTTGCATGAATCGCGTATTTATGAATATTACCAAAATGTTACTGTACCTGCATTATCTTGCGCCATCCAATTCGAGGCACAACATGGGAATGAGATGTTATAGTTCTTTGCACTTTACACTTATCGCTACTTACTACGTTTTCGGTGAGTTGCTTTAATTTGTGAGTTAATTGCAACCCAGCAATGACTTTTTTTTTTTTTTAAAAAAAAAAACAATGCGCGTACCCGTGGTCACCACACTTGGCTTCTGTTTGGTTAGAGATTCCAGCGGGACAGTAGAATGATATGTCATTCCAAACAGTGGGCAACTGTCAATCACTTTTGTTTCTGAAGCAGGTTGGGTGGGAGTGGAATGCAAGCAAAGGATATAAGGGTGTTGTGAAACAGAGACCCTTCCTCTGGGTTACTGAACAGACAGTTGAGGAGGCAAAATGTTGTTACACCCACATGTTCTTCCTTGGTGACATACGTATGAATTACTAAAAGTGTATTTTTACTGCAATTCCCAACTTGTTTCTAGAGAAACTGTCCGTAATACGGAGGTAAATAATGCCTATAAAAGACAAGAAAGACTACAGAGTGTCCGTGCTAGAGAGGTTTGCCAATATGTTTTTTTTCCTATTACAGTGTTTGGGGACTACAAAATATGTCCGTTATGGGAGGTGTCCACTTTATAGAGGTGTCCGTTAGTAGAGGCTTCACTGCACATTGAAAACACTCAGATTTTTGCAGAACATTGTGTCGGTTTCGAGTTTAAGATTAAAATTAGTGAAAGGGATGATTCCTCGCTATAACACTGCACATCATCATCAGTTATACTAATTTGCGGACACTATAAATCCAATAAAACTATTTTTAAACATAGCTGTTCGATGGACCACGAAAAGAATTACTTGCTATACCATATATTTCCGAATTGAAAGTGAGGGTTTTTGCCACAATTTAGTGTCCAAAATATATGAGGTCATTTGGTTTTGCGACATACACATGTATGATGTGTAGTTTTTCTTTACTAAACAGAATCACTTTACTCTCTTCCTTGAACGTTCGGAAATTCAGTGGACTCCTTCAGTGAAAAAGACTAAGAAAAAGCATAATCTGATTTGATTTTTAGTACAGCTTCATAGTAAGATATGAAAATATACCAAGTATGTGCTCTACATGTATTTTTTTTAACCCTTTGTTTAGAAATGTGGATTGCGTTAGATTCAGAAATATAAGGTATATCGATAGCAATCAATTATTTTTTTTTTTAAATTGGTTTCCTTTCCCTTTCAGTGGCGAGGCTATATGAGACGGAGACTTACAGCTTAACGTAAAATCCGAACCACACGAGCTTCCACTGGGAATAGGTGCGGGTCTCAAGCTCTAAAGCCGTGTACCCTGTCTACATAGCAACGAGGAGTTTCAACGATGAGTAAGTTTGAGATTGATTTGAGTACGCGAATAGTGATATTCTTATTCGTAAGTGCAGAAATTGTTCACAATTATTTTCCATGCGAATGTTGAAATCTTATATTGTTATCCACTTAAATTTTGTTATGTGTGGAGCATTGTATAGACAGAAACTGTCTCTTTATTTTATTTATTTATTTATTTGTATGTAGGACGGGATGTTAACTCGACAGGAAAGAATCGAAATTATCCTTTTGGCTGCAGGACACCGTTCAGCAAAAATAGCAACCGTACTCAATGAGCGACATCCTAATCGCGACCCGATGACAGATAGTGCTGTACGAAATCTAATCCGAAAATTCGGGACAACGGGAAATGTTGATGATTTACCTTGATCAGGACGACCACGAAGTTCAACGTATCCAAAATTTAAATCTAAAAGATGACGTAACCTATCCTAAATCCATTCACACCTTCAAAATCGTTGCAGATTTAGGAAAAATAACTTATCGTTTGATTTCTCATCGAACGTGGATGTTGTTTAATATGTAACCTAACTATATTGCCATTTAAAATAAGCAAGTTGATTTCAATATGGCGGCCACTAAGATGGCGGACGACAACCTTAACCACGTTATAATGTTTCCCCTCCCACCAACATTGATTCCAATTGATGTTGGATCGACGGCATTTACAGTTTCTCAAACATTTAGCCCGGTCCAGACTTTTAGCCACATCCTGTATAATTCCGAAACTATCTACGTTTGAGCACAGGTCCATATGTACGTTTCTCTTATTTTGATGTGAGTAATCTGTTTCCAAAACATTGTGATACATTTTTTGTAACTCCCTGTAAATATAATGAACCAGCAGATTGTATTTATTGTTTATGTTCTCATAACGGCAAAACACACGCTCCTAACAACTTAACAATGACACTTATACAGTATCTTAACAGTGATATTCATGCTGCTTGTAAATATGATATCTTTGATGCTACAGCCTTTCGAAGTCTTGATCTGTTAGGCAGTCTTTTAGTATCTAAAGCAAGGAAAGCTATACTTGAATGATACTGCCGATCTTTTACAAATCTGGTCAGCCTTTGTTATTTTTTGCGAAAGTTTTACAATATGACGTACTAAATGAAATGTTTTCTAGCTTTTTGCTGATAATTTCTGCGATAGTAGTCACTACTATTGAAGGTTTGCTTAGAGTACACCAATACCATGTATAAAATTATGTATTATGGATTCATCAACATATTATTTTTTCGTTACTTTGATTTTTATTTGTATATTGTACTTTGATATTTATTTTTTATTAGGTATATTACATAATGCTTATATTCTACGACAATCGATATTATAATGCCTTTCTGTATATTTTACTGTCTTTCGATAGTGTTATATAAGATACTGACGATACTTTTCATTTTCAGGCTCTTGAATTGGAACCCGGGGACAAGAATGCGTTAGTAGCTCGAAGTAAATGTTATTTGTTGTTGGGACAGCCAGAGCTTGCTCTCAAAGATGCTGAGACGGTGCTTAGTGTAGATAAGAAGTTTGTTAGAGGTTAGTACTCAAGTTAAATAAAGTTCATGTTTAAAATTAATATCTGGGTTAATATTTCAAAATTAATATCTGGGTTTTAGGGTTTTGGAGTATTTATTACATTTAACGTAAATTTATAAATAATACATAAAATGAAGGAACAACTCAAACAGTTTTTGCTACGATTGTTCAATGTGAGTACCATTCGTCACACGGCACATATTGAGTCAATAGATGAGAAAGGCCCATAAACTTTCCGCCGGAATGTGTCACAAAACACATTTAGTTAAGTCTCGTTGCAACTGTACCATCTCGTGGAGATTTACTGACCCCCCACATGTGAACATTATGAGTGTTCACATCACCACTTGATGAAATGTCGAATCATCTCTGAAGCCGATACGATCCAGAAAATATTCATCGTCATGCAGTAACATTTCATTTGCAAAGCTGGAACGTAAACCGTAGCCTATAGAGCTTGTAACAACTGCAAAACGATAAGGAAGTAGTGTAAGTGAATCCTTTAAATTCTCCACACAGACAGTTGCACTTTCTCTATAGATCCAGTCTTTGCAAAATGTAAAACATGAAAAGCTTCCTGCTCACTAGTCGATATCTTTGCTACTAGCGCTTTCTAGCAGCAGACAGAGGAAATAGTTCATGCACATGTGTGCGTGCAAAACTATTTGAGTTGCTCTTAATTTGATTGATTATTTATAATCGCAAGTTAAACGTAATGATAGTACAAAGCCTTAAAACTCCGTTTTCCATTTTGAAACACTCCGTATATAGGTATAAACATAACGAAGAAGATCGAAAATATAAACTCTTGATAACAAAGAAAATATTATTAAATATATATAGTTTTTAATAATGTAACTGATGATTTATTTATGTATTTAGTTTAATTGTTTATTTTTGGATCCCTAGTAGCTTATGAATTTCTTACGTTTTATATATCATATTCTGTTTGTATATTGTAGCACAATATATTCCTTGTTTAGGTGCCGGTAATTCTACTGCCAGCGACAGTGTCGAAGTTGACCACAGAAAATGTTCAACTTGATCAACTTATGTATTAATAAAATAGTGTTTTCCACCTTGACGTGACATCATATTTTGCTTCTCAGAAACATGATAATCGAACATAAGGTGCAAAACGAGAACTCTGTGTTGGCAAGGGGAAAGATGACAGGAAAATACCACATCAGGAAGTCGCGGTCGGCAAGAGAGATTGCCGCCATCGATGGTGGCAGGCCACCGGTAGGCACCCGTCCGCGGCAGCATAACGATCTACTTGTTCAAAGTTGCCGACCTTTTGCCGAGGCGGCAAGCGGTCGAAAATCGTTTAAAAAGAATGCCCTTTGCCGACTGTTGCCGATCTTTTTAAGGCTCCTTCATATATCTGCATTGCTATAGCCATTTTGAAGTAAGGTAATGTTTAGATGTTGGAGTTCGGTTTGTAGGCTATGTTCATCTGATATGGCTAGGGCTCTGTGCAGCAACATGTCAATTACTACCATCTGTTGAGACTTATGATGAAAATTATTATTGTTCAGGGAGAGGTTCGTATGTGTGGTCTTTCTGTATACACCGTATCCTAGGATGCCATAAGTTTTTCTTCTAATCGGAATGTCCGGGAATGGTAAGTTTCTTTATTTTTATTTTCATAATTAACTTGATGTTAGGATAGCGTGTATTGAGGAAATCTAGAAACCTTTTTAAGACTGCTGTCCTTGGAGCCAAACAACAAAAGTGTCAAGATATATAGTTAGTAGTGTTAGTACTATGAATAAATAAATAAATAAATAAATAAATAAGAAATATTATTATTTCAGCTATTTACCAGAAAGCAGAAGCTCTTTATCACTTAGGAGATTTCGAACACAGCCTGCTTTATTACCATCGAGGACACAGGATTCGCCCTGAATTGGAAGGATTTCGACTAGGTGTTCAAAAGGCACAAGAAGCTATAGAAAACTCTATCGGAAGTAAATAATACTTATACTTTGATTTAACTTAGTAATATTTGATTAACATTAGTTTTCAGATCTTGGTTTTAGAAATTTTAATTTAAGCTTACATTGCATAATCTGTAATACATACTTCTCCATGTCATTCACCCTCGCTTTAGCATGATCCAAGTTTCTACCCTGAAAAATACAGTTATACTCTAAATATTTAGTAAATCTTTTTTCTCAGCTCTGTTTAAAGAATTTCTTCATATAACTTATTTCGATTCTTACCAATGCTTTTACTTCACGTCATACTGTTAATATTATCCAGCCTCTATTTCACGCTTGCACTTTGTATCTTCACGGATAATATTACCCTATTATTCTTTCACGGTCGCATTTTATGTCTTCACTGATAATACTACCCTGCCTTTATTTTGCACTCGCACTTCATCATTTCACTGATAATATTAAGCTGCTTTTATTGCACAGTCACACTTCATATCTTCACTGATAATACAATACCACCTTGCTTTTCTTTCATGCTCGCACTTTATATCTTCACTGACAATAGTACTAAGACATCAAAAAGTATTCACATATTGTACGTTCTTCCTTTTTATTTCTTTCTTTCATGCAAATCACTTCGTTCCAATTATCATTGCTTTCGTCTTTTTATCGCTTATTTAATCCTTTGTTCTTCAAAGCTTTCTCTCAGTTATTCTAACACAATACCATTTGTTTGTTCAGATTTTTGCGACAAGTTATACCATCTGTAAACTGTATACACCGTAATCCTTCTACCTCCTACCGATACATTGTCTTGAAACCTCTATTCACTAATTTTCTACCTAAATACTCATATTAAATAATGATAGTGAGAGACAATATCCCTGACGAACTCACCTTCCAATTTTACTTTTTCTCTCTTAGCTTTCCCTTTCTAACTTAATTATTTGTTTATACATAATTTTCTTATAGGCTTTTGATCCTTCCATTCTCACCCAATCTTCTTTTAGTAATCCCATTAACACCTTCCAGTCCTCGATCATAAGCCTATCCTGGACCAATAAACGCAACAAGTATGTCCTTAACCTTCTACTATAAATTTTTATCGATTATTCTTAATTAACCAGTAGAATCTTTTGTGCACTCCTCATTTGATCTTCCATATAACGTTCTGTTCAATATTCTAAACATCATTATTGGTGCATGCAATATAAGACTAATTTGTTATACAGTCCTCACTTCTTTCTAAAGTCGACTTTTAAGCTAACGGTATTATTGTTGTCTGCAAACTAATTCTTAGCCAATCTCCAATCTCGTATTTCACTACAAAGTCGGAACAATTCCTTCTTACTCTCTTCCTTTATACTTTTAATAAACTCGATTGAAATATTATATGTTCTCGTTACTTTTCGGACATCTCTTTCTCGAACTCGTCCCGTATCGTAAATCCGTTCCATCCTTGATTACATTGTTTTCTACTTCGACTTCTAGGCTAAATAGTGTATTATTATTCTCAAACAATTCTTCAATATGTTCGACCCATCTTCAAGAGACTTCATTCTGTTCGCTATATTCATATTTGTATTTTCCATTGTCATCATAAAATCTCGTTGTTTTCTCAAAAATGTATCTTGCACATTTTCTCATAATTTCTACTTTTCAACGGCCTTCCATTTTCTTTTGTAGAATATTTCCCCTCTCTCACTCTGCCTCTCTCTCTGTTTTCCACTTAATTCATTACTAAACTTGTTATACATTTTTTTTACCATCATCTATATTATCCTGTTTCTAGGTGTTCTTTTCCTTCATCTTCTGCAACATATTTTGAATTTTTTTTTAGCGTCTTCTTCCATACTTTTCTTCTCACTACAATGTCAGTTGGATACGCACTTCGGCCACAGTTTGTAATCGAAGAAAATGTAGCTCTGAGGACATTCTTCGTTTTCTTAAAACTATTTCAATATATATTTCGTAAATCATTATATAATTTGTATAATAATGGCAAAAGAACTACTGCGAATCTTAAGATTACAATGCAACATTTATAACTATTCTATCAGATCTTGTTTCCATTTCGTACTAATACACAATAACACACTAAGCAAGGCTATGTGATAATATGTAAAAAAAAACACTATCACAACATTTATAACTATTCTATCAGGCCTTGTTTCCATTTTGTACTAATACACAATAAAACACTAAGCAAGGTTATGTGATAATATGTAAAAAAAAAACACTATCACGTAACAGTTTCAACACAATTACTGTGTCTTCATCAGACTTCCACTCCTTCTCGCTGTTTGGGAGGTGGTCATCACTTATATATTCTCAGGAGATCAACTTTTAATTAGGCTCCGCCACTTCATTAAAAAGTAACACTTGTGTGACTTTCAGTTTTACTTTTTAGCTGCACACGTGTCCAATTAAAAGTTTACTTTTTTCGCTGGATACATTCTGTTCTCTAATTATCCTTATTTTCCTTATTATTTTTTCTCTTTCTTTCTTCTTCCTTTTCATTTCTTCTTCTTTAAGCAGAATCTTTTTCCACTCTTTATTTATCGAGAAAAATGCATTCCAATTCATCATCTTTCTCCTGCCTTCATAATCTCCCTGGCTTCCTTCCGTTTTCTCACCAAAGTTCTGCTCTCTACTTCTATGATCTCTGCTCCTTCCCACCCTATCCTGTGGTTTGTCTCTTTCTGATATTTGTATATCGCATTGTTGTCCCTTTTCAATCTTACATCATCCTGGTGCTGTTTATCGTTTCTTGCATCTTCTTTTTTGTTTCTCCTATGTAAATTTTGTTACACTCCGCGCATCCTACTCTATATATTACTCCCCTTTGATCTATGTCCGCTATTGCTTTTCTCTTGGTTCTTCTGACTAGTTCAATTATTGTATTTCCTCCTTTCCTGTACGTCCTAATTCCTGCTTTCCGAAGCATTCTCTTTATCTTCTCTGTTTCTTTGCCTAGGTTTCCTATTCCAAACCATTTTTGTTCTTGTCTTCTTCCTCTTTCTTGCTATGTTTCTTGTGACCCTATCGTCTTCATTGTATCCATTTCTCCTTAGTTGTGTCCAGAACTTCTTTAAATCTGTTTTCCTCTGTTCTTCATTTGTGTTTAGGTCTCCTATTCTTTCTTCCATGCTTTTTATGAAATTTTTCTTTGTACCCTCATCCACATTACTTCGTTTGTGGCAATACACTCCCGCTGCACACTCTTTTTGGTACCAGGATGTAATAAACTCTCCTCCTTCCGACTTCTTTATTTTTATATTTAAATAGTTTATCTCCTTGTCTACTTCTATTTCATCTTCTAGTCTAATCCCTTTCTTTTCATCTTCCACGTCTCTTGTGAATTTCTCCAGTTGCTTTTTCGTTCCCTTCCATATTCCTAAACAGTCGTCTACATAATGGCAAAAAAGAAGCAGTCTTTCTCCTCCTCTTTCTATCGTCTCCTTCTCCCAATGATTCATTATTATATCTGATAGTACTGGACTCAAACAAGATCCTATATTAAGTCCTTCATTCATTTTAACAATCCTGTCTCTGATTATACAGTATCCATTCACCCACAATGCCTCTAATCCTTTTATTATCTTCTTACTGTCCCAATTTTCTATTATCTTTTCACCCATTTCCTCTTCCATTATTCTCAATATTTCTTCTCTCTTACGGCTCGGGAACATACCCTTAACATCCAGACTGAATAACACTGTGCTCTCATTTCTTCTTCCTAATTTATCTACCATCCTGTTAACCTCTTGCGTATTCTCTACTCTCCTACTTTCTTGTCTTTCTCTCACTGCCTCGGCTATCCTCTTAAGCTTTTCGGTTATTTTTAGATTCGTGTATATAATAATTAAATAGTCGAATTTGCCTTTGATCAAGCTGAACGAGTTTGCAACAACAAACAAACATATAACATTGATTAAATATATTTACTTGTTTATCGATTAACCTCCTGATTAGCAGGTTACCTGCCTCTCAGTTTCCGGATCAAACACATCTCAAATAAATTTTTAATTTTCAGATCTGTGCCAAATGGACTAACACTTAACCTTTATGGACCTACATAAAATGATTCATAATTTTTAATGATTTATCTCGAAGATAATTAGTTTTTATGTCTATGGGCAGGCCTTGAATAGTCCTTAACATGGTTAAGTGCAACGTGAATCCACACGAAACTGAACACTCTAGTTTGTCAATATTGACAATGATAGATTCTTACAAATAATAACCTTGCAAGCTTTAAAACATAAATTCACAAGCAACAATTAAAATCCCCTTCCCATTAAGTCTATGGCACACTTTTCTAGTGATAAATTCAAAGAATATTATCGATCATGAATTTCTTTACTCAAAAAATAAGCAATAGATGGTCACTATTACTGTGCAAAGTTGATGTTTGTAAATATAGTTGTTCTTTAATTATAGGTGGATAATAATACACAAAGTGAACCACTAGGTGCTTTGCTCGCTTAGCTCTAGTTCTTTTTTTACTTTATAATCATACTTTATCGTCCATACTCCAGTTTATAATATAACATTGTCGTTCAATGAATATTAAATTGTCTTGTTTAGTAACTCAATAAATAATAATAACTTATTCTTTTTCATGCAAAACAAACTCTTAATAAATTTTAAAATTACAGGCAAGCCAGGTCAAATTGAACTTCCTGCTATTTTAACTGCAGAACAACAAAAATCGAACCCAAAGACAGCATTGACACGCTCAGGGACTGTAACTTCAGATACTAATGCTGATCGGAAAATGTCTCGGCGACTTCTAGGTGAACTGTGTGTTGATAAAAATTACTTGGAACAACTAGTACAAAACCCAGGTGAGAGAAATATAAGATAATTCTTTTTCTACTAAATTTTAAAATTTAGTTGATAAAGGAAACTACTGACAGGTTACCAAAGAAAGAGACAACTGTGGAGAAATTTCACCCGCACTAACCATACCTTCCTAGCTTTTTACTTTATCATTTTAATTTATTTAATATGTTTAATTTAAATGTACGAGCTTCTCTTTGGCGAGCGTAGACAACATGAAGGCTACCATCTTTGTTTGTTTCGTATTTAACGACAAAATATTGTTCTTTGATGTTTTATAGAGGCCAAAGTACAAATAGGGATCAGGATGGACTTATTTCCATGCAGGAAAATGATTATATTAACAAATTCTCTCAAAAAGGGAAAAGTATATCTTTTCATTGACGTAATCATATTTAAACATTAAAATTGTAAAGGCACTAGTCCTTCATAGCAGCAGTAAGCTCTACATCCATCTACAGGTGAACCCCATCTACAGTGAACCCAACTGGAAGGCCACGTGTCTCCAAGAACACAAGTCTCGAGCTGATTTTCATGCAACCTATACTTCGCATGTAACTCAGTACTATGACAGCGTACCTTGGCGAAATTCCAGTTCTCTTCAGTGTTGCCAATGTGCAGTGGCATAAGCCCACCATTGTCTCTTCTGTGTCTTCCTGTGCTCATCGAAATATGAATGAACCAGCATCACCGACTGTTATATTGATGATAATGAATAGATTTATGTTCTTCATAAAGCTCAAGATAGACAATCATCCATGAACATTGTTGTGAATATTACAATACTACTCTCTTGACAAGTCCAGTATTTGTGTAGTGTGGATTTTGTGCTTTTTCATGAAATGTGGCTTAATTAGTAAATGAAAGTAACAAGTGTACATCTTCACTCTTCATAAACTGTTACACTACATATAGGTATTATGAATGAGAAATCATACTTTGTAAAGAACACATCCCTAGATGGATTCCTCTTCATGCCTTCATGCCCATATGGACTGTGAACAGTTTAGAAGAATCTCTTTCTTCCAGAGGCGGCTCGTGGCTAAATAAATAGGTGAGGGACAGGAAACCGAGTCGTAGTGTTCAGTGGCGGTGAAATTGCTCTCCCTCTTGCAAGATTTTCCCCTGACTTTCGGGCTGCTAGTAATATAATAAACATAGTATGAAGCCAATCACTTCAGGATGGTATGAAAGTCGATGTTTCCCGCGTTGTAGAGGCGTTATTGACCCCAGTGGCAATGTTACATCTGTAGAAGACGAAGTGGTTTTCGTAAATCTATATCTCCTTATATATTGTTACAAAAATAACATTACTTTTAAGATAACGATCATCGGGTTGGAATCTTTTTTCTTCCCTCAACGGTGAATCACTGTTGCTCCCTCCCTTACCTACAGAAAAAAATCTATATCCTATACGGAAAATAGAGAAAGCATGTATAGTAAACACACAGAAATAAGTTATGAATTGAATTTCTAACATAAATATTAAAACATGAACTTACCTTACTTGTACAGAAGATCGATGCGACGATTCTTTCGTGTTGCATATCGTGTGATTACTTCATCATACCAAGACGGTTGTTTCGTTAATTTGGACAGCAATTCTTTTTCAATTGAAATTACTGAAATGCTGACAGTCTATCTTGGAACATTGTTGTTCTCAGAGTAATTTCTATGCGTTTCAGGCAAGATAAACTTCTCTCAGCAGTTGTAGCTGGGATAGTCGCAATGAGAGAAAACAGTTTACCTAGGTATATGCTTCAGGAATTATTTAAGATATTCCATCATCAATTATGTGTTTCAGTAATGTTGGTAGATCTAAGTTGCGGAAAATATCCCTACTGAATACGATTTCGAGTTCAGTTAAGATCAAGAAGTCAAAGCATGAGTGGGAAAATTCTCAGAGTATGAATTAAATTTACTTGTCAGCTAACTGAAGAAATTCCAATTTATCTAAATCTGAAAATCTGATGCCCACTGGGTTTTTTATAGTGTCAATTATTTGAAAGAAAATCTTTTTTGTATTTGGCGCAGGAAGTTCCTGCTTCAAGTTCAACGACTTCACCCCTTTTCAAAGTAGCATCAACTTTAGTTTCTTCTTCGGTTCGCCGAATGTACTCACTAATTTTAACATCGTTCCTAGCGCATCAAGAAACTTTACACATTCTTTAACTTCGCGAATACATACTTGAATATTTCACATTTTTCTCTGAATAATGATAAACAAAAACTCAGTTTGTGCAAAAATATCTTTAAACACAAGAAGGAAAAATCAAATTCTTCTAATACTCTTTTGAATCCTTCAGCTTGCCGAATAGTTTTTTCATTCGTTTCTACAGACATAATTTCTGAGAACACTTTCACTAAGTTCACTCTTTCGTTTGAAAAGGTAGATATAATTTTGGCGTTTGAATTCCATCTTACTTCAGTGTGAGTTGGTATTCACTTTCCTGCAACGTATTACTGTTCATTTCGGAGATTTGTCAAAAAAAAAGCTTGAAATTCCTTGCAGCATAGAAAAAAAAAACAGTTTTGCTGATAAATAATTTTACAGCTCTGTTGAAGAATTAAATTCAAACGATGCGCAAAGCAGTGGGTAAAAATAGCCTGAGGAGTAAATTCACGCATCCGACTCTGAAGACCATTTAATTGTCGTGATAGAACACTGGTTCCATCAGAAGTGTGTGCAACGAATTTTTGTCGAAATCTATATTTATCAAGAATATCGACCAACATATTACATAATACTGCGGCAGACTTGTCTTCTCCTAGGTCGCGAAATCCTTAAAAAATGTTCCTGAATTTCATCTTCAGTATCCACAAATCCAAGGATCACAGAAAATTGAGATGTACAATCTCCATCTGTTATTTCGTCGACTTGACATAAAATAAACCTGTGCTTTTTCAATCCTTTCTGCAATAACCTCAGTCAGTATCTCGGCTAAGCAATCAATTAATTCATTTTGGGTTGCTTTTGACAGAGTATTAAAATAACCCAGTTTTTTCCAATGAGCTTTTAGCTGTTTGTTACAACTTAGCATTACCTCAAAAATTTCTTTAAAATTTCCCCCGTTTCAAAGAGTCGTGTGATTCAGAATGCCCACGAAACGATAGTTCCTGCTTACATAACACACAAATCACAATATCCTGCTTACATAACAATATCCTGCTTACATGTCTAATCAACCAATTTCTAAAAAATTTCTGATTTTTTTGTGATATTCTTGCTAAATTCTAATTTTCTTTGCTTTTCATGGTCATTTATTTGTTCTGATAAGGTTGCAGCTTGTTTGCTGATGTTTCAAACCGATAAAATTATTGATGTGCTCTTTCGATTGAGAATGTTTTTTCTAAGCTCTTCACACTTAGAAGCAAGCACGGCCAACAAAACAATCTACCAACTACAATACTACCGCATAGCCATTTATGAATGTCATTCCAAGATTTCTTAAAAGTTCTAGCCTCTTACCGTCTACCTGAATCAATGGTAAATCAGGGGTAGGGGGTCCATTGGTAAGAATAACCCGTTGAGCCATCTCTCTTCGCCTAGGAAATGGTATGTTTAACGAAACGATCACATCACACAAACCAATGTTATCCATCATGTACACATTAATTCAGCACAAGACTAACGTTCTAATACACAGTCACAAATTTACAAAAAACAAAACAAAAAACGCACATAAATATCTTACAAACACACAATATTGTTTGAAAACAACTGATAAAAAATAACACACACGTAAATATCTTCAAACGCACAATATTGCTTGAAAACAAGATAAAACAAGGAGAAAACCACGATATTACACCCACTGTTCGTCGATTTTCGCGCTCTTACTACAAAAATGTGTTTCGCAGTATTACCATAACTGTTATAGTTTTTTTTTACCATCAACTTTTTAGCACGTTTATTAGAAATTAAGTATAGACCACTATATATTTTGAAATCAGATATTAAAAATTCCCTTCAAAGGAAATACTTCCTCAGTAAAACGTTCTAAAAGTTTAAGTGTTTTTCATATGAAGGAAATAACATATGTAATTGATTACTTCTATATAATCAACGCTTTTGTTTAAATTTATTCAATTTGCTACACTGCATAACCTTATCTGGGGAGCAATGGAGAGTATGACGAGTGTTGTTCTCTGGTTCAAGCATGCGCAGTGCGTGGGGGCAGGTATATTTTCATCTGGCCTCCCTTGAGGCACAGAACATTGAAGTAATTCCTAACACAAGATTATTGTTTTTAGGTTACCCCCTCTCGCCTTTCAAACTGCAAGAGAGATGTTTTCGTTGTCAACAGTGATTCGCTGCTGAGGCCAAATCTGTTTCAGGTCTCAATACAGGATTAGAATTTTTTAAACTAAAATTATCATGACAAAAAATATAAATTTTCACTTTTGCCTTTGATTTATATTTACAAACATTTTCTATACTTGAGTAAATGAATTTTATTATTTTTTAAATTCTATTTTGTGTTATACATTAAATAATTTGAAATAAATTATTCAGAAATTACACAGAAATATTAACTTAATTTGAAATGTATTGCAAAAAGCTGGTTCAGTTTTGCTCAAAAACATAGGTGAGGCCAGGCCTCACCTGACGAACCTCTAATCTTTCTCCTCAGAAAGAAACAAGTTACACTTGCGTTTGAATCTATTCTAGGCATGAACCTAACTCAGTGTTTTTTTTTTCTGTCTCACGTTGTAGAATGGAACAATTTACTAAAGTCATCAGTGTTATATACCAACACAAACTGTACCCAGGAAGATTATTTTATATATATATATATATATATATATATATATATATATATATTATATTATTTTCCTTTTCTATAATTTTTAATTATACATATATAATCTCATTACATGTGAAAAGTCTAGTGCAAGTAATTATTATTCAGTGTGCGAGTTTTCTCCAAATAATTCGTTGATGAGTGGGGACTTTGAAAAGCAAGGAATTTAATAATGATTAGCACAAAAACACAGTCGAAAGTGATTAGTGAACATTTTCCTCTGAGGAGGGAAGTGTTCTGAGATTATATTAATTAATTTTTAAAAAATGGAAAAAGTTTATTTTTTGTTGTTATAATCATATTTTTAACATTAAGCTTATAAAGGCATTTTTTTTTCATATTATTTAAGGAGTAACTTCCTTATTGTACAGTCCGCAGCAAAAAACCTACAACATGAGCATGTAAGTTTATTGAAAAAATGAAGAAGCCTTTTGCTCCAAAATAAGTGTGCAGGGGAGGACGCCGATGTTTCTTCTGGCGTGATGCGTGCCACTTAGACGTTATATTGATTCCTTGGGCTGTTAGTCGTAGCTTCACAATAAACTTTCATGCTCATGTTGCAGATTTTTTGTTGCAGACTGTACAAAAATAAGAAGGGGAAACGAAACTTTTCTATTCTAAGAAAGTAGCTAGCCAGAATTATAAAGTGTATACGTGCAGCTCAAATCAGAGAACCGTTTATCCCGCTAATCAAATAGTATAAAACCAGTAGTTTCTTAAACGGTATCATCTCACTCTTTACCGAGAATAGACAACATGAAGGTTAGACATCTCAGTTTAGTGTTTAACGACAAGGTATTATTGTTTAATATTGTTTAGTGACCAAAGTACAAACACGGGCAAGAATGGACTTATTTTCAAGAATGAAAGTTTAACAATTTTCTTACTATCATCGTTTTGTTTCAATGTCTCGATCACTCTGGCAACATACTTAAGTGTCATTGCTAAATGGGATTATCTTGCGTAAAATGGCAAACTCTTTTTAAATTTGCTACAGTTAGGGCTGCCATATTTTAAAATTAGAAAAGCGGGGGATTCTAAACCGTACCTACTGATGTGAACTTGTGTTTTACAGGGATCCTTCTTCTTCTTCTTCTTCTTTTTTTAGTTCTTTCTTTAAGTGACACTTCCAATGTACTTTTCTAACGAAACTAAACTAAAGCAAATTTAGTTTTGCCTTTAATGTTTTATGAAGTTCAACAATATGAGTTTCGAATTGTAAAGTAAATATTAAATAAGTATTATAGTAAGATATCTGTAATTGGAAGGTTATCTGTACTCAAAGTTTCCCGAAAAAAACGAAGCGATATATGGCACATATTGTTTATACGACTTTCTTTCTTAAAAAAAAACAAAACAAAACAAAAAAAACAATAATTTTTAAATTTTTATCATAAGAAAGGTAAAACATACAGTATTTAGGAGTCTTGGTCCATCTCTTATAAAATTTCTAATCGTTTTTAAAGATTGCTACCTGAAATCATACTAACATACAACGGTTTCACGATATGAAATACAGCATAAACATTTGAAAAGAAAAAAATGAGTGCGAGCTCGACTCCAAATTTAACTCAATCGCGATTCAGATTGATACAGAGATGTAGCGGTTTACGTTGAATAAAAACACTTTATCAAGAAAATCGTCTTAGATTTTTCTCCAATCAATAAAATCGGGTGGTTTTTCGTGATTAAGAGATGATTAAGCGGGGGACGAATATAAGACCTGAAAATCGGGTGGTACTCGCTAAAATCGGGCAATATGGCAACCCTAGCTACAGTGTAACTGAAACAAGTAATCATTTAGTTCATTCTCATTTGACATGTCAGTGATTGAATCAACCTATTTTGGTATAGGGAAATTCTCTATTTTATTCAACTACAGTTATTTATTTAATTTTGGTTGTGCTTAAAATAACACTATAGTACGTTAAAATTAATTTAGTTCTATGTTATTTACATTTATTCGTGTTTTCTCATATGAAGTTCTGAAATAGTGATTATTGACATATTTGTTCGCAAACTATGCATAATTATTTTTCATTTTATGCAGCATAATCATTTAACTATTAATACAGTAAAAGGTCCTTATTCGCGCATCCCTCATTCGCGTTTTCACTATTCGCGGATTAAAAAATGCTACCCAATTCCTATATTCGCGGCTAAAGATTTCTGTATTCGCGGATCTAATCAGTACGTACATACATAATAATAAAAAGGATTCTAATAGGTATCCAACCCAATATTCTTTGTAAACGCAGTCAAATGGACTAATAAAATGTAAAATAGACCTTATTACAACTTTGCCTAAAGTATGTTGTTAAATGATATCGCCGCTGTATTCGTTCGGACTTTGACATAAGCCGCCTTCGGTGTTTTTGAGAATGTAAATAAAAAGAATGAAAGCAACCTTATTACTCAATGAATAAAGTATATTTTTAAATGCCACCACATTATTAGACGTTCCGTCCTCTGGTAAGAGCCGATTTGCGTGTTTTATTGTTTCATCTTTCCATTCGTTACAAAAATTGAGATCGAGTAACACGTCTCTACCGCTGTCTTCCTAATTTATTCAGTAATGTCAACTAAAAAAAATGAGAAAGGAGTTACGACACGAAAAAAATCTGTGTTACCGCTTAAAGTGAAAATAGAAATGCTTGATCGTTTACGCCTTGGAAAGTAGTTTGCATCCATATCACGCTCATTCAATGTCAACGAATCAACTGTACGATCGATAAAAAAAATCCGAAGATAAAATAAGGTCGTCTGTAGCTTCAACTTCACTGTCAGCGAAAATTGTTCGTGATCCAGCAATAGAAAAAAAATGGAAGTGGCGTTGTCATTATGGATCGAAGACCGCAACCAAAAAAGGGTGCCCCTGAGTGGTCCAATGGTCTGGGAGAAGGCAAAGCATCTTTACGCTCATTTTAAAGAACCTGATGGTAGTTGTAGTGGTGAATGTACAGATGGAGGATTTCAAGCATCGGAAGGTTGGTTCAATAAATTTAAGGTGAAAAAATAATTGCATAACATTAAAATCGTTGAAGAAGCTGCATCTGCAGACACTGCTGCAGCAGAACGATATCTAGAAGAATTTGCAAACTTAGTAGCTGATGGAGGATACAAACCTGAGCAAGTATTTAATGCAGATGAAACTGCACTGTTTTGGAAGAGAATGCCAAACAAAACATTCATTTCTAAAAGCGAAAAGTCTGCTCCTGGATTTAAGGCAGCAAAGGATAGAGTTACACTGCTGCTGTGTTCAAATGCATCTCGAGATTGTGTCATTAAACCACTGATGCTTTACAGATCGTTAAATCCTCGGGTTTTAAAAAATCAAAACAAGGACGACCTGCCAGTTTTTTGGCGTGCTAATAAGAAAGCGTGGGTTAGAAGCGCTATTTTTTTGTGACTGGTTCCGGGATTGTTTTGTTTCTGAAGTTGAAACTTATTTAAAAAAAACAGAATTTATTCTTTAAAGCAGTTCTAGTTTTGGACAATGCACCAGGTCATACTCGCGAACTTGAAACTATGCATCCAAATATAAAAGTGACATTTTTACCTCCCAACGCGACGGGTTTGCTTCAACCTATGGACCAAGGAATAATCCAGGCCTTTAAGAAAAAATTACAAAATTCTTCAAACCATTGCCTAAGCCTGAAGATAATAATTAATCAATATGGTCAAAAACTTCAATTACAGTAAATTGATTTTTTTATATATGTATTTGTTTTTTTATTTTGTCACCTAGGAACGTAACCCCTATAATTCCATATAAATTACCATTCCGTATTCACGGTTTCTGTATTCGCGGCATATTTATGGAACATATACCCCGCGAATAAAGAACTTTTACTGTATACACATCGTTATGTTTAATGTTCTCTTTTATATTTTTAAGCACATTCTCTATACTATACGCGGTTGGAGCAGGGCTGATTCGATAAAAGTCGATTTTTCGATCGCGATCATAGTCATTTAACATTTATAACAACTGCATCTTGTATTGATGACATTTATTGCTTTTTGGAATAAGGTGGATGATTATCTAATAGATCTTTTCTTTGTAGTGGGATTTCTAAGACCTTTTTAGAAAACACTATAAAAACATTACAACTCGTCTGTTCATCTGTTGATGTCCTCGGTACCTACTACAAGGTTTCTAGACCATAGATCTTGTGTGCTTGAATTTTTGGATGAAATATCCTCAGAAACTGTGCGTAATATATGGTTGTACGTTTTTTAATCGATCCTTACGGACATCGCTTTGAATAAACCTTCAACAAGCAGAATCATTTGTTACGTTTGTTAACACTTCATGACATCATTCAAGTCGCGGGAACACCTACAAAAGAAAGAGACGCATGATCGTGTTACATCTTACACCTTATAATATCTATAAAAGTAAACCAGTGGCGGCTTTAGCGGCTAGGTCGGGTAGGCAAGGTGTAACGACCTGATTTCGTTACAGTTGGTTTTCGTTTATTTTATTTTATTTTGCTTGATTATTTCCTGATCAGTTAAATGGTGTTATAATTTTCCAACGTTAAATAATTAATTTTGATATTTCTAGTGTGCTGTTATTTTCTCTATCTGTACCACATAATAAGAATTGGACTCTATAGACTATGAATTTAATGCCAATTTTGTTCTTCTTTTTAACTATGATTTGTATAATAAGTGTACTCAATTATCATCAAATATAAGATTTCCTACAATATTTTGTTTCGGTATAATTACCGTTGTTTATTTTGATTATTTTGTGTACATAACACTGGAAAATAATAATTAATTGTGCTTAGATCATTATTTGTTTAAAATATATTGGAACTAATGTTATTTTGTATTATTAGTTGTTGACATATCTAGTGAAATGATCAACTTCAGCTAAGTTCGTTGGGCTCATTCTCTTTGATGAGCTAGAAATTGTATATTCCTTTAGCAAATCATGTTCAACTGACCGTTCGAATACTAGATTAAAGTTATAGATATTCAAACTGATAAATTTTGTGCAACAGTAAACGGAAAAGTTTATATAATGGGTATGAATAGCATAATAAATGAACTGAGATTTTGAAATCGGTTTTTAAGGATTCAAATGCAAAATAATGACATCGATTACGGTCAGTTGTTTCAACATCTCTCTTCTTATACATAAAGTCTATCACTTCTGTAACATCTCCTTATCTGTGTCTTCGATACGATGCCTTGCCCTACTGCAATGTAGCTGCAGATGCGTAGCAGTGTGACAATATCTCGAGGAACGAATAGTGACAACATACCCGTTTAATGATAGATTGGCACATGACAAATTTTGGCGACCGTATTTCCAGGACAACGTAGAAGACGTAGAACATCAGCGTAGCTACGTAGAGAATGAAGTGATAAAGGACAAGGAAGAAAGGAAAGGAAAGATGTGAAGATAGGAAAGGAAAACAATTACTAGTGAATCATTGGGAATGGGGCCTAAGTAAATGAGATCATAAAAGTGCAACAAGAAGTTAATGGACAGAGTGAGAGCGAGAGTTACGCTTGTTGTATGGGCGTAACAGAACTTGACGAAACTAGTAATGAAATATTGAACTCGGTGATGTGTGGATCATGTAATCGCTGGTATCATTTTCGCTGTGTCAATCTGGATGATTCACTGTATGATGAATTGAGTAATTCAGAAGTGGAATGGTATTGTGACATCTGTAAAGAAAATTTGAGTCGTACAGAAACGGCGAATCAAGAACTTAAAAATGGGGAGACATACAATAATGAATTGAGTGCTGTTCAGTTAATTACGAACCACGATGTAAGTCCAAACTCCTCACGGACTGAGACAACACATTTTCAAGGAGACCGATACCAAATAACTCTTAAAAATGTAATGGAGCAGTTGATGTGCTTGGTGCAGCAATCAAGTGCGACTCTTGGTGTTGTCAATATGTTGAAAGAAGAAAATAAGAGTATGAGGGAGAAAATGGACAGGAATCAGTTAACAACAGAGCAACAGTTCAAAGAAATAAAGGACCAGATGAAAGCCATGAAGGATGAGCGGAAAGCTGATTTAGGCCGAGAAGTTTCAAAAATTGAAGCTGTAGTTGAACGTGCGAATCTGAAAGTGAGCTTACAAGAAAAAAGATGAAACAATTGACAGATACAATTTCCGAAGAGGTCCAGAAAACGGATGAACTCAAGAAAGAACTGGCGGACTACAAGTTGGTTATGGAAGCTATTGTGGATAAAACAAACGAAATTGAGGTCGATTGTAAAAACAGACATGAATCTATGGATCGGAAGCTTGCACAGCTGAGACAGGAAGTGGAAGACTTGAAGATGAACAAACACGGGAATGTTTCAGATTTGGTAACTTCTACTAATAATATCAATTTTGTTTCAGGGAATGAAAATATTAATATTCCAACTGTAACATCTAGCGCAACTGTAACACCAACTATAACTAATGTTGTTAGTTCTGTTAATACTTATAGAGTTAGTAGTATGTATAGACAAAGTGAAATTTCTAAATTCTGTAAAATGCCGTACAGATATGTTACTCGAGAATTGAATAGCACAACGCGAGATATTATATCTAGTTGTAACCCAACTAGGACCACTGTAGATAGTCCGGTTGATATCGGGAATGATTTACCGACGTTACCTCAGAAATGTAGATTGCAAACACAGTCGAATGACTCTAAAGTAGTTGAACCATCTCTAAAACCCAGGGACGTACGTGATTTCCCGCGATTTGGAGGACAGTCAACTCCTGGTGCTGCCCGACAATTTCTGGAGGAGTTCAATAGACTCTCGCGACTTTTCAATTTAACAGAGGAACAGAAATTAATTTTAGTGGACCAGTGTCAGACTAGAGCAGCTAGTGCGTGGTACCGCTCAAAGATAAAAGAAGTTAAAACTTACACTGAATTTGAGGACAAATTCAAAGCTCAATATATGTCCGAGAATATGGAGAGAGCGCAAAAACGAAGCTTACTTTCGACAAGATACGATAAATCCAAATATTCCTCGACAGTAAAGTTTGCATGGTCGTTAATAGAGCGATATCACGGAATAGTGGAAACCTATGATGAAAAAGAATTGCTGGACATCTTGTTAGCGTGTATTCCACCCGATGAATCTCGTCTAGTTAGAATTGTGCCTTTGAAATCAGTAGACGAACTGATATTGCGACTAACTGAACTGAACTCGGTTGAGGTTAACCCTACTCAGCGAAGTAATAATATAAATTCAGGTTAACCGTATGTGAGATTGGCTAAAGTAAACTGGAAACCACGCGCTAGTGAATCTTCAACTCAAGCTAACTCGTCTGATTATGGAAACCAACCATATTTACGAAGAGACAAAATGGTGGCAACAACTATCAAAGACGAAATGGTTGGTATCGTGCCAACTATCGTAGGCGATACAGCACAGATCAGGGTTGTCAGACGACAGAATCTGATGTACAAAATTGTTCCACCGAGCAAGTTGTAGCAATGTCCGCGTCGGAAAACGGACCGCGAACCCAAGTATAGCAGGGAAGGGGGGTTGCGCGCAGATGCTATTCCCTGCTAGAGCAATGGAAGACAACGAAATTATGAAAGAACTAAATTACACAATTTCATTTATTATAGAGGAAGACTTAGATCAATAGGTACTACTAGGAAGAAGTGATTATTGCTTTTGTTATCCATCACCTACAGTGACTTGCAGTGTAGCTACAATAAATTTAACCGGTATAATTGATTCTGGCGCTGAACTTAACCTACTTAGCGATAGAATATGGAACCAAATTAAATCAAAATTTCCGTCTGCCAACCTCAGAAAATATTCTCACTTTAAAATAAAGACATTTGTTGATAATGATAAGTTTCAAATAATGGGAATGCAAATGCTAAACCTTTGTATAGAAGACCATTTGTTTGAAGTACCTATTTTTGTCATTCAAGGAATGAAACCGGATTAACTTCTTGGAAGCCCGTTTTTGAAAAAATGTAATGGTATTGTAGATAGTGGTAACCAAAAACTTCAATTAACGGATAAGGATGGAAATGTAGTAATATTAAAATTAACACAACCTACTCCTATTCATTTATCCATCAATGAGGATGACAAACTAATGCATACCAATTTTATTAGTACCGGAAGTGATGAAAGTGAAGCGACAGTGAACTATTCTGTGCCTGAACCGAATGTTACAGAGGAGGAAATACGAAAGGTTGTCTACGAAAGAGAAGATATTTCACCAGAAAACAAATCACGATTGTTTCAACTCCTTTGTAAATACCGTCACCTATTTACAGAATATCCTAGGGGTATTAAAACCGATTTATATAAAATTGAACTTAGTGATGATGAACATGTAGTTGGAAATTTATACGGTGTGCCGCAAGCGATGAGAACGGAGTTTGAAAAAGAATGGGAGAAATGGGTGCAACATGGAATCGCTAGAAAGATGCCTTCGCCATACAGAAACCCAATGCACTGTGTCCGAAAATCCAACGGAGGAGTTCGCCCAATGTTAGATTTGAGAGGTTTAAATCGTAAGGTTATCTCACCGAAGGTGCAAGTAGAAGCAATTTCTAAATTGTTAGCGCGTTTATCTGGTTCCAGTGTCTTTTCCTCGTTTGATTGTGTCTCTGGATATTATGGAATAAGTCTTCATCCCTCGTCATATCAATGCACAAGCTTCGTATAACTTGACAGGCAATACTGTATGCTCGTTCTTCCAATGGGTCTTCGATCTGCTCCCGCCATTTTCCAGGAAACAATGAACGGTTCTTTAAGATGAACACTCGATCTTACGTCATTGTTTATCTCGATGACGTTTAATGTTTCTCAACGTCTTGGGAAGAACATTTTCGTCATTTAGACTCTGTCTTCCATATATTTGATGAAGCGAATTTCTCACTCAATTTCAAAAAATGTAAATTTTTACTACAAGAGGTCACATGCCTAGGACATGTAGTGAACGGCTCTGAGATTAAGATAAATCCGAAGTCAAATGAGCCTATAACATGCTTTCCAATCCCGAAAACTAGGAAGCAACTTAGATCTTTCCTCGGGCTCGTTGGGTGGCGTCACAGGCATATAAAGAATTTCTCTAAATTAGCATCACCCTTATTTGAGCTATTAAAGGAAGACCGCCCGTTTATTTTTGATGAAAGTGCCATTAAAGCTTTTAACACTTTAAGAAACTTGGCTAGCAATCCTCCTGCTTTAGGTCAGCCTGATTTTGATAAAGTATTTAACATTTATAGTGACGCATGCTCTGAAAATTTGGCAGGTTTCCTAGCGCAATTTCAGGATAATTCTGATGTCTTGAAAGTATTGCATATGCCAGCAGACGCCTGAAGCTTCATGAATTATCCATGTCAATATTTCGAATTGAATTGGCTTCTATCCTATATCTCTGTGACTATTTCTCTAGTTATATTTTAGGTAGAAAAACTATTGTCCACTGTGATAATAGCGCGGCTACTCATATTTTTACCTTAAAGAATTTAGATGCACGAACCACAAAACTGGTACTTAAGTTACAGCGCTATGATTTATACTTCGAACATATATCTGGGAAAAAAAATTTCGTCGCTGATACGTTAAGTCGTTATCCTCCGGAGTTAGATGAGGAAATCAAGCAAGTCTATATTAATTTGATTCCTAATCAAGATACGGTAGTGTACTCTAATTTTATGTTCACTGAAGATCCAGATCTTTTTACACCTGAAGTACTAAGGAAGGAACAGCGGTTGGACAGCTATTGTCAGAAGATGATAAATTTGATGGATTCGAGACATCGTTCAGAGGAAGTAACTATAGTGGAAGATTTAATATTTGTCAAAGACAAGTCTAACAACCGAAGGCTGTTGGTAATTCCGAGATCTCTCGTCCCTGAAAGTGTAGCAAAGATCCATCAAAAGGGGCATTTTGGTGTCAAAAAGTGCATGGCATTTACTCGATCTTTGTTTTATTGGCGTGGACAAAAGAAAGATTTCACCCAATACATCCCGGAATGTCTGGAATGCGCACGCACAAAATTTAGAAGTCAAGCTGTCAGTGGAGAGTGTTATCACATCGAAGCTAGTTATCCACACGAGAAGTTATGTTTAGATCTTGTGGGAAAGTTGCCGAAGAGTAAAGGATATCGATATATATTATCAGTAATTGATGTTTTTACTAGGTTTGTTAGTTTTTATCCTCTTCGAACGGCACACACCAAAGAAATTATAAGAGTGCTTGAGCGTCTGTATTTCTACAATTTTCCACTGCCAAGCCACATTATCACAGATCAAGGCCCGCAATTTTTATCTAAGGTGTGGAAAAAAGTTTTGTGAACATTATCAAATCTCTCATCATATGAGTTCTCCATATACTCCGCAAGCTAATGGAATGATTGAGCGACAATATCGAGAGCTTAATAGGATCCTAAGACTGAAATGCAATCAAGATCATACCCGATGGAGCGAATCCATAAAAAATACAGGATCTCTTAAATAATTCTATTAGTAGTGCCACGGGTAAATCTGCAGAATTGTTTATATCTTTCTCTGCGACTAATAGTTTTAAACGCCGTTATCCTTGGCCACATGAGCTATTATCCATAGAAATACAGGATCGACAGTTACTAATTGAATCAACTCCGACTAAACTGTCGAAAAGATGTGTGTCCAGTTCCTCATCGCAACCGCTACTAAATGAAGATGACCTTGTAATGTAAAAACACACCCGATGTCCATAGCTGCTAAAGATAAAATTCATAAATATATGTTAACATATACAGGTCCCTATCTTATTACAAAAGTGTTGAGAAATTGTGCGGTTTTGAGTACATTAACGAGGAAATCCATTGGAACTCACAACTTTCGCAACTTAAAACGATTCAATTGTTCAGCACAACGTAGATCTGAATTACTTAGTAGATATTCATAAAAATATACAGGTATATATTTTTTCGAAGTCGGGGTAACCTGTTACGACCTGATTTCGTTACAGTTGGTTTTCGTTTATTTTATTTTATTTTGCTTGATTATTTCCTGATCAGTTAAATGGTGTTATAATTTTCCAACGTTAAATAATTAATTTTGATATTTCTAGTGTGCTGTTATTTTCTCTATCTGTACCACATAATAAGAATTGGACTCTATAGACTATGAATTTAATGCCAATTTTGTTCTTCTTTTTAACTATGATTTGTATAATAAGTGTACTCAATTATCATCAAATATAAGATTTCCTACAATATTTTGTTTCGGTATAATTACTGTTGTTTATTTTGATTATTTTGTGTACATAACACTGGAAAATAATAATTAATTGTGCTTAGATCATTATTTGTTTAAAATATATTGGAACTAATGTTATTTTGTATTATTAGTTGTTGACATATCTAGTGAAATGATCAACTTCAGCTAAGTTCGTTGGGCTCATTCTCTTTGATGAGCTAGAAATTGTATATTCCTTTAGCAAATCATGTTCAACTGACCGTTCGAATACTAGATTAAAGTTATAGATATTCAAACTGATAAATTTTGTGCAACAGTAAACGGAAAAGTTTATATAATGGGTATGAATAGCATAATAAATGAACTGAGATTTTGAAATCGGTTTTTAAGGATTCAAATGCAAAATAATGACATCGATTACGGTCAGTTGTTTCAACATCTCTCTTCTTATACATAAAGTCTATCACTTCTGTAACATCTCCTTATCTGTGTCTTCGATCCGATGCCTTGCCCTACTGCAATGTAGCTGCAGATGCGTAGCAGTGTGACAATATCTCGAGGAACGAATAGTGACAACATACCCGTTTAATGATAGATTGGCACATGACAAAGGGCCTGCCCAAAAATTTTGAAAAATATATAAACGCTAAAAGATACAATAAAAAGTAAATATATTTTGCACTATTTATATTAATGGTACATAATTATTTAACAAATAGAACAAACCACTACTGTAAAAATAATTCCTACTGTCATTAATCAATCACCAATAAGCAAGGGAGCAGACCTACCCAAAATTAAAATCCTAAAGCTGTCCCTGAAGTAAAGTAGAGTATTTATAAACTTATCACAATGATGTTAAGATGTTCACTATTAATATAGAAATTAAAGTAGGCCTATTAGTCTTTTCTTTCTCTTTTTCAGATATCAATTCAATTAACAGTGGCTCGGGAGAGAAGATATCTGCGCATGCGCAAGAGGGTATAGCTTTTTTGAATAAAAGACAAGAATTTTGGAGACAAAGACAAAAACTTAAGCATAAGAAAAAGTAATAATGTTGTTTGTTAAATATTATAAACACATATTTTCCAATCAGACATGTCAGAGATAACTGTTCAGAGATGTAAATAAATTATTATACAATTGTTTAGAAATAAACGCTTTAAAAATTTTTGTTATTGTTATTGTACTCAGGCGTAAAAGTGAGCAGGACGCGGTGGAACGACGTTACCCGACTTCCAAAATACAGTGAAACCTCTCTAAAGCGGACAGCCGCGGAGGATCAAAAATTGTCCGCTATAGAGAGGTGTCCGCCTTCAAGAGGTTTCAGTATTTTTTATGTAAATTAGTGAGCATGATAATATACAATTAGAAAAAATATTTTTGCATGAATCACGTATTTACGAATGTTACATGCATTGTTCTCTGTTATCCAATACTCTATGTTCGAGGCACAACATGGAAATAACATATTATAGTTCTCTGCACTTTACACTTATCAGTATTTCCTTCGTTTTCAGTATGGTGCTTTAATTTGTGGGATAATTGGAGTCCTGTAGTGTTCTTTTTGAGACAATATACATACCTGAGGGCAAAAAGTACTAAACTTGTCTTCTGGTTGGTTAGAGATTACACCGGGACAATAGCATAATGTGTCATCCCTAACGGCGGGCAACTGTCAATCACTTTTGTGTGTAAGACAGCTTGGGTGGGAGTGGGATGCAAGCAAAGGACAGAAGAGTGTTGTTAAACAGAGACGCTTCGTCTGGGTTGCTGAGCAGACAGTTGAGGGGGCAAAATGTTGTCACAATGCTTCCTTGGTGATACATGTATGAATTACTAAAAATGTATTTTTACTACACTTTTCAACCTATTTCTAGAGAAAGTGTCCGTAATACGGAGGTAAATAATACCTATAAAAGACAGAAGACTGTCCGTGTCCGTACTAGAGAGTGTCCGCTTTAGAGAGGTTTGTCAATATGCTTTTTCCTATTCCAGTGTTTGGGGAATACAAAATATGTCCGTTAAGGGAGGTGTCCGCTTCATAGAGGTGTCCGTTAGTAGAGGTTTCACTGTGTATCTATGGCGTCCCCCACTTCCTAAAAGATTACAATGGACAAAGATAGGCATGGGGAACGGCGTTAGTTATGCTCCCCCTACTTTTTCAGAACCACTTTTAACCCTGGTCAAGGGCGCCCATATTGTGGTTTCCAAGGAGGAGCAAGTATAGGCGACGTTTCAAATATAGTTTCAAATTTTATTGTAACCAATGTAAAAATTCTATTGGGTTTTCGATATTCCCAAGTACAATTTGTTCTTAGGGGGGCGATCGCCCCCTTGCCCCCTGATGGGCGCCCTTCGCCCTAGTTGTACTGTAACCGCCTGACAAGTCAATTAAGTAGCAAATTTCGAAAATTACAATATTACGTTAATATAATCATATAGTTTTCATGCGGTTATTAATGCATAATGTTTAATTTATGTATGTAAATTTATACATATTGCATATAATAATAATAATAATAATAATAATAATAATAATAATAATAATAATCTTGACATTTCTTACGAATTTACACTTAATCTATTTACAAATTCGACTTACGTAAAATTTCAGTTATGTAAAAGTTGAGGAAAGCTATTCATAGGGTTACTGCAGGCCTATATCTAAATAAATTTTCAACTTATTACAACCATTACTGCAAGTTCTAATGTGCCTCAATGTATTGTTTACTTGTTATTACGAGGGTCATTCCGAAAGTAATGCCTCCTTTTTTTCATGGAAACTAATGGAGATACATCAATAACAACAGCAGAGCTAAACTAAGCAATATCTCAGCTTCAGACTGTCATTTTCCACATAGTTCCCGCCATTCGTTATGCACTTTTACCAACGATGAACCAGAGCCTGCATCCCGCGCTTGTAAATATCGGAACCAGCTGAGGCTAACCACTTCCTTACAACTTTGACAACAGCTTCCGCGTCTTTGCCACATTCAGCTTTGTACATAATTCTCTGGTCGTTATTCGACGATCAGCACCGATGAGTTGATCAAGACGCTCTTCATTGCGAGGGATGACAGCTGTGCAGGGTCGACCGAGCCGTGGCTTGTCATGAACAACCTTTTCACCACCTTGAAAATGCCGTATTCATCGCCTCACATTTCTCACATCTATTGTATCGTCTCTATAAACCTTTACCAAGCGTTGCTGGCTTTCAGCAGTGAGGAATTCAATCACATATCGTTGTTTTATACGCACGTCCAGATCAGGCTCCATTTTGGAACATTCCTCTGCTGTCCCCAACTACCGCAGAACAACGGGACCAGCTGCAAATAAAAGAGGAAGGTTCAAGCATTAGCACTAGACAAACGACATCTGGCACAGACATACTACTCTCTCTATGGCCTATGTAACCCGGAGGTTCAATGCCGCGTTCACAAAAGCTCTCCACTGAATTCTATCCTTAGCCAATTGGATCCAGTTTCTACTTTGTATTCTTATTTCTGCGAGATCCATCTTAATGTTGTCTTCCCATCTGCGCCTAGGTCTTCCTAATGGTCGTTTTCCGGTTGGTCTTTCAGTTAAGATTTTGAAAGCGTTCCTGGCTACATGACCTGCCCACTTGAGCCTCCTAGACTTGATGACAATAACAATGTTGGGTAAACCGTATAAATTGTGTAGTTCTTCGTTATGAAGTTTCCGCCATTGCCCATTCACGTTTTTCTTTGGTCCGAATATTCGTCTCGGGATCTTGTTCTCAAATACTTTCAATTTACCTAGGTATATTCATCTTTCCGAGTAAGCGACCATGTTTCACAACCGTACAGTACAACAGGCTTGATTATCGTTTTATATATTTTAAGCTTCAAATTCCTCGACAGAATTCGCAACAACAAGAGATTTTGAACCGAATAGTAACACGAATTTCCTGGTTTTAGTCGACTTTTAATTTCTTCCTGAATATGATTTTCGTCTGTTAATATTGATGCCAGATATTTTAAAGTATCCACTTTATCAAAAGTATTATTCGATATTTTAACGCATCCATAATTTGCTGTATCACGATCCTGATGAACTTCCATGTATTTCGTTTTCTCTGCATTTACTTCTAAACCCATGTCCCCACAAGCGTTTAATAAGACCTCTGCATTTCTTTCTATTGTTCTCCTATCATCCCCTATTAAATTTACATCATTAGCATACGCCATAACGTGGTGAATACCATTCAGCTCTAGGTCCAGGTTGCTATCTTTGATTTTCCTTAGAAAAAATATAGCGTATTCCAGAACAAAGTTGAATAATAATGGCGACAACGGATCTCCTTGTTTCAGGCCATTCTCGAAGTGAAAGCACGTGCACAAAAATTTTCCTACCTGGACTTTACTTTGGGTTTCTTTTAAACATATCTTAATTAATCTAATTACCTTTCTCGGTATTCCAAGTACTGTAAGAACGTTGTACAATGCTTCTCTCCTAACCGAGTCCTAAGCTTTTCTAAAATCAATAATAAAGAGTTGATGTGCCGGGGTATTGTATTCCCACTTCTTTTTGAGAATTTGTTGAATGGTATCGACTTCGTCTAAATCCGTACTGATAATCTCCAATACTTTCATCTCCGTATGGGGTCAATCTTGCTAATAGAATGTTTGAGAGGATTTTATAGGACGTTGACAGAAGAGAAATGCCTCGATAATTATTACAGCCAGTTTTGTCGCCTTTCTTGTGAATTGGAACAATGATTGATTCTTTCCACTCTTGTGGCAATTCTTCCTTGTTCCAGATAAAGAGAATGAGTTTGTGTATCTTGTTCCACAATTTTTCGCCTCCACCTAAAATTAACTCAGCCGGGATTTCGTGTACATCCGGATATTTGTGTTTCTTTAATTTATTTATAGCGATTTCTACTTCTATTCGGTTAGACTCTGGGATATGTGGTTCTGCGGTGTGTATTTCCCTTTTTCCATGCACATTAGTTTTTGGCCGCGTGTTAAGCAATTCGTCAAAGAAATCTTTCCATCTATTTAAGATGCTACTTGTGTAAGTGAGAACTGTTCCGTCAGCTTTCTTTAATATATAGGCACGAGGTTGATAACCTTTCTTAAATTCATTGATCCCTTTATACATGTCCCGAATGTTTTTTTTTTTTTATATTTTTACTACTATCTTCAAGTTCCTTAATTTTAGCTTTCAAAAAATCGCGTTACTTTGTTCTAAAAGCTTTGGAAGTTTTCCGCCTACGAAAGTCTACGAAAGTCTAAAAGCTTTGGAAGTTTCCCGGAAGTCTACGAAATTCTTGATTGATTGATTGATTGATTTTGAGTTTTACGTCCCGTTCAGCAGCGAGGCTATATGAGACGTGGACCTACTGATTAACGTGGAATCCGAACCATATGAGCTCCCGCCGGGAATCGAACTCTACGAAATTCTGTGTACTTATTTCATTCGAATTTTGCAACCAACGTAATTTTGCCTGTTTTCTCTTCTCCGCTAGTTGAATGCATTCCTGGTCGAACCATGGTTTGTTCCTACGTATTTCCGCGTGTTGTATTTTTTCTTTTGCTGAAATTTTGATGTTATCTCTAATTTCAATCCAAGTATTCTCAACACTAGTGCACTCCGAATCTTCTAAAAACCGAGAATCTATTCGAAACTTCAATTTGTTTTCCTCTCTTACCTGGCTCTCTTCTAATTTCTTTAAATTATATTTCACCGTTTTCAGACATTGAATATTTTCTTTGTTCAACAATAATCTCTCTCTTATTATCGCTGCTACCAGGTAGTGTTCAGTGTCACAATCAGCTCCTCTAAACGACCGAACATCATTTATGCAAGATTGTCTTCTGTCTATTAACACGTGATCAATTTGATTATGTTTTTTCCGTCTGGTGAGGTCCAAGTCAACAAAAATTAGGAGACATTAATTTCGGAACGACCCTCGTACGGTGTATATTTAATTAAATGAATGGAGAATCATGCACACTCCTTATCAGCTGAATGAAAACTCCTACAGCTAGAATAGCGTACAATCAAATTAATCTAAACCACTTGAGATTGCTCCAAGAGGATTGCAAAAATGAACTTAAAAAGAATGGTGAGATGGAGCTGGAAGGATAACTGTGATTGTTCCAACATGTAAATCTTTTAATCCCCACCGTCTGTTCTCGCAAAAATTCACAAAATATCATCTCTCTATGACATACGCTTCCCGAAATATGGCTCTTTAAATCTCCCAAAATTCGAATTTTTTTGGCCAATATCTGGGGAATGGTGGCCAGTTGGTCAGTAGCCACTGGTTACTATTTGGAACCAAAGTGTTCACCATTCTCTTAGGTATTGATCAACATTAATATTATCTCTCTATAACTTATGGTTTCCAAGATATAGTTCCTAAAATCTCCGGAAACACTGTTCAACAACGAAAATGTAAATTGAACAAAATCAGGTAATTCTTATTGATTTTGTGGTGCTGATCACGAATTTGAAAGTTATTTTCGAATATTAGCTCTACTTTTTGTTTTATAGGCATGTCTAATAATAACGCTTTAAAAATAAATATATTCGCTTCGTTTGGGGTAAAATGTTACACTGATCCGGCAACACTGGAGAAACTATATGAACGCTTGGTTTCATTGTGTTCCTTATCTCAGTAGTGTTCTGCTATTGTTAGAAAAGACAGGTTTAGTGCAGTTATCAGCGTTTTGGGTGTGACGATTGTGTAGTGCAGGACATAAAAATACAACTACAAGTACTCAAAAATACTGGTATTTCGCATGTATATTTTTAAATAGTTGTCGGAACTATTTCAAGTGACATTTTGAGGATTTCAATAAACAAAAATGCCGCGAAATTGTATAAACAGTGCGGATAGCTTCTGCTACGTGTGTGGGGAAGTGACATTTTCCTCACAAAAGCAGACTATAACACCGCTAATAAGAAAAGTCTATCAATATTACTTTGGTTGTAAAATTGGAGACCAAGATAAATCTTGGACACCCCACATTGTGGGTAACACTTGTGCCAGCAATCTAAGAAATTGGATTAATGGGAAGGGGCGCTCAATGCTTTTTGCAGTGCCCATGATTTGGAGGGAGCCAAGCGACCACATGGTTCCTTCCGTCAAGAAGGGAATTTCCACGAAGAAGAAGCGGGCCTTGATCTATCCTAACATTCCTTCTGCAATGCGCCCTGTTCCACATGGAGAAGGACTACCTGTTCCTGACCCACCTAAAGAATACGATCTTTTTTTCTGATGATGATCAAGAAGTTGAAGCTCCTGAATCAAGTACTTCGAAGGACCCTACGTTTGTTGTAGAAGAACCTCCATGTGAACCACATAGACTTACTCAAGAGGAACTAAGTGATCTAATCAGAGACTTGGACCTCTCGAAAAGCAAAGCCGAAATTTTAGCGTCACGCTTAAAGCAATGGAATTTATTGCAGGAAAAAGTAAATATGTCAGTGTATCGGAATAGGGAGATGTTCACTTCATTTTTTACTATGGAAGACACACTTGTGGCATGTACAGATGTAAATGGTCTCATGAGGGCACTTAAAATTAATTACGAACCTACGGAGTGGAGGCTCTTTATAGATTCGTCCAAGGTGAGTTTAAAGGCAGTGCTTTTACATATTGGAAATGAACTTCCTTCAATTCCTGTAAGTTACGCAGTTCATACGAAGGAATCTTATGAAAACATGAATATTACGATTTTCAGTGGCTCATTTGTGGTGACCTTAAAGTAATAGCACTATTGCTAGGTATGCAGTTAGGGTATACAAAGTATGTTGCTTTATATGTGAATGGGACAGTAGAGATCGTGGATCTCATTACCGCAAAAGTGATTGGAGTACCAGAGAAACTCTTCATCCGGGAGTGAAAAATGTGCAGCACGAACCACTGGTAGATCGTAACCGAATTTTGCTTCCCCCTCTACATATTAAATTAGGTCTTATGAAAAGTTTTGTTAAGAGCATGAACCAAGAGGATGAGGCCTATAAGTACCTAGGAGGACAATTCCCTCGATTAAGTGATGCCAAAGTTAAAGAGGGTGTTTTCATAGGGCCACAGATTAGGCAACTATTCAAAGATCACAAGTTCGACGAAATTCTCCAAGGTGAGGAGAAAGCTGCGTGGAAAAGCTTGAAGAGTGTTTGCTCATAGTTCTTGGGAAGATACCGAGCAACAAATTACAAACAACTGGTAGCAAAGTTGTTAATGTGCTACGAAAATTTTGGTTGCAATATGTCTCTGAAACTCCACTTTCTTCATTCACATCTAGACTTCTTTCTCAAAGATTGTGGGGCAGTAAGTGACGAACATGGTGAGCGTTTCCATCAAGATATTGCAGCCATGGAGAAGAGATACGAGGGAAAGTGGAGTTCTAACATATTGGCCGACTACTGTTGGACTATTGCAAGGGATGCTCCAGATGTAACCTACAAAAGGCAAGCCAAGCGAAGACGCTCAAAATAAAATAAACATAATCCTGTACAAGGGATCACTTGAAACTTTTGTCTACATTGCAGTGTAGTTCTTGCACAAAAAGGTATTTGAACATATTTTTCATGTTTTGATATTAATACTGATTTTTATTACGGAATTGTTAATGTTTAACTTGACCACGGTTACTTTATTTTCTGTATCACTGTGAAACTGGTATTTGCGCAATTTTGAAAAAGGAAGTACAAGGGTATAGAAAGCTATAGGTTAGGGTACTTCTTAACTCCCCAGCTTATCACATCACAGTGAAATAGATAAAAAAAAAAGTGAAATGTAGGTTTTTACAAGGATTTTGCTTAAATGTTCTAATAATATTAATACATTTGTATATATAAGCTACTGTTGTACAAGGGCGTTTTTTTTTTCACAAGCAGAGCTAAGAAAATTCTTCTATTATCATTTCCTTTCATATTATGATTAAATGAATGTAAAAATCGCAATTTCAAAGAATTTACATACTTTCGATCAAAATTTGTTGAACAGTGAAATCGGCCATTTTTGGCCAATATCTCGGGAACAGTAAGAGTGATGCGAAAAATCCCATCACTTTTTCAGATAGTTTTTGATACTCTATCGAGTGGAGGGCTCATTTTTTTTAAATGAAAATAACAGACAGACTGACGCACAGATATAGTGAATTCAGTACGAGCTTTTTAAGTTCGTTGAAAATAAAACAAAGTAATTATAGAAAAAGAAGAAATTCCTGAAATAAAATCCGGCTTTGAGAAATGGCCATTGTACGTGCAACTAAATTAGGCACATTTAGAGAAGAGTAGATATCTGACCTATAAAAACACCTATCTAACGAATATCTCCTTCATTCCATAAATAATAGCTCCGACACAAAGGAATAACAGGAACTTCTTGCGGAAGAAAAAGAAATCCAATAGACAATATTATTAACTGTAACTAATAAAGTGTGTATATAGCAATGATCTTTCTAAATTATATATATATCGGATGTTCTAAAAACGGCGCCCACAGAGCAAAGAGCACTATTCTACAGGCCAAAATAAAGCAAAAAATATATAACTGTATACCTTTCGGATGGTCGTCGGAACACACGATTTCCACTATGTGGCAATATCACATTGCAGATAAAGAACTATACAGTATAGTTAATATACCAATCCATGAAATAGTTACATCGATTCTTTCCAGATGGCAGTTAAAGTCGATAGACTTGATACTAGCGCCATCTGTAAGCTATGGGAAATGACAAAAGAAACTTTGTAAATATTCGTTAGGACTCCAATATATAATTCTGTAAAGAACCTATATGGTTGTAATGTTGTAAACAGAGATGGCTGAAATTCAGCTCAAATGTAGAAGAGGCTATGCATATTCTATACATTCCAAAAGTATAATGTCCTAAAATGGATAGAACATAGTCAAGAAACACGAAACATTAACATTAACGTTAATGAAAAGAAAATCAATGAAAAACAAATAATTTCTCCACTTATTTCAAAAACCGAAAGAGGGAGATGACTGAAATTCATCGTAAAGTTAGAACAGTCTATGCAGATTCTACATTCAAAAAATGAAACTGTCCTAGGGATGGAACATAGTAAAAACTCACGGAACATGAACATTGAAGTCAATGGCAAAGCAATGAAAAACCTGAAGTCGTCTACGTATCTCAAAAACTATAATAAGGAGATGGCTAATTGAAAGACATAATGAAGATATAAAAGCGATGTATAGCACGTAAGGTAAATGTAGATAGAACATGTAAAAAATCATAGTAAAATCAATACTAATGATAAATTATATACGTATTCTTCGAACTACCCAGGGCGCCCCACGGGAGTTTACATGCTTGAAATATCTTACATCTGGATTTGGAATTTCTTGACTCGATTTAGCACGCAACGTGACTTTTGACCTGATCACGTGACACAGTCTCGACCTTATGGCAAACCGGATAGTCCCTTTGGGTGGTCCTGTTTATCTCCTTCTGTAGATAAAACATATAAAAATAATCATATTGTCATCTGTTCACCATGTGGTCGGTTATTGGCATAATTTATCGTATTAGATAAGGCTTTATCATGTTATGCGGTTGAATACAGGGCAGGGCCGGATCCAGGATTGTCTGAGTGGGGTGTACCAATATCTACCAAAATAACCAATCACACAAACTCTTCAAAGTGACATGTGACAATATGCTTTACCCCTGACAACACTGATGCATAAAACGGAGAAAAGTATTTTAAAGAGGGTCCAGGGTGTCTATCGGTTACGAAGGTCATGAAAAAGTCACGAAATCAGAAAACGGTCATGAAAGTCAAGAAAATGTCACGAAATTTAGCTTTTGGTTCACGAATTTTTTTATCTGTACAAATATAAGCACAGACTGGAAAATTTTGTTTTATAAAACGTGAAAATTCACCACCAAAAATGTCTTTATGATGGGCTTTACACGCTACTAAATCGCAAGCAAAGCATTCTTCTATCGCATGCATGAAAATTCGGCCTAATTTGCACCCAAATTCGCTCTTGAGAATGTTAGGAAATTTTATGGTTTGGTAAAGAAAAGGTCGCGAAAAAGTAACGAAATTTAATTTTGGAATTTTAGTAGACACCCTGGGGTCACAAGTGATATGCAGGAAAATAATGTTCTTCTCTCCTTGTGGCTTCTCTTTTCTTCCCTGCTTGACAAATGTTATATTATGTTGCTTGATGAATCTCTTTCCTTCAACCTTTAGAAAATCGACTTAAACTATTGCTTTTGCAAAGTTCTGCTTTCTTTTAAGTTCCAAACAAAAACGTGATGGCAGAAAGTTTCGGAAAGTGTTGCTATTTTTACTGATAGCTTCTCATTTTAGATAGTGTATATTTACAACGAAGGGGAGGGATGCACGTGCACCAGTGCACCCCCTAAATTCGGCCCTGGTACAGGGATCCAATCTCTTTTACATGACAAGAGTACATTGACGCTCAGCATGTCATTGTCAACGTGAGGTCCAGCGTACCGGCACCTTTATTATTAAAAAAAAACACTATATATATATATATATATCATATTATGAGAGAGAGAGAGAGAAAGAAAGAAAGAAAGAAAGAAAGATATAGATATATACATGATAGAAAATGGCGGTCGAATCCATACTCTTCGGGGTCCCTGAGATGAACAGAAGATGCCGTTTAAATCCACAAATTCAGTCCCGTTAGAAGACCTACTCCTAATAGGGGACGGGAACAGGTAAAGGTAATTGAAAATTACCGACATTAGTGTCGAATTCATAATTTTGGGGCTCGATAAGTTCATTGGTGACAGTTTTGGTGCCTTTTATGTCGAAAATGAAACGTATTCTCTCCGTTCAAGCTATTCAGCTAGTCTGTAATAATAACGAACGGAAGTTTCACATATTCAACCCTTTAATATATTTCTCGCTGCTCAAAGCTATGCTGTATATGTCTGTATATGAAAATAAGATCATCTCTCTTTTTGAGTTATTCGAAAAATATACAAAGAATAAAGAGGGATTTTACCAGAAATCAGAAAACTAAAAAGTAGAATTAAATCTTGTTGCTTTAAGTATTTTTCCGTTAGCGAAATATATTGTATATATACCTACAGTAGGACGTCGATAATCCGAACGTCAAAAATCCGAACGCGGTCAGTAGAAGCTTTTTACATTTTGTCTTAATATAATGCTAGCGATAAACAAACAATAGGGTGTCCGTCGACGTTGCGTGAAGTCAGTGTTTTTACAAAAGTTCATTCATACGTAATTGTGTGTCATACATATTTTTATTTTTTTTTTAATTTTCTCTTAGGCCTATAAGTTTTAAGTGTGACTTACAAGATCAGTGTAATTTAGTGTGCGAGGAAGTTCTCCAGAAACATTAAATGTAAGTAGCCTTTCGTACGGTATTGTAATTACTGTATGTACTGAATAACCACTGTATCAATAGAAGAACATACCGTACAGTATATGTAAGACCAAATGGCATTTTCTTGGTCATTTTCGAAAATCCGAACTACCTGTTGTCTCAATTAGTTCGGATTTTCGACTTCCTACTGTATATGCTGCAGACATGTTACAGCAAGTAAGATTACTCGCATCAGGCCAAGAAATAGTTTTTAAATTATATTTTCCTGTTTTTGCCAATATTTCCGGACAAATGATTTTTTCTAATGGATTCAAAATTTCCGGAAATTTTACATACAACAAGGAAGACATCTCTATAAAATACATGTTTGATTTAACATATTAACAAAAATGATTCTGGCACTGTTATTTTAACACTTCCCTGCCATCAAGGGGAAACTTCATAAGATTGCTCAAGATAATTTTAATGTGTCTATACTAATTAAGCTAACTAGGATTATATTTTAGTTTCTTTTGTAGCCATAACTCCGTTCTATCACGGTTCTAAGTTTGAATTGTTTGGATGAGTTGTGCACAAAATTTCCCTATTCTAATACAAGAGACATACGTACTCAATTATCTTAACTCTAAACTAGTAAATACAAAATAGATTTAATTTTGAAAGCATAATATAATAAAATATTCGAAAATTTCAATTTTACCCAAATTTTCCGTTTTTTCCAAGTTCGGGAAACCTTAAAAAAAACTGTTTTTTTTTTAAACCCAAAATTTCAGTTTTTCCCAGGCCTTCACAACACTAGTCTGAACACATAGTGCACCGAACACTCCTAACAGTGGGCCTCCGCAGCCGACGACCCATTCATGTGCGAATGTTAACACCACGATATCGGCAACTACGACTGAAATGAATATGTGACTATCGCCACTGGATCTTCGTATAGTGGCACAGCGTTGCATTGTTTGATGAATCCCGATAACTTCTTCATCATGACGATGGGAGGGTGCGAATCCGTCGTATTCCAAGGGAACAGCTCCTTGACACTTATACTGCTGGACGGAGACAAGCTGGCTGCGGCTTAATTATTATCTGTGGAACATTCACGTGAGCATCCATGTGTTTAGTGGAGCTCGAGCAGGGCACCCTGATGGCCGAGGCAAATCGCACACTGCTTACAGACTACGCACACCCCTTCATGACGACCATGTTTCCCAACGGTAATAGCATTTTTCGACAAGATAATGCACCGTGTCACAAGGCCAGGAGTGTGATTGGGGGGGAGGGTTCGAGAAGCGCAGAAGCGAGTTCCAAGTGATGTTCTGGCCCCCCAACTTATCGGATCTGAACCCAATCGAAAATATCTGGGATGTGATTGAACGTGACGTCAGGGCACATTGCCCCCTTCCCCGGAATTTACGGGAATTAAGTGACCTGTGTGTGCATGTGTGGTGTCAACTCTCTCCTATCAAGCAGCATTGCGTGCATGCCAAGACGTGTACCGTTGTTATCCGTGCCAAAGGCGACATACTGACAATTAGGTAGGTATTCATAATGGTCTGGCTGATGTGTGCGTATATTTTAACTCGTATATTTTGTCTCAACTCGAAATTCGAGACGTCTCGACTCGAGTCGAGACAGAAACATATTTTCGAGTCGAGACAACATTTTCTCGAGATGAGTCGAGACAGGCTTAAATCTCGACTCGTGCGCATCCCTATTCTTAAAGCAAGTGCGGGAAAAGGATTTCCTCTTACTTATTCGTATGATTAAGCGGGAGGTAGCTTCGCTTAGGTCTAGTGTTATCCGTTCGCTTCCGTAAAAGTTGCATTTAAAATTTTTGTTTTTACAGTTTAATTTCTTATCTGAGTCTTCCTGTGCTCATCAAAAATATCAGGATGGCGACCCCACTTTATTTCAGTGTTTCCACTCTGAAGGGTGCTAGTGTCTTGGAACCTTTGGGAAGTTCGGGACACTACGTTCGCAAAATTCAAAAAATAAATTATAACCATGTACCTGTTATATCTTAAACTAAAAGTCAGATCTTGAATTGTGTAGATGAAAACTATTATAGAATCGGGCCTCAGTGGTTGTTCAGGAAAATGGGAAATGTTTTCTTTGGGGAGGACAAACAACTGCCTCAACTTGAATGGCCTTATTTCATAAGGACTAGCTCAGGAGAGTAAGTAGGAAGAAAAAGCTTTGCTACCAGAAGTAGGAAGGAAAAACACAGTTCTGATTGGTTGGCGTTATCCAGTTCTTGCCACATTACATTGCTGCTATCGATTTGCGTGGCTGAATGAGCTGAATATGCTAGTAACGAATATTGTTTTTGGCGTGAGTTCAAACCCGGCCCAAGGATTTTTTTTTACATTTTTATAATACTTTTTAAATTAAAATAAGATAAAATAATACTCAGAAAAGAGATTTACTTAATTTTGTAAGTAGTAGTAGTAGTAGTAGGAACGGGTTATAAGTCCCGCAGGGCTCGTTTTGTTCCCCTTGTACTCGATGATATAAATTTTGTGACTAACTTAAAACAACTGGCTAGGATAGCGCCTAAAACAGCTGGCTAGAGTAGCGCGCGAAACAACATTACTCTCCCGAAAGGGTCGTATTTCATATATTAATCGGGAACGGAATCCAAATTTTGCGTTTTAGTTTGCGATGATCGGCAAAGCATTTTCAATCGCATATTGCGTCTTCTATGTTGTTATGTGATTTTCAAACTTTGCTAAAGCTGTAAGGGAATGATGTTACAAGATTCGTCATACAAATTTAGAGCTTTGTCGGCTGTAATTCAGTACGAAACTGGCAACCTTACCGAATACGCTGCTAAAGTCATCTGCTGTGAATTTATTGGGCGCATTCATATTGATTACAAACAAACTTTTGTTAGGATAGTTTTAGACGGAAGCATTTATCGTAGCAGATGTGCTGCCAAAAATCTCGTATAATATTCTATGGCATCAAAAGTATATGGTGCTTTCACAGTTAGCATTCTGATGAGCATCTTGTCATGACGTAGTAAACAAATCACTGGAGAAGGACGCAAGTTTGGTTCCGAAACTAAAATGAGATTTCAGTCGCTATTTCTTCTAAAGTCCTTTGTCGCACATGCCTATTATGATACAAAGGACTTTTAACCTTATACAAAGAAGCATGCTCCTCATATTTTTCAATCAGCATAATAATAGCATCCCTACTCCAACTCATTTTTTACTACAACTCAATTTCCCACACAAAACAAAGAGCATGGATATTTGGCACAAAATCTTTCGCTTCCTTTTAATTCACCACGGCGCTACAATCGACCAGAAATGCTGGGGAAAATGCTACGAAAGAGAGCAGGTTCTATCGACAAGAAATTCCATAGAATATGCCATGGCATGAGAAATGCTATAGCATTTGCTACTTTACACTGTAGGATATCGATTTTTGCTACGGGGAATGCTTCAATAATGTTTCCGTCTAAAACTAGCCTTAGAGTACGTTTGATATATCTCGGCACGCTTCCTGCCTAAAGGATGGATTTGTCTGCAACGCGTTCTTGCCACACCGCAGTTAAGTTGCGAGCTACAATACGCTAGGAAACAGCAAAGTACCACTCTCAAGTCACTGTAACACACTTGTTCGCGTGTCAACTAAGCACTTCAAATATCCGTCAAACAGTAAAAATCTCATTTGATGGGCTGGCTGACAACTAACGTCACCTTCACGACAAAGCCAACAAGACATCTATTGGATTAAAACGTTCACGTGAGTGCTAGTAGAAAGTGCTTTAAAAGCCAACCAAGTGTTTGGCGGGAAGTGTGCCGAGATAAAACAAACGTACTCTAGGGTGGGGGTGGGTTCTAAGGCAGTTTCAATGGCGTCATATGTAGCACCTGCGAGTCTTGTGAGAGATCAACTTACAATTATGAAAAAAGGCGAAAATTTTCTCGAACAACAGTAAATATATTTACTCTATGCATATAGAAAGACTATATCATAATATGAAACAAAATTACTCTACATTTTAATTACTGCAATCGCTAATTTCTTGGTTTGCAACAAGTGAGTTACAATCCCAAGCATGTACACGAGAGCCCTTAATAATAATTTTAGATTGAGTTTAATAAAAATTATTTAAAAATTTTATGCTATGTATTGTTGTGGTTCCCTCCTTCCAGACTGTTTCGGCTCTCTAAGGGAATTCAATCATAATAAACCACAAACAAATAATAAAAAATTACCATCAAATATATGGGTTGTCTTAATCTCAAATGAAAATTAGTCTTATCAGGATAAATAAATATTCATTTAGATAATAGTAGTGATTCGACGAAATTCCTTAAGGTAAAATAAAATTTAAAAAAAGATTACGGGACCGGAGGTGAACGCTCGACCACTGAGACACCGCGTCCCCTATTTATTTCGAAAGGGTCAAAGGTATTCGGGGGGGGTTCAAGTTCAATTTGAGGATAAATTACATTAAAATTTGTAAACTTGCCCATAGAATTAGGCTAAATTTGCACAAAAATCAGGATTTCGGGGGATCCGGACACCCAAATTCCACCCCCTGCGTTCGTCCCTGTTGAAATATCTACGTTTTATTGCCTATTCCAGACAGCAACGTAAATTATGAAAAGACAGCATATACACTCTGTAAAGAAAAAATAGCGACACTTGCTCGGAAATGGTTTTCACAACATACATTAACCAATATGAGTTTTTACATGAATTACTGATAATATCACAATGCATATTCTTAATGAGCAGTTCATTCTTAATACTTGCGCCGCAGTTTTAGGTTTTTTATATACATATAATGAATTTATATGCATATATTAGTATCTATGTGTGTTTTCAGCAAAAACGGCTGTGGGAAGAATTATACATAAAAGTATGAAAAGTCAACAATAATAGTACAAAACAAAAACTAATTTCTTAAGAGTAAGACATATTGTGTACGAACGTTGAGAGGTACAATACATCAAACTAGATTTTCTATGTGGACTATGGGCTTTAGGAAGTGCAGGGGAATCGTCGAGACCTTTTGGTGACAAGGCTATTGCAAAATGCAACCTTGATTTCACGGAATCACTCCCTGATTATCTGCTCCGTGAGTTCCATTCTGTCCGAGATAGTTGTCTATTTAGTCTTCTGCTCATATCGACCCAAACTTCACAATTGAATTCATGTCAGGTGAGTTTGGAGGCCACATGAGTCTTTGAATAGTCATATTATTGCACCACGTATTAACGATTTTCGTTCATTGACATGAAGCATTAACGTCCTGGAAAACGAAATTGTCCATATCTTCTTCAGGAAAGTTATCTTTAGCTTATGTAAGAATTGTACATACCAGAATTTGAAGACATTTTTGTACATCAAACGACTCTTCACATATACTCATTGTTCTGGCGTCTTTGGCAGTGAAGCAAGCCCATACCATCACTCAGTAACTGATTATTTGCATCTCTTAAACAAAATCCGTATCAAGTTTCTCGCTCATTCGTATCCACAACTTCACACCACTATCATTTCCCACTATTCTAAACTTTTTTCAACCGAGAAAACAACATGCTTCCAGTTGTCATAAGTCCAAGTAGCATATCGCCTCACAAACGTATGTGTTAAAGTCTTCTGTTTTTTATGTTATTTTCGATTTCCAGGCGGTTTTTTCTTCGTAATATTCTCCTCATACAGTTAAGACAATACAGTGGTACGAGTGACTGCAGTTCCAAAATCAGAACGATTTTTGGGGAAGTAATTCCTTAATTCTGCAGTGCATTGATTTTATTTGGGGATCTGCTCTGGGTGATGCTTTGTTTTTTCTATTACACTGTTGACGAGGGGATGATTTCTTATACTATTTTTGCTTGTGAATTACTCTTTCTGCCGTCGAATGGTGAATTTTGAGTATTCCAGCCATCTCCCTTAGAGATGTAACTAAGCTGTGCAAAGCAAGAAGTATGTATTGCTCACGTGACGACAAGTCACATTTCTTACCAATCATACTTGTTTACAGTCTACATGTAACAACAATTTCATACAAGAACAACACTGCACAACAACTATATTGCCACTTGACACTGTTCAAACAATGACAAAGCATAGAACAATCACAAAATGCTAATTACCTGGGCCTACACATCACAAATGCAATGTAGAATTCTCACCCCAATAATATACGAGACGCTCTCAGGTGCCATCTGGAGAGAATATTACTGATACATAAATAATTAGTAAGCGCCATTGTACACCATAGGTGTCACAGATAATGCAAATGAATTATCACACTCATAATTTTCTTTTATTTCTGTTCTAGCCGGCTGCAACTATGGTTTTCTGTGTAAGTTACCTTAGAATTGAAGTGTCGCTATTTTTGCTTTACAGAGTGTATTTTAAAACATGGTTCATAGGATAAGAAATGTATTCACATGGTCCTTGGCAATTATAAAAAAGCGATTATATTTTTTGTCATATCTGGAGATAACTACTCAACGTTCCTCTACACACTACACGCTTATACGTCCGTTTAAGATTCAATTAAAATTTTAATAATTCGAAAATATTTACAGCTTTCTTGTCTGCCACACCACGCAACAAATCACACGACCAATTAAATGAAAGATACTTCATTGCTGAAAATTCATCCCACGACGTTTTAGTGTCCCCGAAACCGAAGCCGCTTGCAAAATGTTCAGATTCACAGGATCTCTTGAGCCGCTGTGGTCGGAACTTCAGCCTTTTCCACCTGTAATTGAGCACAAACTCGAGAGCGTGACGAGTTAAACTTGCTTGCGAAAAAAAACTAAGGTTGTAGACAGAAAGCTTGGTTTACCTAATTGCTTTCCTCAACGTGTACGCAAGTAACAAAAGTTAGCGGGCTTTGATATCGAAGGAGGTTTCTGCCAAAGCATACAAAGAACAATAGCACAATAGTTTCGATAACATCTATGTGGTCCTTCGGTAGGCTCCATATCCCGTAAGAAGATAAATCCTAAATTGTAAAATTGGTAGGAGGAAAGGGTAATTTGGACTGCTCTCGTGGCCAAAACAAAAGACTCGTAGCCGGCTTGTATAGATAATAGAATGAACATTTTCTAGTATTTCTGCATCTTGAATGCACATTTCCATTTACTGAATGCCCATTTGTGAAAGAGAGAGAGAAAGTCTGACTTTTGCTCCACTTTTGCCTTATTGCTTTATTTATCTCAGGAATTCAACCCTCAACTTTCCATCTCTAATAGCCATTGAATTAGCGACAGACAAATTTGTGAGACATCAGTCTTTATAGAGAAAAAAAAAAACCTGGTTGGTTCACAGTCTTTATGGTTTATATTACCGTGCGAAAAAGAAATGAACAAAAGGAAGCGCGAGGACATACCAGCGAGGGAAAGATCCCTGAATATTATTAACTGGTTTCAAGAAGGAACAAAGATTCGCAGATCTTTCTCCTCAAAGAAAAAAGGAAAACAAAAACAAACAAAAAAACTCTGATTTTCAATAAACCTGTAATTTACTATTTGGTATTTTTTTTAAAGTTTCTTGTCAACCCATTTTCAAGACAGAAAAGGAAATATTCCGCTACCATTAAAAGGTGCCAGTGCGCCGTAGCGTTGCATACCGGCAGAAAAATCGACACACACACACACATACACACACACACACACAAACACACACATATATTCTGCCTTCCGCCAAGTTCCGGGGCTGAATTTGGATTTAAGCGGCCGGAAGTGTCATTGTTCATCTTAGCGACCCTGAAAACTATCGATTCAACACTAATATCGGTCATTTTTAATAATTTTTGTATATATCTCCTCCCTCCTCCAAGTTGTGGGGCAGAATTTTGATTTAAATGGCATCGGAAGTGTCATTGTTCATTTCAGCGACCCCGAAAATTATGGATTCGACACTAATATCTGTCATTTTCCCTTCTCCCCTTCCCTAAAGGTGCACCTTCAAAGTGAAATGATAAAAATCATCCCGAACCTCATCTATGTTGAAAATTTTATGGAGGTCGGTCTGATGATTCAGGGGTTATTAAGTTAGAAACATATCACTTTCATTTTGATTGTAATAGATAATCTGTCACATTAGAAAACATGTGTTTGTTTACATACAGGATTTTGTACATAAAGTTTATATAAGTGTCTATATTAAAATATTAAATAATAGTAATTATATATTTTAGTGCATGAGTATTAGTGAAGTTTGCCTACTGCTCTTTCTCTTAAGAAGTGATTTGGTTAAAATAACAAAACTTCACTAGATCAAAGAGCATATTAAGAACTCATTTTCATTCAAGAGACCTATTTCTTGCAACAGAAACACTTCGTGTTCTTAGGCTTGTATGTAACTGTAAAAGTTCTGTAATTAATGTACATGCACGAATAAATTACATAATAGAAATAAGTGCAGACTATTAATTTTCAACTAGCTGAACCTGCGCTCTCTAGGCAGCGTATCATTCACATACGAGCATGAATCTCCTTGTCATTCTTCATATCTGTACATGTCCCTTTACAGATAGAAGTGAAGAACGCCTTCATAAAAATCGGCAAGGGGTGTCATAAAGGGGAATTTTTTTCCACTATTTTTTTCAATATCTCGCACCGTTTGCAAGATTTGAACCGACTTGTGGTTGGAATTTCTAATTCATATATGACCAGTGTTTTCTTTCTTTTTGCATGCATTATGTAATAAGTAAATAAATTACACACACAATTAATTATGTCAGTTACATACGGAATTCATTAAACTATACGACGACTTTTGTTTAGTGAGGAAGGTGAAAACATCGTTGTGTGAATCTAGTGATAGAGTAGACTTACGTTGGGTGGAATTTTTCAAGAAAGTTACACCTCAAGGATGCAGGAGTGAGTTACTTAAATTAGTGTCATTCGTCCTCTCAGTCCCTGTTTCGAATGCAAATTGCGAGAGACAGTTCAATGTAATGAACCAATCATTTTGCAAAGAAAGGCGTAACATGGGCGAGGGATTATTGAAAGCTGAACTTCAAATATGTCAAAATTATACTATGAAGTGCAGTGATTTCTATAAATATGCACTTAAGAATCAGAAGCTTTTGAATGCTGCTAGGAGTGACGTAAAGTATAAGTTCAAGAAGAATAATTAGACAGAGGATACTCTGTCCAGAAAAATATTGTTTCATCCTCCGACACACGCTTTCTGTTGAGTTATTCTAGTTCCCTACTCTGTGAAATTCATGTTTTTTATCCTTTGTGTTTGGTATAAATAAATGTAATTAATGTTAATTCAAAGAGTTTAGTTCCAAATATGGTTTCAAGGGATGAAGCTGCATTTGACCACTCATTAGAGATACAGGCTACTGTTTTTCAGCGCTTGATTCACGAGGTTTACTAAAATTTCATTTGTTTGCTCCAGAAGTCTCTAAATACAGTAATGGTGTATCTTCCAAACGCGTTGTAATTGTTACAACCTCTAAGCGTGTATAGGCCTAGATTTAATTTAGTATATTATTACTAAATAAAGTTTGAATACTTTTTTTTTTTTTTTTTTTGTTTCATAGAAATCTCCCGGAATTCTATTATTGTGAGTTGGCAAGCCCATATCTAATCCACCTATCATTGTCATTACTGGTTGCATCAGAGAACACATTTAGAGACTACTTAGATTATTATTGTAGATGCTATTTATCGTTGGTTAAATCGCTGTCGATGAAACCGAACAGTCTTTCCGTATCACCTTCCGCAAAAGTTGAGGAGCGTAATGGAACACAATATTTGCAAAAATTAATTATAATTGTTATATCTTATTCTGTACAATCTTCACAACAATTGTGGAAGGTAATGCAACTCAAAACATGAAAAATTAACCACAATTTTATGCCGATTATCGAAATTAAAACGCAAAATTGCTTTTCGTTAACAGAAAAAGCAACGGGATAATACCAGTGGTTAGTGCTGTGAAAGAAGTTTTTTATTTGCAACACCTGGTAGCACTTTATCGTCTGCTATATAAACTGTGATGGAGACGCAAATTTTGAGATTATGTCCAAGAGCCCGTTTTTTGTGTAGTCGTAGAGTTTGTAAAATAAACGAGAGGCGATATATATCGTCTGCACCAGCTGATTACTGTTTAAATATAGTTAAGTATGTAACACAGGAAAATTTTCATTTTAGATTTAAGTATACATTTTTTTTTTTCGTTAGTGAAAATATTTTGCTTTATTTTTTTCTGGCAGCTAATTGCAGTTCTGTTCAAGAATTACTTGAAACAGATAGTCAATATACGCAGCTTACACTGTATACTATTCCGAACAAAAGCCAACAGTCTGAAAAAGTTCAGAATAAACCCTTGCACTATATTTCACCGGCACCATTTGTATTTGTCCTCCGTTATGGTTGGTAACTGAAAAATAAAATGAACTGCAACCGTTTATAATCGTCGAAACAAATTAAACATAATTATATTAGAACCTTAAAGTATATGGCATTACTCGAGCAGACGGCTCTACCAAATTTTCAGACATTGCATTTTCCGGTTTCTTCTTGCAGGGTATGCATTAAATGAGCAGCTAATGCATAAACCGCAAACCAACTTGTGCTAGGTGGCCACTAAAAACGAATGCTAATTAATCGAGCCGGAGCAGGAGGGCCCGAGAGGGTGCGTCCGTAGGGAGCAGGCGCGTTAGCGACGGGGGGCATACGCATAAGCTTCTTAAATTTGACAAGAATTTTTACGCTATTGCTGGTGTTGATTCTACAGAATGCCTATTTGAGGAGTAGCAACGAATGACTGAACTAAACTATTATTGGAAAACCAAATTTTACTGAAGAATAGGGTTACTGTACCAATAATGGACCAATTAGTGCAGTTGGCCACTAATGAGACATTTTTGAGCATGTCTCATCACATTCTTATACGAATCTTTTTTATCTAATGATTCAGGAGGTCCTCAACAATGCTTGAAAACTAAAAAAATTAGTTGCAGATTTACCAAACACATGTAAGAGGTCATTATATAGTAAAAAGTAAATTATCACCAGTAGTTGACCAATGGTTTCCATTTATTGACCATATGAGTACCAGTAATTGACCAACATCAAATAATTACTTAATAGTACGAAATTTTTTTTTTTTTTTTTTTGCTTATAAACTTAAATATTTGTTAAACCCAATTCGTAATTAAACACAACTGATTTAAACCTTAATATTATCTAAGCTATTAAGGTGTACCTATGTTAGTTTGAGTATAGGAGGCTATTTCTTAACCATGTACGGATAACCATGCACTTTAAGAGTCCAAGGTTACTGTAAGTTAAAAAACGGACTTCGTTGCATAAATAAATCTTCAGAGTTCTTTGCACTGATTAAAAATATAGAACTTAGGCAATATTGTATTTAAATGGTACGAACAAACGTGTATGAGACATGACCTGACAATGGATTTGCCTCACGGTTGTTTTCAGGCTAAACGCGACAACAGAAATGATAAATGCTGATGGAATAGTTTATTTGGGTGGTATGAGATAGCGGGAAAAAAATTGGGTTATCTCGTTGAAAAAAAAACGCACGCGGTAGCTACATGTCTACCGCGAGACATACTTGGTCTGTTTTGGAATCGAACAAAAGTACTTTCGCACCAAAAATCAAGGCTCTATCGACTGAACTAACGCCACTTCTTCTGTTAGTGTAACCGTCACTTTTAGTCTCGAATCGTAACCGTGTGACATTAAACCAATAACTAATCTTACGGCTCCAAAAGAGCATATCCACCCTTATTCTGCACATCTCTTAACATTAGACGACCACCTATACATGGATGGTTCGAAGATTTCAGATTACAAAGTTGGCTTGTATATCTTTGTAATGCTCAAACTTTTAATAGTCTAAGTTTGGCTGGTTGTCTAATCTTAAGGGATACACAAAATAAGAGTGGATATGCTTTTTTGAGGTTTGTGTACATTACAGTGTACGTTCCTTAAAACGATTAGCACCAAATATTTGGCTCACCTCTGACGTTCTCTTCCTTATTTCCGCCGAAACTTGCCATTAATCTCGCCTGCATGTTTAATAAAGTCATTATAATAAGTACACCAGAATACTTCTTAAACGTTAAGTTAGGTTGATTGCCACCTGAACGGTTTGCCTTTCTTTTTCATTTTTATAAGAACAAAGTAAGGCCTACTAACTTCGTCTCACTGAATTTCAAAAGTGCCACAACATATAAATGTTTTACTGTAAAACATTTTTATAAATAAAAAACCTGATCGGAAACTGTTTTGGTTTGATCATTCGTAAGAAACTTCTTGCAGTCTTTCACTGTTACAACAAGTTTGCGGGATCCGACAGAGAATAATTATAAATATAGAAATTAATGATCTAATATGATTCTATAGGCCTGGTCTAATTAGTAATATTAAAAAAATAATTAAAAAAAAACACACACCCTAAGAAATACTAATACAGTCTTTAATGCTCCGAAAGAAGCTCTTCGCTGGACTGTTTAATCATCTGACACTTCATCAGAGCTCTCTGTAACCCCGTAACATTCGTCACACACAAATTGAATATCTTCGTCATCCGAAACTTTGTCTAACGCAAACTGTTCACGGATCCTTTTGGGAACACAAGCAACATGAAACTGTCTAGCACACTGATCACAAGACACCCAGGTTTTCTTTATGCCTTGCTTGTCTTCTCTGTACCAGCTTCTTTTACATGTGAAACAGGTCCAGTCGTCATCAGCTGTAGTTTTTTTCTTCTGCTTTCTCGATCTTTTTGCTTTTCTTTGTCTTGCCAATACTCTAACCATCTTCTTAAAGTTGCTGCATGTGGAAGTTTTTCCTTTGTCCTGCATCTTTTTCTCTTTATCGGTGATTCGGTTGGCCAAAGTATTGAATTGACAAAAGCAGGACTTATTGAACGGTCATCGATTTTTGTTCGGCTGGTGCCATGGTTGTTACTGCCAGGTTGAGGTGAAGAGAATGTGTCTGGCCCAGCTGTTTTCTTAACATTAGTTTGTCCTGAGGAAATACTTGGCTCGTCAACACGATGTTCATTTGTTGATACAGTTCCTGTCTCTTCCAAATCATTCACACGCTGTACATTCTCTTGTAGATCTTCCTGGTCTTCTACATCAGACTGATCTGGATCACTGTTCTCAGTTGGTGCTACTGGCACACATCGTTTTCTTAATTTTAACCAAACATCAAACAGTTCCTTGGCACTTTCATCTCCATCCCACTCACCACGAGATTCCGCAGTTCGGAATTCGGCCGCTCTATCACCCTTCATCACGGATTCCAGGTACAAAAGATGTTCAATTCTAAACTCGGTTGGTTTTGAACTTGCTCTCGGTGTAGTCTCGCTATAACGAGAAGGATGATTCATACAGCGTGTAAAATCTACTGACCGAAGATCAAAAGGATACAGTCCACATTTTCTGAACTCATTTCTGACGATTTCGGGAGTTGCTTGTACTTGTAGCACTTGTTCGAGATGAAGTGCAAACAACACTCTTGTCACGCTCCTGTTATTTGTTCTCCTTTTCCACTCATCTACGAGACTGGCCCATCCAGATTTAATGGCTTTAAGTACGGACACATCCGCTGGCTGCAGTAGATGTGTCGTGTTCGGTAATAGGGAAAACAGGTGGATACCATTTTCAGAGCATAATTTGCTCACATTATACGTGATATGTGATCTATGACCGTCAATCAGCAGCAAAATCGGTAGGTTTATGTTCTGTAATCGAAGACACGGTAAGAAAACGTTGGCAATGTATTCATAAAATGATTGACCAGTCATCCAACCTGAGGGTGATCTGCCAGCACACCATTCAGGATTCATGTTTTGTACTATATCCCTGGGTATTCGTTCGTATGGGTACAAAATCATGGGAGGTACTGATTTCCCGTCAGCGCGAAAGTTAACGAGAATAGTTAACGCTTCTTTCTCTTTGCTAACGTTTATGTTATAGAAATTTTTGAAACCCTTGGGTCCAAGAACAAGGCCGGTTTTGGGAGATGTTTGAAAGCTAGACTCGTCCGCATTGAAGATTCTGGTTGGATCGTCCAAAATATCACGACAGTTTTGTTCGACCAAAAAGTCTTCCAAACCTCTGAACCATTCTTCGATTTTCTCTTTGGTAACAGCTAGTCGACCTGAATTTATAGCTTCCGCGTGTCGTAATGTTCGATTTTTATGTCTATTCATAAATAGGAAAAACCACTTTCTCCCAGGTTTCTTCCCGGTAAACGGGCAGAGACGCTTATCACCTCTTACTATTTCTTGCACGGTTTCTAGGACAACACTACGTTTTACAGGAAATCCCTTCTTAGCATTGGCCAGAATCCAATTGCACAGTAAATTTTCTTCATCTGGTGTTGAGACCGTTGCTGAACTCATCTTTCTACCTTCAGAAACACGTCCTTTCAATTTGTTGATTCGAGTCGAGTGAGGAACCCCAAATGTTCTTGCACTTGCGCGAATTTGAGCCCCATTTCTCACAGCTTCAATGGCTTGCTTCATATTTTCCTCCGAATATTGGTGGGGATAGAAAAGAAGGTGAAATTAGCACTAAGCTTTCTCTAAAAGGATGTAACAATTATATTTATCACTACTAAGCCTGGTCAACTACTGGGTTTGGTTTTTAAGTATTCAAGGCAAGATTTTACATTGTATAAAACACTATGTATAACGTTAAGAATTATACTGTAATCTTAAGTACAACGGGCATGTTAGTTTCTTTTAAAAACGAGGAATGGTATTTAGTAACATTTTGGCCCATGTACTTAAAATTATACTATAATTCTTAAAGTTATACACATTGTTCTATACAAAGTAAAGTTTTGCCAGTGTTCTGCGTTCTTCTTTAGCAGCGGGGCCGTTAGTTACGCACCTGACGGGACCTATAGCTTAAAGTGGGATCCGAACCACTCTTCAGGTTTGTTTTCGTGGCGTTGGATTCGCAGGAAGGTTTGAACTTTCGACTTCTTGTACCAATGGCGAATGCTTTAGACTATGAGGCTACTGGGAAGCCCTGGTCAATTGCTAAGATACTACCTATACCACTAATTGACCAGGGTGGTCAATTATTAGTTCATACCTAAAAAGGTTGTACCAATGGTTAACCACCCCCCTTAACCATGTGACACCTTCCTTTTTTAATGTTCTGGCAATATTCTTTAATTAATTCAATGTTCGTACCATACTATAACACAAGCTATTGTAGTTTTATACTGTACCTGTAGCTGGTTACGACTTTATTCCATACACCGCCGAATTTTCTGCCTCTTATTGTGCGCCCGCGAACTCGACACTACTACCCACACTTTCGCCTACTTTGGAGGGAAAACCTACTTCTTGTTCCGTCATACATCACGAAAGGCATAAACGAATAACATTTGTGCGTAGCAGAACGTCATCCTTCAGTGCAAGGATCATATAACGCCTATAAAATGCCTCAAATAATGCATTTGGTCAATTACTGGTACCTGGTTCACTACTGGTACATATACCCTACCTATGTTACCATCAAAGATAAGAAATAATAGTAATAGTTTTACTAATGTATTTCCATATTTACTGGTAGTATTGGTACAAATGGCCTTAAACCCGTCAAACGTATGAAGGATAACATCTCTCGGGATCGCCGAGCACACTATTCACGGAAAGTATTTTTTAAAATATAAAATTGCATATTTTACTTCAAATAGACTATAACCATAATCCACACATTAATTTTTTCTATAATTATCTCAAGCTGAGTTTTTTTCTTATTTATTTATTTATTGATTCAGGACTTCATAAAGGTCTTATGTTGAATGTTGTTCTATACTTTAACATGGAAGCATCTAATTCGTCCAAGAAAGGTCCAAAATCTGATTTAAAAACTAACTTTCAATGTGATCACCTTGGTTGTACTAATAATATACTAAGAAAAAGCTCAAAAACCCAGTTTTTTTTTTTTTTTTTTTTTTTTTTTTTTTTAGGTGAGTTTAGGCAGGTTTTCCGGGCTGGGCCCACTTGAGCAAAAACTGTCAGCAGTTACAGGTTAAGTTGACTTTATCGCTTGGGCTTTTGTTTCAGTTACATTTTTTCCGTATTTTTTGTTGTTGTTGTATCTCATTTTGCTTATATAGAGTGTAATTATGAGACGCATGCTGGAATCTGTCCCTGTATCCTAGTGTGTTAAGTTTCAAAAAGCTGTATTCTGTATTCCTATTCTTAGTAACTTTCAAAGTTGTAGACCTGCATTATTTTGTCAAATAGCCTAGGCTGCATATCAATATACTAAAACATAAAGAAATAGAAGTAGCCTAAGTTGTTTTAGTGAACAGCCTACAACTTGGTCTAAATTTGTTTCGTAAGCCTGTTTTGTAACCTGAAACTATCTAATATAGGCTTTTAGTCTATAGGCTTATTATAGTCAGCTCACAAAACTGTTAGAATGACATCAGTAGCTGTTTCCGCTTTCTTTCTTAGTTATTTGCTTGTAACTCAGCCAAATATTTGTATATCTTTATGTAATAAACATAAAATAACGAAGACTTCTTTGTCTCACAATTGGCCTCCTTCATACCTCAATATCACATACTGAAAGTTGGGGCAACAGGTGTCTCATAATTACTCCTTTGGAGGGAAATTATGAGAAGCACAAATTTGACATTTACTCATCAACTTATAAGATGTCAGGAAATTTATTGGCAGCAGCAAATTGTTACTGTATTGGCACTATAAACTTCTGCCTAGGTTAACTACTTTCAAAACTAATGTAAGCTGAGTAACATGGAAAAGTTGGGAAATCTGTCTTATAATTACCCTTACTGACCTTGTGTGTGTCTCTACGGAGTTTCAAATTTAGCTGGAACGTTAGCGATGGTGGGCAAGTGTGCAAATAGTGGTTAACGCTTTTATTCCGTGAACTACTGTGATGTTCTGAGTTAGGCCTACATCCAAGAGTTTGTAGGCTGTAATATTGAATTTTGTGTCTCAGTTTTGACGACATTCCAGTGGTGATTATAAAGAAAAGTTCAGCTTGTGTAGAGGGTCATTATAGCAAGACCCAAATGACTTGATGTGTGAAAAATAATTTTAGCCTCGGGGCTAAGGTCAACTAGGCGCTCAAAATGTTTTCCACTTTCTGTTGCCATGTTTTCACTCTACTGTTCCTCCACTACCCTTCGCTCTTTTACTTGAACGTCAATAATTAGAAAGGCGAACTAGTCTTTTTACTCAGGATCATTTAATACTATATTTGTAGTGGATACAATAATTAATTTCAGTTTGTTTTGTAAACCTACTATTAAATTCCACATGGCTATTAGTATCTTGGATCTGTGTAGGTATTTGTGTAAATTTATTTATTTTATTATTATTATTATTATTATTATTATTATTATTATTATTATTATTATTATTATTATTATTATTATTATTATTTGGATGGCATTTAGTATCTCCCCCAATCCATCGTCGGGTGCGGAACCGGTACTTTGAAAGTGAGCAGTTGTAAATAATGTCGTTTATACATATACCCACCGTCGCCGACGCACTTGCTCCCTGTGGACGCGTTCCTCGTTAACGCTCGGCCTCTGCTGCGCTTCTGCCCTGACTCAGTTAGATACCATTCCTGCTTTTTTAGTGGCCGCCTAGTACATGTTGGTTCGTATTTTATGCACTGTAGGTTTTATGCGATACGTTGACACTGGATTTATACTTATGACTTCATCGCAGTTTCAAATAACAAACCGTAATCAATACTAAGTGAATTGGGAAAGAAACTAAATAATATTCCTTTTTTTATGCTGGTACGTTTAGGTATACATTCTACTATTCCTTTATTGTAATAACTAATTTAAACTATCTTTTGCTTTGACTCGTTCAGTGACCACGGAAAACGAAAGAATTACTAACAATACAATTGGCTAGGCTTTCTCAATCTATTTTATATCATGGCCCCCTTTTATCACATCCTCTTGCCTACTCCTATATATATAGGAAATCAGTATTAGAATTTGAGTGTGAACCATACAGAGACTTCAAAATTTAATGTCATAGTTCCATATGCTTGCACTAAATTCTTGATAATCCAAACTTGGATGTGATACTATAGATAAGTTTGATAGGATGTGGGATGAGACGTAAAGTACAAACTCAAATTGAATAAGCCGTCACAATTTGGATGAATGCAATGAAGTGGCTTCACCGTTTTAATTTTGTGTTGTACTTGTTACCTCGCTTTTGTTCTATCGAGAAAGGTTCACATTTACTTATGAAACATCGAAAAGATTGTAGTGCGCGCAATAGAGCGCTGAATTTTCAAAACAGAATAGTTTGGATGTTGGTATGTTTGTAAAATAAAAAAGAAAGATTATGTTTTCTACCTGTACAATATACAGAATTGATTCCCGACCATCCATAGAGATTAATTTGTTTTCTCGTCTGGTGATATCTGTTTTATTGTACACAGTGATTTTGTGAAAATACATGTGATTTCGTAGTGTTGCCGAAATTATTGTGCATTTAATATGCACCATTATTTAAATAATAATAATAATATCCGTTGTTGTATATATGCGTAAATACGATACTAGTGAGTATTGGGAACTCTTCTTTTTATTTATGCATATTGCAGCCATGGAGGGGGGGGAGGGATTAAGCAGGTCGGAAAAATAAAATAATATTGTATAATAGCATTGGAGCATCTGCTCTTCTGTAATATTATCTGTGTACGAACTAGAATAGAACAGAAGAGTATTAGTTACTTTCTCTGTTAACTAGAAAACAAGTACGTTGGGATGTATACTTTTTTGGATCACCAATACACTATCATCTGTGTGGAAATTTATTGATATCTCCATGCGATTTGGAATCACCTTATGTTCATAAAATATAATTTGTTTCCTGTAAATATTTCGAGTAACTCCACAGTTATTCATCCTCATTGTCAGTAGGACAAGGTTATTGTAATCTCTAATGAAGAGGAATAAGTTTACGCTTCTGTTGTTTCAATCTCAGGTGGAATTAAATATTAATAATAAGAGATTCTGATGCGTACGTTACTTCAGTGTCGTAACCGTAATCCCTTATATATATATATATATATATATATATATATATATATATATATATATATAAAGATCAAGTTAACGTGCAACATATAAGAGCTAACAAGATACACTTCTAACGTACTCATGCCCTATAATTTAGAATCATCTTTGTTGATTAATTAGTAGGGCGACCATAAAATTTTCAGCTGAAAGTGGGACAGGTTCCGGCCTTTTAAAAATCATGAGAAATGAAAAACAAGTCAGTACGTAAAATAGTTCCTGTTTACCTTAGCGATACCTATTATTTGGTCTAGGAATTAATTCGTGCGGTTTTTAATAAAAATTGAAGCTTTATTTCAAAAACAAAGTAAATGAATACGTTAACAAAAATATTGTCCATCGCTAGCCACTACTTTCTCCCATCTTTCAGGCAATTTACGGATTCCGTGTCGAAAGAATTCCTCATCTTTTGACGCAATCTAATCAAAGATCCATTTTTCGATATTTTCTGAAGAAGTGAGCCGCTGTCCAATCAAATCGTTATTCATGCAATCGATCAAGTAGTAGTCAGACGGAGCAGTGTCTGGTGAATATCGCGGGTGGAGTAACACTTTCCATCCGACATTTTCCAAATAGGTTTTGACCGGTTTTGCGACATGTGGTCGAGCGTTATCATCTTGATAAATAAGTTTATTATGCCTGTTATTCCATTCTGGTCGTTTTCAGGCCAGAGCTTGCTTCAAACGCATTAATTGTTGTCGATAGCGGTGTCCATTAATAGTTTCACCAAGTTTCAGAAGTTCATAGTACACCACACGTTTCAAATCCCACCATATATACAGCATAACCTTTGCACAATGAATATCTCGTTTCGGTTGTGAAGGACCTGGTTCACCTTGTTTCACCCAGGCCTTTTTTCGTTTAGGATTCTCGTAATGAATTCACTTCTCATCACCAGTTACAATTCGATGCAAAAATCCCTTCCTTTTCTGTCTTTGAAGCAGCAATTCGCAAACGGTTTTTCTTCTTTCAACGTCTTTTTTTTCAATTCATGTGAAACCCAATAAGACATCTTTTGAATCATTCCTATGGCTTTGAGACGTTTGGAAACTGTTGTTTGCTCAACTCCAAATGCTTCTGCAAGTTCGTCCTGCGTTTGACACGAATCCTGATCAAGCAATGCTCTCGATTCTTCATCTTCAAATTCTTTTGGCTGTCCAAATTGCTTTTGGTCTTCCAAGCTGAAATCACCACCTTTAAACCGTGCAAACCACTTCTGACACGTTCGCTCAGCTAGAGCATGGTCACCAAACACTTCCACTAAAATATGATGACTTGCGGTAGCACTTTTCTTCATGTTAAAGCAATGAAGAATAACTCCCCGCAAAAACACTTTATCAGGCACAAAATGCGCCATTTTCAGTTGAAGAAAAAATGTTGTTGTTTCTTCTTCAAGCAACTGACATATACTAAACAAGATGCTCAATGACAGTAGTTTTCAACGCATGTTTGGATCAACGAAACTATGGGACAATAAGCTAGTTACGCCATCTTTTGTAAAACCGCACGAATTAATTCCTAGACCAAATACATTTATATTGTAATATAATATATAAGCTATAAAATATAAACAGCAAACTTACAATACAGTAGGACATGATACTACCTGCACTTGCTCTTTTGCCCTAGCTCGAATCCTTGATGTTACATTGGGTGAGAAGTTGACTATTGATGTGAAGAATGCCAGAAGTATTTCTTAGAAGAACCTGTCTTCTTGAGAATAGCTTTATTATTCACTGTTTGTTATAGAACTGGGTGTGCAGGTACAAGATGTCAATTGCACACTCAATTTTATTTCTGTGATTAGCTCTCATTGTCAGAAAAGTTGATATCTTACTAAAATAATGTTCTTTTTCTTTCAGACAACATGACTATGAAAATTTTTTGTGTTGCCTACTTCTTCCGAACGACATACGAACAAGTGCTTTTGCTATTCGAGCATTCAATGTAGAATCGGCAAGGATTGAGGATAATGTGAGCAACCCAACCATCGGCCAGATGAGGGTGACATTCTGGAAGGAAGCAATAAATATGATCTTTCAGTCGAACGGAAATGTCCCGGAACATCCGGTAGCTCAAGAATTAGCCAGGGTAAGTTTCTGCTTTCATTTAAAGTCCAAATATTATATTAAAGGAAACTAATTAACGTTAAGTAAATTTATAATATGATAAATCTCATGCTATGGTGAAAAGCATTTAAAATTATTAAGGTGGATCACTACCCGGAAGTCAGTACATATTTTAGCTCATTCCCTTATTTACTGCACAATGGAACCTTACATATTATAAATATTGTACTGTAAGATAGAGTTATGTTTTAGCTGCAACACAGGACATTGATTAATTTGGTTGTGTCTCCAGATATCGAAAAAGATAACAAATAAAAGAAAATATTTGATTCATTTTACAATGAGCACACAAAATGGCACTTGCTGTTAGATCTTACTAGAACTGCACAATTTTATGAAATGTTGTATGTGTAAAGTATTTTTATAGTAACAATCTCATTACGAAATAGGTATATTGTTTGACTCTTTTTTGTGTTATGTTTCACATTTTATTTAAATTTAAGGAAATAGATTTTGAGAAGAAACTTGCGCAGAACGCCATAATGCGTTGTTGCCAAATTTGCACGTTTACTGTGGTAGTCACAATAAGAAAATTCCTGGATTCTAGCGTTGCAGTTCGAGAAGCGGGATTCTGCTGTGAATTGCGGTTAGGGTCGAAATCTAATTTCTCCATTAAATATCCAAGCAGAATCCCATGATTACTCCCTTTTTATCTGGCACCAGTGAACACTCGACACTATCTGGCAACGTCGCACACACAAGAAGCGTTTAGCATAGCACCGAGAACACCTAGTGATCCATCTTAATATAAATAACCTTCCAATATTCTTTACAACAAATATATTTTCATCTTTTTGCCTTTGTTCTTTTCATAGGCTGTGAAGAGACATAAGCTTACGAAAGCATATCTTCTCAGACTTTTGAACTCACGGCTAGAAAAGTTAAACTCACCGGGGTTTGAAGACTTGGAACAGTTGGAAAATTATGCAGAACACTCTGTCTCTCCTGTATACTATTTGTTCCTCGAAGCAGCAGGTAGGTGATCTATAATTACTCTTTAATGTGATCGACTTTGTGGTGGACAAACACCGTGTGCGTGGGTTTTCTCGGGGTTCTCCCGTTTCCTCCCACTTTCTTTATTCCACCATTTCATTCATTTCTCATAATCACCGTCTCCTTTAGCCTAACCGGCATAAGCGTGGGACGTAAAACTCAAAGATTTCATTTCATTTCTTCTTTAATGTGATCGAATTCTTCCTCATCCCTTTCTTTGGATTATTATTATTATTATTATTACTTTCAAACTATGCTATATATAAGTATCTTAAGCAAAAACTCTGATACCTGCCGACAGATGGACATAGTTATTCAATAATAATTGAATAACTATGTCCGTCTGTCGGCAGGTATCAGAGTTATATATACAGTATATCTCAACAAATGGTTTTTTAGAGTCGATTCAGCATCCAGAAAATAGGTTCAATCTCCTCCGTTAACCCTTTATTCAAACCGAAAGTGGTAATGATAGACCATTTTCGGTTTTAATGTTGATCGTTATAGAACAAAAACTGTAATAGATAAAAGACTTTTTCTTTAGTTGATTCAGCGTTTCAAGAATAGATCTCCACCCTAATCTCTCCATTGATAGAAATGCACTGCAACTTTCGGTTTAAATATTGCTCTCCATAGAGTAAAAACAGTAAGGGATAGCAAGAAATGGCTCTCTGATAAGGATACAATGTGACAAGGGTAGGCTTGCCAGACGTCCCGGTTTAGAGGAATCGTCCCGGCGTCCCTGCGGGTTTTGTGTTTAGTCCGGATCACACGGAGAAATTTTGTTTCTAGTCGCGAAGTTATTTAACAACATCTGGCGCTTTCTCCGTAGAGAAGTTTAACGAACAGTGAGAGGACTAATGCTCTACAAAATGAATTTTGCAATGACTTGCAGTGAATTCTTTGATAAAGAAAAATAAGCCCTTTTTAAGAAAGGTTCATGCAAGTAAAAAGTATAAGCTTGAATAATGTGTAGTAGATCTTCCTTTCCTCCTCGTTTTGCGGATGTTAAACTAATTAGTTGTTAAATTATGTCTTGCCAATTTTATATATATATATATAAGAGAAGTTGAACTGGTCGAGAAATTAAAGCACTAAATTTACACTACTGAATAGCAAATTTTGAGATTAAAATGCCTCAGACTGATTTCTGCATTATTATTATTATTATTATTATTATTATTATTACGTAGTACTAAAGATCAAAATACTGAGTTTGTGCATACTAATATTTATACAGTGTAAATTTGTTTGTTCTGAGTGGTGTGTAAGAATAAATCTTATATTAGAATTTTGAAAAACGTGCAGTATGAATTTTGATTGTGTATGTCACGAGAATTTTTGAAAAATATTAACAATGTCCCGGTTTAGACCTTCAGAAATCGAGCAGTCTAGCCAAGGATAAGTTACGTTTCCATTTTTATTCCTCTCTTGATACCGGAAGTGGTGAATCTACGAATTCCGTTTTCATCAGTGATCGCTATATTAATAAAATTAAAAAAAAAAAAAAAAAAAAAAACTGTAATAGATGGAGAGAAGCCATTTTTTGATTTGTATTCAGTACGGCAAGAATAGATACCGTCTCGAACTTTATTCCTCTATCGCAACCAAAAGTGATAGATATCTACTATCACTTCCGATTTCAATTTTAATCTTCATAAACCATAAACTGTAAGAGATAGCAAGAAATGGGTTTTTGATACAGCTTCAGTGTCCCAAGAATAAGTTCCATCTCATTTTGTGTTCCACTACTGAAACAGGAAGCAGTACAAACTAATATAACTTCCAATTTCACAAAGCACCAGTGCGTTTCTTTAATGTTATTTATTCACTTACTTATTATTTTTGTGCCCATGTACAATGTCTCGAAGTTTGAGCACTGAAAAACCAGTTACTCACCTTTCTAGACAGATCAAAATTCTTTAATGATAACCAATTCGTATTAAAATTCAAGATAAATTGGAAGGTTTGAACTGTATAATGAATTTATTATAATTTATTTTTAATTTATCCAAGTACAAAAATCAGAACTATTGGTAGATGGAAGTACTAACTTTAAGAAAGATAAGCGCAAGACTCATATTTACAGTCGCCATGACCTCCGCCAGGGATTTTTCGGAGTAATTTTCGATATTTATTTAGTGCATTAGCAAACTAGAATAGAATTCGTATCAGTGCAAGTGAGTCTTCCAGTTCCAAAACGGATCTTATCCATTTATATCAAATTCCAGAAAACCGAGAGAAACAGTAGGATCGATGCGTTTTGTAAAATTGGAAATATTTGAGAATGTTCAAGTTTTTCACATGAACATACTGAAGTATTCGTAATTCTTTAAAACATGCAGATCCTACATTTTTCTGTTTTCTGGGATTTGCTGTAAATGGACAAGAGCCAGTTTTTGAACTGGACAACTCAAGTGTTATTTCAAGGATAATATAATTTTTGACGAACAATCTAGCGTTATTGAAACTTGTCTGTCTTCTGTCAAAGATATAGAAGATTATATACATACATCTTTTATCTGTAAGAAATCATGTTGTAAGCCCTTGACGAAGGAAGAACAGAATTTGGAAGTATCAGTGATTAAAGGAATAGAGGTCAATATGAAAATATTACATAATTTAATAAGTACATTACGTAACATTGTTTTGTTTGTGAGCACAAAATAACATTTGGACTGAATTCAGAAACCGTTTATTTTAGATAGGTATTTTCCATTGTACAAGCTTTGCTTTTAACAGAATTAAATCTGATTTAAATTACTTGCTGAGCAAAACATTACGTTTATTGTTAAAAAAAAAAAAAAAAAAAATAACGTGTAACAGTTTCGCCAACTACTCATTCTGACTTCACCAGACACTACCAGTGTTTCTTGTAGATTCACAACATTTGCTTACAGTTAGAGAAACAATAAGTATGGAACAATAGACTTCTTTGTTTGTTTGTTTCAAATCGTAAACTGACGACATCGAATTGGGTAGAAGTGATATTTTTATGTTAGTGTTCGCTATTTGCGCACATCAATGAGATGCAACACAAGGAAATAGGAGCAATCAGTCTCGTTGAAATGTCTAGATAGAAAAGAATGATGTCGACGGCAGTCTGTGCTTCGTGTCACTATTGCTTGAAAACCTAGATATTTTCTATAACAATAGTAGTAGAGCGCTTATCTATAGGGTCCTTGGTTCAATCTCCAGTCAAGTAAGTTTGTGGTGGACAACAACAACATCGAGTCCGTGGGTTCTCTGAGTACTCCCGTTTCCTCCCACATTGTTATTCCACTGATTCTTCTATCATCATTCACTTGCCATAATCATCTATCTCCCTTAGCTGCCGTGGGACGTTAAATTGAAAAGTTTCATTTCATTTTTATTAACATCCAGAGCATACACCATATTTGCCCATATTTCTATCGTAGACATATTCTGATGTATTTACCTGAAAACAGTACAGATGGTGATCAGAAAAATGGAAACACCTGTAGTTGGCAACACGTCAGATGTATGGGTTGGCAGTGGTGTCGTGGCGCCGGACCGCTGGTGATGGTGTGTTAGGTCGGTCTCCATACTACGTCAGGCGCAGTGGAACAGCAGTGTCCAGTTTCTGCAGCAGACGGAGGTAGTGTAAAATGGGAGACCTCTCAGATTTTCAAAGAGGGCAAATTGTTGGTGCGCGGTTATGTGGAGTGAGTGTGACGGCAGTGGCTACTGTGTTAGGTGTGTCGCGTGGGACAGTGTCGAAGGTGATGACGGCCTACACAACACAGGGGGAAACCACATCGGGGAAGCGGAACAGTGGGCGGAAGAAAATCATGAGTGACAGGTCACGCCGGGTATTAAAGCGCATTGTCACGCAGAACCGTCGTGCCACTGCGGAGCAAGTGACGGAGGAACTCAATCAGCACCTCCCCCACCATGTTTCGACAATCACAGTCCGCCGCAAATTACATGACATGAACTTACGGTGTCATGTTGCACGGGCCAAACCGCTCATCAGGGACCATAACGCTTTCGCACGCCGCGACTATGCAAGTTGGACCGTTGAGGACTGGAAACGTGTGATATGGTCGGATGAGTCATCCTTCACCCTATTCCCAACCACGGGCCGTGTTTATGTGTGGAGAACGCCCAAAGAAGCTTATGATCTCCAGTATCTCCGCCCAACTGTGAAACATGGCGGCGGCTCGGTGATGCTGTGGGCCGCCATATCATGGTTTTCATTGGGTCCTGTGGTCACACTTAGCGGACGAATCACTGCCAACGATTATGTCGCAAATTTAGGAGACCACTTACATCCTATGGTCCGGATGTTGTTCCCGAACAATGACGCCATCTTCCAGGATGATAATGCACCCATTCACACAGCTGGTGTTGTTGCAGCGTGGTTTGAGCAACGTCGGGATGAAGTTCAACACCTCCCCTGGCCCGCCCAATCCCTAGATCTCAACATAATTGAACATCTGTGGTCCGTCTTGGAAACACGACTCCGGCGACGATTTCCACCTCCATCCTCTCTCACAGAACTGGCCGATCTCCTGCACGAGGAATGGTGTAAAATTCCACTTGCTACCATTCACGACCTCTATGCCTACATCCTACGTCGCATCAAGGCTGTTCTGAAGGCAAAAGGTGGCCCGACACCATATTAATCTGATAAGTTACAATTTCGTTCAGGTGTTCCCATTTTTCTGATCACCATCTGTAGATCTTTGGTGAGCGTATGTGATTGAGATCGCATGTTAAACTGTAAAAGAAAACACTCCTACTCTAACTTCTACAAAACGAAACTTGCATCAGACGCACACTTTCCAAAGTGACAAACCTTACCTGGTTTATATGAATTGGCTTTTGCTATTTGTTGAAGGAATTTGATGATATTCTATACTGTGCTGTAAATTCAGAGAGTTGGGTTTTTGTATCTGGTTGCTAATTAGTGTCTGCTTTTATTTATTTCAGGTGTTAAAAACGTGAATGCTGATCATGTTGCTAGCCATCTTGGCAAGGCTCATGGAATCATAAATATGATTCGATCTATTCCTCACTTTTGCCAGAAAAATCAGCTGCAAATCCCACAGCAGTTATTACTTAGACATAATATATCTGCAGAAGTGGTCCTTCGTGGGACTCGGAATAAGGAGTTGCGAGATGTGATCTATAACATAGCTGAAAGAGCGAAGTTACATCTAGATAAGGTAGGTGATTCTGTAGATGCATATTGACAAGTATTCACTGATTCACTGTTGCAGCCAATGCTTTTAATGATACTTGAGTAATATATTTGCAATGATATGATCACTATGCACTGTGCAATAAAACAAAAAAAGTTATGATATACTGAAATGTATTTTTTGAAAGGAGATAAAATCCCTTAGAAGGCCACCAGCTTGACGAGAACAGTATTTGCCCCTTACAATCATGTTGAGGGAAGTTTGACGCAAGGTTTCGGCAGAGATGGCTTCTATCTCCCTTCGGATAGTGTCCTTCAGTTCATTGATGGTAATGGGCTTTGTGGTGTACACCTTCTCCTTTAGAAAAATCCCACAGATAATAGTCTGGTGGCGTTACATTATGGAATCTAAGTGGCCAATGGACACCACTGAATCTGGAGATAAGGTGTCCCGGAAAGTGTCGTCGAAGGGTTGTCATTGACACTACTACAGTATGACTGGTGGCACCATCCTCTCATTTCTCTGGTCAAGCCGTCTCATTTCAGAAATGGCAAATGTTCATAACGTTATCTTGCACCGCTCAGCGGTGTCTGTAACGATGTTATTAAGTTCGTTCTCAAAGAATAGAGACCTATCACACAGGCATGATTCACTGCACATCACACACTAATTTTTGCACTGTGCAATGGCGTTTTATGCAACAGTTCTGGATTTTGTGTAGCCCAGAATCCACAGTTCTGCTTGTTGATATAACCACTGAGGTGGAAATGAACTTCACCAGATGTGATAAGGTATTGAACAAAGTCATCACCTTTGCTGATTAGCCAATCACAGAATGTAGTCCGTTGAATCTTATCCTGGTCGAACAATGTATACACCACCTGTAGCTTGTATGAATACAGTTATAAGTCCTTTTAAAGGATTCACTGCACATTCGTACGTGGAATATGCACTTGACGACATAATTGCTAAGTTGACTTCCTTGGAATTCGGTCCATAGAATTGAACACACGTTCAACGTTTATTGCACTACGCAACGATCGAGATCGTCCAGGGGATCGTGTTTTGTTCGCGTTTGCGGTCTCAAAAGTTGTGAACAGAACATAACATTAGTGTAACCTTTGGAGAAGGTGCTACCCGTTTCTTAAAAATGTTTGAAACACCGTTGTGCTATGCTGGAGCTTTCCCTACTGCAGAACGCCTCCGCAATGCACGAAATTTAAACTGCGGTCTACATTACAATGATTCCCTGCAACAATTAAAGAAACATGTGTCAGTAACTCCCATCCCTACATTTCCTTTTAAGCTATATAGTATATGGACCAGACAAGATTTGATAATTTGAGGGTACCAGATTTCCTTCAAACCACGATTGTATTGGTACCTGAGGACCACGAAAAACTATGATGACCGTCTCGGAACGGTAGCTTTTCAAGATGGCGTCGAATCAAAGATGACGCCCGAGTCAATTTATAAAACTGGCAATATATCAGTTCCTAATTATAGAATTTTAACGCTTTTTTTAACGATAACTCATTATATTTGCAATAATTATCGTTCTCATCATTTATCCGTATCTTGGACGGTACGTGAGGAAAATAATAAAAAATGAATTTCGAGACGCTTTAAGTTTCATCTAATCTATACTAATCCTGACAACGAAAGACTTTATGAAGAAATACTTTGGGCAAAAGAAAAGAGACATTAATTAGCTTTCGTTTTGGGGGCGCGGTGGCTCAGTGGTAGAGCGTTCACTTCCGGTGCAAGGGGTCCCTGGTTCGATTCCAGCTCGCACTGTGTGGACTTTGTGGTGGACAAACACCGTGCTCGTGGGTTTTCTCGGGGTTCTCCCACTTTCTTCATTCCACCATTTCATTCATTTCTCATAATCACTGTCTCCTTTAGCCTAACCGGCATAAGCATGGAACGTAAAACCTAAAGGTTTTATTTCATTTTCTTAGCTTTCGTTTCATGTATTTGTGAACATTCTATCAATAACACAGCCGGAAATAAAGATTTGGATGTTCAAAGATCCGCGGCGTTCAGAAAACTCAAATAAAAATTTATTTTTAAAATAAAACTTCTCTTCTGCAAAAAGCATGCAACATGAGCTATATTTTATATTATTTTACTCTCTTTAAATGTGAACTTATCTTGCAAATTTTAGTTCTCTTCTTCACTGTCTGAAAACAATCCCTTCGTTAACTGTATACTCCTCAGGATCTGTTTGAAGTTGGTTGTCACAGTCGGCGAACTTACAAGCACGTGTATACTTCATGTTATTAAGCAAACAAAAACAGCTAAGTAGCTTACAGGAACGAGAACAAGGGCAACTCAAAAAGCTTAAGACAGCTTCTAGAGCTGGTATTCGGTTATCCACTGAACAGATACATGTCCACTCTCATCAATTGTCCAATTATGGTTTTCAGGAATGTTCTCCAGGCATCGTTTCCAAATTGCAGATTGGTAATTTCCTCTTAAGAGCATCCTGATAGAGGCAATCTTCGCAGGAAATAAGTTGAACAGAATCGATTACACCTAGTTTGTTTCGAAATAATTGGTAGTGTGCTTCATTTACTTGATCAATACGCTTGTTTGTCAAATACAGGAAGTAAACAGTTGGCTGAAAAGTTCACTGTTTATATTCCAATCTCTCCCAAAGAAAGAAAATTAATTTATATATTTATAATCATTTTGGTTAGTTGCCTTTAATTTTCCTTGACTACACATATCACTAACTGAATCACAACCAGTCATTGTGTGAACGGAAGGTAAAGCAGACAATAAAGGAGATCCCAAAACTGAGACAAGTTCCTTACATCAATAAGTCGAATTCGGTTTTTTGTTCCCGTTTAATGGAAACATTACTTTGATATTCAATATGCACAGACGCATATGCACACGAAACGAACGTATCCTTGTCATTTGATTTACATAAAACATTTGAAAACATAAACGACCTACTTTTAAAACTTTTAGCAGTATTAAATGAGATATTTAATCAAAAATACATTTTCTCCATGTAACTTATGAATAAGCTTCATTGTGTCAATAACTGTTGCAGATTTACCTTGCAGACGGTCAGTAAGTGAAACCATACCCTCAAGAAAGTTCGCTAGTGTGGCGCTAGTTAATTTTCCTTAAAGTACCATTAGGATTCGCTCCATGGCAAAGGACCCAGAGGATGACTGAAAACTTCCTCTATGTTTAGGTTACAGTTTTCTGCTATCAAAATCATATTCCCGATAATATTTCTATCTGTCTTTAAAATTATTTCTTTGTTATTGTGTTACGCCTAACCTGTGGTAATTTTTCAAAGTTTGCAACTGATTTTTTTTAGTAGAGTCAAAGAAACATTTATTCTTTTCTAAACGATCATGTTGGAAATATTCGTAAGCTTTCTGTCATACCAATAATAAATCATTGTGAACTTCTGTCTGCGCTTCTAAGTCTTTTAAATGTGCATAATGTTGAGGGATTTTTGTGGAAAGGGTTGGTCCGTTCATTCTACAGAAGTTCAACTAAGGCCGAGACTTGTTCTTTAGAAATACGGGTCTTCCTAAGATCCGGATGCTTGTATTTCTTGTCTGGAATGATTTCCACAAATTTTCGTATCTTCCCAAGTGCTGAAACTCGATATTCTGCGGATAATAGTATTTACTGACTGTGCCAAGCTTTAAACTGAATCTTTTTGTCCCATCTGCTGTATGTGTATCTATTTACTGTCTCCTCTAAAGCCTGATCAACCGGAATTCGTGTAAATGGATTCTTTGATTTAAGCTGGACAGAAAATTCTAGAGTTATGTAGAACGCAAAAATAGAAAGATTTGTATTTTCCGGGTGGGATAGTTTAGCCAATTGAATTGATAAGTACCTGGCATAGTTCATTTTATCTAAAGAAAACGCGATGGGATCATTTCTTGTAAACACGAAAGGTAGAGTAACCAATTACCTTCCCCATGACCTCAAATCAAGCCCAACAGCAACTCGACTAAATATATGTAAAAACATCCAGCAAGATGAAAGTACTACATTCTCATGTCTCAAATGATTCATATAGCCTTCGAAAAGAATAAAAAATGTCTTTGATTTTGTCGTCTCCGTACGTTTCAAAACTGTTTTGAGACATTTTTTCGGCAAATGAACAAAATAACTAATTCTGTAACTGTTAAAGGGAAGCTGAGTATTTTCGACTTCGACATGATCCAAAAACTCATTCCAAAATATTCTCATGAAGGCTTCGTAGACGCATTCGTGAAGTCTTACAGCGCTGTTGTATTGCTTTCCGTCTAAAACGTGATAAATAAAGCTAATTGCAATTCTTTCTGATTCTACTACTGTCTTTAAGTCCAGCATTACCAATAACTTCCCAATATTAGAAAGTAGGTTACAAAATATGTGAAAAAGTCCCATCATTATGAAAATGCTGTCAAATTCATTGAGATGTATCCATTTAATTTTTTAATCTACACACAACAACATTTTCTAAATTTAGCCTTGATTTTATTTGGATGCACTCAGTCAACATTTCATAAACTGTTGACTTATTAGTTGCTGGATGATTTATGGAAGGCAAATAAGCTATTGTATTTGGTTAACGTTGTTCTTGACTAGTATATTAAATCCTGTCCAAAGCCGTCTAATTTCCAGAGCTGTATTGTTGACTTAGAACCCAAAGTGAATTTTCCGAAAACAAGCTAAGGCAATCAGGAATTGGCTGTGTTGTAGTGTTAGGAGACTCAATCTCCTTACCTGCAATAAATGATGGACTACCATGCATCTTTTCTTGTTAATTATTAAATACAGGTCATAGAGGTAGACACGATTTTGATACTTTCTGAACTATAATGCCATTAACTCGGTGAGTTTATGGGAACATTTCGCCTCACTATTCATTGTTTACATTGAATTGCAGTGCTGTCGCTCGCACCTTTGAACAATCAAATCTTGATATTTCCAGCTGTATTATTGATAGAATGTTCACAAATACATCAAACGAATGCTAATTAATGTCTCTTTTCCTTTTCCCAAAGTATTTTCATAAAATCTTTTGTTGTCACGATTAGTATAGATTAAATAAAACTTAAAGCGCTTCGAAATTCATTTTTTGTTATTTTCCTCATTTATCGTCCAAGATACGGTAAAATGATGAGAACGATAATTATTGCAAATATAATGAGCTATTGTTATTATTATTATTATTATTATTTTTTTTTAAGTGTTAAAATTCGATAATTAGGAGCTGAGATATTGCCAGATTTATAAATCGACTCGGGCGCCATCTTGAAAAGCTACCGTTCCGAGACAACCATCATAGTTTTTCGTGGTCCTCAGGTACCAATACAATTGTAGTTCGAAGCAAATCTGGTGCCCCTAAATTATACTTACCTTACCTATACTGGCCCACAGACTAAAAAAAACATGCATGTCTGTTATTTCTCGTAGTATTCAAATATAAATATGTTCCATCAATATGGCCCATTTAGTATAAACAAGGAAAGGGTAAAATTTATGTGCTTGGAAAGTAGGCTTACCAGAAGGCTGCCAACAATTCAAATGTAACCTTAAATTTATTTTATTTATTTATTTGTGTGAACGAAAAGTTTTAATACATTCACTATAGCAACCCCAGAACATAATATCATAACTCAGTAACGACTGGAATTTTGCATAGTTGACTGAAAGTAATGGTTGTGTTCTATCACTCTTATTCTACGAAGACCAAAACAAACAATACGTAATTTTTTGTTGTGATGAAAAATATGTTCATTTCAATTTAATTTGCTACTAATGTTGTTATGAAGAATTTTAGTTGAACTAGAATTTTTTTCTAAATATATCACTCAGGATTGGTCTTCGTTAGCTATTAAATATCAAGGAATAAATGGGCACAAAGTGAAGTAATCTACATTGCAATTTTGAGACTTACACCATGTATTTAGTCTCATTTAATTGAAAATTCAAAAGAAGATGGTACGAAAACTGGTAACTAGTTAGTCACTGAAGAGAAAAGGTTTCAGGTTGTTATTTGAATATTTAAATTAAGGTACTACTGATGTTAGTAGCACTATGTAAACAGGGTAGCTACATGAAAGCTGGAGGTAGGCATCTTGTATATTAGAACACGCATGAGTCAAGACTGCTGTGATTGTGCAGCGAAACTGAGTAAGTTTATGCTGACTAGAGTAGAACTACCGATATCACAATTCATGGTATGGCGTATCTAATGAAAGCGTGAATTACACAACGCCGTAGCTTGGTACTTTCCCTGGGGGAGGGGGGAAGGGAGGGTAACCATTAATATTTATACTCCCTAGAAAATATTAAGTTGGACGCTCTTAATGACATTCGGATCCGCGTGGAATTTAAAACCTTAATAAATATTTTCATTATTTCTAGGGGCGTTTCACTGAAGTAGAGCGCAGATTACATTTATGCTTCATCTTAGGGGAATTTATTTTGTTCAGCTGGTGGGGAATTTTAAATTATTTTCAGTTCTTTTTGAAATGGTATGAGACTTGAAGTGGCCGCGGTGGCTCAGTAGTCGAGCGCTTATCTTTGGCGCCTGGGGACCTTTGTTCGATCCCAGCTCCTGCCAAGTGTGCTATGTAGTGGACAACACAGTGGTGGTAGTTTTTCTAGCTGTTCTCCGTTTGCTCTCACTTTCGTCATTCCACCATTATGACCATTATCTCCCTTAACCTCAGTACGTAATCGTGTGACATTAAACAAAAAACGTTCAGCTTTATACGTTGCATTGAGAATTGTCCTCTTTCATAGTAATCGACTTCAAGTGTCCTTTGCATGAAGTTCCTTTCGCAAATTGTTTGGCATCGACCTGCATTCACGGACTGCACAATTCCTATTGAGTTTGGAAACGATTTTTCTTGGTCAAGCGTGAAACTCGTCTGCAGGTCTGCTGAGTTAGAATCTTCGGAACCAGAATTCTGATATTTTGCCTTCACGTGTATAATAAGGCATTTTTGTAGATATATTGGAACAGTGGCGTACAGAGAATTTTATCAGGAGGAGGTTTATTTACACATTCTCATATCCTTCCAGTCAATCGTGATTTTTCTATATATACCTTAATATAATAAATGTTTATTTTTCCATAGTATTTTGCTTAATGAGGGTTAAACCTGAAACAACCCCTTGTGTATGCCACTGCGTTGAACAATTTGCTTTGATACACCAACAAATCGCAACTTTATTTACTATATGTATGCTCATGGGCATGCCTGCTTAAACATAATGGCATCTCTTTGGTATTTTGTCACATCTTTACTTTGACCCATCTTGACGATCTGTTTCCATACAACCAACGAATACAGTCACTCCAGTTAAACACATTGGTCTAAAGTGAATTATTTAATCATGTGTTACCAATGAAATATCATCTATAAGAACAGAAATGGACCAAAGTTAGTTCTAGAAGGGGGTGACAATTTTTTGTTCGGTATTGAAGACCAATACAATACATCACTAAATAGAGGAAAGTTCAAAATTTTAAACCCCACCTATTAGTTCCATTCAATGCCTACAGCAGTGCTGTGATTTGTTTACGAGAAAATAGCGACGAGAATAGTTTTGTGTTCTGCAGTATGCAAAGAGTGAATCCAATATTGCAGTGCAGTCATATATTTCGTTGTAAATTCAACAAAGGACCGCTGCATCATAAGCAAATTCACAAAGTACAAGAAATTCTAGAAGACAGTTGCATATGCAAAGAGAAAAACACTGGTCGTCCTCACACGTCAAGTAAAAATTTTGAGCGTATTCAAACTGCTTCAAACGTAGCACGAACAGAGGAAGCAGAGTACTTGGAATTTCGCAACCAACGATATGGCGTGTAATTAAAAAACATCTGCAGCTAAAGCCGTACAAGTTGCAGTTACTCTAGGCATCATGAAAAAAAGATCATAATTTTGCACTGCAATTTCGCAAGATTTGAAAGATGACACTTTTTCTGAAAGGTTATCTTTCCCGATGAATCAACCTTTCGTATCTCCCTAATAATTGCCACAATGTCAGAATTCGTGTGACTGAAAATCCAGCCACAGTCATCAATCTTGAAAGATACTCTGCGAAGCTGAATGTGTTTTGCGCCATTTACATTAACAAAGTTATGATCTTTTCGTTTTTACGGAAGAAACTGTGGCTGGAATTACATATCTGGACATGTTCCAAGACTGGCTATTTCCATAAATTTAACAAGATCGAGATAATTTTATCTTCATGCAAGACGGGGCTCCACCTCAGTTCCATCACGAGGTACGCAGTATGCAAATGACACAATTCCAGGACAATGGATTGAAAGAGGTGGGCAACATGATCTTGTTCATCTTAAATGGCCTCCAAGGTCAGATCTTACCCCTTGAGATTTTTATCTAGGGGGTACATAAAGGACTGTTTATGTACCATCTGCGCCTGCTGCTCTTCAAGATTTACGAGATCTAATTGTTACAGCAGTGAGTTCAATAACCAGGGGCCAGATAATTCGTGTGTGGCAAGAAATGGATTACCTATTCGAACTTTGTCGCATAACAAATAGTGTTCATGTAGAATGCATAAAAGAAAACTTCGTACTATAGTTAATGTAATGGTAATGATGTAATGATATAAATGTTACGTTGATTTTGGTGGAAAAGATTTGATTAATATGAAATATTTTGTTTATTGTGAAATGAGTAACTGGTACGCTTTCTTTCTTTTTAGGCAAGATCATTACGAGAGAGCTGTCCATCTGAAGCGTACATTGTATTTTTGCCATCAATATCTCTTGAATCTTACCTAGAGAAGCTTCAACAGACTGATTTCGATGCTTTCCATAATAAACTTACAGAAAGAAATAATTTTCTTCCTGTTGCATTATATTGGAATAAATTACGTTCAAAATATTAGACGTTGATGTAGGAAATTATTTAGTGATAATAGTAGGATCAGGTCGCTATATTTTGTGTGAATAGTGTGTTGTAAGGTATGAATGAATGGTTGAATGTGAGGATGCAACGCAGTGATATGTTGTGGAAGATCAATAACAGAAGAAATATTTATTTATCGTGATAGAATGCCTCAGGAATGTGAGAGAAGTAAATTTTTTGATATATGTATATTTTGATGTTTCTTGTTATTTAAAAAATAAAATATATGTTATTTATTTTGAATTGAAGTGTATTTTTTGTGCGTCGTGTGAGCAATAATCGAGGGTATATCGGATATTTTAAAAATGACGCCCAGGGACCACAAGTCTATTCCACAAGTGAAAATAAAGCGAAAAATATATAATTGTATACCTTTCGGGTCCGCATCTAGAGACGCGAGTCCCATTATGTGGCAGTGTCGCAAATAAAGAACCACAGAGAAGATCTATCAAATAGTTGGATCGATTCTTTGTAGATGGAAGGTTCAAGTCGATAGACGTTGACACTACACCACTTATTAGCATAGCAATCTATGTAAGTAGTGCTTGATGGATTCGTAGAGCAATGCTAATAGTTCCAAGTGAATCTGAGACGTTACAACATAGTAAAATTTAATGGGTAAAAAAGGCCCAGGAGGGTATGCTATAGGGTTTTTGCTTAATTTTGACCTGAAGAATAGCGCTTTGTTGGCGCCTTTTTAGAACACCCGATCTCTCTCTCTCTCTCTCTCTCTCTATATATATATATATATATATATATATATATATATAAATTTGATACTATATGCAGGGGTAAAAGTGGATCTGAAAAGGTAGGGGGACGCATGACGTCACGCCGCCCCCCATACCTATCTTTGCATTGTAATATTTTTAGAAAGTGGGGAGATGCTACAGATATTTTCTAGAAGTGGGGTGACGAAGTTTCCCCTTACTTTTACCCCTGAGCATATGTTTCTCTATGTATGTAGATGAACACAATATCTATATTCCATCTGAATGCCATTCCTTCTAGCTTAGGAATAAAAGTAAAATCTGACCAGAGCAAATCACTTTTAATAAACAGTAGTGTTACAGTTTCGGCAATGTAACGTGTGAACAAGATAATGAATCACGATAATGTGTCTGAAGAAGGCAATGATACATTGCCGAAATAGTAATACTCTTCATTTGCTTTGGGGGCCGCGGTGGCTCAGTGGTAGAGCGTTCACCTCTGGTGCTTGGGGTCCGGGGTTCGATCCCAGCCCCCGCCAAGTGAACTTTGTGGTGGACAAACACCGTGTGCGTGGGTTTCCTCGGGGTTCTCCCGTTTCCTCCCACTTTCTTCATTCCACCATTTCATTCATTACTCATCATCACCGTCTCCTTTAGCCTAACCGGCATAACCGTGGGACGTAAAACTCAAAGATTTCATTTTTTTTTCTTCATTTGCTTTGGTCAAATTTTACTTTTATTTAAGGCTATATTGCATGTGGATTTTCCGTAGGCTTTATTCATAGATTTTGACAGTCATAACAAGATAAAATTTAGTGTGCTTTTTAAAAGATACGTTTAGTTGCATTTTTGAAGCGTATAAGTATTGATAATGTGAGGTAGCAAAAATATTGGAAAAAAAATATTATGTAACCGTTTTCGAAGGAACACATGTCGAGCAGGTGTAGCTTCTGGCTTAGCAGTTAGATTGTCCACAATTCATATCCCATAACCGGCCATCCTAACAATTTTAGTGTTTTTCCCACCAGTTTCTCCGGACGACTGCAGATATGATATATGTGGGTTTAGTCCCTAACTAACTTCCTTCGAAAATTCCTTTGTATCTTTCATTGCTAATTATTTTCAATTTAAAATGGGACCAGGAGCCATATCCGTAACCTTTTTAGTAAATAGTAATAAGAAAATCAAATAACGGACAGTGTTCGGGGTGGAAACATTCAGCTACGTCGTGTTAACTGTGTACAAAGATGGTCATATTTACTTTAACGAGTGGAGTCAACTTTCAATGTTATCTGGGCGTTTAGATGTAACTAATAATGTTTGATTACGTGTACAAGGAAATTATGTTTCGCGAAGATGCAGTACATAAATCGTGTGAAAAATACTGTTAAACTTGAGTAACCATGAGCAAGAGGAGTTTCGTTAATTCCGTTTCGTTAGAGCTTTAAAGGGAATGTATTTATAGTAAAAGTACGTTTCATGAAATGATAAAAGATTTTATTTGTTAATTGATGCAACTGGTCAATGAGCTTCCGGCATTTTACATTATTATGATGCGAACATAATAATTAAAACATATCTCACAATGAGTGCTTTCCAACTGTAAAGTGGGTTTTAAAAATCTCAAGGCAGATTTTGCAGGCACCTCTGAAGGTGTAACAATTTTTAAAGTTGTAGCTGCTAATAGCCATGAATAATACAGAGTAAAGTTAGAGGTGGCGCAATAAAGATTGCAGGAACCTGAAAGCGGTCAATGGTAAAATTTTATTTAAAAACATATCTTCAAATCCATTTAATCAAGAAACTTCCGTAACGTTCTACATACTATATATGATATAATTAAGCATTATTATTAATGTCAAAAGTAATGCAGTGTTGCCAACTCAGTATGACTTTATCAAATTGCATTATGTCATGCTTTCATATATTCAACCCAGGATAGTGGTGTAGCCCAAGAAGATTAGACAAAAGAGGATAAAACCTCAAAAAAAATTTCGAGCAAACTGGATTTTTGAAGAGACTTTTATTTTGATATCCTTAGCATATCCTGAAAACTACTCTTAAGAGGAAAATTGTAGTATCTACATTTCTACACAGGAAAGATCCTTTCATTTTTTTTTTCGTAGAACCAGTCGTTTCAGAGAGACAGAGTGAACAAAAATATTGGATGAGGTTTGAATTTGAGATTGCAATATATTTGGAACAATAGAAGTCGGACGGAAGAAAGGAGGAGGAAATTCACGTGTGATAACATTATCCCGTTCACGCTTCCCCTAGGAGTAGGATAGAGACCAACTTTGAAAACTCAAATGGGGACTCTCATGTTCTATTACAGATGCAGATCTAACGAGAAAAAAAGGATAAATCTTATTCGAAAATTTATCTCTAGTTATTGTAGATGACGCTGTAATGCACGTTCTTTGACAAATTTGGGCTTAAATGCCATCGGGTAGTGTCACCAGTCAGCTTGAGGACATCAAATGGATTCGGCATTAGTCTCAGTCATTTTGGCACTTTATTGTCTTTACATCATCCACTCTCACTCCCCTCGATGCTAGAGATATCTTATGCGCATAGTTAGTTTTTTAGATTGTGAATCTCATATGTATGTCCATTTGTTTTTAAAATGAGTTTACAAACTGAGTTTCATCTTTCTAATATGAGGAGCTCGTGAAATACCCTATTCTTCGCATATATATTAAACTATCTCTTCTCCTTTGAACCTCCTCCTCTTCCGTTAGGGCATACGTATAAAAAAGAAATCTAAATAGCCTACGGTCTTTTCCAAACTTTGATCTCTTCGGTAGTTACTTAGAAGTATTCCAAGCAAGCGATGTGGTTTTGTGTTGCCGGGCAAACACACGAACATTTATTTTAAAATATAAGACAAAGTACCTCATTTTCTTTGAGTCCCTCTCCTTCCTCTTAGGATATGCATAAAAAAAAATTAAATAGCCTACTGAGTCTTCCAGACTATGGTCTCTTCGTTTAAATTACTTAGAAGTATCCAAGCAAACGGCTTAGGTTTGTATACCGGACATACATACATTCATTTTTATATATAAGATTATAGTGTATGCTATTTCTGTTCAAACATAATTCAGTTTATATCTTTGAAATACCTTTTAGTGTAGAATTTTATAAATTACAATTTTTCTCATTATTTTCCTCGAAAAATTGATGATAAAGTTCACTACAAAAAAAAAAAAAAAAAAAAACGAATTCTCTTCATCTCCCTTTTTCCCCCCGAAATAAGATATCCATGGCTCAAATTAAGGGTAATTTTAGAGATATGCTGAGAAGATCGAACCAAAGGACTCCACAAAATCCAGCTTGCTTGAATTTTTTTTCGAAGTATAATTTTACTGAGTGGTAAACAAAAATGTATATATATCTAATCCGTAGCAGGGTTACAAGCTTAATGAATAATTTAAGGAGAAACATTGCCTCAACCTAGATTCATAGGTTGCAAAATTGATTAGAAAAATTTAAGGTTTTCAAGGAAAATAGTTCTGAAGAGGACTATCCTGACCTCAAGTACAAGAATTTGTAGACTGTCTAAACAGAGTTGTTAGAATATCAAATTATCTTTCAGTTGTTTTGTCAAGGTTATTCCTTACAGTATAGTTTCCAACTTACACAAAATATTTTTCGTATTAATAACACATGATTATCAAAATAATAAAAACAGCTAAAGTGGAAAGACGTCAATGTCTGGATTGGCAACAAATAGCTGATGAGCACAACACCGGTCATTGGTGATGGTGTGTTAGAGCAAACTTCATATTATGTGAGAAGAGTAAAACGGTAATGTGCAGTGAATTGACATCATGGTGATAGTGAAAATGGACGACTACTCTGATTTCTAAAGGGAGCAAATCGTTGGCACTCGGTTATGTCACACGAGTGTGATGGAAGTGGAAGGTGTATTGCTTGTCATGTGACAGCCTACAAAACTCACAGCAAAACCACATCGGCGGAAAGGAACAGTTTATTGGACGAAGATCCTCAGTGACAAGTCCCGCTGAGCCTTAAAGGAGATTGTCACTCAGAACTCTCGTGCGACTGAGGTGTAAGTGACAGAGGAACTTAAGCAGAATTCCCGTAGCTTGTGTTGACAATCACAGTCCACGCGATTTACAGGACATGGACATACAGGGAGAGGTTGCACATGAGAAACTGCTGATAACAAATCATCATGATTTAACACGACGCCAATGCTGTCTCGAACATGCAACGTTAGGACCACTAATGATTAGAAACATGTGGTACGGTCGTATGAATCATTGTTCACATTTTTCTAAACCACGGGTCGTTTTTATGTGTGTTTCTGCACAATAGTGAAACATGGCGACAGCCCTTCGGTGCTGTAGAGCGCGGTATCTTGGTTTTCATTGGGTTCTGTGCTTACGTTTACCGTGCGCGTCACTGTTCGTGATTGCGCCGCCATATTAGGGGACCAAGTGCATCTGACGGTCCAGATGTTTTGGGACAGTGACACCATATTCTAGGATTATAATGAGCCCATTCATACAGCTGAAGCTGTTATGCGTGGTTTGATGAATGATGGGATAAAATTGAGCACCTCCTGTGGCTCACCCACTTTCTGGACCAGAACATCTGTGGTTCATTTTGGAGACCAGACTCCGATGCAGATTTCCGCTTCCATCTTCTCTCATGGAACTGAATGACGCCCTGTGCATGGAGTGGTATAATATTCCACTTGCTGCCATTCACAATCTCCGTGACTGCATTCTACGTCGCCTCAGAACAGATCTATTCTGAGGCGAAAGGTGGTTCAACGCCATATCAATCTGGTAAGTTGCACTTTTTTCAGCTGTTTCTATTATTTTAATAACAACCTGTATTCAAACATACAAAATAATGATCAAAGAATCATGTCCGAAAGAAAGAGTGCCGTGAAAACCGTTAATATCGTTGCTGTCAAGTGATTAGCATGCTGAAATTTCATGCGACACACAAAAGTTCACAGCATTAACTGTTTGATTGAAATACAGTTACAGACGTGGACAAATTATTAGCAGCATTGACTTTTCAGGATAATGTGATATTAGGTCATCTACAGTGACAGTACTCTCAATGATCCGGCCAAGTAAGTTTGTGGTGGGCAACATCGTTTTCTCGGGGCGCTCCCGTTTCTTCACACATTTTCATTTCACTGATTCCTCCATCATCATTCACTTCCTTAATCATCCGTCTCCCTTAGCCTAAAAGGCATAATCGTTGGACGTTGAACTGAAATATATAATTTCATTTCATTTTATTTTATAGTCTCTACTGTGTTTTGTTTATATTTTATAAGATTCTCAGTCTGTTTCTAATATTCATGAAGAAAATAAGAGTTCATTTAGGGTACTATTATACAGCGGACTATCGTTTATTCCAGCAAAAGCCTATTCCCCTTGAAAACTGTGTTGAAAATAATGGTTAAAAAATCGTAAATAAATTGAACGTCTGAGTCTTCTGTTTGGATAAATCGAAGTAATATACAATTACTAGTGTTGAACTAATTGAAAACCGAAGAGTGCGGTTGCAATTGGTTTTCAGTTATCCAGAAGCAGTCGTAGGACCTGCGTGCAGTTAGCCCCCCCTCATGCTAAATTTAAAATTATTTTTATGTCAATCGTTTGATCATCGTTTGATCAGGTATGATCAACAATTTTTAACGTTTGATCAGCTTTACTAACAGAAATATAAGCGATATTTAGTAGGGGGGGCTAACTACACGCTAGCCCCCCCTTCACGTCAGATTCGAAATTTTTTGATGTCAATCGTTTGATCATCGTTTGATCAGGTTTGATCAACAATTTTCAACGTTTGATCAACTTTAGTAACAGAGATATAAGGGTTCCAAAATGGGGGGCCAGCCCCCCCTTCACCTCCGATTCGACTTTTTGTTATGTCAATCGTTTGATCATCGTTTGATCAGGTATGATCAACAATTTTTAACGTTTGATCAGCTTTACTAACAGAAATATAAGCGATATTTAGTAGGGGGGGCTAACTACACGCTAGCCCCCCTTCACGTCAGATTCGATATTTTTTGATGTCAATCGTTTGATCAGGTTTGATCAACAATTTTCAACGTTTGATCAACTTTAGTAACAGAGATATAAGGGTTCCAAAATGGGGGGCCAGCACCCCCTTCATCTCCGATTCGACCTTTTGTTATGTCAATCGTTTGATCAGGTATGATCAACAATTTTTAACATTTGATCAGCTTTACTAACAGAAATATAAGCGATATTTGGTAGGAGGGGCTAACTACACGCTAGCCCCCCCTTCACGTCAGATTCGAAATTTTTTGATGTCAATCGTTTGATCAGGTTTGATCAACAATTTTCAACGTTTGATCAACTTTAGTAACAGAGATATAAGGGTTCCAAAATGGGGGGCCAGCCCCCCCTTCACCTCCGATTCGACTTTTTCTTATGTCAATCGTTTGATCATCGTTTGATCAGGTATGATCAACAATTTTTAACGTTTGATCAGCTTTACTAACAGAAATATAAGCGATATTTAGTAGGGGGGGCTAACTACACGCTAGCCCCCCCTTCACGTCAGATTCGAAATTTTTTGATGTCAATCGTTTGATCATCGTTTGATCAGGTTTGATCAACAATTTTCAACGTTTGATCAACTTTAGTAACAGAGATATAAGGGTTCCAAAATGGGGGGCCAGCCCCCCCTTCACCTCCGATTCGACCTTTTGTTATGTCAATCGTTTGATCATCGTTTGATCAGGTATGATCAACAATTTTTAACGTTTGATCAGCTTTACTAACAGAAATATAAGCGATATTTGGTAGGGGGGCTAACTACACGCTAGTCCCCCCTTCACGTCAGATTCGAAATTTTTTGATGTCAATCGTTTGATCATCGTTTGATCAGGTTTGATCAACAATTTTCAACGTTTGATCAACTTTAGTAACAGAGATATAAGGGTTCCAAAATGGGGGCCAGCCCCCCCTTCACCTCCGATTTGACTTTTTGTTATGTCAATCGTTTGATCATCGTTTGATCAGGTATGATCAACAATTTTTAACGTTTGATCAGCTTTACTAACATAAATATAAGCAATATTTAGTAGTGAGGGCTAACTACATGCTAGCCCCTCCTTCACGCCAGATTCGAAATTTTTTTATGTCAATTGTTTGATCATCGTTTGTTCAGATTTGATCAACAGTTTTCAACGTTTGATCAACTATACTAACAGAGATATAATGGTTACAAAATGGGGGGCAAGCCCCCCTTCACTTCCGATTCGACCTTTTCTTATGTCAAACGTTTGATCATCGTTTGATGAGGTATGATCAACAATTTTTAACGTTTGATCAGTGTTACTAAGGTAAATACCCACACAGCAATGAAATATTTTCAAAACGTTTCTAAAACGTGCCATCATTTTCCTTCAGAAAATGTATCCTACTTCCCTTAAGGAAATATATTCCATATGTTTTTGAAAACATTTTCCACATAATACTGAAAACATTCTCTGAATATACTCAAAAACGTTGTAGAAATATTTTATACGCCGTTAGAGAAGATTTCCAAAAAATGTTTCCTGTACGATTTCCAAACATTACTGAAAATGTATTTGAAACGTTTTATACAATGTTAACGGAATGGTTTTTAAAATGTTTCTCATGGAATATTTTAAAATTATTTACCAGTAACACAGACAATATTTTCCTACATATGCCAAAATATATTTAGTGAATATTTTTTGTACATCTCAGAAAATATTTAGAGAATAGTTTCTGTGCATGACAAAATATTTAGGGAATATTTTCTGTACATGACAAAATATTTACAGAATATTTTCTGTACATGATAGAATGCGAAGCCCATAGGCCAACCCGGTTACCATTGCAGATACGGAAACAAGGTAAGATATAGAAGGAAATTTTTAAAATGCAGCAAGTTTTGTATTTATATTAGTATACTGCCCAATAGTAACGAGAAGTACAAAGCTGTCACTGTTGGATAACACTGAATGAAAGAAAGTGTGGTTTGAAATTATTTGGACCAAAGGGAACGGAAAGACACAATGAAAAATATAGTGCAAGACCCAATTTCGCGTCCTTCGTATCTGCTCTTCCTCCCCCCCCCCAACACCGTGGTTGCTACGCCACTGGCGTAGATATTGCATTTGCATGTTTATTCTTCACTGTGTCTCCTTTCAATTCTTCTCGGTGTAGCTAATTTTAAACCACACATTATTTCATTCGTGTAGCCCAACATGATGTATGGTAACGCATTTTCTTTATTGAGCGGTACACTAGTACAAAAACAAAAGTGTTGCTGGAATTTAAAAGTGTCCTTACATATCTAACCTTGTTTTCATATCTGCAATAGTAACCGAGTTGGCCTATGGGCTCCAGCCTTTTCCATCATTGTGTATATATAATGGTTTCTTGCTGGGAACAAATAGTGGGTCGAAAACAAGGCGGCCATACTGTGACATAGCAGCTGGAAGAAAACATAATATTCTTCTGTCCAATTTTACCTGCTTAGACGCCTTTGCCTCACTCTGTCTTCATGACGAAAAACCATTGCGGCCCACAGACTCACACAAAATAAATAAATTAATTAATAAATAAAAATAAAATAAAAAAAATATTAATAATAATAATAATAATAAAGAGTGTAAATTGTAACTACAATAATGTTAGTTTGTTCTCATAATTTTAAGCATTATTTTTTACTCAAAATCTTATTTATACAAATGGTTTCTGGGTGTTCCACTGGTGCTACTGGTATATGGCCACGTCGTGCATATATGTTGGGGTGTCTTATGTGACTTACGAGATTCAAACTGGATATCAGTGTGTTCATAATCGTCGCCTGCCAGTTTTGAAAGCGGCTGTATTGGATCCATAAAAAAAAAAAAAAAAAAAAAAAAGATTGAGGTTTAGACATCCAATTCAAGAAACAATTGTTGGCAAACCTTTTCCTATCCTAAAAATAATAAATTCAATATAGCCGCTTTGAAAACTGGCACGCGATGATTGTGAAGACTAATTTGCAGTCTGACCCTCGCAATATGACATAAGACACCCCAAAATACATACACGGCGTGGCCACATACCAGTAGTAGCAGTGGAACACCCAGAAACATTCTGTGCATAAATAAGATTTTGAGGAGAAAAAAAATATGAGAGCAAGCTAATATTATGTAGTTATAATTTACACTGTCCACTATAATAAATATGCATATATATCAGTTTATATCGGTTAGTAGTTAAATAAAAATATAAATGTACACTATTCTGGTTTTATTTATTTAAATTCTCTTCAGCAGAATCTTCATGCTGTTCGTATTATTTGTTTCTATACATTAAGAACAATCTTCTCAAATATCAGAAATTCACATTTTAACTTGTAAAAACTTGTTCCAGGAAATTATGTCACTGACACGCTAATTCAATAAAAATCAACAACAACAATATTTATGGATGTTGCAAAAAATATGTTCCACAAATCTACGGCGCATGGGGAATAGATCTTTTCACGAAATGTCACTTTTTTGCTACTTTCAAGAAATATCACATTGCTGAATAACAAGAAATACTCATTTGCTTCTGTATAATCTCACTTTTGATTACCACAACTAACTCTAATTTCGACGCTGGGAATTGTCACTCCAAGTTCTGTGGAACTGCAGCTGAATTCTTAACTGATTTTCTTGTTCGTCTCTGTATGGCATGTTGAAGCCAAATCCCAATAATCTACGCGATCTCATCGTTAGTTACGTTTCTCTCGTGTTGCAGTTTCTGAAAATAAAAATAATAGGCAGTGTTTAATAACATAATAACAGCAGGGAATGATTAGAGATCAATTATTACATCTTAAACTTACAAAAATATTTAAAATGTTTGTGTAGGACCTACAGCAGGTTGTGAAGACAATAATGTGTTACAAAAGTAACATCCTGAAGAAAGTGTAAAGGGCAAGGAAGACAACAGCTAAAGCTGAAGGTGACATACCTCAGACTGTAGCTTAATTACGGTCGTTTTAACATGTTGAAGTTGTCGCACTTTTATTTTTAAAAAGTATAGCATTTTATAAATATTAAACCTAATATTAAAAATAATAATAATTTGAAAACATGTGGCAGCATTTGAGTTGATGAAGAACTAGCGTCTCATTCCGAAGGCTCCGATCTCAAATCTGGGCCTGATCATTCTTTTTCCCTCAGTCGCACAAGATGAATGCCGAGATGGTTACTAAGGCTTTGATGACCGCTACCTTGCTCGATTTCTTTGCCACGGAGCAGGCCATACATATTACTTTGCCTTATACAAATGAATAATTTTGATAATGTAGGAATTAATCATGAAATACTCAAGAAAACTACCAACATGACAGAACAATTCAGTAAAAAGATGAAATATATTTTATACATATTCAGCTCTCTCTTCCACGGACACTTAAATGTAACGTGTCATTTGAGGACAGGAAAATTGCACATTTTGCTAAAATAAGGATTTCCAAAGCCTTTTAAATGTTATAACAGCGGTTGCAGTATATGCTTTTGGGAAATAAAGTTCACAGGAAGATGGTTCTGAGAAGTATTCATGGCACAATAGTAAGTATTTAAAGCGAAGAAAATAAAAAGGGCACCAGATTTTTTTTTTTATACAATATTTTAAACATAGTGTATCCCTCTTTAAATGACAACTTCTATATTTTGTTTTCCACTCTGAAAATGAGATTAAAGAACAGTAGGGAGAGTTTCTTACCTATTATTGTGTTAGTGGTTAACGAGGAAAGCTCTTTCCTTTTGCAACGTGCCAATTAAATTGCTCAGCTATTGCACTTGTCTTTTTCATGATGTTTCTTATGATGGCTTCTAAGCTGTGGCCTCCCAGTTTTTCATTTCTTAGACCTGTAATGAAATACACATTAAGCACTCAAGTAATAGTAATGGAAATTTAGAGCATACAACTGATGCCCTTAAACAAATTACATTGATTTTAGACGACAGTCTCACCGAGTCAGTTGCAATTGGCGCATCCTCAAAAATTAATATTTGCACTGACGTTTTATTTTTCCAATAAAAGAAAAATTACATACTAATTTTCAAGCAGTTGTACAGGTTTCGCAAAAACCATGGTTTTTATTGAAAAAAAAAAGTTTTTTTTTTGTTTAAATAATTTACTCTATGTATTTATATTAGATATGGACAGAAATTAATTTGTTTCGTCTTGGTGTTATTATGCAACAACAAGGTTATGCTGAAAGGGAATCCAAACCGCTTCTCGGGTTACATCCAAGAGAAATTGTCCATTTCGACACGAAACCGGGACTAATTGGTCACAAGTGAGATTGTCGACTCACTCACGAAGGACTCCTGATAAAAATACGTTATATTGATCTTTACATAGGCCTAGTTGTTAATATAATTGTCAAGAGTCATTTCGGAAGGACAAAAAGATAAGTAGTTACAGAAGTAAAAACATTATACAGAATTACATATAAATCAAGAAACTCCCGCCTTAGCCATTGGGAAAATCCTATTATTAGTTTAAATGTATTTGTATGTAAAATTTTAAGTTCAACGTATCATATTAAATGACAAATTTATTATGTAGATAACATTCAACAAAATTAAAACAAAGTCGAATCCAAGCTGATGTTGGAAGCTACGTAGGCAGTTGATACATTTTGCCAATTTCTATCAATATATTTAAGCAACCTTGGCTTCTTTATAAAACAACAGGCATTCAGGCAAGTAGAAATATACAATTTGGTTTCGTTTCGTATGTTTAGCCTTAACATCCTTATGAAATACAAAAGTTATCACGAAGAAGACTTTCGCTTAAAGGGACACCTAATCGCTACTTGGTTTACACTTCAAAGATGGGTTGTGGTTCGACCGAGAATTGAACACGGGACCCCTTGATTAAAAGATGAAAAGTAGATAAACATAATGCAGATGGTGTGATATGTGGAAACGTCACCATGAAGTTCACACGATTTAAAGCATTTTTCGTTCTTTTTTCCTTTTTTTGGTTTAAACCTGTTGGGTTTTTTTTTAAAAAAAACAGCTGTTTAAACCAGCCAACCCTGCCGTTGTAAATTAGAAATTGATGAAAGCAACGTTTCAATAAAAAATATTATGAAATCTACAGGAAGACGAGGAATAATTTAACAGTTTTAGAATATACACGGTGGTTGTAAAGTCAATACCTATTTTTAATCTAGATTATCCTAGAAACTGGCATCAGCTTAGCTGGCCAGTTAACATTTTAGCAGTTGTGGAAAATGCGGGTGCATACGTTGCAATGTAACTTAATAACCAAATGGTGCACTCTAATAATGTATTCGATGAAAATAAAACTGTGATAAGTTGTTTAGTTTTAGAAATATTCATTGTTACAAATAAGAACTGACTTTACACCCACGCTGTATTCAGGGAGTAGTAATGCAGAAAACAATCTATTCGCGAACATGGATGAGAGATACTTTCTAGCATGCATTGTTTAACAAGTCACGTATTTCCAAATTACTTCCAAAGCAAAGCCTACACGAAGTTGTTCTATCAGAATTCATAAATATCAAATTCTGCGGAGAATTGTAGGTACTATAACGTCAGCAACCTATATTAATACACTAGTTTAGCACAGATTGAAAATATTATGTATAACTCAAGAAGCAGGTATTGTACATGGAAATTAAGATGAAATGAAACATTTAGTTTAACGTCCCACGTTTATGCATCCAGGGTGAGACGCTGATGATGAGAAATGAATGAAATAGTGGAATAAAGTAAGTGGGAGGAAACGGGACAGCCCCGAGAAAACACACGCACACGGTTTGTCTACCACAAAGACAGCTTGGCGCTAGCTGGGATCGAACCAAGGACCCCATGCAGCAGAGATGAACTACGTACTTTCTAAACGTTTCAACTAGTTCTAAACGTACTCGCTTCACTGTCAGACCAACAATTGAGCCTCTTTCACTCTAATATACGGAATTTTCAAAAACTCCGGTCCGATATGGTTTAGTGTATATATATTTTTGCATATGTATAATGTAATGCTTTATTAACTGTTATATTGTTTCATATCGTTGTATGCAAATTAGAATAATGAAAAATTGTACCTCTCTTACTTAAATTGACGCTATTTTACTATCGGATGTAGATTTAAATGTATAAATATGTACACATTCAATGTTCTTGTGACGTGTCCAACTCATACGTTCATGTTGTGAACAATTTGTATGAAAACGTGTGAAAATAAATACAATACAATCAGTGTTTGAAAAACCCGGACTTTTTTGAAAAAGCCCAACACACCTGGACCCATATGGGGTTTTTCGGGATTAATTGTTTTTTCTTCGTGTTTGAGGGTTTTTTTTTTTTAAATATTCCAATGCCTTTAGGGTAAAAGTGTTAAAATGTGATTTATATTTCAAGATTATGATTGTCACAACTTGCAACAATTTCACTGCTGGTTTGAAAAATGACTGTCATTTTGAAATTTTACGTTGGATCGCCGCCAAAATATATACAGTTAATTTAGAGTGTCTTGTGCTTCTACTCTGAAAATTTCAACTTGAAAAACTGAAAATTGCGGCGTGGATACCCGCTATTTTGAAATTTTAGGTTGGTATGCCGCCAAAATCTGAACATGAGAAATTTAGTTTGTCTCGTACTTGTACCCTGAAAATTTAAACTTAAAAGACGGAAAGTGGTACCCTGTTGTACGCGTGGTACAGGCAGACGAACGAACAAATATAGAACGAATCAGCCTAATACCCTCACTGACATTCGCCGAATGTATTAATTGAGAACAAATATATTAATTTAATTTAAACAAATCAATCTGTAACTCATGTTTTATAAAATAAAAGTTTCAAAATGTCTTAAATAAAATTAAATATTTTCTAGCGTAAAATAAATGGTTCTATTGTTGAAGTTCACTTTGTGCGTTGAATTACGGGAATTTCCCGAGCACTTGTTGCAAGACCGTTCTCCCAGAAAATTAATTTAAAACAATTAACATATATGTAGGGTGTTTTAAAACAACACCGACACCGGTTTGGGAGGTGATACCTGACACCAACGTAAGACAAAAAGTATAGATCAACCTAGGTGAACAAATGCTTCCTTTCGGAGTTATAAGCTGCCGAAAACATGAACAAGAGGTAGTTGGCCAGTACTCCAAATTATATGCCAGTAGCAAGGCTAGCTCTATAAAAATTGTTGCGTGAGTACCGCAGGATTCTGAAACGCGTATTTTTGGAGAGTGCACATCTCAGTTTTTAAGTGAAGTCTCGACACGACTACGGTAGGTACCACAGTTTTGGCGCTATAGACCTTCAAAATTTATCTTTTCATATTTTCGGCAGCCTACAAGTCCGAAAGGAAGCAATTGTGCACCCAGGTTGGTCTATACTTTTTGTCTTATTTTGCTGTCAGGAATCATCTCAAAAACGTTGTCGATGTTGTTTTGAAACACCCTGTATAATTCAATTTCATAAAGTAAATGTTTCAATATGTCTTAAATGAAACTAAATATCTTACAACGTAAAATAAACAGTTTTATTAGGGACGCGGTGGCTCAGTGATAGAGCGTTCACCTCCGGTGCTTGGGGTCCCTGGTTCGATTCCAGCTCGCGCCGTGTGGACTTCTTGGTGGATAAACACCGTGCTCGTGAGTTTTCTCGGATTCTTCCGTTTCCTCTCACTTGGTTCATTCCACCATTTCATTCATTTCTCATAATCACAGTCTCCTTTAGCCTAACAGGCATAAGCGTGGGACGTAAAACTGAAAGATTTCATTTCATTTTTTCCAAATAGTTTTATTGTTCAAGTATTCAGTTCCAATGCTTTGTGCGTTTAATTGCTGAAAATTCCCGAGCACTTATTTCGCGACGAAGGTTTATTATTATTTTCCGAAAATGCAAGCTTTGTTTACTGTACATCGAAACTTCCACTAGTACAAAGTTTGAATTCAGGACTTGAAATAGTAAGCGTTACGCACCCTTCGAAACTCCGAGCACTAAGATTCTTAAATTTGACACGAATTTTTACGCTATTGCTGGTGTTGATTCTACAGAAAGCTAGTTGAAAAGCAGCAACAAATAACTAAACTAAACTGTTGTTGGAAAACCAAACTCTACTGAAGAATACCAGTGTTACCATCAAAGATAATAAAAAATAATACTAATAGTTTTATTAATACACTACATATTTACTAGTAGTACCAGCACCTATAGCACTAAACCCATCAGATGTATGAGGGATAATGTCCTTCGGCGTCGCTAAGTAAGCGAGCACACTGTTCACGGAAAGTATTTTCTAAAATATAAAATTGCATATTTTACTTGAAATAGGATATAAGCACATTCCATAAATTAATTTGTTCTATAATTATCTCAATCTAAGGTACGGCTTTTTAAAATGCATTCAGTGCATTAAGAACTTTATAAAGGCCTCACTTTGGATGTTGTATACCTTAACGTGAAAGCACCTAATTTGCCCAAGGAAAATCCAAAATCTGATAAGAATCACTTCCAATGTGATCACGTTAATTGCACCAATAATATACTAACGAAAATCTCAAAAACCCAGGTGGGTCCAACCCACTTGGGCAAACCCTGAATACAATACAATACAATACAAGAATAATTGTAATTTTTCGGCAAATCTAGTCTGATGGCCCCCTTGAATTTTATATATGCTAGGTGAAATATTTACATTCGCCTGCCGCAAATCACTTAAGAGACAATAACAAAATTAGCGAAAGAATTATAATTTTTCAACAAATATTTCGAGCGGCACGCCAATAGTAAACCTGCACACAGAATTAGGCAATACTCTAGCAGGCTGTTGTACCAAATTTTGACGCATTTCTTGCATCTTCCAGTTTCTTTTTGCAGAACATGCACTAAATGAAAAATCCTTAAGTTTCACGTCCCACGCTTATGCCGCTTAGGCTAAAGAAGACGGTGATAATGAGAAATGAGTGAAATGAAGGAAGTGGGGGAAACGGGAGAACCCCGAGAAAACCCACGAGCACGACGTTTGTTCACCACAAAGTCGACACGGCTCGAGCTGGCATCGAACCAGGGACCCCAAGAACCAGAGGTGAACGCTCTAGCACTAAGCAACCGCGCCTCCCTATGCACTAAATGAGGAGCTCTAAAAGAAAAGGCGAAACAACTTGTGCTAGGTGGCCAGTAAAAAAACAAGAACGCTATTTAACCGAGTCAGTGCAAAGCACAGCAGGGGGGCCCGAGCGACAGCGTAGGGAGCAGGAACATCAGCGACAGGGGGTGGGGGGTACGCATAAAAGAGGATGGTCATTCACAATATTTGTAATTATTCTTATCTTCAAAAACATTAAATTTCGATCCTTTAAAAAAAAACACCTTTCACAGCTAATACACGTGTGTTACACCCCCTTTCTTTCTCACCTTTACGACTGAAAATAGTTTATGCAGGGCTATTGAATTTTTCTGAATTTGTTCTGAATTTTTCTTCGTGAATACATCTTTTCCACACTTTGCGCAGTTGATTTTACGCGCTTCACCATACCATGACTCTGCATAAACTTTATAATCCTTCTCTCTTTACTCCACAATTCTTTAAAAAAATAAAAATCACATTACGGCCATCGCAGATGTTCACAACTGACGTATGAACCGGAAATTCCCGTCGCTTACTCTTACCCTATTTGCATTCAAAATCCACTTCAATAAGCTGTGCAATGACAGAAATAACTTACATTCACACTCTTATTCCTTCACGAAAAATACTTCACATTTTACCTATAAATTTTGCTCTCGATGTAAACGTCTGCTCGAATGAACCGCACAATTATTATAACCCAGTGGTGTATTTAAGGGGGGCTTCCGGGTTTAAGCCCATTGAAATTGTACTTACTATATTAAAGTAAATAAATTATCTTTCAGAATTTTTTCATCTCCAGGAACAAAGTTAGCCAAGCGTCTGTCCCCTAAAAAAAAATCGTGAATACGTCATTAAAATGGTAATATACGCGCCATTATCCCTTGATCAAAATAGAAGAGTACGTGCCTGCTCCCTTCGGAAGCACCCCCTTGGGCCCCCGCCTTCACCCTCCATGACTCGGTTAGATGGTATTCGTGCTTTTTAGTAGCCCCCTAACACAGATTGATTTCTATTTTTTGTACTGTACTTCTTATCCACACATCAGGACTCAGTATAAATACGCAAATCGTAAAAGAATTGTAACTTTTCGACAATTAATTCTGACGGTGTCCTTGAATTTTATCTATGCCAAGTGAAAAATTTATACTTCGCTTGGCGAAAATCATTGAATACACAACAAGAAAGAAAGTGGCGAAAGAATTATATCTCAGTAAGTATTTCGAGCAGTGTTTCTTCCAGACCTGTTTTTGGGAGGGCAGTGCCCCCCGGAGCATCCAAAACAATACGTTTACAATAATAACTAGAATAGTATTAGCAATGCCCCCGGAACATTACTTCTGAAAGAAACAGAGATTTCGAGTGGCACGCCAGAAGTAAATCTACACGCAAAATTATTATAACCTGGCATTAAAATGGTAATATACGCCTGGTAACTCTTTACTTTGGGCAAGGTAGTAATATAAAATACAAATCGTCGAGCGGGCGTTAGCGATTGAAGGCGGATTAGAGCCCCGTAGGGCACGTTATCTTCTGTCTTTCCTTCTTGAGAACTGTAACTAACTGCAGGAACAGGTTCAGATGAATGGTTTATTGCCACTGCCTTGCCTAAAGTAAAGACTTGCCCACATCTTTTCCCTTTGGAAAGCATCTACTCGCTCCTGTTGTTCTCCACCTTCGCCCTGTTCTGATTCAGATAGTATTGTTGTGGGAAGTTTCTAGAACACAGGTCCCCATATAGGTTAACAGATTTCTTTCTCTGTACCAAAGTAAAGTATTTAATTCACATAGTATTGCCGAGCGAGCGTTAGCAAGAAAGCGGGTTAGAGCCCCGCAGGGCATGTTGATTTCTGTCTATATTACATATTAATGGGAAGGGAGACCTGTGTTCTAGAGCCCTGCCTATTGGTGCTTTTTAGTGGCCACGTAGGCTGATTTGTATTTTTTGCACTGTAGTTTTTACGTGATACATCCGGCCCCGTATATATATACGCAAATCATAAAATAATAACTGTAATGACAATTACTTCTGACGCTCCTTTAGAATCTCATCTATGCCATGTGACGTATTTCAAATCGCCTATCGAAAATCACGTAGGAGACAATAAAAAGAAAGTTATTAAAATGATTAATTTTTCAGCAATTATTTCGAATGGTGAGCCAAAAGAAACCTGCACGGTATTTTATGTATAATCATAAACAATGGAAATCTAGCCTCCCACATGAATTTATTACAGACAATAAAGCTAAATTTTACAGACAATAAAGCTAAATTATTTTATGTAATCGTTCTACTTACCGACTTTTGTTGTAAGCTTCATTTCATTTCATTTCGGCCTCCAATTGGACACCTTCATAGGCACGACCGTTCAGATCAGATGCCTTCTTCCTATTTATATAATAAATATAACTGTAAAATGGTAACATTCGAATTAGTGTTTCACATGAATCTTTGATCTTTAGAATTGCCGGGATTCTGTCACAACTTCACAGGAACAGATCAACATTCAAATTCAACATATCGCGCAAGGAATGCTGGTACTTTTGAGAAACAAATGACGGTTGATGTAGCGATGCTATTTTGCGATCTGAAATAAATGCCTGTGCGATGTCACCAAGATATTATAAATTTCAAATTTTTAACAAATATATTTATTTGATGCTGCTATAATTAGTATAGGGCCATTCCACGCGAAAGTGAGCCTGAAACCAAATTTTCGAAAACTGTCAAAACCAATGCATTTTTACATATATATGAAGTAAATAGAATGAAATTTACTTTTCTACAAAGAAAAACTTATTTATACTTAGAATTCACGTAAAATTTTAAATCTAAGTTGTGAGTTTGTAACCTGTCAACTGCGAGGATTTTTTTATTCTTGTTATCGGCAACATTTTACGGTAATTTGTGCATGTTTGGCTAAAGTAACTTCGAGCTATTCAAGATGCTTCTCTTTGCTACAAGCTGCAGTTGAAAAAGTGTTTACAGGATAAAAATTGTTTATACTATCATTAAAGATATAAACGTCAACTTGAGTGTCCTGCCCGTGACAGAAAACTACCAAAAGTTATTGTACTGAACTACTAAATTTGAGAATGTGGTTCATACTTAGTAGAAGTAACAATTTGCATGTGTACTTCACATTTACCAAATTTTGGACTAATGCTAATAATATATTTCGATTTATTTCAATTTGAAAACATGTCCTGCCCGTGACAGTGGGCATGCCATTGGTGAGAAAGTTTGTGTACATTGGTTATTCATCATAGAAAATGATTCCATGTGTACTAAAATAGTTTTCTAAGCATGAACATTATTTACTTAAATAGAGGATTATCTATTACTGTCAGTATGATGTTTTAACGTAAAATAAGTGTCATATAAATATTATCATTAGCGTCACCTTTTTGTTCATTTCAAGGGAGAAGTGGATGGGATTGGAGAACGTACAAGAAGGCCAGTATAGAACTTTGTGAAACAAAAGAAAGTAATTGTAGAATGTGCTGTTGATTTCGTAGCAGCTTTAAGCTCTTCGTTTGAAAATATATCTGTTTTACTATTATCATCAGCAGAAATTAAGATAAAAAAAGACGCTTTGAATAAAAGGCGGGAAAATGCTCTTATCAATTGAATGACTCCAATCAAAACACTTTTTTTCCTGCAATTTGATAGCGAAAATTGAGTAGTTCGTCGAACTTTTAAATCAGAGCTTCATCCGTGTAAAATGTTTAAATTCCTAACAGACTTTTATTCAGATTCTGAAAATGATGATTCCGAAAACCATGAAGCTATCCTGAGCGACGACATAGGTTTGCATATTAACAAGCTTGTGTTAGGCAAGCTGTTGAAGATATAACACAAGGAACATTTTTGTTGATGGAATTTTTCTCTAGTGGACAGAAAAAGAAAGCATATACGTGCAACTATCGCACATAGCCCAGTGGAAGAGGACGAAGAAGTCAAGGAAATTCGTATGAAGACCGTAAGCGATTGCTGTAAAATTTTCAAGACTGTTGAAGATGTGTCTTACATGCATTTCAATCAAATAATACCTGTGATACCAGCAGTGCCGTGGTGTTGGAAAAAAGGGGCGAGCGGGGCGCCGGCCCCGGGCGTCAAAGTATAGGGGCGCAAAATTCAGGACAACAAAATAAAAGATATATAAAAATGGAAGGAAAAAGTATTAAATAGTGCTCAAAATCAAAGAAAAACAGGGTTTATTTTTGAAAATTTTCTTACGCATGGCGCCAGCCATGTGACGCTTTGCGGCTGGTCTGTCGACCTCACTCATATTTACGGGGGCGCCGTCGTATACTCTCGCCCCGGGCGCTGACTTTCCACGGCACGGGCACTGGATACCAGCACCTATTTTATATACTATTAGACAGTGTTTTGTACGAAGTTCCCTACAAGGTGGGTGTAAATGGGCAAATAAAACCATTTCCTAAAGTGTAGGTGGTTAGAAATAAGTGTACTATATAGTTTTATTTTATGTGATAAAAGCGAGCCCCAAGTAAAGTAAATAGAGTTGTTTGTGTACAATGATATAACAGAACAGCAGAAATTGACTTATTTTCGATTTTATTTCAGTTTTCAAATCATTCTTATTGAGTTTTTGTGTGTTGATTCACACGGTGTCCTGCCCGTGACAACCATGTGTCCCGCCCGTGACACAGTAAAGTTGAGTTTTTTTATTAATATAAATATTTGGCAAATTTCTCTTAAGTGAAGTTTGGTAAAAAATTTCATCATTTATACATTTCCGGTTAAATAAAAACATTTTGAGCTAAGAATTCACAGAGTTTTGTAACATTCACTTGGTGTCTCGAAAGTCAGTTCTCTTTTTTGTCCCCGCCCGTGACAGACGTTTAGGAATTAATATTTTCTACTCTAAACAGAAAAAAATACTAAAAACATCAGCTACATATACTCCTAAGTCTGTGCTGCTCATGTATCATACAATTAGCAGAATTTATGTTGTATTTTTAGAAATATGCAACTTTAAAGCATCAAAAATGTAGTGTAAATGTCCTGCCCGTGACGATGGAATGGCCCTATAATGATTGGTAATAATGCTACTACGATACTCTTGTGAGAGAATTGATTCAACATTCGATAAAATATTCTGGAAATAATTCTGAAATATTGCATGAAAATATTTCATTTAAGTTACAGGACATGGTAACAAAAACATTTCCATACAAAATTAATAGGCGTTTTAAAAATATTTCTGAAAAATATTTCTCATATTACGAACGAATTTATTTTTAAAATATTCGAAATATTTTAAAAATTATATTTCATATGTTTTCTTGTAAGAATAGAAAAGATTGCATATGACATGTTGGAAAACATTTTATTCTGTTCACAGGCCTATTCTGTTTTCTTTATCATGTAGGCCCTATGTAAAACATTTTTAGTGTTACTTCGAAAACATTTTCTCTTTCAACTAGAGGTAAAAAGTGCGGGGGGATGCCGCCCCCACCTGTCAAAAATATGTACGGCGTCTCCCCAGTTCCTAAAAAAATACAATGGTCAAAGATAGTCAGGGGCAATGGCGTGACGTCATCCGCTACCTACCGTCCCCCCACCTTTTCAAATCCACTTTTACCCCTGCTCTCAACATTTAAAACATATTACATTACATTCAACACAATATTTCTATTACAATTTGTGAAAATTTTCCTTACATTATTTTCTACTAACGTTCTAAAAATGCGCATCCTGTCAGTGGCGTATTTACGATTTTGTTTCGTGGAGGGAATTTTTGCTAACTTTATTCCTGGACATGTGAAAATTCTGCAGGATATTTACTTTAATATAGTAAAACAAATTTTGGTGGGACTTAAGCCTGGAAAGCTTATTTAACGCCACTGCTTCCTGTACTTCATTAAATGTTCTCCAAACATTTTTAAAAATATTTCCGGCAAATATTTGGGATACTTCTCAGATCTAACAAGGAATATGTTTTCTCTAATAACGGAAGAGTATATTCTGAAAACAATGTAAAAATGTTTCTATAATAGACCTATATCAGAAAATGTTGTTCACTAAAGACAAAATATTTTCCAAAACAGAATGGAAAACATTTCTCTATTCATTTGTAATGTTTTCTTTTATCTGCTTTAAAGTTTTATATTCAAAATTTGATAAAATATTCTGGAAATAATACTAAAATATCATACGAAAATATTTAATTTAAGTTATAGAAGAAGATTACCAAAATACTTTTGTAAAAATTAAGTAAACCTTTTAAAATCATTTCTGAAAAATATTTCTTATATTACGAAATATTTTTTTAAATATTCTAAATGTTTTTATAATATATATTTAATACGTTTTCTCGTAAAAATAGAAAATATTGCAAATAACGTATTAGAAAACATTTTTTAAATATGTGGAGTATATTTCGTTTCATTGTTTTCCGTATGACATGTGGAAAACATTTTTAGTATCATTTCAAAAATATTTCCCTTCTCAACAGTGAAAATATATTAAATTAGATCCAAAACAATATTTCTAATATATTTTGTGAATATTTTCCTGGATTTACTTTCCGGCAAGCATTCTCAAAATGTACTCCAGGTAATTTCTGAAATGTTTACAAACATAAGCTACTTTTAGTAGGGGGGCTAACTACACGCTAGCCCCTCCTTCACCTGCGATTCGAAATATTTCGACGCCAATCGTTTGACCATCGTTTGATCAGGTTTGATCAACAATTCCCAACGTTTGATCAAGTATACTAACAGAGATTTTAGGGTTACAAAATGGGGGGCCAGCCCTCCCTTCACCTCCGATTCGATCTTTTGTTATGTAATCGTTTGATCATCGTCTGATCAGGTATGATCAACAATTTTTAACGTTTAATGAGCATTACTAAAATAAACATAAGCTTTTTTTAGTAGGTTGGGGCTAATTACACGCTAGCCCTTCACTTCCGATTCGAATTTTTTTGTCGCCAATCGTTTGATGATCATTTGATCAGCTTCGATCAACAATTTTCAACGTTTGATCAAGTATACTAACAGAGATATAAGGGTTACAAAATTGGGGGCCAGCCCCATTTCACCTCCGATTCGATCTTTTCTTATGCCAATCGTTTAATCTTCGTTTGATCAGGTATGATCAACAATTTTTAACGTTTGATCAACTTTACTAACGGAGCTATAAAAGTGAAATAAATTTGAGAAAGTAACAATGATAAATTGCCACCTACCAGGGGAAACATTCGGTTATCTACCCAGCGACGCAAATCTGTATTCAACATAGGGGGGGGGGAAGTGACGGATAAGACCGTTAGCAATTTTTTAAGATGTTTAAAATGTTTATGAAGTTGAAAAACAATGCTGTGGAGTGTCAGAAAACTAGAATAGTCTTTAGGGATGCGCACGAGACAAGATTTGTGACTGTCTCGTCTCGAAAATGTTCTGTCAAAGTGATGTCTCGACTCGAAAAACGTATATTTTTCTATTGGAAGAGCCGTGTCTTTACTCGAATTTTGTCAGGAAATTCCTGTCTCGATTCGTCTCGTGCGCATCACTAATTGTCTTCAACATTGGGAGACCTGCAGGGGCAGATTTGAGGCTATTCTGAGAGGACATAAATTTCTTCTCACTTTCCTTTGTTGTAATCAGGCACAAATAATCATATTTTTCCCAAAACACATTTCAAATCGAATTATTGGGGGGACAGTCCCCCTCAGTTCCAAGATTGGAGGGGATTAATCCCCCCGGAGTTTCGCCAATGTATCTACCTATGCAGAAATTAAAGTAAATCGGAATTCCGTGCTAAGAGGATGGACCAATAAAAATCTCTTCCCTGAAGGAAAATGAGTGCAGAAAGTTGGAGAGTATAAATTCTCTTCTTTTCGTTTCAAGTGATTCAAATAGCGCGTTGTTTCACAATAATGAGAAAAAGGGAGTCAAGATAAGTATGTAAAACTAACATGAAAAGAGTTTTTTTTTTTTTTTTTTTTTTTAACTCTCTTGGACCATGGAGTAGTGAAGAAACTCCTGAATCAGCAACATCAAATAACAGCTAAAACATCTTCATGCATCAATTTACGGTGAGTACCGTATTGTGATCTTTCGTGTACAGTCGGAAACAATAATAAGTAAAGGTGGAGGTATAAGAAACAATAGGTCCAACCTATACTTAATATTGTTTCTGACTGTACATCTACTCTTGCTTACTTCCTACTTATTTCTGTATAATTTCCTTGTGTGGACTGCTAACAAACTTTAAACGTTTAGATACTTGTGTGCCCAAGGACGTAGACATTTCGAGACCTTAGGCGACAAATATTTCGGCGTCGCTTCCCCCCCCTCCCTTCGGTGCCTTCACCTTGATGAAACTTACACTTTTCTTACTATCTGTTAATAATTATGTTTGCAAGTTTCTACAAACATTGGAAATTATATACAAAAATACATGTTATTATCTTTGCTATTTTATTTCAAAACTTAACTTTCATATTAATGTATGTAATTTATATCAGATTGCACTACTATAATACAAAAGCAATGCCGAAGGCGTTATTCAAAGTTATATATTTTTATGCATTTTGTACTTTTAAAGATTTTACATAAACATTATTCTTCTCGTGCTAAACCGAGTACTTCTACCAATAGGTATATAGTGTATTATAATTTATACACTGTGTTAAGTGTGGCAAGTGCAAACCATTATATCTTTCACTTACGAGTCGCCATCGCTATCAATTTTACTTTCTTCTCTACCTAGGACATTGTTTAGCTTGCTTGGGAAGAACTAAAATATATTTAATTGTTATTTATTTGTAACGGTGTTCGTCCGATGGCATTTTCTTTGATAAGGACACCAGTGACCGCCATGACGTGCAAAGCAGCCGCAGGCTCCCGTGTAAGCTATTTTTAAAATACCTGTATATATGATTAATATTTTTCGAAGGCAAAAGTAAGGCTACTTTTTTGAAGAGATCAGGGGTGTAACCAGCAGGTTTAAGGAGGAGGGGCCCTTCGTTTTTGAAGAGGGGCCAGCTACAATGTATAAAACAAGCAAAAAAAAAACATGTGTTGAAGTTAGCGTTTTTTGAGACCTAAAAAATAGGAAAATTTTTGTTTCCTTCCGGAAAAGTAAAAACACTGGTATTTAGCTTATTATTATTATTATTATTATTATTATTATTATTATTATTATTATTATTATTATTATTATTATTATTATTATTATTATTATTATTGCTTTTTCTTCATAAATTATGTTCCAGGTAGTTTTTATTATGTTTCATCAAGAACTACTGAACCGGACCAAACATTATACCTTTGTGTATAACTATTTCAATTTAAGCCCTTGGACACACAACCTATCTATAAAGGTTACCAAGAAAGTTATATCGCTTTTTCACCCACCACCTTCGAACATCGATGTATTACCTCTGGCTAAGACTACCTGGAAGATTAAAGGTAGTCCCCATTAGCATCAACGATCTTCTGCCAACGTTCTGGGAGACCATGGATTCCATCGCGGTAGAACTTCGTGGAGCGTGAAGTGAAGAAGATATCAAGTTAATTTTGTATCTCTACTAGGGATTTGAACTGGCATCATCTAAGGTGACTGTCCAAGGGATGGAACAGGTGATAATCGTACGGTGCAATGTCCGGGGAGTATAGCCGATGCAATAGTGTTTCCCATTCAAGGCGTAGAATGGTGTCCCGGGTCATCCTTACCACGTGGGGCTTAGCGTTATCCTGTAACAGGAGGACCCGTTTGTGATTCAGAACTGCTGGCTCCACATCTTTGAGTTTTCCTTGGACACGGCTTAACTGCTGACAGTACACAGTTGCATTGATGCTCTGACCAACTGGTAGCAGTTTAAGATGCACGATGCAGCGAGCACTCCACTCAACACACAAGAGAACTTTCTTCTGGTGCAGTGCTGGTTTCGACTGTTTTGGAACTGGTTCATGGATGCTAACCAATGATGGCGGCACCGTGGAGCTTCGTACAGGTCCCACTTATCATCACATGACAACACCCTGTCCAGAAATGGCTCCTTCCTCAGACGAGACGACAAAGAAATATAGGTGTCTGTTCGCGTTGCCTTCTGGCCCGGAGTTTAATCATGTGGGATCCATCGACCCAACTTGTAGTGTTTCCACAGTTGATGGAGGTGCTGCCGAATGATTTCTTCACTCATATTGAATTGTAGTCCCAGTTCCTGACACGTCTGGCACTGTTAGCCTAAATTGCTGCTTGCAGATCTTCATTTTGTACATGTGTTGGTCTTCCGGCATGTGATGCGTCTTCGAGTGTTTCGTCACCGTCCTTAAACTTGTTAAACTACCACTGCACTATCCGCGTAGTCACGACACCCTCACAAAAGACCTGGCATATCTTCTACTTCACTGCAGCGTCATTTGACCCTAGTTTGAACTCGTACAGCATACACGCCCTTATGATTCTGTGGAGGTCCCATATTCCCTCTGTCCTTACACAAGTTCACGGAATAACTGAACTGTCACAACCAGTTAGTACGTTGGATATACCCACACCAACAACTGACCTTCGCCTTATTTCCATTCGCATTCAACTCATGGTGTGAGGGACTATGGATCACATACCTCCACAAAAAGGGACAGAACATTCTTGGCTATTTTTATACATAAGACTAATCTTTGGAATTGCACTTAATTTCTTTAAGATTTCCTGACAAAAATATTTATTTATTATTCGTCCCTAAAAAACATAATTATTTTATTAATAGCTATATATCCTGTTACACACCAAGTAGCATTAAATAGAGCGAATGAAATCCGAACTGAAAAACTGATAAAAAAACGTTATTTTCCACTAAATTTTCCATCTGATAAAAAAAAACACTAGTTACATATAAAAATATATAATATCGTTACTAATTAGTTTAGTATCGTTGTTTAATGGTAGTATTTGAAGTACCTTGTTAAAACATTTGACTTCAAACTGTCCAATATGAATCGCAGTAAATTGAAGACTTCGGGGCAAAAAGTGAGAGTGTAAAGGAGATAGCTTCACAAGGTTTTCTCGCCATCGGATTTTCTTCAAACTTGACACATACTAGACCGAAAATAAATAGACACTTTTTTGTTTCTTTCGGGAAATAAGTTAAGGTCAAAGGGCGCCTTTTCAAAAAGGGCCTCCTTGGTTAAAAGGGCCACATTAAAGAAATGAAACTCTGCCGATGGAAAGATGACTTAAAAATAGAAAATACGTGTTTTGTCGTTTTTGCGAGAATAGAGTTATAGAGGGCAATGGCCCCCTTCAAAACGATAAAGGACACAACCCTTAGGAAATTGGATTTCCGTGGAATTGCTTGAAACCGTGATATATTCTAGATGTTATATTCCTAAGAAAACGTCTCAATAGGCACAACCACAAATCACTGACCGTTTGGCCACTACAGGGCCACTTTTTTGAAAACAGTCGAATATATCACATTCTGAATTTTGGTAAAGTGACTAAAGCCGTGATGTGTTGTAGATATTGTGATCCCTGAGAAAAATCTTAATGAACGTAACCACCAATCATTGATCGTTTGGCCACTCAGGGCCACTTTTTTGAAAGCAGCCGAAGATAGTGATATTGTGGATTTCGATGAAAATGACTGAAACTGTGATATGTTCTAGATGGTGTTATCCTGAGAAAAAGTCTCAACAAGCCAAGAAGCACAACCACCAATAACTGACTGGTTGCTACAGGGTTGCCTTTTTGGAAAAAGAAGGTAACGGTATTCTGGATTTCGGTGGAATTACTTGTAACCGTGATATGTTGTAGATATTATGACCCTGAGGAAAAGTCTTCACGGGCACAACTACCACTCACTGATCATTTGGCTGCTACGAGACCACTGTTTTGAAAGCAACCGAAAATAGTGATCTTGTGGATTTCGGTGAAAATAACTGAAACTGTTATGTTATAGATATTGTGATCCTGAGAAAAAGTTTTAATGGACACAACCACTAATCACTGACCGTTTGACCACTACGAGGACACTTTTTTGAAAGCAACAGAGCCGAAGATAGTGATGTTCTGGATTTCGGTCAAAATGACAGAAACCGTGATATATTGTACACTAGCAGCGTTCACCCCGCTTCGCTGCGGTCACCCCGGAACGCAATAAACTTTGTTACTTAGATAATTTTTACTTTTTCGCTTTCAAGTGATATGATAAAAACCATAGAAGATTGCAGTAAATCTTAACATTATATCGCCTGTCATTTATGTTAACCCGCCCCGCTTCGCTGCGGTCATCCCGGTGCTGGCATATTGTAAAAGTGTCTGTAAAAATAAGCAAATCAATTAAAAAATTTTAAACAGAAGATTCAAGCTATTTTCCGCTGTATATCGCCTGTCATTTATGTTAACCCGCCGAGTGACACGGTCATGCGGGTTGCATATAAATACGTTTATTTTTACCTATGATGAACTAACAAAGGATTTGTGGACACCTGAATGGTCAATTATCTCAAGACACTGGTAATTGAAAATTAAAGTGATATGATAAAAACTATCTAGGGTCCAAATCCTAATAACCCCCCAAAAATAAAAGAAATTGGTTCAGCCGTATTAGCGTGATGAGCGGACAAAGGATTTGTACGTTCTCTTTTATATATATAGATTGTCATCCTGAGGAAAAAGTCTCAATGAACACAACCACAAATCACTAATCGTTTCGTCACTACAGGGCTACTTTCTTGAAAACAGCTGAGTACAACGATGTTCTGGATTTCAGTAAGATTGAGTAAGACTAAGATATGTTGAAGATCTCGTCATGAGAAAAAGTCTTAATGGACACAACTATCGAATTATGACTGTTTGGCCACTACAGGCTCAGATTTTTTAAAACAGCCGAATATAATGACATTTTTTATTTCAGTGTAAATGAATGAAACTGTGATACGTTGTAAGTCGTGATCCTGAGAAAAAATGTCTAGGACATTCTAGAGTTTTTCTTCGTCTCGAAAAATGAGCATCTGAATGTTATCTACCGGTATGCTTAAATAATATTGGCCGCTACTCTTCCATCCCTTTTTCGGGTTGTGAGATAATTTTGAACTTTTCATGATTTTATACAATTCTACCAGAATTCCAGGTATCCTTACCTTCTTCTGTTTTAAAAAATGTGGCCCCGTAGTTGCTAAATGGTCACTGATTGGTGTTTGTGTCCATTAAGACTTTTTCTCAGGATCACAATATCTACAACATATCACGATTTCAAGTAATTCCACCGACATCCAGAATACTGTTACATTCTGTTCTTTTTTTAAGTGGCCCTGTAGTGGCCAAACCGTGATTGTTTGGTGGGTGCGCACATTGAGACTTTTCTCTGGATCACAATATCTACAACATATCAAGGTTTCAAGCAATTCCACCGAAATCCAGAATGACGTTACCTTCTGCTGTTTTCAAAAAAGTGATCCTGTAGTGGCCAAACAGTCAGTGATTGCTGACTGTGCTTATTGAGACATTTTCTCTGGATCACAACATTTACAACATATAAGAGTTTCAGTCATTTTGGTCGAAATCCACAATATCAGGATATTCAGCTGCTTTTAAAAACATGGCCCTGCAGTGGTCAAACGATCAGTGATTTGTGGTTATATCCGTTAAGACTTATTCTCAGGATCACAATATCTACAGCATATCACGGTTTTAGTCATTTTTTTAAACCGAAATCCAGAATGTCGTTATCATAGGCTGTTTTAAAAAAAGTGGCCCTGTAGTGGCCAAACGGTCAGTGATTTGTGGTTATGTCCATTGAGACTTTTTCTCAGAAACATCATATCTACAACATATCACGGTTTCAAGCAGTTCCACGAAAATCCGATTTTCGTAAGGATTGTGCGGGGTCCTTTGTCATTTCGAATTGGGCATTGGCCCTATAACCCTTTTCTCGCAAAAACGACAAAACCGGTATTCCCTACTTTGAAGTCATCTTTGCATGGGCAGAGTTTAGTTTCTTTAAAGTAGTCCTTTTAATCAAGGGGGCCCTTTTTTGAAAAGGGGCCCTTTGCCCCTTCAACCTATTTCCCGAAAGAAACAACAAATACGTGTCGATTTATTTTCGGTCTTGTATATAAGTGCCAAGTTTGAAGGAAATCTGATGAAGAGAAACGGAAAATTATTTATATATAAACATTAAAGCTGTCGTTTGGGGGGGGGGAAGGAAGTCATTTGGGGGGCTGGCCCCGTTGGGAGCCCCCCGTGGCTACCCCTGGAAGAGATAAAAAAACAATGCAAGCCGTTCTCACTGTCATGGCACCCAAGCAGAGGGTTCCTCACACCCTTTTTTTATGCTAGTCACTTTGACCCAGGTGGATGAAACAAAGATCAGCAGTGTGTCAGAAATAGAAACATCTAGAACCGGTTTTCTTTTATCTTCATTAAAATAATAATAATAAATACAAATTTCCACTTGTAGAATGCAATAATTCCGCGTGAGTCGATGAATGCTTTAACATTGTAATTGAATCTGGAACACTATCACAAAATCATTGGTGCATCGTTACTGGTTCTTAGTGCAACAACCCCTAACGTTAGTGGTTCATTAGTGTATGTCCTACAAGTAAAATATCATTGGGGTCATGATGAACTTGCCCACACTTCAAGCACTAATGAAAAAAATTGTGCAATTCGTTAGTGCATCATTAGTACTTCTAGAAAAAAAACAGTTTGTATGGAATTTGATTTCTGAAATTGTTCCCCCCCCCACACACCAAATATCTTGAATAAATCCCAAAATATGGTAACGCTAACATTAGTGCTCAGTGCGTTTAAGAGAACTAACGATGCACTTACGATTGCCGTTAACCCATGTAACCTATCTATGTCAGTTAGTATGAAATTTGATATTTCTGAAGTCGGACCACCCACCGAAAATCTTGAATATGTCCCACAATAGGGTAATACTAACCTTGGTGCTTAGTGCGTTTTAGTGCACTAATAATGTACTAATGATGTGATAAGTTTGGTGAAAATCTGTCTGCATAAAGACGGGTAGCGAGCAAACTTCATATGAAGAAAGACCCCCACCAAAAATCTTCAAAAACTCGTAAACTCTGATAGCTCTAACGTTAGTTCTTAGTACACTAATGTGCACTAACGATGCACTTCCGATGGACGACGTTTGGTGTAATTTGGGAGAGGTAAGGGACCAACATCAGACACGTAAGTTGATTGTTTGTTCATGGTAGATTGCGTAAGTTTAAGGTCAATTTTCTCGAAATACTGGGAGGCCACAATTTTTTTAAAAAGTTGTGCAAAAGTGTACAAACTTCATACATTATTTTTCTTTACTTAAGTCATCGGTATGAAGATTCCGCACTCCAAGTTGATGGTTGAGTTCGAAATTTTAGAGCTAATTTTCTGGAAACACAGGAGTGAACAAAATTATTTGAGTTTAGTTGATTTTGAGTTTAACGTTCTTTCAGCAGCGAGGTTATATGAGGAGGGACCTACAAAATTGTACGAAATTCGCATATTATTTTTAGCTACCTAAATCTCGAATATGGTGATTCCGCACTCGAACGTCAAGTTGGAGTGCGGAATTTTGATCGCAAATTTCTGGAAACACATGGGTGTACAAATGTTTTTAAAAGATGTACAAAATGTGTACAAAATTATGAACATGTTTAATACATGATTTGTCGATTTCGGACTCCAAGTTGACGGACCTTTATTAAACGTTTAATAGTGTTTATATATTTAATTCGATTATATAAGTCACGCATTTCCTTCCTTTTAAAGATTTTGCATAAATATTATTCTTACCATGCGAAGCCCAGCATTTCAGCCAAAGGGTTTTTATGTAATTGTTCCCTTTCTATTACACATTCTTATTCATTGTTTGAGAAGACAATTAAAATACACTTAAATACACTTAATAGTTGTTTATTTCTAGCAGTGTTACAAGTCTCTGCAATAAAGTTAATCAAACGTTATCAATTGTTGTTCAAACCTGAATAAACGTAGATAAAACAACTGAAATAAGAAAACACCAAATCGGAGGTGTAAGGGAAGGGGCTGGCGCCCCATTTTCTTTTAACCCTTCTTTCTCTGCTAGTAAAAGTTGTCAAACTTTGAAAATTGTTGATCAAATTTGATCAAACGATGATCAAACGACTGACATCAAAAAATTTCGAATCTGACGTGAAGGAGGGGCTAGCTTGTAGTTTGCCCCCCCTACTAAATATTGCTTATATTTATGTTAGTAAAGCTGATCAAACGTTAAAAATTGTTGATCACACCTGATCAAACGATGATCAAACGATTGACATAAGCAAAGATCAAATCGGAGGTGAAGGGTGGCTGGCCCCCATTTTGGAACCCTTTTATCTCTGTTACTAAAGTTGATCAAACGTTGAAAATTGTTGATCAAACCTGATCAAACGATGATCAAACGATTGACATCAAAAAATTTCGAATCTGACGTCAAGGGGGGGGCTAGCGTGTAGTTAGCCCCCCCTACTAAATATCGCTTATATTTCTGTTAGTAAAGCTGATCAAACGTTAAAAATTGTTGATCATACCTGATCAAACGATGATCAAACGATTGACATAACAAAAAGTCGAATCGGAGGTGAAGGGGGGGCTGGCCCCCCATTTTGGAACCCTTATATCTCTGTTACTAAAGTTGATCAAACGTTGAAAATTGTTGATCAAACCTGATCAAACGATGATCAAACGATTGACATCAAAAAATTTCGAATCTGACGTGAAGGGGGGGCTAGCGTGTAGTTAGCCCCCCTACTAAATATCGCTTATATTTCTGTTAGTAAAGCTGATCAAACGTTAAAAATTGTTGATCATACCTGATCAAACGATGATCAAACGATTGACATAAGAAAAAGTCGAATCGGAGGTGAAGGGGGGGCTGGCCCCCCATTTTGGAACCCTTATATCTCTGTTACTAATGTTGATCAAACGTTGAAAATTGTTGATCAAACCTGATCAAACGATGATCAAACGATTGACATCAAAAAATTTCGAATCTGACGTGAAGGGGGGGCTAGCGTGTAGTTAGCCCCCCCTACTAAATATCGCTTATATTTCTGTTAGTAAAGCTGATCAAACGTTAAAAATTGTTGATCATACCTGATCAAACGATGATCAAACGATTGACATAAGAAAAAGTCGAATCGGAGGTGAAGGGGGGGCTGGCCCCCCATTTTGGAACCCTTATATCTCTGTTACTAATGTTGATCAAACGTTGAAAATTATTGATCAAACCTGATCAAACGATGATCAAACGATTGACATCAAAAAATTTCGAATCTAACGTGAAGGGGGGCTAGCGTGTAGTTAGCCCCCCCTACTAAATATCGCTTATATTTCTGTTAGTAAAGCTGATCAAACGTTAAAAATTGTTGATCATACCTGATCAAACGATGATCAAACGATTGACATAAGAAAAAGTCGAATCGGAGGTGAAGGGGGGGCTGGCCCCCCATTTTGGAACCCTTATATCTCTGTTACTAAAGTTGATCAAACGTTGAAAATTGTTGATCAAACCTGATCAAACGATGATCAAACGATTGACATCAAAAAATTTCGAATCTGACGTGAAGGGGGGGCTAGCGTGTAGTTAGCCCCCCCTACTAAATATCGCTTATATTTCTGTTAGTAAAGCTGATCAAACGTTAAAAATTGTTGATCATACCTGATCAAACGATTGACATAACAAAAAGTCGAATCGGAGGTGAAGGGGGGGCTGGCCCCCCATTTTGGAACCCTTATATCTCTGTTACTAAAGTTGATCAAACGTTGAAAATTGTTGATCAAACCTGATCAAACGATGATCAAACGATTGACATCAAAAAATTTCGAATCTGACGTGAAGGGGGGGCTAGCGTGTAGTTAGCCCCCCCCTACTAAATATCGCTTATATTTCTGTTAGTAAAGCTGATCAAACGTTAAAAATTGTTGATCATACCTGATCAAACGATGATCAAACGATTGACATAAAAATAATTTTAAATTTAGCATGAGGGGGGGCTAACTGCACGCAGGTGTCGTAGGAAAGAGTGACACACAACACAATCTATCTGATGATAATAGTGGTGATGATGATAAGGACGAAACCGGTGAAGAAGCAAAGAACCCGGTCTAAACCTTCCGAAATTGTTAAAAATTTTGAATCTGATGATCTATTGAATGCCACAGAACGTATTCCACGCATTAAATGAAATTGAAGGTTTAGTTGGTAGTGTACGCTAAACCAAACGAATATCATAGACTTCTTTAAGTGAGAATAGATAACTAAGGTTATTACTCATGTATGTGGGTTTCTGTATATCATATTGCACTTTTCCATGATACGTGTGTTTTAATTTATTTATTAGTAGATGTCGTTAGTTTGTGGTATTGTTTCACGCAAATAATAATATGCTTCCGTAAAGTTAAATTCCATCCGCCTTATGCAGAGTCGTTTTGACGTTTTATTAGCGTCATACTAAACTTCTGACTACTGCAGGAGACTTATGTTAGTCGAACTCGTTAGTATAGCACTAATCGCACTTCAAAACGACTCTGTATAAGGCCCCATATTACTTTTTGTTACTGCGTATTTATTACTGCATGCTACTTTTTCCATGTACAGTAGTTTTGTTGCTTAGGTGTTTAGCAATGCATTTTTTTTTCTTTTTGGATAATTCGAATTTTTTCATGTCCAGCTTTTTCATGTCCACTTGGACTTCAAATTAAAAACATTCTTCTGTATTAGGCTAGTTTTAGACGAAAACATTTATCATAGCATTTCTCGTAGAAGATGTGGTGCCCCAAAAATCTCGTATAATATTCTGTGACATCAAAAGCATATGGTTCTTTTACACGGTAGCATTTTGATAAGCAATTTGTCGTGATGTAGCAAACAAATCACTGGAGAAGAGCTCAATTATGGCTCCGGAACTAAAGCATGAGGTAGCTAAAACTATAGTGGTTGTAACAACAGTTCTCGTCGGTTATATTTAAAAACAAAAACCACAAAGAAGTATGTGGGCAAAGAGCATCCCTACTCCAACTCGTTTTTCTTTACTACAATTCAATTTCCCATACAAAACAAAGAGCATGGATATTTGGCGCTAAATCTTTCGCTTCCTGTTAACACACCACGACGGTGCAATAGGACCAGAAATGCTGGGGAAAATGCTACGAAATAGAGCAGGTTTTATCGAGAAGAAATGCCATAGGATATGGCATGGCATAGGAAATGCTATAGTATTTGCTACTTTACACGGTATGGTATCAATGATACGATTTTCGCTATGAGAAATGCTACGATAAATGCTTCCCATGCAATGTCTTATCTTACGGCTTTTCTTGTCGATAGAACCTGCTCCATTTCCTAGCATTTTCCCCAGCATTTCTGGTCCGATTGTAGCGCCGTGGTGTGTTAGAAGGAAGCGAAAGATTTTGTGCCAAATTTCCATGCTCTCTGATTTGTGTGGAAAATTGAGTTGTAGTAAAAAACAGCGGCGGCTGGTACTATATGTTGCATGGTTGTGCAACCGGATATTTTTTAAATACTAAATATATTTTTAGGTATTAAAGTAGTGTATCAGTAAAAAAATAAACATTTTCTCTTGACCTCAAAACAGTATTGATGCATTTCTTTAAAAAAATCAATAAAAAAACTGAAAGAAAGAGAGTGATTTACATTTCCAGTTAAAGTGAGCGTTGCCACTGGAAGCAGTAACATTGAGCATATGGCAGCGAGCTCCTATCTCTTAACATGAGGAAATGGATTTATTCCTGCGTCGCTGCTATCCTCCCGTATTGCTCCCTTCCAGTTGCACCTTTTTGTGCCACTGGTATATAGTCAGCTTCTGTAATAGTTACGAATTCCTCCGCCTGGCAACGCTGGACTCAATTGATAGAGAGAGATATAGATGCTTGGAAGAAAGAAGTTATTCACACAACAGAAACTCGCTAAGAACAAATACGCGTCTGGTGGTAGCAGGGGTGGATCCAGGCTGAATGTTTGGGGGAGGGCAGTCGTTCGAAGTCAATAGGTTTTATTTTACATTTATAATACAAAGGTGAAAATTCTTGTTATAGGTTTTATTTTTAAAATAAAAAAAAAATATCCTATTCTGGGGGACGGGGCGATCGAGTCTTGAAGCAGAAAATGTCTTACCAGTGGTCTAATTCCTAGCTCTGTGTCTTTCGTGCACATGTTCCCGTGATCGATTTTTCGGCGGAGAGCATAAAAAATTAATCTCAAATCATTCACTTTCAATACTCATCTGTCTTCTTTAGCCTAAATTGCTGGAATGTTAAACTAATATTTTTTTTTTTCATTTTCGAAGGAAAAGATCTTAGATTTCATGCTTCTTTATAGTAGAACAGCAGATAAAAATACGTGGTTACTGAAAATGGACTCTGTTCCTTATATTCATATAAAGAAATGCTAACAAAATGCATATTGTCGGAGGAAAGAGGTGTTTCTGTACCCTAAAGAAAATAAGCAGAAAATATTTACGGTAGCGATGCTTTCTATTCAGAAAAACTTGGCGAGCATCATTTCAGATTTCAATAAAGTCATAGAAAAATTTGAAGCTCGAAAAGAACGAAGAAAGATCTTCCATTTTAAAATAATGCATAGTTTACTTAATTAAATAATTTTGTTTAACTTCGTGCATGAATAATGCAATTTTCTTGCTTTTTTCTTCTTTTCGGGTTAACGATATCATTCATGGCTTACAGCACATGCTATATATTCGATTTATCTCTTGCTCAATGACATGAATGAAGAAGTTTTGTATATAAATAGTGTATAAACGTACATTGATAGTGGTTTTTGAAAGAAAAAAAAAGGAAATAGCTTATATTAAACTAATATTAGAGAATACACTTCAATCAATAAATATACAAATGGAGCTTAAAAGGACTTTCCTCTTCATATTTCCTGAATATTTTTTGGATAAGACTCAAGAATGCTGGGGGAAAGGAACACTTGAGCGTACCTACACACCTTTAATATTGCAACAGGTGCTTCTATAGACCACGAACCACTACTGGTAAAAAAAAAAAAAAAAAAGTTGGATTAGGGATGCTTTTATTATGCTGGTTGAAAAATATGAGGAGCATCCGTGTTTGTACAAAGTTAAAACTCCTTTGTATCATAATAAGCATATGCGACAAAAGGCTTTAGAAGAAATAGCGACTGAAATCTCTGTTTTTAGTTTCGGAGCCGTAACTGCGCTCTTCTCCAGTGATTTATTTGCCACGTCACGACAAGATGCTTATCAAAATGCTATCGTGTAAAAAAAAAATATATATATATATATACTTTTGATGCTATAGAATATTATACGAAATTTTTGGTAGCATATCTGCTACGATAAATGCTTCCGTCTAAAACTAGCCTTAGATAATAAGTGAATCCTTTACATTTATTTACGTTATTATACTTCCAGACTATGATATGTAGGAAGTCTTACAGAACGGCTTTGTCCGTCCGTCTGTTGACAGGTATCAGATGAAAAACGGTAAGAAATATAGTGGAGCTTAAGGGTCATAACGTGGGACATCAAACTGAAAATTTTGAATGATCTTGTAATGGTGGGCACCTAAAGGACATTATTTTCAAAACTTAATGTAGTGTGCAAAACACCTGCATTCACCAGAGTTTGCATTAAAACTTATTATTGCAACTCCAAATATTTGTATTTAATGTGTATCTCATCCAGGGTTGAATTCAGGGGGTAGCCCGGGGGGAATCTCCCCCCCGAAGAAAATTCATTCCCCCCCGGAGAAACTCCCAAAATTTCAGTCACAAAATGTAGAAATTACTTCACCCAATTATTTGCTTTTCTTTCCGTGTACGTGCAGACGAAATCCGATCTCTCAATATACATATAAATGACGCAGACCCATTCTATATAAATGTTAACATGTAACATCTAAGATAGAATACCAAATAGTGAATAAAACTTGTATTTCTTAACGCTATGACTGAGTTTGGCAGAACATGAAATTGTTAACTGTTGAAGAAAGGTTTGTATTTTAGTAGGTACTATACTCTCGCCCTATATTATATATTAGTAGGTAGCACTAGCACAGGTTGAGATACGAAAGGAAAGATAGGGAAGATCTTTCGATCATTCCATATAATCTCTCATGTCAGCAGACTTCAGTTCTTGAAAATATACAGTTCCTACATTATTTGAAATAGGGCGCCTAAATCCCATTTCTCGCATCGGAAGTAACAGACGTAAATGTGTTTTACGATTGTTAAAGTAAACACATCTTTCTTTAATTAAAAATAATTCAGTTAAAGGGTGAGATTCAGTGGGCGTCATTTAGAGGGATCAGGGAGGAACAGTTATCCCTCCTTGATTAGAGACTTATATAGAATTTATCAATATGATAATAGTATATAAGTGAAAGATTGCTATTGAAGGTGGCCAAGATCCTGCTCAGTGCCGTTCCATGGGGGAGGGGCAAGCGGGGCGACGGCCCCGGGCGCCGAAGTAAGGGGTGATAAATTCGGGAGGGAAAAAGAAAAGAAAAGAAGGAAAGAAAAACAGAGGAATGAAATACATGTGGACATATATAAAATGAAAGGAAAAAAGTAATGAAAAGTGCTCAAAATCAAGGAAAAGCAGGGTTTACTTTTTAAAATTTTCCCACCTTTGGCGGCTGGTCTGTCGACCTCACTCATATATACGGGGATGCCGTCGTATACTCTCGCGCCAAGCGCTGATTTTCCACGACACGGCACTAATCCTACTGAAGATTTCGTCAACTAAACTATTGATGTATATGCAGTGAAGAAACCAAGGCTAATATGTTTGATTTAGAATCAGAAGTGTGAGAAAGAATGATAACTTTTTATTAAGATATTCCTAAGTATGTTTGTTTTAGGAGAAAAAATATTTCAGTTAATTTAAATCTTTTTAAAAATTTTTACATTAGTAACAAACAGTAATTACTGAATATAGGAAATAATAAAAATAGTTACTGTAAATAGCAGTTGAAGTTTAGTGTAAACTATTTTTGCCAGTCTTTATTTAATGTTTTAGATGAAATCAAACGATTGTTTTCTTAAAATTATAATCTCATTGAATATTTATCAGCAATTAGTCTCAATATTAGGTAAGATTTGTATGTGAATGGAATTGTTAAATATGCTGCTTTCTTGAAAAAAATACAGAAAAATAACCCTCCCCCGAGCAGTTGACATTCCCCCCCGGGTGTAAATGTCTGAATTCAACACTGATCTCATCATTATTGGACACACTGTATGCTACACCGATTATCATAAACATATTTTACGTTGCATTGACAGAACCAGGGTGGAAAAAAAATCATGATTTTTTAAATAAAAATCATTTTTGTTGATTTTTTTGATTTAAATCGATTTTTTTGATTTAAATCAAATCTTTCTCCTCGTATAATACAAGTCGCGAACTGGAGAAAAAACATTAGGAATTAATATTAAATGACAATTATGCCATTTAAGTGAAAGTATTTTGGTTTAATTTCGAATTGATCCTCAATCGTTAACCTATTTCAATCCGAAACAATATTTCTTAAGCATTAAGGAAAAAACGTACAGCAACGTTTATCAACATGACATTTTTCTTTTCACGAAAGTTCCTGATATTTGGCAGGAGTATATTAAAAAAAAATCGAAACTAGCCAGCGGCACGAAATACATATAAAGTACATAAATTTCACCCACAATTAACTAATTAACTCTATGGCCTATGGAACCCGGAGGTTCAATGCCGCGTTCACGGAAACTCTCCACTGACTTCTATCCTTAGCCAACTGGATCCAATTTCTATTTTGTATTCCTATTTCTGCGAGATTCATCTTAATATTGTCATCCCATCTGCGCCTAGATCTTCCTAATGGTCGTTTTCCGATTGGTCTTCCAGTTAAGAATTTGAAAGTGTTCCTGTTTTCTCCATCCTGGCTACATGACCTGCCCACCTGAGTCTCCTAGACTTGATGACCCTAGCAATGTTTGGTAAACCGTACAAATTATGTAGTTCCTCGTTATGAAGTTTCCCCCATTCCCGCTCCTCTTGGGACTGAATATTCGTCTCAGGATCTTGTTCTCAAATAGGCCTACTTTCAGTCTACCTTCTTCCCTCATAGTAAGCGACCATGTTTCGCAACCATATAGAAGCAGGGTGTCTAGCAGTCAGGGAAAGTCAGGGAATTTGCAGGGTCAGGGAAAATGTCAGGGAATTTCATTGTGTGTCAGGGAAAAATCTTTCCCAGGCTGTGACAGGTGAAGGAATGCCACTAAAATAGACATAAATTACAGGCAAATGAATTGGTTCGTTTGTACGTTTGTAGAATATTGTATAAGCATATAAACAATGGTGCAAAGTTACAGTTCACTTTAAATATAAGTTGGGGGCGCGGTGGCTCACTTGTAGAGCGTTCACCTCCGGTGCTTGGATTCCCTGGTTCGATCCCAGCTCGCGCCGTGTGGACTTTGTGGTGGACAAACACCGTGGTCGTGGGTTTTCTCGGGGTTCTCCCGTTTCCTCCCACTTTCTTCATTTCATTGATCGCTTATCATCCCCGTCTCCTTTAGCATAACCGGCATAACTGTGGGACGTAAAACTGAAAGATTTCATTTTCATGATTTAAATATAAGTTACTTTTCATGAGTTACTAAGAAAAAAAAGAATGACAGAGTCAGGGAAAATTATAATTTTGTCAGGGAATTTGATTATGCTTGTTTGCTAGACACCCTGAGAACAACAGGCATATATATTTTAATCTTCAAATTCCTGGACAGAATTCGTGACAAGAGATTTTGAACTGAATAAACACGAATTCCCTGCTTTTAGTCGACATTTAATTTCTTCGTAAATATCGTTTTCGTCTGTTAATATTTATCCTAGATATTTGAAAGAATCCACGTTATCAAAAGTATTATTCGATATTTTAATACATCCTAAATCTGCCCTATTACGATCACGAGAAACTTCTATGCTATGTATTTAGTACATAAATTTCGCCTAAAATTTTAATTTTGTTGTTGTTGTTGTTTCGGAAAGGGGATCGGGCCCCTCGAAATACGCCTCTATTATCTGGAAACAAACAAATAGAGGTGGACATAAAATAATTTTTGTCTTAAATGTCGATGGTGATTTCTCCGTTGGAATAGTTAACGATTTAAAAACCCTATGTTACGAAGAGAAGAAAGCAGGATTCTCCTGTTACCCGTTCAAAACGGGATTTTCCCTAATCATCCTCTTCATGATACTCGTTTTCATACATTTGAGTCTCATTGTATTATGATTATTATCTTCCATAATCGAAATAACAGAACAGAAACGGGATTTTACTTATTTTCACTTTAAATTAATTTATTTCGGAATTTGATTTAAATCAATGATTTTTATTTAAAAAATCAAGTGATTTAAATCTTGATTAAAATCGTGATTTAAATCAGACTGATTTAAATCAATCCACCCTGGACAGAACCCCATATAGAATGAGGCTCTAAAATTTCAAATTATAATTATTTTTCAGATTATTGGAAACTAAATCGAAAAGTTTGCTTTTAGTTTGCGATAATATGCGTAGTACTTATAATTGATTTTTGCAAGATTTGGTTTGCGTTCCGTTTTACTCCGCAATTTTTGCAAATGCTGGTACGGAATAAGGGTTTCAGTCTTCGCAAAATTCTATGCATCACAAAGGAAAAGGTGTAGTTCACTATACGGGTCCATAGATTGTAAAATGTACAGAAAAAAATTGGGCAAGTTTTTAATTTGTCCACTTCATTTCGAAAACAGAATATAACCAAACCGTGCGGGTTTTCTAACCGGCCCCACTACTACTACTTATTCTATGAATCCGTATAGTAAAACTGCAAAAAGGAAAAATCCAGAAAAATCATTACAATTGTCATACAGACTATCGCAAATTAAATTGGTAAATTAGCCTTGAAACCAACCATTACGGAATAGGTCCGTTTTCGCTTCATTTCTAAACGTCGAGGAGGCTGTTTATGTAATTGTGGCAATATACTGTATTACGAAAAGCAGCATTGAATGCATACTAAATAGGACACCTTAAACATAATCCGCCTTATGCAGAATCGTTTTGACGTATGATTAGCATCATACTAAAGGCCTGACTACAGCAGGAAACATATGTTAGTCGAACTCATTAGTATAGCACTAATCAAGTGCCAGAACGACTCTGCATAAGGCCCAATGAATTTCTACTTTTCAAATTGTATAAGTTGTTAAAGCAAATGAATAATTGGTTCAGCAGGTAATTTTCTCTTAAGGTTTAAGGGTGCGGGTCAAGTTTAGGTACACCAAGTTTTGGAAGATTTAGGGGTAAAATTCAATACATTGCATGAAAAGACATACGTACGTTCAAGTTTACTATACGGATTCGAAATTCATTTTCCAATCTGTGGATCCGCATAGTAAAACTGCTCCAAAACATATGTATAAAGAACAAGTTTCTGTAGGCAATTGAGTTAAATACAAAATAATACAGCTGTATTTTAAGTTTAAAAGAGTATGGTTACTAATGTAAAAATATAAGTGCTTGACGGATAAATGAGTGCATATCAAAGATGACTGCGTGCAGGTTTTACTTTTGGAGCACTCGAAATAATTATGGGGGCCGCGGTGGCTCACTGGTTGAGCGTTCACCTCTGGTGAATGGGGTTCCGGATTCAGACCCTGCTCCCGCCAAGTGAAGTTTGTGGTGAACAAACACCATGTGCATGGGTTTCCTCGGTGTTCTCCTATTTCCTCCCACTCTTCATTCCACCATCTCATGCATTTCTCATCACCGTCTCCTTTAGCCCAGCCGGCATATCCGTGGGACGTAAAGCTCAAAAGTTTCAGTTTTTCTAAATAATCGTTGAAAAATTAAATTATTTCACTAATTTCCTTCTTATTTCCTAAATGATTTGCGCTGGGCGACATGAAAACCTCACATGCCGTGGATAACATTCAAGGGGCCATCATAAGCAATAGTTGAAAAATTACAATTCACTTACGGTTTGAGTATAAATACAGCATCCAGATGTATGCATAAAACCTATAGTGTAAAAAAATCTGTGCTAGATGACCACTAAAAGCAAGAAAGCTATTTAACCAAATCAGGGCAGTGCGAAACTAGGGGCCCGACCGTTAGTGAGGGAGTGCGTCCGAAGAGAGCATGCGCGTCAGCTTAGGTAGTGAAAACTGGTAGGTTTTGGCAATGATAAAGAGTTTCAATAACATTTGTAATGATTTCTTACTTTTAGCGCTCCACTTGTAAACATGAAATACAGCTTCTGTACACTGTGCAGAAATACACCGCTGCTGGGAAATAGTTTCTAATACAGTCATCTTTCATATACACTCCCTCAATTTTATCCGTCGCAAATCATTTGTAATGATTTTAGGTACACTGGTAACTATACACTTGTAAACATAAAATACAGATATATTACTTTGTATTTAATCCTCTCGCTTGCAGAAATTCGTTCTTTATAAATATGTCTTTTCATGCAAAGTATTGAATTTTACCTATAAATCTTCCAAAGTGTGATGCACCGAGGACTGTATTAGATATTAGTTTCCACCGGCAATGTATTCTTGCACAGTGTATAGAAGGTTTATTTTATGTTTACATGTGGAGCGCTACTAGTGTGACACCATGACACGTGCTATTGAAGCTCATATCATTGCCAAAATTTACTTGTTTCCACTACTCTCCTTTACACGTATACCTACCGTGGTTAAGCGCCTGCTTCCTTCGGACGCACCCCCACGCTATCTTGCGGGCCCACCTGTTTTGCCCTCCCTGATTCGGTGGTGTCCACCAAAAAATTAGGAAGGGGTACATAGGACCACCGTCCTGAAATCTTGGGGCGATTGCCAAAACTAAAAATTTGGTATGATAGTAAGTCTTTAAGTTTGGGTAGTTCATTTCATTCCCTTTCATGGATAAAAAGTTTAATGTAAATTTCGGACGTTTTTGATCTGTTTTATTCTCTTTGAAGAGGGCTCATTGCATTATATGGTTATATTGATTAATACAAAGATCCATTCTCTTTTATATTGTAACGTTATATTTTCTTTCTTACGTATTTTCCGTTACATTAGCCCAGTTCGAATACTAAAATAAATCACCACTATCAGGCACCCTTAATTTATACGTATATTTTGCAAGAACTAGTGATTGCATAATCTTGAAATTAGACACATCACATTCATATCACAACGAGTTTTATTCTCTTAGTCACCATTAACAAATGCAAGTTGTCATAGCAACCCGAAACAAATAATTATCTGTTGTTACGGTAATCACGATTACAAATTATATATAACATCAACGTATATTCTATATATTTTCTTCTTGCACTTTTAAGTAACATCTTTGCCCAAAATAGCTAAAAGAAAAATGGAAGTAACTCACAAATATACAATATCGTTGTAATATGACATGGGTACATTGACGCACCCGTATTAAATTTTGGGAAGGATACCTAAGACCACCCCTTAAATTTTACAATTGTCAAAAACAATTATTGGTAGTAGTCTATGTTATGTAGGACTCTAATATAGGGTTGCCAGATTTAGTAAACAAATAACTGGAACACCAATCTCGGGCCATATGTAAGGTCAGAGTTCCCACACATTTGGTCAGAATCAATTAATTACCTGTCTTTTCCAGGTTAATACTCACAATTATCCTTTTCACTCTATACACAGTTAACACAAATCAAGATCCACAAGGATGTGTAAAGAATGTGAAAAGGTGATATAAGAAGAGCTGCCCGTCGTCCCTTATTCTGATTTCCAATTTGTTGTGTTTAACAGATCCTAAATATTGCACCAATTACGACACACTCTCCCATTTATGATTGAAGAGATACATATGTCTTTGTTGCGTCATCACCTAAGGTAGAAACACTATATTAAAAGAAATAGAAATTCAGCATGTAGCAAGAAAAAATACATTTACACTAAATTCAGAACGATAAACAAAAAGTAAATCTTTACTTACGCAGGCTCTCCAAATGTTTGGCAGAAAAATAAATCCAGTATAAAAATTAAACAAGACACATACTTTTATATGTTTAGCTGCCACTTCTTGTGTTAGAATAAGTTGTTACGGAATTTTAACATGAAAATTACTGAAAATTTGACTTAACTTCACACCGACAAAGAAATTCAATTCACTTCACTTCATTTGCAAAGGTATGTATAGTATACCCACTGGACTGGATTAAACTCTTGATTGTAAAACTCTGCCTGTGAACAAAATAGACAGTTTAAATGCGGTTAGCATGCAGCGACTGAGAGCAGTATTGCCATTGTTCATTAAAGTTCCAACAATAAAGCAGTTCCGCCCTGCCGACTAAAGTATAAAATAATTAGTTAAAGCTCGTCACCGGGAAAAAGACGTTCTTTTCTGTTGAAAGTGAAATTCAAGAAATTATTACCATATCATATGCCCCCACTTGAATATTTTCAAAATCTTTTTTCCTCTGGAAGCTGAACAACCTATAGGACGAAAATAAAAATGAATGTAATTTTCAAACTCCTTGTTTGTTTAGTGAAATTATTTGGCTACACAAATCTTTCGAAAACCTTCCGTTTTTAGATGAGACATAGTACTTTTTGGAGGTTGAGTTTCACTCTGAAAAAAGAAAACCGGAACAAACAGGCGTCTCGAAATTCTTTTTCAGGACAGTTAATTCTTTTATTGAAAACCAGGACGTCTGGCAACCCTACCCTAGTATGTACCACTGTAAATTTTGTTGATCCATTTAGTTCCCTCTTATGGGTACAAAATTACCAAAAATTTAAAATTTGTAGATTTTTTACCTAATTTATCCTATTGGAAGAGGGTTTATTACGTTACATGGTTATCTAGTTAAGTATAGGTGTCCGTTTTCTTCTATAACACGTGGATACATTAACGCATCCCTAAAAATTTTCCGTAGGAGTACCTAGGACCACCCCTTAAATTTGGGAATTATCAAAAAAACAAAATTTGGTAAGACAAAGATTTAGTAAATTAACAGACAGTCTAATCGGCTTCCTCCTCATGATACCAACTTACATTAAGTGGCTGTAAATACTTCTCATATTTTAATATTCTGTATATTTTATGTAAATCTGAACTGTCTGTATTTTATTCAAATATTTGATCGATTGTTACATTAAATAGAGGAATCCAGTTTAAATTTTGTTTAAGGAATTCATAATAAGTTATGTAAGTGAAAAAAAAGAAACAAAATACATAATTCTTATATGTTTCATCAATTGAGTCGAGAAACCGTTTTGTATTCTAGTTGAAAAAAAAATACGATTCAGGAGGCTAAACCTAAGTAAAAATCAAGTTTCTTTAAAGTAAAGATACATTTTTCTTTTTAAATTCAGTATTGATGGAAATCAGATAATGGAGGAAAATCCTGGAGCAGCAAGGTATGGAAACTTTATCAACTATTATCAGTTCCACTCCCCAGAAAGTCGAATCAATATGTTACCAGCAGATATATGGACAATGGATCCTAACGAAGATTTCGTATGTTTAGACATAGGATGTAATACTGGAGTAGGTATAAATTAATCTTTCTTTCTGTGTCTTACTTCGTACGTATTAATAAGCAGTGTTTTCCTCAGTATTTCCTCTATTTTACTTATTCTCTTTACGAATGATAAAAGGTTCACAGTAAACATATCAATGAAATTGCTTCATTTTATACCTATTGCATAAACAGTGATGATAAACTGTAGCGCTGTAACCCGTTGTAGGATTCATCCAGATCGTGCATGTTCAACTGGGTAATGCATTGTTAGCACATCAGTTCCTATGATATTTCTGATTTTAAGTAGCTCTCCATTTGTTTTATCTAGGTCAGTGTCGGAGTATCTTGAGTTCATATTGCCAATCGCATTCGGAACCACATTCCAAATAGAATTGCTAGCCAAATGCTGCGTGGGTTTCGGTTCTTCATGGATTTTATGCGATTTTTACAATTTGGCAGTAACGCTTACAAAAGGATATCGAAAAGTTTGTGCAATCACTTAGAAGAAATCCACTATGGACAACTCTGACACCATCACGGTATTAGTCCTTCTCTACGTAGTCACCGTGCCCAGCGACTCATTGTTGCCAGCGGTTCTTCACTTTCCGTAAGCCAGTTTTGTAAAAGCCTGCAGTTTGAATTTGAAACCACAGTTCAGCCTCAGAAATGACTACATCCTTACTGTCAAAATGGTGCCCTCTGAGTGGAAGATTCATTTCTGGGAAGTAAAAAAGAAGCCATTTGGTGCTAAGTCCGGTGAGTATAGGAGTGGACCAATATTTCATATCCTTGTTCTACTGCTTTCATCATGGATGCATGGGCGGAATGAGCTGGTGCATTTTCTGCCTACAGCAGCACGTTTTTTGTGACCAATCCATGACGTTTCTTTTTCAGTTCCTCTCGTAACTTAGTCAGGAAATAGAAATAATAGGTACTAGTAATAGTTTGCCCATGTGATAGGTAATCTGTCATGATGACCCCTTCACAGTCCCAGAAAACGGAAAGCATCACCTTGGCGGCAGACTTCTGCACTCGTGCTTATTTAGAGACAGAGGAGGGCGAGTGTTCCCATTCTTTGCTTGTTTCCGGGCCATAAAAGATAAACCAAACTTTCATCCATTGTCATTAGTCTACCGAAAAAGTCTTGTTCATCCACTTCACAGCGATGCAACGTTTTTCTTGTAGCGTCCCCGTGATTTCCTTTCTGGAATATGTCAACAGTCGTGCTGACATTTCCTGAAGATGCAGCTGGAGTAAATGATATTCCAGACTGACCCATAACTCATATTTATTGCTGCACATAACACTTTCAATTGTTATTCTCCTATCTTCCATTATGATCTCAGCTTTCTCCGTTAAGGCAGCATCATCAGTGAAAGATGGTCTTTCAGATTTAGAGACGTCCACGGTGATCGTGTGCCCAGTTTAGAATTGCTGTTTCCACTTGGATACCATTTCATAGGATGGGCTTTCATCCCCATAGACTTCTTTTATCTTTTTGTGGATCTGCTTTACTGATTTCCCCTGAAGATGGAGGTACTTCATGACGCTCCGTGCCTCAAGTTTGTCAATCATTGCACCTTCGGTGATTTACCTGCAAATAAAAGAAAGAAAGAAAGAGTTGTTCTGATTAACCCAGAATTTGCATGGTTAATACAATGAATTAACTATAAAATGCATGTCGAGGGGGTTCGTAGTTCGTCACCTTGTAGATGATTGCACGAACTTTTGATACCTCCTCTTATTTATTTTGCAGTCGTAGTTAATAAATGAATGTTTTCAGGTACTCTTTACCTAATAGTGTAGTCCCAAGTAATTTTAATAGAAATACATTCACGTATATAAATTAGCAGTTTTTTTTTTTCTCACTAGAATAAAGTAACAAACGTACTTTGAATTTCGATTTGAGTAATAATCAGGGTTGTAAAAAACCCAGTCCAGTGGGTTTTATTAGGTAAAATTGTGTTTTATTAAATTGTGTACGTACATTTAAAGCCGTATTCCTACTTAAAATACCACTTAAGCATTCGTATTCTATTGTACACATTTGGAGTAAAACTGTGGAATTCTTTGGTTGCACAAAGGAAATCCGTGAATACCCATCCGCTTTGTGGGACTCATTTTGCACTTGGCATTCGCCTATATTTTAATTTCTAGAAAGGAGAAAGTAGGCAGTTTTGTAGAGTAACGAAGAAGTCAATAGTTCTATATAATGTAGGATAGAATAGGAATAAAATGTCTCATTACACTGAGGACTCAAGGGTTAGCCGTTCTGACTTAAGATTCCCTCAAAACATGCCATGCAAATACTAGGATAGTACCTTAAGTTCGGTGCCAGAGATGAAAGAAAGCGGCCTATTAACTCCTTCGGCACAAACGTTATACCCCAAAATATAAGTGTGTGCCAGGATGGTACCCAAGATACTGTCGGAATATCAGAAGGCTGCTCATATGACAATCTCGCGTGAGCTGTCGGACCGCTGTGAAAGTGACTTACATTTTTTAGATAACGTGATCACTGGTGACGAGACATGCGTCTTTGAGTAAGACCCCGAGTCAAAAAGACAAAGAGTAGAGTGCTATGTGAAGTTTTCCCCGCGCTCAGAAAAAGTAAGGACGTGTAAATCCCGGGTAAAAACGATGCTTGTCGTCTTTTTCGACTTAAAAGGCGTTATCCACAAAGAGTTTGTGCCGCAGGGACAGATAGTGAACAGTAAATTTTATGTAAAAGTTCCGAAAGGCTGGGGAAAAGGGTGCAATGCATCAGAAAGGAGATATTTTCTAACTAGAGGCTGCACCACGACGTCGCACATCACCTTCCTCGTGACCGAGTACCTTGCCAAGCACAAGGTGGAAGCGCTGCTTCAGTCGCCCTACAGTCCCGATTTGGCACCACAAGACGACTTCTTGTTTCCAAGTAGAAAAAGGAGCTTAAAAGGCAAGCATATTGGAACACTTGATTTAGTTTCCTTTTTAATGCAATGTTTTGTCAATGTATGTGTGTAATTATCCAAATGTAGTGTTGAGAACTTTTCTTTTTTAAATAAAACATTTTCGATGTGTAATTAACTGACATATGGAGGAAGGCATTTTATTATTGGTTTTTACTACAAAAACGCAAGTATGTACTACGAAAAGAGGGAACGTAGTCGCGTTGCTTTTTGTCCCAGATTACAGTTGAACACTGTTACAGTGAATTTGATTAAGCACGATTCGTTATGTATGAATCCAAACATATTTTTTTAAGAAAGTATTCTGTTCTGGATATCTCCTTTTGGTAAATACGTATAGAAAGTCAATATTCAAACTAGGCGTCTACTGAGAAACGTGTATAAAAAAACCTGTTGTGATCTCTTTTAAGATTATCATTTCAATTCAAGTTTAAAAGTATATTTTTGAAGCTTTTTGTATTGTAGGTTTTATCCAAAAGAATGTACTAGGTTTTTTGGACTAGGGAAGATTCCAATAACCCTAGTAATATCAAGAATTCGAAAATCTTTTTATATTTATATCTCGTTAGACAAGTTTCTTTTACTTTTCTAAAGACCTAAGATCTTTAGAAACAAAACCTGGGGTTACTGACTGGTTGAATTACTTTGCTGCTATTGAGTACAATATCGGTGTGGAAAATCTAGTACTATGCTATGATATGCTTGAACATTCGTGAGGCTTGTTTAGAAATGTAGATTAATGTTGGTCTTTGTGTTCAAACCTGTATCATTCGTAACTTATATTTTACAGCAAAACATTGTTTAATTTCTTGATTCTTGTACAGTTCGGTTAAAAATAAATAAATAAAAAATAAAATAAACGGTGTTACTGTGATATTCTTATTCGTAGAACAAACCACCAACACAAGTCACTACATTGATGTGCCATTTAGAAAAGGCATTTCTCATTTAAAAAACAGAAGGGGAGGAATTTCAGCAGTTTCCCTTACCCACCCACACATACACAAATCGGACACTGTTTGTCCTGTTGGCCTAGTGTCTACTGTATGGGCTTTTGGTGCATGTAGTCCCAAGTTCGATTCCCAGGGAGAAAGCATTAAAAAATTTGAATGCATTACAGTAGTTCGGAATTCGCCGTAAATTGTAGGCCTATGTCTTATATTGCCTCAGTGTTATAAAGAAACGCTAAACTTCAACAAAGAAACAAATAAATCGAATAGTATGCTTTCATTCTTTATTAGACTCTATTGCAGTTCCATGTTTGTGTATTGTAGGCTGAAGGAGGTGTGATTTTATGCCATGTATTTACTATCTACTGTAACTGAAAACAAGATTAAATTGAAGACACGTAGCATGCCGAAAAATTTAGGGGTGCTAGATTCGTGTACTGAAAGCTTACATGGATTCGGGAAAAGTCTGCGACCCAGCACGCTAGACATAAGCATGTTTGAAAAAGAAAAGAAAAGAGAAAAATACTATTGTAGTTACCATTCATTGGATACTTTCACTTTTTTTCTTAATTAGTTAATAGTAGTAAAGTACATCATGGTAGTGTTATTTTTGCTTAGATTTATATATCTTACATAGTATGGTACTGAGCGTAGCCTGCATCGAACTAAGCCTATTTGATTATCTGTGTTATTCATGCCTTGTGTTGTATTTAGTTGTTTACAAGGATTGTACGAGGATGATTTAAATGAAAACCTAAACTTGTTTCTATATGACAAATTAAGAAAAATTAAACATGCTTCATTTATCTATTTAGTCTGCATGACATTCAGTGCACGTATTCCAGCGCTTTGAAAGTACGTAGGTATCTCGTGAGTAAAGTGTGTTTGATTGAGACTGTCCATTCATACATCGTGGTTTTCAGCTCTTCATCGTGGAGTACTTGCCTCCCATCGTCTATTTAAAAGGTTCAAAAACATGAAAGTCACAGGGTACGAGATCTTGTGAATAGGACGGGTGTATGAGAGACACAAAATTGATATCCTGGATTGTGGACACTCCAGGAAAGTGGCAATATTAGGTCGAGCATTGTCATGAGGCAGCAAAACACCTGAATTCAGAAATGCTCGTCGTTTACTTCTTATTGTACGGTGAAGGTAATTTGCAGCAAATCTTCATACAAATGGCTGATCACTGTTGCTCTCTCTTTTCTACATAAATTTCTGAAATTACCCTTATGCCGAAAGAAATGAGAATGACTTCCTAGTGGTTGGGATTTTGATGACAAGCACTCATTTCTTACTCGCTGTCTTCGTTTCAAATTAGTCGACTGTGATAGTTGACCCAGGTTTCATCTGTTGTAACAGCTCTGTCCTGAAACCTATCATCAGTCTGAAAACGAACACAGAAGCTCTTCAGGCATCAACACAACGGTCTCTCGATTCAACAGTCAGTTGACATGACACCCATCTTGTAAACGTATTTCACTTCGGCGATGTTTTAGTTCGTCACTATTCGGTGTAAAGGCCCGGTCACGGAGTGTCCTCCGCAGAAATTACGCCACTTTAAACCTTTTACATCACACGTAGAGTTACTGTAAGAACAGATATAAACCACCGTACTACACATTATTTGAACCTCCCTCGAGTTTTTATTGTAACAGAAAGTTTTAATTACTTTCATTGTTGTACATGTACTACCAAGACAGTCTTAATTAAATGATTTTGCACAGGTGGGAATCATGGCAATTTAATCTATTTTCACCGGAAACTCATCAAGTTTATCAAGATTAACAAATTTTGTACAAATTAGTGAAAGCACGTTTCTAGCGTTGTTGGCGAGACGGATTTCAACATCTGCGCTAGTATAAAAACACTTCCCTGGAGGTGACCAAGACAAGAAACTTATAGTTTCGGTGGAAATGAACAATGCAATGAATTCTCTGTTCTGAAATTTCTTATGTCAATACTTGATAGGAAGGATAACAGTGATTGTTGTAAATTATGGAGAGCGTTGTAAATTATGGAGAGCATTTTTCCAGGAAATAGGTGCATCAGAACTGTTCAAGATCATGCAGAATAATAATTTACATGATTTTTATTATATACTCACCTACGACATGGAAAAACAAGTAGTGAGTTGTTCGTTATAATGCAATATCTCTTTTTATACCAGTCAGTAATACACATAATGGACGAATACTTTCGTGGTCAGACGATAGAAACAGAACTTATGATTGCAGAGGCCGAAACTTAAGTTCAGATGAACTTGAAAGAGAGACGTAAAAATTTCTATGAACGGTTCTGGAAAATACGATTTAAAATAAATGCGTTATCCATCAAACATCAATCCTATTATTGATATATATCTGTTAAATATTGGATTGCTGATTTCGAAAGCTTGAGCTCTGCTGGTGTCACACCTTACATAATTCAGCTAAACAAAAACGAATCTGTTCTTGAGTCTATTAGAATGAATTTTGTAATATACTGAATATCTTTATGTATTTCATAAGGAGTTAAAGACCAGAAGACTGAAAATTAGATGAACGGAGTATTTTTCAGTTAACTTAAAATATTCTAGTGAACAACTATTCTAAACATTGGATATAGTATATATGAAGCTGCATCAGTTCCCGAAGGAGCAGGACGCTCATACTTTTAGGGATTATTCATTGAGTATGTACGAACTTACAAAGGGGGTAACAAAGCGACTTTTATTTACTTACCGACTGATACGAAAATAAAAAAGGACGTACCTGTATTCAGCTTTGTTGTTCTTCTTGCGTGTTGTTTTTCTTGACGACTGCTGATGTTCAAATGTCTGAGGTGTATGGAGTAGTACAGGCCAAGCGTGATTGCTTAGCGGTGTTTGGAAACAGACAGAAAGGAAGGTCCGTACAGGTTTTCGTGAAGAGAACGCAACGCGAAGTTTGCTTTTTTATGTTTACTTTTAGTTTCTGGTAATTTCCATGCGAACTATAATGCTTAGAATTACGTGTATAAATTGAGGAAAATTCCTCGCTGATCGTATTACATCTTGGAACTCTAAGCACAGGTGTGTTCTCCGTGCAGGTGCCATTACTAGTGATGGGTCTGCGCACATTGACGTACGCAGCGGTAGGTGTTCTTCTGGTAGGTGGCAGCACGATGCAGTAGGATGAGAAAGAAGGACAGAAGAAGGAAGATGGCGGGAGGAATACTTGCCGTGTTGTCATAACTGTTCGTTATCGGAGTATCGTATAGTGGAAAGAAGTACAAAAGAAAAAGCTAGTGAAGCGATTGCTGTATTGCAGGAGCACGGGCTGCTTCCGATTGGTAAGTTGTGTTCTGGATGTGGTAGGGATGCGGTTTTTTTTTTTAGGGAAAGGAACGTGTTTCGCTGTCGGAAAACACGTTTCATTGTAAATTCGAGGAGGAAGACGAGGTGCAGTTTTTCCTCCTCGCTTTTCAATGGAACGTTCTTTTCCAGAGCTGAGCTCGATTTTTTAACGGTGATGCGCCTTATGGGTTGGTGTTTGAATAGTCGTCCAAACATTAGTAATGCTATTACGAATCTGAATATCTGCAGAAAAACTTGTGTTGATTGGTTTAGCTTCTGCCGTGAGGTTTGCGTTTGCTGGGCTGTGGATTCGTCTACTAAACTTGGAGGTCCAGGGATAACAGTTCAGATAGATGAATCCAAGTTCGGGACACGGAAAAATCACTGCGGTCGTGTGATCGATGGCACCTGGGTTTTTGGAGGTTATGAGGTTGGTTCAGGGAATGTATTCATGTGTGTCGTGAAGAACAGAAGTGCTGAAGAGCTGATGAGCGTTCTTCAGCAGTGGGTGAAACCTGGTACAATCATTCACAGCGACTGCTAGAAGTCATATGATAGGTTGGCTGAGGTGGGATTTCAGCACTTCACTGTGAATCATAGCCTGAATTTCGTAGATCCCGTTACTGGCGCTCATAAGCAAAATATCGAGCGGTTGTGGCGAGACGCGAAGGACAGCATTCCGAGATATGGGAACAAAAGACACCATTTCGTCGGACATCTGGCCTCCTTTCTTTTCAAGAAAAAGTATCTCCTATAAACGCGGTTTCACAACTTTCTCTTGGAAGTGGCTCGAATATATCCTCCTACTATTTGATGGTGAGTCGAAATGAATGCTTTCTGCTCCTTATTGTCTTTCTACTTTCATTCCTCACATTTGCCATTGTACTTTATATCTGCATGTGTAGTTCCTCTGTTATTTTATCTATGACTATGTGTGTGTGGGGGGGGGGGGGGAAGGATTTAACGCATATTGCATGTCTTATGCACATGGATACTTCTTACTATTGCACTACGTAGAAACTTTATGGTATTTCATGTACAAGTGGTATTAAAACACAGAAGAAACGCAGATCAGGCTGTATTCATACTTTATATTGGAGTGTGAATACAACATGATCTGGGTTTCCTGTGTTCTATTACCACTTGCACATGAAATAACATCATTTCCCTACGTAGTGGAACAGTAAGAAGTATCCTCGCGCACGGAAGACAAGGGGGTTCTCATGTATACTATTACCTAAGCATTTTGTAAGCAAATTATTTTATTTATTGCGTGTAATATTTAATATACTATTAACGGTAGTGTTTCGGTGGTTCCTGACACCTTCCTCGGCAGATCTGGGCAATTTACGTTCAACTCGTAAATATAATTTATAATCGTAAATAGAAATATAATTTAAATATATTTAATTCTCTCCTTATAATTTCATCTTGCACTTTTTTCGTGTGCACTGAAAAGAAATTATGAGGTCTATAAACTTAATAATGTGATAATGTAATTTCCTTGCACAAAATCCCTCTTCTTTTGAAGGCCGTATCTGTACATTAAAATGCTATGCGTGTATGTTTGTGACACGCATGAGATCTCAGAAACAAACTCTAGAATAGTGTCGTTTTCGTTAGTCAATCCCAAATTTTGTGTAGATTTGTTAGTTCTCATTGAAGTTGGAAAAAAAAAAAGAAAGAAAGAAAGTAAGTAAGTGTCGTTATTTTTCTATTCACTTTTTAGGGAACGTTTCGAGGCCATAAGATTAACGTTGTTGCTAGGTCATTGCTAAAGTTGATGCCCTTGTGTTATGCAATCAGTAAAAGTGCTGCTTATACGGATTGACGGATATCACTTTGCTTTAATCTGGGTGACAAAACCTATTCATGCTGGCAATGTTAAAGGTCTGTAGGATTTTAGGATTTAGGATTACATTTCAGCATCTAAGGCATTTAGCCCGTCACGTTTGAGGGATGACGTCCCTCGGCGAGCACACTAACCGGGTAAAATTAAGGAAGGAAGGAAGGAAGCGGCCTGGAACCTATAAGTTAGGTACTACCCCAGTATTTGCCTGGTATGAGTGAGGAGAACCTCATTCAGGGTGGCTGGCCTGAAAAAGCGTTTTACACTTTTTCGACCGAGTGCCCCCATCGGGAATCAAACCCGGGCCTGTAGTTAAAGGCCTGTAGTTTCTCATTTCATGAAAATAATATAATTGAAAATTCTTGCATTTATAGCATTTCACTCCCTTTGTGAGTCATCTTATTCTTTTCTTGTGCCTCTAAAGGGACATGTACACAAATAATGAGCAAGTGAAAGGAGATGCATCTTTGTATTAGAATGATGTGCTCTGTAGGTAGCGCAGGTTCAGTTAGTTTCTGATAAAACGTTCCATGCAGAAAATTTGTATGGAAACTTATAATTTTGTGCTAGTCTGTAGAAACCTAGCTTGCTTCTAACAGGCACTTTGTGAAAATGCTGTTATAATATCTAATCTACGATTAAACTTTAATCGTTAATTGTATGTTTAATTTCGATGATTACACTTCTTTAACTTGCGTAGGAATTTTCAAAACATATAAACGTTTATATTATATAGTAAATACTCAGTCAATTTATTATGAAGTAGCACTATAACTGTAATGTTCTTGAGCGTTTCTTCTTCTGTGTGCTGGATTGGCGGAAACCTTTTTTATCTTAGTGAAAGATAAACATTTTAAGAAGTGAAATGTACTTGAGTTGCCTGGATCTGCTGAAGGGATCTGCCAAATTCAACAAACACCAAAACAATACAGTTAATATTACATTAGACATAGTAAATAAAAAAAAAATACGTTTACTAATTATTGGTGAACATGCGTCAATGCATATCCTTAAATAATTACCTTAAACATTATTATCCTTCCTAGAAAAATTTAAAAGGAGTTACAAGTAGGACTAAGGGAATTTGTTAGTTTATGGTCTTCACGAAGTACATACATTTCCTTTCGTTTCATTATTACTGCATCTATTACAATTACGTGTTTATGTAGACTAGAAAACTTGTTCATTTGATATTAAATTTGAGTCCATTTTTATTTAAGCATTAATAGTCTTTTGCGCCACAATTTACAAGTAAAATAATAATAATAAGCAGTGACTGTAAATAGAATGCACAATTACTCTGTAGTACGGTTGCAGTTCTCAGTAGTAGGTTCTCTTACAGAATTTGCTGGGTTTGAGAAATAGTGATAGAATAAAAATTTTATTGTTTCGTAAGAAAAATTTAAGTACGTGCGCTTCGAGCATAGACCGCTCGTTCAGACTAAACGACTGTAAAGAAGGATCGGTGCGCATCGTTTTTCCGACCTCAAGGGATATATCAATAGTTCTTGTAAAAATAACCGAGTACATAAATGGACAATCACCCTATATAGTACCTATCTACTGAAATGAAATTTCGGGATTTACGTTCCACGGATATGTTCTGTGGCCTAAAGGAGACGAATCATTAATGAAAGCGAACGATTGTGAAAGATATTTGCTGATAGATTGGTAGATGTTGTAGGATATACACTTTAAATATAATATATTTATGTTATATCTAGAGTTAGCTGATTCACTTTACAGTTTCAGTGTGCTCTGCCACTTTCTAGGGATGTACCGATACCACTTTTTCACCGATACCCAATACTGATACTTTTGGACAAATTTCATAAATATTATTAGGAATTTTCAGAATAATGAAATGATCAACATTGAAATAGGGTATATTAGATATAAGACCAAAATTTGACATAAAAGACAAAAAGCAGAATTTCATATTAGGTTCCACACAAAAAATATATTTCCTCTAAATTTATTCCAGCTCACATAAAATGAACTAAAAAGCAGCAAATACTTATGTAGTGTAAACTTAATTCTAAGAGTCAGTGATTGATATTTAGAGTGATAATGTACTTTGATAGTTACATTGTATTTACTAGTCTCTATTAGGACATGCATATAATGCAAACTGATACTACCGTTACAAATTTTTATTGTTTACAAAATTATGCGTGCTGAATCAGGTGTTGCTGTGTATATCATAAAATAAATAAATAAATAAAATAAGAGGGTTCTTTAAGCAAGTCGAAAACGATCAAACTATTTTTTTTTTTTTTTTTTTAAACCAGTAAGTAGGAGAAAATAATGACAAAGTGAGCATCTTGTGGGTTTCTTCCATATCATTTTCTTCTGAATCGGAACCTTTGTCTCGTTTGGGATTCAAATTATGGGTCTGCTATCCTGACCATGGACGCCCCAAGGGGAAGGGCAGGGTTGTGTCCCCCCCCCCCCCGGCTTATAAAAATGTATACGTAATATAGCAAACCATATATATTAAATACCAGACGTAATATAGCAACCATGGAATGCTAGAAAATTCTCTTCGGGCACCCATGATCGTGACTGAGGACCTTTGGCTATTCTTCACCAGTATTTTAGCATGGAGGGACTAAAAATATCAGTTGAGCACGAGTAGTGCAAATCAAAGGCGTACACATGCATAAAGAAATCGATTGCACAATTGATAATAATTTAGATCAAGTTTAAATCTAACAGAAACCGGTGAAATATAAAGTAATATTAAACAAATTCAAAATAGTTCGGAAAATGTATTGGTAAGCTTCGGTGTCCATTTGCCGATATCGATACTCCCAAAAGTGGCCGATATCACCGATACCATTATATCGGTATATCCACACCGCTTACTTCAGTAACCTCTTTTGAAAATTTCTGAGGATTAATTTTTGAGTTGTTCTAGGATAGTTCTACAGAGAGGAAGGATCTAACAATAAGCGCAGTTTAGCAATTTAAGAAATTACTGAAGAAAATGGCAGAGCACCTTGATAGTGTATAAGTTAATCACCTAACGTGAGATACAAGGTAAATACGTTATATTTAGATTATGAAAGAGGGTGAATGAGAATGCTGAAGGAAGTGGTAAAACTCACGAACTCGTTGTCCTTCAGAAACCCATGGCTTGGCACTCATATGGATCAGTGTGTTTATTATTGAAGAGCACAAGATGCTGTAAGTGGGAAAGGAACCTGATTGGTTGATTGATAAATGCCCCTTTGGTTGATTGATAAATGCCCCTTTTAAGGACTTAATTTACATAAAATATGGACCTATGGCTTAACGTGGAATCCTAACCAAGCGGGTTTGCATCGAAAATCTACTCCAGATCTCCTGTCCCGAATGCACTATTAACCTATAGTCATGAAAGAGCATTCGTAAAAGAACCTGAGGAATAGAAGTAGGTGGACAATGTATGGAAGATCAATTTGTTTGATCTGACCCAGTGCTCTATCAGCTCTATCATTGTCTTAAATAGACTACTGTAACTAGAGATAAGAAAACTTGTACATTTGCGAGAGTAGTACGCTTCATTTTATGAAGGGAGAAGTTTCCCTTGTAGCTATTCATTTTTTAGCATCCCTTTGAGCAGCGAGATTATATGAGACGTGGAGCTACAGCTTAACGTGGAATCGGAACTACGTAAGTTCCTGTCAGGAGTTGAACCCATGTATCCTGCGTTGAAGCCATATACGCCAACGATATAGCCACGAGGAAGTTCTTGTTTTGATTAATAATAATGAATTTAGTAAAATTATAAAATTAGATCCAAGCATTACAAGTCTTATAATTACACTATGAACAAGGAAACGTTGTTTTCGTGCAATTCATGTTGTTTTCCGTTCTCTTACGTAGCTGGTTGCATAACGCTGACTTGGCGCAAAACGGATCTGAAAATTTAAGGCAGTTCTTGACTATAAATAAACTGGCGCTGAAATGTTGAATGTAGTTTTGAGTCAGTAATTACTTAGAACCATTTATTATTGTAGAGAGGAGTGGATAACCAAGATATCATGTTATTCCTACGTTATGTTCCGCTTGGGATTCAAAGTCTAGAAATTCCATGAAGTGTCAGTTCCATTTAGCATCTCCACCATATTAACTTGGGTTATTATTATTATTAATTTATGTTTGAATGTTTTTTTTTTTTTTTTTTTTTTTTTTTTAGTGTAGAGCATTTGGAATAATTTTAGATTGATAGTATTAGCTTAAGGTATATTTTAAATTATCTATGAGAAAATACGCAACTAAAAATAAAATGAAATGAAATCTTTTAAGTTTTGTGTTCCACAGATATGTCGGCTAGGTTAAAGGAGACAGTAATGATGAGAAATGAATGAAAATGGTGGAATGAAGAAAGGGGGAGGAAACGTGAGAACGCCGAGAAAACCCACCGAGAAAGTCTTTCTCCACCACAAGACTCACTTTGTGCGAGCTGGGGTCGAACCAAGGATTCAATGCACCAGAGGTGAACGCTCTACCACTGAGCCACCGTGGCCCCGAAAATACACACCTTAACGTGTTATTTGCTAGGGGGTTATAAATGAGGTATTAATGTGGATTTTTATTACTGTTTTGAGATAGCAAAACAGAACTGTGTGTAAAATAGAAACAAATGGAGGTATATGTAAAATGTATATTGTTTTATTTTTATTGTGTATATGTGTACGTGAATGTTTGTGTAGCCGATATATATTATGCTATTTTAGAGTGATATACTTTTTAGACTAGAAGAGGAAAGGTTAACTGGTTTATACTTTATTATGTACATAATAATATTCTTTAAATTTTAGAAGTTTAAAAGCGGCGTACAGATACTTTTAATGTACCCGTTATGTTTATTTTTGAAGAACTTGTGAATGCGTTGTTTTTAGGTTTTTATGACTATTTGATTTTTGATTTTTTCGTAACTGTTTTATTGCCTATTTCTGACTTTTTACAACGAAGTAAACTGAAGTATTTATATAAGAAAAATGCTTATGCTGCAGCTTATGGATTTTAAAATTTGGAGTGACATACACGTGTGTACGAGATTTTTTTAAAAAGAAATTGTAATTAACTAATACTTTTTTTAAGATTGAGTATTATGTTATTATTTAGAATTTAACTTAATTTATATTATGTTGCTTGATAAAACGTAACATTAAAATATACAATTATAAAATGCTTAATAGAAATTATTTTAGACAAAACGTAAAAGGTTAGCTACACTTACAAATTGTTTTATAAAACTGATTACTAACAGAAATAAACTTGGATAATTTTTAAGAATTAACATACAGATGATTTTAATATTTTTTAAAAAGGCTAATTTATTATACATGAAACATTTAACAACTCGTACATTTCTTCTGCGATAATATTATTTTAAAAAATGGATTAAATTATTAAGAGTTTTTGACAGTATGAATAATAATATATATATATATATATATATATATATATATATATATATATATATATATGGGTTAGACAAAAAAATCAAAAACGTTTGCAAAAGTGTGAAAATCATACCTAGTATGGTGTGGGGCCTCTTTTTGCGTCCAAAACAGCTTGGATCCGACGTGGAATGGACGTATACAGTTCCTGAATCGTGGTGTGTGGAATTTTGTACCATTGTTCCTCCAAAACATGCTCTAGTTCCTTAAGGAATGCTGATGGAGGGTAATGAGACCGAACACGCCTTTCTAAGTTACACCACAATGGCTCAGTGATGTTCAGATCTGGTGATTGTGGGACCCAGGGAAAGTGTGATAGCTCCTGGTCATGCTCCTCAAATCATGATTTCACCGTTTTTGCAGCATGACAGGGTGCCAAATTATCTTGGTAGATGCCATCACCATCAGGTAACAATATTTGGGCCATGGGTAGAACCTGGTCCCCCAAAATGGCCTCATACGCCTTAGCATTCATCATTCCATGCAGGGCTATGATGGGACCTGCAGAAAACCACGATATCACTTCCCATACTGTAACAGAACCAGCCCCATGCTTTACAGTTGGGAGCAGAGAGTCTGTATCATAGGCCTGCGACGGTGTTCTCCATACGTAAACACGACCGGTTGTTGGAAACAAGATGAAGGTCGATTCATCGGACCACAATACGTGTTTCCACTGCTCATGAGTCCACGTCTTGTGGTCTTGCACCACTGGATAAGCCTCTTCGCATTTACTGCTGTGACCAGAGGTTTGGCGATAGCAGCCCTCCCATGAATTTTCATTTTATGAAGTTCCCGTCGCACTGTTTTCGATGGAACAGAGTTCTGTAGAGCGAAGTTGAGTTCAGACGTAATTTTCATTGCAGTGGTCTTTTTAGCTGCTACAATCCGTTTTAATGCCCTCCGGTCCCTATCTGACAGGATTGTCTTTCAACCACTGTTGTGCTTTGCAGACGTCGTTTGCCCATGAATTGTATATGCCCTCGTGACATTGGATACCCCCACAATGTTCGCCACTGTTGCCACTGACGTTCCAACCAGACGGGCACCAACGATCCTGCCTCTTTGGAAGTCTGTCAGGTCGCTCATTTTACCGCACCACTTTCACACCACGACACTACAGGTGAACTGGTTACTGCTGACGGAAGAAGAAGGTCCACATGACACATTAAAAACAAAAAAGCGATCGGCAACCGCAACACGTGTTGTACAGTGGAGGGCCAAACTTACGTGTCCTGCATGAAGTGTTTTTAGATTTTTTGTCTATCCCCTGCATATATATATATGGTTCGTACTTGTATTAAGCAATGGCACATTTACTGGAAATAATATTAGGAAATAATAATATCAACCGAGAAATATCATGGAGTGCAAGGTTTAATTACCAGTGTAATGAAACCATGAACTAAGAATTTAAAAGAAATTATCATTTTTATTCATAAAAATTATAATGGCAATTTGGTAGGTGAAAATAGAACGAAGTTTTTTGTAATATCTTAACTGTTGGATACGTGCATAACATTATTTTTAAAAATCACAAGGACAGTATTTGTAATTAAAAAATCGTTGGAAGCAGAAGCAAAACAGTCAAGAATCACCTGTAGTCAAATAACTGTTTTTCAATAGTAATTAACAATTTGGATAAAATAAAAAAAAATAAAAAACGAAAGCAAACCTCAAGGTAAATTAAAGTTCAAAAATACTTATTTTTACATCATTAGATAAACAATATTGTTCAGAAAATGTAATTAGGACTTTCCTTAGATTTTGTAAATTTTTATGTTGGATTTTGGCAAAGTAAAAAGTAAAAATAATTAAGGCAAACAAGGACAGTAGTCCATATAAAATAACCAAGTTTCCAACTAAAAAATTCATTCTGCATTCTGGATCCTGCATCCAGCATCAAAATGGAAAGGTCTATAAAAAATTACAAATACCGCAAGAGAGGCCATTGTTTGGTCAAAACTAAGCAAAATATGCAATAAGGTAAAGTATGACAACAAAAAACTTTTACTGTCTATTTTGCATGTAACATGATATAAGGAGGTCTCTGAAAGTGACAGGCAATTTTAAATACTTAAATCTTTAGCTTATTTTCGTTTGGTTAAGCATTAAGTAAAATTATAAATCTGTTATGCAATTAGAATAACATATTATGTCTGGTTATAAACTCAATACTCTTAAATATTTACAGTTAACTAATTTATATTGTTACAAAAATATCCACTATGCTACCATTGTAAGTCAATTGCTTCATCAATAAAATATTGTCACTTTTGACAATAAGGGATTGTAACCATTCGTTTAACTTCACTCTTTAATTAAGGTACAAATTCGCTATTCCTTTTATAATTAATATAACACAATTTATTTTAATCTTTATTTCTTTTTTTTTTCTTTCTTACGGTACACCAGGCACATACCGAAAACCATATCTCACTTGTAAAACTTTTTAGTGTTAATTAATTACTTTCTGTTTGTTCTTGCAGGAATTGACGAGTGTTCTTTATGAGTTTCTAACAAAACTTACACCTTCATATTGTGTGGGCAGCAACGAAATCGCCAGTCCAAGGAAGTGTTACATTTTGGGTATAGATCTGGACCCTACCTTGATTGAACGTGCAAATGAAAACAATAAATATCCGGAACATATACAGTATGTCCATTTAGATATCTTTAACGAATGTAGTGATGAAGTGTTAACTCGGTTTTTGAAACCACACAGTAAATCAAAGTTCGACGCTATATTCTGTTTTTCCGTGACAATGTGGATTCATTTGAATCACGGAGATGAAGGGTTGAAAGACTTCTTGTCTAAGATTGCCAAATGGACGGAGTTCATTGTTATAGAACCCCAGCCGTGGAAATGTTACCGCAATGCATGTAGAAGAATGAGAAGATCTTGTGTTGAAGGGTTCGAGGAATTCTCTAAAATAAAACTTAAGAACAATGTAGGAAGTGAAATTAGCAAAATATTACAGGAGAATTTTAACTTTGTAAACTTCCTAGTAACTCCACAAACGGACTGGGGAAGAAACATTTACTTTTACAGACGAAAATATTCTGGATGATTTTTGTGAAGTACATTCATGTTTGTGGAAATTGTAGCACCATGATTGAAATATGTGGGTCTGACAGGCTCGTAGTTTAATTGAAGTGTAGTGGCACGTGACTATGCATCAGCGCCCTTGGAAGTATCAGCGAGCTGTAACCAGTCGTATAGGTGTTACTATGTCTTGTCGACGGCAGCGAGCACTATACGAGTTCACTACCAGGTTTGAACAAGGACACATTGCCAGCCTACGGGAAGAAAAATATTCCCTAGTCTCCTTGAAAGTCAAAGCTTCTTCAGTTTCAAACTTATTTTCAGTATTTTTACCCCCTCTGACACCTGGAAATCAATTTCTCGTTTTTTACGTTTAGAACAAATGTAGTTCACACACACTGATAGATTATAAAAGAACTCAATCTCAATTGCTCTGTTTCTCACACAAAACACTAAAAAATCTGAATTCCCCTGTTTCTCTTCAATGTAACCCAAAATTCGAACAAATATCTTGGACGAATAAAAAATTATATATTTACTTCTTCCGAATCTTTGACATTAAACCAACTTGTATCATGATATTGCTGCTCGTAAGAGGAACAATACAGTGACATTTGTGTGTGTGTGTGTGTGCAGTAGACTGAAGAGAACCGGGCGATCCGCAAATCTGGTAGTGGGCCGAGCAATGTGAGGACACCACAGGATGACAGACATCTTAGTTTCGTGGCACTGACGGGTGGTTAAACTTCTGAAGTGTTAGCACAACATTCGACCACTGCAACCGGTGGTGTATTGTCTGCTTACTCGGTTGATGGCTTGTGCTGCGCAGAGGGGGCTACGTGCGAACATTCCGCTGCGGACACTTCTCTTGTCCCTAAACGATCACCGTCTCAAGCTAGAATAGACACACAAACACACATTGACATACAGGAGTGGGTCGCTTTAACTTGAATTGTAGTGATAACCGAATACGCTTTAGACGATATGGTGGTGAGCTCTGTCTTCTAGATTGTATTCTCCAGTTATATGAAGATCAGGCATAATCATGTTATTGGGTATCATGAGATGTCAACTAGTGTGAATTACCAGTAACTTGAACAGCAACTTCTGTCTCAGAACTTGAAGAGGCAGAAATTTACCTTTACTTTAGCACACTTCAGGCTATTCCAACAAGAAAATGCATGTCCACGTTTCTAGCAATGTCCAACCTTTCTTCGCAGAACGGAAGATGCCACTCTTCCCCTGTCTTTCTCATTCTCCTGATATGTCCCCTATCGAACAGGTTTTGCATATGATCTCTCGATTTTTCATTGTCGTCCAGCAGCTCTTTCCGACAAATTGTTGACTCCGGTAGAAGCAGCCTGGCAGGTGGTAAATACCCCAGGAACACATTCAAGGCTGCTTTGATTCGACACCAAGGAATATGAGTGCTTTGCAGCGTGCAGCTTCACAAAATATTGATTCATTTCACTTAATGTCGTTATGTTGATATCATTTGCGTGCATCAGTATGCCAATTAAATTTCGTTCTGTTCTTATTATTTCTTCACTGTGTACTAGTTTTCACAAACATGGGTGTACCTTGAAAAAAATATGAAAATGCATTTTTCAAATTTATTTTCAGAAATTAATATTATTATTTATTTTTTATTGACATAATTTTTTTATTGAATGAGCTAAGACATTCCTAAGGCTGAAAAATGATAGTTAATAAAAGAATATTCAACTTATTGGTATTGGCTTTTTCCTCACCATAATTTATCCTCTCATGTTTTCAAATAAAACGTTAAGTCATGCATGGTTCGTAGTTCACCTCATTCTTGTGGTGAAGGTAATTAAAAAATTTTGTGTACTTCTAACAATTAGTGAAAATTCGATTTTTGAATTTCAGCGTGAGCCTAAAGCCTAAGTAAGAGAAACGCTTCGTATTTCATGAGAGAATTAATCGAATTTCTTTCATTTTATCATGTGGAATTATTTTGGTGTGAATCCACAAAGTAATGGTGTTTTTCTCAAGATTTCTAACTAAGCCAAATTCTGAAGATGTTCGCTATTCACATTATAGGAAATAGGGCTTCAGTAGCAAAAACTTAATTGTAAGAATCAGTGCAATCCAGTACTTCAGCTAGTACTATATGGAAGTGTTAGATATCTGAGGCCTTATGCGGAGTCGTTTTGATGTATGATTAGCGTCATACTAAAGGCCTCAGTACTGCAGAAAACATGTTAGTCGAACTCTTTAGTATGACACTAATCACGCGCCAGAACGTCTCTACATAAGGCCCCTATTTATTATGTATAACTTAAAAGTGAACTTACTAAGTCACTACTAGAAATACAAATTACTGAGCAAAGCAACGTTTATTTAAAAATAATAAATAAATGTATAACAGTTTCGCCAACTAACTGATACATATTTATTTATTAGTTTTAAATAAACATTGCTTTGCTCAGTAATTTGTATTTCTAGTAGTTATTTAAGATAGCAAAGCAAATATAAACAAGTTAGTTGCTAAATCAACATAAAATTAATGGCATTTATTTTAGGGCAATGTTACCAAGTTTTTATACAATCACTAATAATACATTAAACGATTCATATTCTTTTTCACACGAGAGCGGTAAAAAACTGTGCCTTTAAATGCGATATAGTCTAGAACGTCAATGTTGCCATAACAAATTTGTATCAAGTTTAGTGATATTGTAATTTTTTCCCCACCTTTTGTAGAAAAATGCTGCGTAAAGGGTGTTATGTCGAAAATGAGTTATCTTAAGCATTTTGGAAAATAAAGGGCTACTGGAGGGTACAGAGACCTAAGTCCAATTCTGCTCTTGAATCTAGAACGGCAATGAACAAAACACAAACATTCAATTTTTCAATACTACTTTTTTGAAATGTGATTTTTGACAACACTTTTTATGCAACAAACAGATGTATAAAGATTATTATTGTCTTTCTTGTAATGAATACCGTCTTATTTATGTCCTTAATGGTTAAATCAATAGAATATGTATAAAGTGTCAGTGTACAAAATTGTCAATTTGTTTCTCCTTATTGCACAGAATTACAAAATGTATTTCTATATCTAAAAAGAGTTCAGTAATTTTTAATTTTTGATAGTAATATCATTCCAGTTTTATCTAGATTTCTTTTTTCCGGTATTAAAACCCGAGTTCTTGTCTCTAATATACATAGTAAGCCTTAAACACATTTCTTCACTTTAGAAAGTGGCTCGGCGCAGTATGGCGATATCCTGAATCGTCTGCTTTGTTATTTACATATCCCCCCCCTTAATTCCCTAGTATGCTCCTTCACTTTGGTATTAATATTTCTTTTGGTCATACCAATATATACTTCATCACAGAGTGCCTGATAAACTTTGCTTAGTGAACGTTTCTCAACAAAATAGCTCTTTCACTGACTCAAACTGCTTTCCAAATTAATAAGTAGTTTTTGACATATTCAAATGATGTTTCTTAGCAATTTGTGTCTAGATTCAAACAAGAAAATAATGGAAATGTACCCACTTTTGAATTTCTCTAATGTTATTTCCAGACTTAACTAACTTTCTAATTACTGCACCCTTAAAAATGTAAGCGACTTCCTGCCATCTTACCAACGTTTTTATCATATCCATTAACTATATCAATTTTAGTGATGTTATTTAATTATCCTAATACATCAGAAGGAGATGTCACAAATCTACACATTCTCAAAAACTTTCGTATCTCGTCCAGTGTCGAAGAGAATGCAGGTATCGAAGCAGCTTGTTCGCCTGCGTTTGTTATATGATTTTAAAGTCGGCCTGCAGCTGCTGCATCAGGGTGCCGCATATGTCAGGCATTTGGGAAGAATGCCGTTAACAAATCCACCGCCAGGCATTAGTTCCAGAAATTCCGTTCGGAACATGTGAGCCTTTCGGATGAACCTCGCAGTGGACGACTACATGTGTTGGATGACGAAGGCTGAAAGCACCCATCGAGGAGGACAGTGGTCTCACATGTTATGAATTAGCAGAAAAATTCCGCTGAAACGGCCAGACTATACCTGCATGGGATAGGGAAGTTATACATGTTAAGTAAGTGGATACTCCATACATTGTCAGCAACCAACAAGGAACGAGTGACACCCTGTTTGTCCTTGCTTACTCGGCTCCTGAACACACCCATCTTCGATCACTGGGGACGAAAAGTGGGTTCTCTATGACCTTCTCAAGTGTACCAGACATTGGTTGTCGCCACGTGACTGTTTCTTACACCTGAAGACCGCCTCTGCATCCACGAGAGGTTATACTCTCTGTACGGTGGAATTGTCGGTAAGTGGTGCATTACAAGCTCCTTCCACCTGACCAGATCATCACTTCTGACCTCTACTCTCAGCAGTTGCAATGGGTGAACCATGCATTGCGGCAGAAGCCGCATTGGCGAATTGCAAAGGTGTGCTGTTCCTACATGGCAATGCTAAGCCACATATGACAAAGAGGACTTGGTAGGCCCTTCAGCGACTTGGCTGCAAAACACTGCCATGCATCATATTCACCGGACCTGTTGCCAACTGATTACCATCTATTTCATTCCCTCTATAACCACCTACGTGGGAGATCCTTCGCAAATAAGGGAGACCTGCGGAACGCACTCACGAACTTCTTTGCATCCAGGACCGCCGAGTTTTATCACCAGGGTATTGTGTAGCTGCAGAAACGTTGGCAAAAGATGTTGGATGCTGATGGAGATTACTTCGAAACCTAAAGGTACGTACCGTTCGTTATATTGCTTTTTATCATTGCACTAGAACAGCAAGAACTCTTTTGGTTACCTTGCACATCAGATCATATACATTAAACAAAATCACAACTCCTCTTGTTTCTAACGTTTACTCCAGCATAGGAGATTCATATTCGATTCCAGACGGGAGTTCATGTTCGGAGTCCACGTTTTTAAACAATAATTGTGTCCATATTTTGTATACCCTTAATATTGAATGGGACGCTGAACTCCAATACAACAGTCTAATGTTTACTGTTGAACAGAAAGCAATGTGTTCATCCTATAAACAAATTCTTTTCTAATGAGCGCAAGCAGGGGCGTCATTTTTGGAGGGCAGGTGGGCAGTTACCCCCTCTAAGTTTGAGATGTATATACATTTTAATCAATAGTAAAATAATATACTAATGATAAACGTGAAACTATGTATATCGGAGAGTCTTGCTTCAGCCGCCCCCCAAAGCAAAACCGGAAACGACTACTGCGGGTCCCTAAATTTTATCAATACTGATAAAAGTGTCCTTTATGCGTACAGGAATATGTAATAAATGTAAAACCGGAAATTTGAATATTGTAAAAATTGTCCTTTTCCCTTCAAATATGGATTTTCTTAAATGCTGAATCACGTATTTTTAATGAATAGATTGTGTACCGCCGAGCAGACCTTCAACTTAAGCAAATCCAAATATTTCGCACTTTAGGAATAAAGAAATACGCATTTGAATATTTTATAAATTTTCCATTGTTCTTTATTAGAGAGGAGTTTCCGAAAAGTTTTCCGTACTTTTAATTAACAGTTTACATACCGAATTTTACACCTCCAACTTGAGCATACTTTGATCATTTGCTCAATAAAGACAAGGACATATGAACTTTAGAACTGGAACTTTTAGAAACACATATTGGCTTATTTTTAATTAAATTTACCGTATTTCACACCTTCATGTTAGACGAATTCTTAATTCGGGACTTGGGTATAGAAATGAACCCCTTAGGAGCAGAATTGTTTGAAACGCTGAAGCATATTTCGTTACTTTTAATTCAAAGCCTAGGTTAGATGCCAAATTCTACACTTCCAACTTAAGCGAATCTTTTCATCATTTTCTGAATAAAAAAAGAGAAATTTGAATATTAGAGAAACGATACCCTTTTCTTCCCTAGTAGGGAAGTTTCGGAAACGCAAAAACACGTATTTCCTTGTTTTTACCGTAATGAACAGTCCTCGTTCCAGAGATGTTGAATAGCGTCACTCTCCCGTGAGTTGTCACCATGCGATTATTTTTTCTATGAGCTAGTAGAAGGATCTACTCGCACTGACGTCATACTATAAAGGAATCGTTGTGTTATTATTATTTCTATTATTATTATTTTAGATCATTATAACAGTTCCTTGTAAAATTCACTCCATTGATTAAAATAACCAGGAAGGAATCGTTGGTGTATTTGAATTTTAAAGGGATGGAACTTTAAATACTCATAAGATGCGTTGAACGTTTCTAGAAGTTGTATGGCGGTTGGTTGGCGACGAGCAGAATCGATGAGGACTAAGCTAGAAAGATTGTGGTACTCTGCGTATACATCAAACCGGAATTTTTGTCATGTCACTTTGATTGAAATGTGTATCCTGAGAGATTGAAAGGGGTTCAAAATCTATGCCAAAATATAGTACATCACCAGCTGTTATGTTAGAGATTTGAAACTTGAAATATGAAGTCCTTAAATAAATGGATGTACCTGCCCAGCGTTTCATAAAATTCCGCTTCTAAAGGGAGGGGAGAAGGGATCAATTTCTGTAGTACTTTTCTAAGATACAAAAACGATTTTGACGTTCTTTCTCAATTATCATGGGGAGGTGTCTGAACTGTTTTTGAATTTTGGAAAGTATCCCATGGCATTAACGTCGCCAACACCTAGTGGCCCACTTGCCTGTAAATGTCGACCATCGCTATAGCGACGCGTCGAAGGATTGACGCTAGTGTGCCACTGGCGGCAGGGTTTCGTCGAGTCGAAAGAGATATCTAGAGTCGGGGTGTTGAAGTTACCACCATGTACCAGCGAAGACTTGATTTTGGTCCACGCTCCTTTGATTCGTCGCGGAGAATCGTGAAGGGATCGACACGAACTATCGCCAGTCATGTGCATGCGGTGATTAGCCTATATATTATTTTTTCCTGATGAATTGTTCCTAAAGTGAGCTCCGGGGGTCAAGAGTAACCCCTGTCTCTACATCATAAAGTGAAAAATATTGAGATAAGTGCGTATAATTGTATGAATTCAGATGGCAACTGTCGCCGATCATTTGGATGTGAATATGGGAGAACCATGAAATAAAGTAAATACGCGCGCGTCATTTTGATACAAAATTACAAGGCGTGCAGATTTTATCTGATTTCAAACGGCTATCGTCGAATATACATGGCAGTGGCGGATCTAGCCTGGGGTCGGGGACCTAGGACCCCCAGTTTTGGACTGACAAAAATAATTTAAGGTATTATTTATATATTTTTTGAAGTTTGCTGTAAACTCATGTTACACTTATCATAGTCTGGATTCTGGCTGCTCCCCCCCCCCCTAGTTTTTACCTTCTAGATCCGTCTCTGATACACGGTTAAATGAGCACTCTGGTTAGCCAAATTCAAAAGACCTCAATGATTTATCCCTCTACAAGCGACGTTTTCTTCATCGCCTCCGTGGCCAAGTCGGTAGAGCACGCGCCTAGTAACCAAAAGGTTGGTGGTGGTTCGCCCCCACCCTGGGGTACTTTTTTCTTTTTTAAAGTGTTTTTCAGACTCACCTTAATGTAAATAAATTACGCGTATGGGCGATTTCATATTTTGGGGAGTAATTTTGTGGTTCATTGGCGTTTCGTCGCGTCTCTGCCACTGGTGGTATAATTTTCAAAATGGAAGTGGGCCATCGCGCGGATCGTCGCTGCGAAGGTGCAAATTTTTGGCGAGATGTCGCCAGTTGCCCATCGGTGGTCCACTAACGCTTACGGCTTGGGGTAGGTAGTTAGACTTGGGTCGAGCTGGGTTTTTATAATTTCATTTCAATTCAAATATGTATCTTAAAAGGAGAAAAGGGATTAATTATATCTTTCAAATATTTTACATGAACTATTTCTCACTAGTTCAGCTAGTTTATCTATCCAAAAGTACCTTAACAGCTGTGCTAGAGACGTATAGTTCAGAGGTTGGAATGATTTGACTTACAGTGATACTATATGGGTAGGGGGAACTTGATTGCTGTTGGTGATCACGACTGCGGCCATCTTGGTATCCGCCATATTGGATTGAGGTCAATTTTTTAAAGGAAAACTATATGTATGGCACATAATTTTAGGCTAGAATGTCACTAGAAACATGAACTCAGTTTTTAGGTATCTTTAATCTGTGCAAAGTTATTGCTCTACAAAACGTGCTCTCGTAAACACATACGTAAGGGAGTCTCCCATGAACGGCGAACATTCAAAAGAGTTTCTGGAGTTACAGCGTCACAGGCCACAGTGATTAATTGACGAAGGTGACGTATACCACGTATTGAAACTGTATAAACAATGGCCTTCCAATGGCCCCACAAGTAAAAATCAAGGGAAGTAAGGTCTGGGGACTTGGGTGCCCACTCCGTTGATTCTCGTCTGCCAATCCATCTACCAGGAAATTGGACATCAAGGAATCGCCTAACCATGGTCCTGTAATGAGGTGGTGCACCATGATGTTGAAAAAATATTGGAAAGATCCATCCGGTATACATGCTGAAGATATCATCGCGTAACAAGGTAGGTAGATATCTGAATTTAATGATCCCTCAAATAAAAAACGGACCTGTGATATGGGTATTCCATATTCCACACCGCACCATGACATTTTCTGCTCCAACCACGTTTCTTGGTTTTACCCAGTGCGGGTTCTCCAAGGACCAATAATGCAAGTTTTGTCGGTTGACCTCACCGTTGGTATTACAAATGTCTCATCGTTATTCAGGGTGTCTACTGGTCATGAAAGTCATGAAAGTCATGAAAATGTCATATATTTTGCTTAGTGGTCATGAAGGTCATGAAAAAGTCCTTTATTTACCCAACTGGTCATGAAAATCTGAAATCTCAGAGTATATTTTTATACTTTTATACCTCATACTGCATGTACTGAAACAGTTGTATCAGGTCAGTAATTGTGAGAATTTCCTCCACCAGTTAGTGCTGGCTAACTGGTACTTTACTGTCTTCCTAGCTGCTCCCCATTTCATCTTCTAGTCTCGGTAATATAGTAACAACTTTTTACTGTCCAACTTTCTGATCTGCTATTTCTTTACTTCTAAGAAGTGTAAATTGTGTATTTTTGGGCCTTTAGACTTATGCAAATATTATTCGTTTGAGTTTGTAGATTTTAAATTTGGTCTATTTTTTTTAAAAACGAATTTCTTTTATAATTTGTTTTGTCTTTGGGCAGTTCTCTGAGTGCTTAATTTCAGACAAATTTCTGCTAGATGGATAATTATACTCAGAATTAAAACTTCAAATACAGTATAGAGTGATTCACTGGTAAGAGCAGGCCCGTATTTAGGTAAGTGCTATTCTGTGCTCGAGCACAAGGCGGCAGAATTTTAGATTCTTTCTTTAAGATTCACAATAAGTGATATTTAAGACTAGCAACCCGCATAGTTCCGATGCACCACTGATGGTAGGGGTTTATTATTACTAATGGTAAATTTTTATCGCCATGGTCATGAAAATTTGAACAAAAAGGTCAAGAAAAGTCATGAAAAAGTCATGACTTTACTTTCTGGTATTTCAGTAGACACCCTGTTATTCAAAATGTTTTATCCGAAGTCAGAGTGACGTTCAAGTTGGTCGATGCACCAATCACAAAACTACATCCTCTTATCAGGATCATCCTCACTGAGTTGTTGCGTTTGCATCTTGTATGGATGTCACTTTTGTTCTTGCATAATCCTGGTAATCGTACTCTTGCTAACACCACATTGGGCGGACAATCATCGAATACTTTTTTGGGTGACTTCATCAATGTTGCTAGAACTGCCGTGATTGTTGCTTCATCCCAGGCTGTTTTTGGCCTTCAAGATCGACGTCTATCGTGTACTGCACCCATGGGCGGCAATTAGGGGGGCAGTTTGTCCCCACTTTTTTCAAAGGACACATTAATGTATATAGTTTCATTTGGGAATATAAAGTTTTTGTATGTATTAATGGTTCATAGAATAAGAATGGTGCCATAAAATATTTGCCGTTCCGTAAATACGTATTGGTTGTCTTCGCGTGGAGTTAAGAAAGCTACAGGAATTGTGTTTTAATTGCCACGAAAAATGGTCCAAAAATTAACTTTTTGGTGCGCCACAATTCGAGCGTACTTTCAATTCTTTTTACAAGGGCTCGATATGTTAGTCAGCTGCTTTGGAAATAAGTGAGATAACATTTCGCAAAAGAAAAGAAATCCTTCACAAGTTATTCTTTAATTGCATAAAAATCGACAGTTCCTAAAATGTCTTCTTTTTAATAGCAAGGAATATTTTGATTTTTTTTTTTAAGTTTAGCATCCCGTTTAGCAGTGAGGCTATATGAGACGTGGACCTAATGATTAACGTGAATCCAAACCACATGAGCTCCCGCCGGAAATCGAAACCGGGTCTCCCACGTCAAAGGCACGTGCGCTAACCGCTTAGCAATGGAGCTCAATAAGGAATATTAATTAAAAAAGAGAATAATAAACAACTCCTACCTTTTCCATTGTTTTGCAGTGTAATATACGACTTTAGGGGTGTAGCGTACGTATACAATTTTGTACATATAATTATATTTAGTGAATTCAACATAATTCTAGGTTTTAGGATGATTTTGTATAACTGGAGTGTGGAGTGACTCTAACTTAAGTATTGTTAAGTTTTGATGTATTCCAAGAAAATGAAAACTGTACCTAATGGCAACGAACATGTTTCGGGAAGCTGAAAAAGTATTTCTTTAAATGCCGTAGCATATGCTTGTAGTATTGACTGTCTTTCTAAGAGTAATAACACATATAATAGCATGAGTGGAACTAAAAATGTAAGTTGTTTATTAATTACCAGTTTCAATATATATTTTTTTTCAAAACAAGCCTCATTATTCATTACTATGATTATTTGATTAATATTATCCTTTCTATTTATTTGCAAATCTGTTGTTAAATAGACCCCTAATCTGATCACACAATTTTCCAGACAGAATTTTTAGATGTTCATGAGCAAGGAATCAAGTCTCTTCTTACATCTTCGTTGTTTAAGAGTACAAAGGGCTAGTGCGTACTTGCGTTGCTCTTGTCAATTTACTTAATAAAATATGAAACACGATATACGATATATTAACTGAAAAAGACGGTATCATAATAGTTATACCACCTTTCGTCAAACAAAGTGTTAGAAGCAACCAGGGAACTAACATTGATATGCAAATATTCAGATCATGTCTTGTCCCCCCCCCCTCACTTTTAACGTCCAACCGCCGCCACTGACGGCATCCTTTTCTTAAAAACGCTTAACCACATTAGCAACACTAATATGTGATACTGGCGGCATAAGCAGGTGTCTTTGGCTATGTCCCGTGAAGTTCTTTCGGCGGAAATAAGGATGATTTCAATTCGTTCTTCAGGGATAACCATTTTCTTCGCCACTTACACCTGGAACGAAAGAGATATATCAATTATAACAATTTCCATACGTCATCACAAGTCAGCACATTCAATATTGCATCTTTGTAGAGATTAAAGATATCTAGAAAAAAAACACTTCATATTTGTGTTTCTGGTGTCATTCTAGCCTAAAATTGTGTGCCACGCAATGCCTATTTTAAAAAATGACCTTAATCCACGATGGTCACCTACAGCAATCAAGTTTCCCTACCCATACAGTATTAATATACTGTCAAATCATTACAATTTCTGCACTACACGTCTCTAGCATAGCTATTCAGGAACTTTTGAGACATCCCGTATATTGATTTCTGATCAAGAATATACATTACAGAGAATTGTAATTTTTTGTTTAGGAAATACATATATATGCTGGTAATATTTCATAGCAGTGATATTTTATAATTGATAACTTTTTGATTGCATTAGGAAGATTTCCTAGACGAACTATTCTTTCAGGTGACTGACAGAATGTAGGCCTAAGTGAAAAAATATTTATACCAATGTATCATCTTTGTCCTCGCTATAGTAAGTGGACTTTCTTTCCTCACAACTTTGCGCTTATTAGCATTATTATTTTGTGTATTTGTATTCATTTTTTATATTGTTTTATTGTTTACCAGTTTGCATTTCTTTTCTTTATACAGAGTAAGGCAAAAGTTTGAAACGGCTTGGGAAGGATGACGAAACTTTGGATGTGGGTAATTGAGGAAGGGAGCACCAGATAGTGCTATTTGGCATTATGGCGGCGCTCTTGAAATCGGCCATTTTGAATTCAGGTCCAATAATTCAAATCGGAAGGGGTCATGCGACACATGATTTTAGGCTAGAATTTCACCAGCAATACGAATCTGAAGTTATTTTTCACATTTCGTGAATAAACGTTGAATATTGCATCATGTAATGGGTTTTGATTTGTCTTTCAGATGATGTAACATGGCTCTTGTAATGCTCCGCTATTGTACATCTACACCATCGCATTACAGGATATTCGTAAGAAGGGTAGTAAGCGTTCTGGTCCACATCATATGATGTTAAAATTAAAATGTAAGAAAAAATTTTTCGAATCGTTATTAGAAGATAGTCGAATTGAGGATATACGTGTAAATTAGTGTTTTTGTGCTGAATAATTTATATTAAATATGCAGCTCTAAATTAATCAAAAGCCTCGGATCGACATGTACATTGCAAAGTCCAACTGTATCGTAGCAATATTTTGCTTCTGATACCGTATGCAGTTAAGAAGATACATAGGTGAGAAACAATATTTTATGATTTTAATTTATGAGTATATCGGATGTCTGAAGTTTATCTTTTTAAACAGCTCGATGGAATCTAATGTTAAGTAATGTTGATGGAATATGAATTATTTTAATGTAATGAAAAGTATTCGACGATTATGAATGTATAATGAATATTAATGATAACTACGAATAATGAAAACTACGAAATAATGAAAATGAAGAAAAATATTTCAACGAAAATCCTTCCACAATCTCAGAAAGGCCTGGAGCCAAATGATTACGAATATTTTTATTGCTCTCACTGTAACAAAACATTTCCTACAAGAAAGGGTTTAAATATACACAAATCGAGGAAGCATTCTACAGAGGAGCTAAATAATAATTCGAACGATTTCTCTGAAGAATTAACAGTATTAAAATCTAATACATGGATAATAAAGAGAATACCTAGAGGAGCAAGAAGCGCTGTAGCAAACAAACTTGCCTCAACCATCGTTGATTGTGTAGACCAAAACGATCTCAGCACTTGGAAGAAACTTTTAATTTTCGCTTTCTACCACCTTAAAATTCCAAAAAAGCGTGCTGCAACTTCAATCACAAACATTATCAAAAATAACCTCAATGATTCACATGCGCCCGAAACACCTCCTGTTACAGCCAAAAGGCCGAAACCTAAGTTTGATTTGGCTAAAAGAATAATATCTAAAATATCAGACTTTGATACAAGAGGCGCCTTAAGATTATTAACTTCAGATGATACGTTGGCACTTCCAATGAAGCAACATTTCACTGCCTGGTGAACAAGCACCCGGCTCCATCTAGAGCCCTTGAGATGCCGGACTCCCCATCTAATCAAGATTCATCTGTATACGTAAATGAAGAAATGTTTCAGAAAGCCATCAATAATTTTGCGTCCGGCTCAGCGTCTGGGATAGATGGGATTTCCCCTCAACATCTAAAAGACTTAATCTCGAGATCTGCCGGTGAAGCAGGATCTTTTCTTTTGAGTCAGATCACAAAATTGATGAATCTCATCCTTAACGGAAGAGTAAATCAAGAGGTGTGTTCATACCTGTTTGGAGCTAACCTCTGTGCCCTAAAGAAGAAGGACGGGGGAATGAGACCAATTGCCATCGGCAGTGTTTTCAGACGTTTGGCATCAAAGTTAGTAGTGACCTCAGTCTACCAGCCTCATCAACTGGGATTTGCAACACCAAAAGGCAGTGAAGCTATCATTCACGCCACTCGAACATTTATACATGCTAAAAAAAATTCGAACAAGGTCATTCTAAAAATCAATTACAAAAATGTCTTTAACTCAGTTGAACGTGACATTATTTTAAAGGAAGTTAAACAAATTATTCCTCAATATTATCCATATTTTTGGCAAAGCTATGCAAATCCATCAACTTTATTTTACAAAGAAAGGAAAATATCCTCATGTGTAGGAGTTCAGCAAGGTGATCCAGCTGGCCTGATGCTATTTAGTCTAGCAATACATCCAATTGCCCTTTCTCTTTCTTCAGAGCTAAATGTCTTCTACCTTGATGACGGAACTCTTGGAGGATCACCACAAACCGTGTTGGAAGATATAAAGAAGTTGATTACAAATTCAGAGAAAATAGGTCTACAAATAAACCCACAAAAATGTGAACTTTTCTTCAATTCGAAAAAAATCGACCCTAAAATTGTATCTGAATTTTCAAACATATTACCCGGAATACGAATAGTGAAAAATAATGAGATCTCATTGCTGGGTTCACCACTACACGAAGAAGGAATCGAATACCATTTCGAGAAACACCTGAATGATCTCAAAAGAATATCTTTCCGATTAGAAAGTTTACCAGCCCACATTGCTTTCTTTTTGCTCAAAAATTGCTTTGGCATTCCTAAACAAACCTACTTTCTCCGAACAGTTCCAACATGGGTCAATCCCTCCAGACTTCTTCAAATGGATCACATACTGAAGAAAGCGTTACAATCAACAATAAATTTCAATATCAACGAAACGCAATGGACTCAAGCTAGCCTTCCCATCCGAGTCGGTGGTTTAGGCATAAGAAAGGCTTCAGACCTATGCCTTCCTGCCTTCATTTCCTCTTGCCACGGAGCGTTGCCTTATAAAGTATCCAGTTGACGAAGTGGGAATACAGGCCACTTGGCAGAGGCTTTGGAAATTTGGAAAGGCATTTACGATGGAAAAACCCCGGTTTTAAAAGAGTCACAGAAACAATGGGATCAAATTATTCTAAATCAGGTAATCGAACACGAAATAGTCGCTGAAAACAACATTGAAAGTGCACGCATCAAAGCTTTAAGATAGAAGGAATCAGGAGCATGGCTACAGTCAACCCCATCTATAAACATAGCAACATTCTTGGATGACAACTTTTTCAAAATCTGCATAGGTTTGCGCTTAGGCCTGAATATCTGCCATGAATTTATTTGCACCTGCAACAACAACATGGACAAGAAAGGTCTTCATGCTTTGAGCTGCAACAAAAGTGGAGGAAGATTTGCACGTCATAGCGAATTAAACAACATAATCAAAAGAACTCTTGCAAGCATCGACTTTCCGAGTATATTAGAACCTCCAGGGATGTTCAGGAACGATGGTAAACGGCCAGACGGAATAACATTAATTCCGTGGGAAAAGGGTTTAAGTTTAGTCTGGGATGTCACATGTGTGGATACGTTTGCTCCATCTTATCTACAATCCACAAGTATAAAAGCAGGGAGTGCAGCGGAAGCGGCTTGTTCACGCAAACACTCAAAATACTCTAAACTTAAAGAAGACCATCATTTTATAGCCTTTGCTATCGAAACAACAGGTGTCTTCAGCAAAGAAGCAATTGATTTTTTGAAGGAACTAGGAGCAAGTCTGACAGCAAAAACAGGAGACCCGAGAAGCTATCAATTTTTACTGCAACGTATAAGCATAGCCATACAAAAAGGCAATGCTATCAGTATTTTGAGTTCCTTCCCTTCTTCCCATAAACTTGAATTTTTTTTTTTTTTTTTTTTTTACCTCAGATATAACACTTTAACCTGGCATAAGGAGAACACGCGTCAAATTAGATTAATAATTATTGTAAAAACTGAAATCGACTTGAAAATGTTACATGTATTCTGATTATAATTTTAATACATAAAATTGTTACAATATTATACAAAATATTTTATGATTTAAATTTATGAGTATATCGAATGTCTGATGTTATTTTTTTAAACAGCTCGATGGAATCTAATGTTAAGTAATATTGATGGAATATGAATTATTTTAATGTAATGAAAAGTATTCGACGATTAGGAATGTATAATGAATATTAATGATAATAACACTTGAAATGTTTTAATGTGTGTATAATGTAGAAGAAGCTGTTCAAAAGTCAGAAAGAATTCGATTAAAATCAAGTAATCATATGTTATTTTGTCTGAACCCATACTACGTGATCAGTATGATAAATCATGTGGCTTTATGCATAGATTGACTATCTATTCGCCAATTATCAGAGGGTGTGTATCAAATGGTGTAATCCTGTACTATACTGTTGGAGTTTCTCATCAGCACCCGAACCACCAAATTTCTTTTACAAGGAAAACACGTACGAGTGAGAGTAGGAGCATTTCACTCTCATCCGCCAAAAAAGGATTTACATTGTTCTTATCAGTGGGGAACGACGTCCTAGAGCCATCGATGATAATGTCAATGCCCAACGTCCAGAGAAGGACAACATTACACATACTACAGTGTCGCGTGGTTTGCAGAATTTAAAATTCTGCATCTGTGCACGACAAACAACTCAGTCGACGCCCGTGAGCTACAACGGATGAGGCAACAACAACAACAGCAGTTGTAGCATCCTTTGGGAAAAGCCCGAAACGCAGTGAGGCCTACCAGGCGTTTAACTGCAGATGTAAATGTAAGTCAGAGATCGATACTCTATGTGTTGCACACAAACAAGTGGCATCCATACAAACTTCAGCTGCAGCAATACTAACGGAGGATGGCCCAGATAGGAGAATGCAATTTGCAGAGTGGGATATGACAAAGTGTAGCGAGGATCCCACGTTTCCTCTTAGTGTGATGTTTAGAGATGAGGCTCTATTCCATGTGAACGGTGAGGTCAATAAACAATCACCGCTATTAATCAGACAAAAACTCAGCATGGGTAGGGGCCTCGAGGGTAATTGGCGCGGAAACGGTGATTGCATGGTGTATAATGTGGAACACTCATATCATCGAGCCATTCTTCGCCCATGGGGACCTAAATGGGGACAGATAACTTGACAGTCGCAGGAATGGGTGTTCTCATCACTGTAGAACCCAGAAGGTAACTTTCCTGCCTTTATCCAACAAGATGGTGCACCTTCTCACTATGCATTATGTATTGGAGACTGGTTGGATGCACAGTTCCAGGGCGACTATATTTGTCGTCGAGGACCAATTGATTGGCCACCCCGTTCGCCCTACCTGACACCATTATACTTTTATCTGTGGGGCCATCTCAAAGCACTTGTTTATCAAGAAAATGCACTGATCAACACCTCGAGGAACGAATCAGGCACACTTGTAACTCTGTGACGGCGAAGTGCTATTATGTGTGCATCAGGACTGGAAGAAACGTCTTGCATTACTGTAGCACACATCGGGGAACATATACACCATATCTTATAAGATCCCACATGCAATGTTCACTTCACAAAATTTCATTACTGATTAAAGTTAGGTGGAAAATAACTTCAGATTCATATTGCTGATGAAATTCTAGCCTAAAATTACGTGTCACATGTAGTATTGTAAAATTTCCGGAAATTTTGAACCTGTTGGTAAAAAACCGTTTTTTTCGGTTTCTTTCCGGAAAAATTGGAAAAATAACAAAAATCTTTGTATTACGTTAGTTTTACTAGTAATACAACCGTTTTTTCTTCCAACGAGTGAAAACTAAGTTGAGAAATTTCAATATTGTGAATATTTTAAAAAAGAAGCATTCGAAAATAAAACTCGTGTAATTATTCTTGAAAATTAATAGTCTGCACTCATTTCATTTATGTGCCTTTAAGTCGTTTACTCCTCGTTGTGCATTCATTATAGAACTTTTACAATTGCATACACATTTACCGTTATAAAGCAACAAATAAGGCTCTTGAATGAAATTGAGTTCTTAATGTGCTCTTTGATCTCGTGAAATTTGTTAATTTTAACCAAATTACTTCTTAAAAGAAAGAAGGCAAATTTCACCAATACTCATGCACTTAGACATGTAATTACTATCATTTAGTATTCAAATACAGACTTTAATATAAACTTTATGTACAAAATTTTGTATGTAAACAAATACCTGTTCTCTAGCGCGACAAGTTATATCTATATCTATATCTATATCTATATCTATATCTATCTATCTATCTATCTATCTATATATATATATATATATATATATATATATATATATATATATATATATATATATGACTGACTATTTGTAACTTAACAACTCTTGAACAACCAGACTGATCTCGATAAAAATTTTCAACATAGATCAGGTTCGGGCCTGGGATGGATTTTACCATTTTACTTTGATTGAAGGTGCAACTTGAGGAAGGAAGTGCGGATATACATTGAAAATTACCGATCTTAGTATCGAACTCATAGTTTTCGGGATTGCTGAGATGAATATTAGCATTTCCGATGAAGCTTAAATTCAAATTCAGCACTGCAACTTCGGGGAGGTGGAAGGGGGTGATATATATATATATATATATATATATATATATATATATATATATATATATATATATATACAGTGAAACCTGTCTATGTTGGCCACCATCAGTTCCATCGAAAAGTGGCCAACTTACAGAAAATAAGTGTAATTTGTATATTTTTAGAATAGGATTTCTAGTATTACTTGATTGTATAAGTAATTTTAATAAGTAGTGGCACGACAGCTACTTATAAATCTATATATATAAAAGAGAACGTACAAATCCTTTGTTCCCTCATCACGCTAATACGGCTGAACCAATTTCTTTTATTTTTGGGGGGTTATTAGGATTTGGACCCTAGATGGTTTTTATCATATCACTTTAATTTTTAATTACCAGTGTCTTGAGATAATTGACCATTCAAGTGTCCATAACGTACAAATCCTTTGTTAGATCATCATAGGTAAAAATAAACGTATTTATATGCAACCCGCATGACCGTGTCACTCGGCGGGTTAACATAAATGACAGGCGCTATAATGTTAACATTTACTGCAATCACTTGAAAGCGAAAAAGTAAAAATTATCTAAGTAACAAAGTTTATTGCGTTCCGGGGTGACCGCAGCGAAGCGGGGCGGGTTAACATAAATGACAGGCGATATAATGTTAACATTTAATGCAATCTTCTATGGTTTTTATCATATCACTTGAAAGCGAAAAAGTAAAAATTATCTAAGTAACAACGTTTATTGCGTTCCGGGGTGACCGCAGCGAAGCGGGGTGAACGCTGCTAGTAATGTATATAGAGTAATCATAAAAATATACAGTACTAGAAAATATTACTATAGTATACAAGGGCGCCGATTTCTCTGTAAATTTGGGGGGGGGGCATTCAGATGCAGAATGTATATATATATATATATATATATATATATATATATATATATATATATATATATATATATATATATATATATATATATATATATGTGTGTGTGTGTGTGTGTGTGTGTGATTTTAAGACAAATTGTACTCAAATTATACCAAATATTGTATACTCATAAATAAAATAGGGGCTACATGAGCTTTGGGGGGCCTGGTCCGGTCCTCCCAGGATCGGCGCTCTTGATAGTATGTTTAATATATATGCATACCTTTCTCTTCCTGAAAACTAGTCTGGTACATTGGATTATTCGGATTGAAAACACAAACAACCATGAAATAGAAGTGTATGTACGCAGTTTATTGAAATTGATATTATAGCACACTGAGTTATTCAGATTGAAAACAAGAAAAGCTAAGTTATAAATTGATAAATTCATATGCAATTTATATGACTTCTTTTCAGTTGTTACTGAATGGTGGTTCATTCTAGACATATTTGTTTTATTCTTTTTGGCAGATATGCACATTCTAATATTGTAGTTAACTACCTCTTGTTAATGAGCTAGAAGTGTTTCCCTCGGAGCAAACGATGTTTTGAGAAAATCTTGAGGGAATTCATATCTCAAAACCTCCGCTACCTTTTGACATGCAGTCGGGTGTCAATAAATGACAATTGAGCTTTAACCTTGGGAATTTTCCGGAACTACTAAAGCTCCCCACTGATGAAAGGAGCCGATATAGCTAATGGTTTTACCAAAACACAGGGTAAACCAATACGTACAACCATTTCCTGAATTCCTGTATGTGCTTTTTCGTATTCACATCTTCCTTTACCACCCTTTTATGAGGGTAGTGTTCTGACCATTGACCTCCAAGAACAAATCGTGCGAATCTATGCTTCTTTGTGTCGAGTCACAAATACAAAACATGTGCCTCTCATATGGGAAATCGAAAGAGTTAAGAAAAATAACAAAACTGTAATTTTCGTGGCCAAGATACGCAGGTAAATTTATCATTATCATCATAGGATAAACATTGCTTCAGTGTGGCCAACTTCCAAGATAGACAGGTGGCCAGCTTATAGAGTAGTAAGTAACGAATGTCTTATGGGAAAATGCAGGTTCAAGACGAACTATAGCCCGGCCAACAAGAGATGGTCTCTGACGTTTCTTACCACATGCGGTGGGACATTGCAGCCCCTACTTTGATACCAGTGTTACCAACCACGATCACTCTGTCTTATATCATTAATTAAATTGCCACTACAGTTGCACCGAAAAAAACCTTGACACACGAGTAGTGGCAATGACACTGCGAGCTGTCAGAGACGTTCTCTTACTGGACGCAGTATAGGCCAAGATAAGCAGGTGGCCAACTTAGAGAGGTGGCCAAGTTGACAGGTTTCACTGTATATATATATATATATATATATATATATATATATATATATATATATATATATATATATATATATATATATATATATATATAAAGGGATCGAAAATGGCTAATATTAGTGTCGTATCCTCAGTTTTTAGGATTGTCGTGATGAACAGTAACATTTCCGAGGCTGTTTAAATCCAAATTCAGTGCCACAACTTGGGGAACAGAGAAGGGGTGGGTATATAAAAATGATCGCAAATGGCCGATATTAGTGTCGAATCCTTAGTTTTTGGGGTTGTTGTGATGAACATTAACATTTCCGATGCTGTTTAAATAAAAATTCAGGCCCGCAACTTAGGGGGGGGGGAGGATATATAAAATGATCGAAAATGACCGATATTAGTGTCGCATCCATAATTTTCAGGGCCGCTGAGATGAGCAGTGACATTTCTGATGCAGTTTAAATCCAAATTCAACGCTGAAACTTTAGGGAGGGGAAAGGGGGTTAGATATATATAAAAGAAAGATCGAAAATGACTGATATTAGTGTCGTATCCTTTGTTTTCGGGGTCGCTGAGATGAGAAGTGATACTTCTAATGCCGTTTAAATCCAAATTCAGGCGCTGTGATCTGGGGCGGGGGAGAGGGGAGATATATTCAAATGATTGAAAATGACCGATATTAGCGTCGAATCCTTAGTTTTTAGGGTTGTTGTGATGAACAATAACATTTCCGATGCTGTTTAAATCCAAATTCAGTGCCACAACTTGGGGGACGGAGAAGGGGTGGGTATATACAAATGATCGAAAATGGGGGTGATATATAAAATAAAGATCAAAAATGACTTACATTAGTGTCGAATTCATAGTTTTTGGGGTTCCTAAGTTCATTGGTGACAGTTTTGGTGGTGTCCTTTATGACCAAAATGAACTGTATTCTGTCCGTGCGAAGAACGAATATTCTGTTAGTCTTTAATAATAACGAACGGAAGTTTTACATGTTAAATTCTTTAATATATTTGTCGCTGCTCAAATTTACGCACTTGTGCTTTGTATGTGTGTATATGCAAATAAGATCATCTCTCTTTTCGAGTTGTTCAAAAAATATACAAATAATAAAGAGTGATTTTTGTCAGAAATCAGAAAACTAAAAGCTGTTGCTTTAAGTATTTTTCCTGCTAGCGAAATACGTTATATACAGATGGTGATCAGAAAAATGGAAACACCTGAATGAAATTGCAACTTACCCGATTAATATGGTGTCGGCCACCTTTCGCCTTCAGAACAGCCTTGATGCGACGTGGGATAGAGGCATAGAGGTCGCGAATGGTAGCAAGTGGAATTTTACACCATTCCTCGTTCCGGGCATCGGCCAGTTCTGTGAGAGAGGATGGAGGTGGAAATCGTCGCCGGAGTCGTGTTTCCAAGAAGACGGACCACAGATGTTCAATTATGTTGAGATCTGGGGATTGGGCGGGCCAAGGGAGGTGTTGAACTTCATACCGATGTTCCTCACACCACGCTGCAACAACGCCAGCTGTGTGAATGGGTGCATTATCATCCTGGAAGATATAGTATAGCATCTCTAGAGAGTACGTGTGTTTTTATCGTTGCTCCGTAAAAGGAGCAAAAAGAGGTGGTGAGAAGTGTGTGTAGTGACAAGTGCTATACATAGTTGGATCCGTGAATGTTCGGAGAGGACGATAGTGAAAACCATATCAAAATTGGACCACTGGTTCCTAAAATATAAGTGAAAAACTGGCCAAAAATCTCACAGTTAATAACATTATAATAAATGTAAAGCATATAGATGTGTTTATAGTGGGAAGTATTTTTAAAAAGTAAAAACTAAAAGATCAGTATTTCCTGTTGCACTCATCGTCTGTGTAGTGAATGAACTTGTCAATATACAGCGGCGGATGAACTTTCTAAACGGTGAGTAAGGACTTTGAATATTTTCTACATTTCTCGGACTAGAATTACTCATATAAAAAAGATGTACAGCATGGGCTTTTAAGCCAACTTTGGGGCACTGTGGCACCCGGACCGAAAGGACCAGGGACTGAGGGTCCTCAATCCTCTTTACTTCCTCCCAGGACCTCCCCGCCCCCTTCATTTTTTTTAATTCTCTCAAGTCCCCTCTCAAGTCCCCCCGTTCGGGAAGGGTGTCTAAAGTGTTCCTACCAAGTTCTTAGTTAAATCGCTCAAGAAATAAAAAGTTATTGCCCATCGTAACTTTCGTGTGGTGTATAGAACACATAAACTCAAACACGTTTGTGACTATTACTAACAATAATCAGTGTTTAGTACACACCGGTGTGTGCGTATAATCACAATCCGAGTATGGCGATGTATAGATCCCCTCCGGGAACGCCCTCAAGGGACCAATCTCCAATCAATCCCACTGTAAGAATCGACAAAACAGATGAAAACGGACACAAAAAAAAGGACACGGGAAGAATCAACTACTCCGGAGCTCCACACAAGGAGGAACACAATGGAAGAACCTGGGTTTGATACCATGGGCCAATTAGACCAAGAGATGACATATATTGAAAATCTATTGAATTGGAGAAAGATAGGCAAGACGCATTTGGAAAAATTGAAGAAAAGAGCAATAGTCTGGGTAAAGGATCGCTCACAACTACTAGGAAGACTGGAGCAGATGGAGAAGATGAACTCCAAACTACAAGAAAAATATGATAGCTTACAGAAGGAAAAACTTATAACCGAAATGGAGATGATGACAGGACAGAAAGGTAACAGAGGAGAAGACAAAAAAATAATTGATGAACTAAAATCCAAGAACAACAAACTAGAAAAAGAAATAGAAGACCTAAAGGAGGAAAAACTCGAAATCAAGAAAGACAGGGAAAGGCAATACAAAAGATGGGAGATAGAAATCACGGAAATAACCGAAAGTAGAAATGAATTAAGGAAACAATTACAAGATAAGACGAGGAAACTAAACAAATTAGAGGATGAATTTAATCTACTACAGAAGAAACATGATCAGTTGAAGGAAGAACTTCACCAAACACAGCAATTATTTAGCAGAGAAACAAACGAGAATGAGAAACAGAAAAGCATATATAAAGAAAGAATTGCGGAACTAAACGAAAAACGGGGAGTAGATGGAGACACAGTTATAAAGAGATCCAAAACTTAACAAGGAAGATTGATGAAATGAACGAAAGAATGGATACGGACGATAACACAACATGGTCGGATGTCTTAAGAGGTAGAAAAGTGACAGAAAAAGAAAAGAAGATTCTTGAAGTGACTGCGAAGACGAAACCAGCACTGTTCTTCAGACCAAATGAGGGAGAAACGGTGAAAGAAACGGCTCAACGCCTAACAGAAACGATAGATCCCAGAAAAGAGAAATTGAAGATAACTGGCATGCGAACAACGAAAGATCTAGTTGTATTGGAGACTGCTACCAAAGAGGACCTACAAAAAATTGCAACCAAAGAGCAAATAAAGAGAGACTTCAGAGTTGAAGAGAGCAGGAAAAGGAACCCTCTGATGATTGTTTATGGAGTCCCAGCAGATATGAAAGACGAAGAACTGGTTGCAGCAATCATAGAGCAAAATTTTGATGAGGATGAACTACTAGAAGCCAAAAACATTAAGGCACGGTTCAGAGCAGGCAAAAGAGGCCAGAAGAAATGCCACTTAGTTATAGAGGTTACGCCTATCACTAGGGAAATGCTAATAAACAAGGACAGGATCTATATAGACTATGAATCCCACAAAATCAAGGATTTCATTGTAGTCCCTCAGTGTTATAACTGCCAAGAATTTGGACACGTCATGAAGTATTGCGAGAGTAAAGACAAACAAAGATGTAGGTATTGCGGCACGCTGCGCCATAAGAGCGAGGACTGTGAGGAGAAAGACACAAAGATTTGCGTTCCGTGTAAATTAAGGCAAAAAATTTGTCAAACTCCAAATTCAGAAGAATGTGTCTCATACAGAGTCGCCCGAGAACGCATAATTAGTAAGATTAACTATGGATAAGCTGTATAGACCGTATAAGAACAAGAAAAATAAATCCCCAAGCAAAGTAAGAAGAGGCAAACAAAGGCTAGAGGAATTCTTAGATAAGAAAAGAAGAGCTGCAATAACGACAAAGGAAAAATCCATACAAGTGTACCTAATGGATGGAGATAACCAAGGCAAAGAATTACAAGTAACACCGAAGAAGATGAACAATCTTAGACAAAGGGAACGTGAATCGACAAAAAATGATAAAAAAGATGTTAACATTCACTTTGTGCACGGGGAAGATAAATATCTATTTCCGGTTACGGAAGAACCTATCCAGGATAACAAAATAACGTCAACTACACTCGCGGACAGCAAGGAAGAGCTAGGCACAATTTTTAGGGAGCCAAAACAACTATATGAAAACATGAACCACCTATACAGATTGGCAAAACTGGAGGATAAAAATATACTAAGTGTAGCATTCCGTCAAGTAATCAGAGATCTACATGATAAGGGAAGAACAATCACATATCCAGTTCTGGAAGAAGTAGATAGAATTGAACTTAGAACTTATGATCTACCAGCAAATGGGTGGGAACTGATTGATTTGATTAATGAAATATATGAAAGAAGGGGTATCCATTGGGAACTTGAAAATGTCTACAAACAAATGGTAAATGCGCACGGAAGAATATGTTTAGACTATAGCAGATCGGGTATGGATGCTTACGTTTACACAAAACATGCATAGTATACTAACAACAATAAAAATGGCACAGAACAATTCGCAACGTTCGAAGCTAGGTACAATGGAACTACGAAGATATGCGGAAACTAACGATATAGATATAGTTGCAATTCAAGAACCCTATACCTATAGAAACAAATTAACCACCTTCCCTTCAACGGCGAAAATAATATATGGAAGCCAGGAACCTTTAGCAATAACAGTAATTATGAACAGGAATTGGAAGTTCTAAAATTGTCGCAAGACTGCGACAAATGGACGGTCTGCACAGAGATCACATTGGGATCAGAAAAGATTTGGCTAGTAAACTCATATTTTCAATACAGTAAAGAGATAAACCAGTTTATTACAAAATTGCAACAGATAATTTGGCAAAACCCCGATAAGAAGATAATAATGGTCATGGATGCCAATGCAAAAACGTAGCTTGGGGTCTCCATATACAGATACAAGGGGAGAAGAGATGGGAGATTTTATCGCGCAAAATGGATTCCTAATTATAAACTCAGGAAACAAACCAACATTTGTGGGGCCCATGGGTGAATCGTATATTGACTTAACAGTATGTACGCCAAATTTAATGGGAAGGATCAACAACTGGGTAGTGCATGATAAACTAACGAATAGCGACCACGAAGTTTTATCCTTCAATTTAATTATGGAGAAACAAAGAACAACTAGCGAAAAACTGAATACGAAGAAGATTAATTGGAAAATTTTAAAAGAAAAATTGATACTCCCGCAATTGGAAATAACGGAAGAAACCGACACGATGGTGACAAGAATTGAAGAAGCAACAGTGTTAGCAATAAGAGCATCAGCTCCCAAACAGATACAGAGAGTAGGTTACGGGGACTTCTGGAATCCCAAACTGGAAAGAATGAGAAGAATAGTAAGAGCAAAGAGGAAAAGTTACCAAGCGACATGGGTACCACAGCTAAAACAGACGAGACTCCAGGAGTACAGAAGAGCTAAAGAAGAATATCAAGCAGAGATTTTGGAAGCAAAGAAACATAGCTGGGATCTTTTCCTAGCTAGAAACATACAATTTGATCCATGGGGCTTGCCATACAAACTAATTATGCAAAAAATAAACCCGGTGATATTATGTACTGTTAGAAATGCGGATGGATCATTCACTAACACAAGGAAAGAAACACTGGACAAACTAACACAAAAGTTTTTTCCGAAAGATTTAAAAGAAAACGAAACTGAGGAACAACAACAACTACGAAGGAAATATGAAGAAACAGAATTAGCAGGGGAAATTCCGGAGACAGACCTGGTCACTAACGAAGAAATAGGAATGATTATCAAGAAATTAAAGTCTGGAAAATCGCCGGGATTAGATGGTATAACTAACGACATTTATAAACGAAATAAAGATGTTTGGACTCCATATCTATCAAGACTCTTTAATATGCTACTGAAAAGACAAGAATTCCTCGATAGCTGGAAAATTACTAAGTTGATTATACTGTTAAAAAGTACAGACAAAGACCCAGTGGATATAGGAGCATACAGACCAATCTGCTTGCTAAAAAACATTAGTAAAATGTTTGAAAAAATAATAGCCAACAGAATAAACAAATATAGGAACGTAAAAGACGACGAACTGCAGTTTGGATTTAGGGCAGGCAAATCAACAGAGGACGCGCTAAATACTTTTAAAGAATAATTGCAGACAAGTAGCTTCCAGAGGAAATATGCCCTAGTGCTATTTGTAGACATAGAGGGTGCCTTTGATAATCTTTGGATACCATCGCTAATAGATAATTTAAAAAGTATAGAGCTTCCACAATACCAAATAAATGTAATCAAAAGCTACTTCTGTAATAGACGAATATTAATACAACTAGAACAAGGGGATATAACTGTGAATAACGAAAAAGGATGTCTACAAGGCTCAATTTTGGGACCACTCATGTGGGACATACAGTTGCAACCATGCCTTCATAAAATGAATAATAGCAAACAAATAGACAAAATAATAGCTTTCGCCGATGATATCACCATAATAGTATCAGCAAATTCTAGAAGAGTATTAGAGGTGAAGACAAACCAAACAATAAACGAATTACAAAATTGGTGTACTGGCTGCAAAATAAAATTATCAAATAGGAAAACTAAATACATGTTATTCGGAACAAAACTGCAGAGAGATCCACTAATTAAGATCGAAGATCAGAAAATAGAAAGAGTAACAGAGTTTAAGTATTTGGGGGGTCAATATTGATGACAGACTAAACTTTGGAAAGCATATTGAATATATTATTGAACATGGAAATAGAGTGACAAATAAATTACTCACAATTGGCATGAATACTTATAAATTACCCATCCAAACATTCAAATTATATCATGAAACTTTACTCTGTGCGACGATGACTTATGCAGCAAGTATATGGGCACATAGAATTATTAACAATAAAAGGATAAAAGAAAGCATAAACAGACCTCAGAGGAACTTACTTATAAGGTTATGCGGAGCTTTCAACACTACACCAAACAACGCTTTATGTATACTGCTAAACGTTAAACCTTTGAATCTCATAGTCGTACAAAGAGCCTGCAATTATTGGCTAAAGAAAAATAATCAAGAAAAAATAAAAGAGTTAATTGGCAAGGAGGCCACAACCAAGAATGACATCGAGGTAGCCATTGAAAACATATGCAATCAAGAATGGAGGACCTCGACTAAATCTAGGAGGTTATTCAATATAATACCAACAGTGAAGATGAGAAGAGAATTAAAATACCTTGACCCAGCATCAGGATTGATACAGTTCCTCAGTGGACACGGACCCTACGAAACTTACCTACATAAGATCACAGTAAAAGACAACCCGTTTTGTGAATGCGGAGAACTAGGATCACCTGAACATCATGTTCTTTGGTGCCCAGTGTTGGAAGATGAGTTACCAGAAAGAGATAATATAAGAACAAAAACGCTGGAGCAGATAATCAGCAGCGAAAGGGATTGCAAAATATTAAGCAAAATCACACAAGCATACTCAGAAATGAGGAGAAAAAAATATTACAATGGAAACAAGTAGGAATCAAATATGGATAAAGTGAGATGGATGCGTGTTGGAGAAAGTGGACCCCTCCCCAGGACCGAAGGCACCTTCTGGAAGGCACCGGAATTCCGTGCTCCCCGGGGAAGAGTGGATGAGCCAGTGCATTCCCGGGCTAAACCTGGATCGGAACTCCGAATGCGCTGGATGCGTGTGTGTGAGTGTTTGTGTTCACTAGGTGTTTCTTGTGTGTGCGCGTGTGTGCTACAGGAACTGTTACCCCGCTAGGGACTGGATGGCAGGAGTATCTCAGACTGGAAAGGTTAGCCGGTGTGCGGATCTCAGTTCGGATATAGGTGGTAGGACACAACGGACCAGGGCCTACACTAAGTGCTCTGAGTGGGCCCTGGACCTCAAACCTGTATCACTGAGATTACTCGACAAGGATACTCGACTGAGAACACTCCTCCATTGGACAAGCATAAACCACTAGGATCAGCTAAAACTAATGTAGCCATAGGGAAATCGTCTATGATTATAACTATATTGGAATGTGTTGAAATAGTGAGAAGAGTGAATATGTACAAAAATGTATGTGATTGTAGCCAGTGGTAGTGCTTAGTGTTGTTATTCTAGTGTTAATCAGTGTTTACGGTGAAACTAGAAAAGACACAGGGAAAAAACAAGTGAAAATCGATTAGTAAATTAGTGCATTTTCTAGTGAAACACAGGAGAGAAGCTCAAAACCATACAGGGATTAACCAAAAATCATACAGGGAGAAACCGAAGAAAGAAGAGGAGACCAAAACAAATAAATAATAAATAAATAACAAAATGAATAAATAATATATAATAACATAATTAATGGAAGAAATATAAATATGGAGAACTAGTACACAAAACACGGGAATGAAATGGAAACTAAATAAAAATAACTGATATTGTAAATAAATAAATAAATAAATGCGAAACAACAAATAAATAAAGAAAAAATAAATATGCATAAACAATCTAAAAAATTAAAAAAATATTAATAAATAAAACCATAGAATATTTAAACACTAGCAAAAATCACAGTCATGTTAGGCTAGGCTTAATTAGGTAAGATAGTTTAGTAAATAATAAACATTAATAAATTTTGATAAACTATTAAGATAGGAATAGGAAACAATTAGGAACTAAGGTAGGCAGTTAAGAGACATGCAAATGAACATAGCACTTAGGGAAATTATTGTTTTTTGTTTGTTGTTTTCTTTTTTTTTGTGTGTGTGTGTGTTGTGTGCTGTGGTTGTTTTCATTTTTCCCTTTTTCCTTTTCCCTTTTCCAGAAATATAATGGATAATGAATAAAGAAAAGAAAAAAATGGCAATGATGATAACCCGTTCCGGTTTAATTTTTCAGATACCGGATCTGAAAGACGGGCCTGAGCCAAAAAAAAAAATCCTGGAAGATGGCGTCATTGTCCGGGAACAACATCCGGACCATAGGATGCAAGTGGTCTCCTAAATTGCGACATAATCGTTGGCAGTGATTCGTCCGCTAAGTATGACCACAGAACCCAATGAAAACCATGAAATGGCGGCCCACAGCATCACCGAGCCGCCGCCATGTTTCACAGTTGGGCGGAGACACTGCAGATCATAAGGTTCTTTGGGCGTTCTCCACACATAAACACGGCCCGTGGTTGGGAATAGGGTGAAGGATGACTCATCCGACCATATCACACGTTTCCAGTCTTCAACGGTCCAAGTTGCATGGTCGCGGTACCATTTGCGGCGTGTGAAAGCGTTATGGTCCCTGATGAGCGGTTTGGCCCGTGCAACACGACCCCGTAAGTTCATGTCTTGTAATTCGCGGCGGACTGTGATTGTCGAAACAGGGTGGGGGAGGTGCTGATTGAGTTCCTCCGTCGCTTGCTCCGCAGAGGCACGGCGGTTCTGCGTGACAATGCGCTTTAATACCCGGCGTGACCTGTCACTCATGATTTTCTTCCGCCCACTGTTCCGCTTCCCCGATGTGGTTTTCCCCTGTGTTGTGTAGGCCGTCATCACCTTCGACACTGTCCCACGCGACACACCTAACACAGTAGCCACTGCCGTCACACTCACTCCACATAACCGCGCACCAACAATTTGCCCTGTTTGAAACTCTGTGAGGTCTCCCATTTTACACTACCTCCGTCTGCTGCAGCCACTGGACACTGCTGCTCCACTGCGCCTGACGTAGTATGGAGACCGACCTAACACAACACCACCAGCGATCCGGCACTGCGGGCGTCACGACACCACTGCCAACCCATACATCTGACGTGTTGCCAACTACAGGTGTTTCCATTTTTCTGATCACCATCTGTATATATGCTGCAGACACGTTACAGCTAATAAGATTAACATCAGGCGAAGAAATAGCTTTTATTATATTTTCCAGGTTTTGCCAATATTTCCGAACAAAAGATTTTATCTAATGGTTTTCAAATTTTCGGAAATTTTACACAGCACAAGGAAGATCGTATCTTCATAAAATATATATTTAATTTTAACATACTGGTATTAATTAAAATGATTCTGGCTCTGTTATTTTGACACTTCCCTGCCATAAAACGTTAACTTTATAAGTTTACTTAAGATAATTTACATGCTTCTATATTAATTGATCTAACTAGGATTATTTAAATATCTTTTGTAGCCATAATTCCATTCTATCAGTGTGCTAACTTTAAAGAAGTGGTGCAAATGTATTTGTTGCCACAAAATTTCCCTATTCTAATACAAGAAACATAACTACTCAATGATCTTAACTGTAAACTAGTAAATATAAAATAGTTTTCATTATAAAAACATAATGTAGTAAAATATTCGAAAATTTCAATTTTTCCGTTCTTTTTCCAAGCTCCGGAAAAAACTGTAAAAAACTGGTTTTTTAACCCAAAATTTCCGGTTTTTTTCCAGGTTTTTACAACACTGAACACTAGTCGCATGCCTGCGTCTCATTTAAATTATTGGATCTGAATTCATTTTGATGAATTTTAAGATGCCGCCATGATGCAACTGGTGCGCCCCTATCGCAATTATACACATATAAAGTTTCGTCATCATTTCTCAAGCCATTTCAAAAATAGAAGAGTGCTGCTGGACTTTTGCCTCATCCTGCATTATATTTATTTTTGTTGACGGCATGGATTTCGATGTCTCCTCTAAGTAACACTGACAAATGGTTACTCTCCTTACTCGTTGTTATGTGATCATTTCAAATATTATACACAAGAGCATAATTTTGAAACAAATGTTACATGTTAATAAAAGCAAAAATGTGTCTTACCAGGGATCGAACCTAAATCTATTGCTTTGAAAGCGAGATCACTAACCACTCGCCCACTAGAAACATTGAATTTGCAAGTACCGGTAAATAATCCTTATATGTTGTAGAAATACGCTGGGAAAATGTAAATCTCGATTGAAGTCAAGTTAGAAGAGAAATGGATGCAATTAGGCAGTTCTGTAAAGAGCTTTTCATACCTGCTGTGACTTCATTCAAGATTAGTATATTATATAATCCCCATTAGCTTCTATTATGGCTCTTAGTCGCCTTGGTACGGAGTTAACTAAGCTGGCGACATACGGTGTTCCTGTGCCACTTCTTCCCACGCATTAAGAACTATATCACATAGCTCGTCAGTCTGCTTGATGGGTTGTTTGGCCAATTTTCCTGTAAAGTTCTATTCATTTCTGCCCATAGATTTTCCATTGGATTCAGGCCGGTTGCTCTAGGAAACCAGTTGACTAATTAAAGAAAATTAATCTGAAAATGTATCTTGAAAAAAGATCAATTAAAGGATCTTTTTAGTCGTGTGTAAAAATTTTGGACAATTCTTTCTTATATAGAGGGGATGGACAAAAATATGGAAACATGTAGTATAAAAGATATAACCATTTCAAACACGAATTGTTGAATTGTGGGTATCGCAGTGGCCACCGGCACATTCTGTGAGGTATACAACCTGGCCAATTGAACAGATGGGCCGGTTACAGTTCAGCGCCCAGCACGTGAAGGTCATTGTGAATCATGTCTGAGTTGACATTTTCAAAGAGGGCAAACTGTAGGTGTGCGCATAGTGGGAGCTTTCTTGCCGAAATTAGCAGAAATGTCTGGTGTAGCAAGAGGTACAGTCTCGATCATGACTACCTACGAGTGTTCCAGAAAAAATACATCAGCGAAGCACCAGCGTGGACGCAAGTGTGTTTTGTGTGACAGAGACAGATGCACATTGGGTACAATTCTGACAAATCAGAAGATCATCAGGGCGCCAAAAGTCACACTGAATAGGGTGCTTACAAACCCTGTTAGCGTCAAAACAGTCAGAAAGGAACTCCACAAGCAGGGTATTTATGGCAGATCTCCAATTCCCAAACTACTCGTGACTACTGACCATGCTGCTACATGGATATAGTGGTGCAACGCCCATAAAAACTCGACAATGGAGCAGTGGAAGACTGCCATATGTCGGATAACTCCACAACAAAGTTCCACAGCTCGCGGTAGAGAGCGCTACCGATAGAGAGCGCCACTTTCTGTGTGTGGCCATTGAAGCAAGCACTGAAAGATATGAGGAGCCGACCCGAGATGTGTCTAACTTCTTTGTGCAAGAGTCGGTTGCAGTGGAAGCACTGTTACGGAGATATATTTGGTGTTTTATTCCGACACGGACACAATCAGAGCAGCCAAAGAACGACAGAATCGGAAGGGACGCAAGAGAAAGGAAAATTGTGAACTCTGGCAAAAGGTTGTTTGAAGGGGCCCTTAGTGAGAAAACTGCGCGAAAAACACATTTGTTTTCAGTTTTATTTATTTTTGACAATGTTGCCATTACTTTCAGGCCCCGAAAAAAAAAATATGTGTTGTACCTAGGGTATAACACATTTTTTAACCAAAAAATCAGTAACGTGTCCCCCCCCCCAAATTTTTTTCTTCAATTTTTTGAAATTTTTAACACGCAAAAAAATAAAGAAAATACGCATCGATGGTTTTGAAAAAATTGCAGATTTACATTTAGATAGTATCTACAATCTGTGAAAGTTCCAAAATTTTTCGACCACCCCCACCAAAATTTAAAAATATTCAATTTTGAACATGTGTGATATGATAATTCGGTAAGGGGAGGGGGTAGGGGGTCAACATTTTTTGGAGGTAGTTTTAGTTCAAGGGCAACCTTTTGGGTCAATTGCGACCCAATTTGGATCAAGGGCCGATTTCACTATCTTACTAGGAAAGACCCTTTCAATGTTCGACCTTTCAGAGACTGTTGTGGAAAATTTGTAGGTAACACTAAAGTCCAGTGGTGGATCCAGGGGGCGATCGGGGTAATCCTGCCCCCAGAAGAGTAAACTTTCTTATTTTATACATATAAATAAAACCCATCACAGAGTTTGAAGCTGTTAAAAGTAGCAGTATGACAACCCACCGCCCCCCCCCCCCCAGAAGTCGGTCCTGGATCCACCTCTGCTAAAGTCTAATTGGGCTTGGAAGGGTTCGAAGGCTGGGAAAAATCTGAACCACGTGCTATACGTAGAGATTGAGAAGTTTTTTTCTATAGACACTGATGGTGATGTGACTGATACAAGATTTGAATTTCCATTGTCAGTTTCAGGTTGTAATCCATCAGCTGAACTATCATTTAGATTATTATTTCTGTTTTCTTTAACAATGGTACTGCTTTGGCCCACGTGCTGTCTCCTTTCTTTTTCTTATGACAAATTAATCCATTTCAAACAATAAAACATCACTAAAGAGAAACAAGGGATGAAAAACTTCATATCAACGTTATATTCACAGTAACACACGCAAACACAGCTGTCTAAATAACGTTACTGTTGGAGAAAATACGCTGCAAAACATGTCCTTTCAAAAACAGTGGCGCACTTGCTCACAGTCCAGTTGAAATTCAATAATACATTAGAAAGAACACGCAAAGAGACCTACGTTACCCGCACACGAAGGAAAAGGTCTTTTTAGGCAGGTTTTGAGTTATATTTCCGAAGCTAAACAGTGCTGTAAGTCTTCCATCGATTGTTCAGGTTGGCACAATAATGGTGGTATTTTTACACGAAGCCGATACAGCAAGAGTCGGTATATTAAATAATAAAAAAAAAATCATTCCGCATTTACTCTTTTCCCTTTGTAATGCTATAAGTATAAAGGGAAAGGAATCTTTTTAGATACTTAGAAAGCGACATTTTTTATTCTTGCAGCTACCGCTTTCTTGGAAGACTAAAGATAAAATCTCAAGGCAGAAATATTTGAAACTGAGCATGAAACTTTTGATAAGTACTAAGTCAAATTCGAAATATTTTTGCCTTGGAACCAAGTTGTAAATCTTTCACAAAACGGTAGCTGTTCAAAATGAAAAGACACACTAAGAATTGCGTACTTTCAATTAGAATATACTATTTTCATAAAGATACTAGCTCACACACACAATTAACTATAATGTCAATGATGGGCTATATGGTATTCATTGGGCCAAACACTCCAAACAATAAAGATTCATCTTACACTGGAGTAATAGTTATGCTTCGTGTTTCATTATCATTTGACCATGTCGTGTTTCATTATCATTTGACCATGAAATAAATGCCGGAGAGATATACTAACCTCGTATACAAATGTGCGGTGTTGGGATGTATAACACGTTAGATATGATGCTTTACTTTTTTAAATTTTCAATACTTCCGCGTACTTCAAAAAAATGTAATAAAAAATAACGTCCATTTAAAAAAAATATTAAATTATAACTCAACAATCTTCACAAAATTTGCAATCGATCAGTGAAAACGACATCTTTCCAGAGTTTGTAGTTTTCGAGATATTGTTAAAAGAATTTGCCACAAACATATAAACTTTTCTTGACCACAAAGAGATATTTCAAAATTTTATTTTTGCTGCAAATGAATGTGTGCACGCTTTGTGGTAGTTTTCGACGTAGCTAATACAGTATCGCTACTTTCTGTATTTCATTTATATACCCTGGAATTGTTACAGAATTTTCCTCAATGAAACTGTAATTCCTTTCAATTCCAGGAATTATTAATTGACAATCGACGTTCCCATTCCAGTATTTCATCATTTTTGCCGAGATATTTGGGGAAGAATTCCTGCTATACAATTTCCTGGGTGGGGGACAATCCCCTCCTAGAAAATTTCAGGGGAACGCGTCCCCCTCATCCCCCGGCTGGTACGCCCATGTATGTATGTATGTAGGGGAAAGTGGGGGAATCGTGCGCACCTAAGCCAAATACGTTCGTGTGGTGTTGACAACGAGGACAAAGAAATAGTAATTACCTGAATAGGTTCTTTCCCCACTGTACCGTCATACAGTAAATTAGTTTAGGTCTATAATTAAACATAGGAAAATTATACTGCAATAAAACAAGATATGTGTGTGTGCTCGCAAGGTTCCACGCTGTGGGGTAATTGTGCGCAGAAGGCTGGGTAATGATGCGCATCAAATATGGAGATCCGAAGGTTAATGAAAACACGAATGCAGTTGTAATTCACACTTTATTAACATTAGTCTGAAATAGTAGTCCAGTAAACTAAGAAATATGTTGACAATAGGTCTTTTTGAACAAACGCTTTCACTAACTTCCAGTAATCCTGTTCAGACTTGTTCCCTCAGGCTGCCTCACTCTAACATCAAAGTGTCACTGTAGGAACCCATATAGCCAGTCCTTTCTTGCTAACCCTACGTCTTTGTTAAAATTATTACTCTTTATTTTCATCTCTTCAGCATATCGAAATTCCACACGCCTAAGCTCTTTCGGTGTCATGCCATAAAATACTTTACTCAGAGTAAACACATAGGGCCTTATGCAGGGTCGTAATGTCACGTGATTAGTGTCATACTAAAAAATTCGACTAACATGTTTCCTGCAGGTAGTCAGACGTTTAGTATGATGCTAATCATACGTCAAAACGACTCTGCATAAGGCGGGTAGTCTCTTAGTTCTAACTTGACTTCTTTGGAAAGGACTGAATGCCTGTCTAATCTTGGTACTGATGGCCGGTTTAGTATCAAGTATTTTCTCAATGTTAATTCTGATATGTTGTAACATCTTCCTACTTCTCTCATTTTTATGCCATCGTCTCGTATTGCATCGACAGCATTTTGCAAAGTTTCTGCAAATAGGAATTCTTTTGTTGTTTTCCTAGTGTTCCTGCGTGACATCTGTAATGAAAAATGATGAAGAATGAACTTAGAACTTGTTCCACAATATTTGAATGGGTGGGGGAATCATGCGCATTTGCGCGCACCATTACCCCATACGTCCCGTCGAAATAAACTTTATTCGCAACAATAGAACATTGAGCGACAAGGCAACCTCATTATAGTATGTTCTACAGGAAGGAACTTTCTTTCGCACTATACCTACTTTAATGTCATAAGTTGCAAAATGTAGGCTTAACTCCTTATTTTCCACAGCTCGTAAATAACAACAAACGTAGAAATTTTCTTCCGTTTCGTCTAGCTCAGTGATGCCAATTCCTTCAGAGCCGTTTTCCCTTCACAAGCTTCAGAATTTCCCTTTTCCGGACAAAATTTCCCTTCATCCCAACCGTTCAAGTACTGTATTTAGTAAACGTATTTTTAATCGTTTTCGCTTCCACCCCCTCGACCCAATTTTATAATCACATACAAGCAGATACTTGACAGCCTTCCTTTTAGCTTACGCAGAATTTGAACTTGATTTGTTGTTTAGGTATCTAAGGCGTCGCGATAGAGGAGGGGAAAGGGTATGGAAAGCTGTAGGCTAGGACCTATGTTAAAGGTGCAATCTCTGCATTTGACTGGTGTGACTGAGGAAAAACCCTATAAATACCTCAGTCAGGACGGACAACCTAAATAAATCATAAAAAAATATAAAATAAATATTATGTAAATTTAATTTTTACCCTAGATATCATGATAGATTTTAATATTAATGTAAGATACAAAGAAAATATTGGTAATAGTATACATGAGAACCCCCTGTCTTCCGTGCGCGAGGATAGTTCATATTATATATTTATACGTTACCAAATTAAATCACTGCGCTGTCTTCATTATATGTGCTTAACATTCTATTTTTACTTTCTAGAATAAATTTTGTTGATTTCGATTCGAAAAATGTTAAATATTTAAAAATTTATATCGTGATGCTGACCAAAATCCTTGTTGCATATAATGTAATGCGCTATAGCATATAAAGTACAAGGGCAAATAGGTACGTACTTTTTTATTTTCGTATCAGTGGATAAGTAAATGAAAGTGGGTTTGTTACCCCCTTTCTAAGTTCGTAGATACTCAATGAATAATCCCTAAAAGTATGAGCGTCCAGCTCCTTCTGGAACTCAGACGGTCTTACGTATACTATATCCAAAATATTAAGTATATATTTGATATGTACTTACTTAAGAACAGCACTCCCATATTTACTGAAACGAACATTTACAATGAAAACTCTAGCTGCTACTGTCTTTGGCTGTACACGAGGAATGTTCGTAAGCACAATACAATCTAAATCAAAGTTTAGAGATGCGGAATTCTTAAGAATTTATAATTCTGTGCGCACAGTCACCAGAAAATGTGTAAACTTACACAAACACACATACATTAATGACCTAGTATTCGCCCATATATACATATTTACATTCACGACACTAAGATTTTCTTCTCTTACATCGATTAATCTTCTTCACAATCAATTTTCTGGTTAGGAAAACATCTTCTGATTGGGAAAACCAAACTGTTATAATAGTTGGAGTGATAATTTAATTGAGAAATATTTCATCTTATTGCATTGCATTTAATTCAACAATGGGAAGACTAATTTTGATAAAAGATTTTAAATAAGCATTGTTGTAATGTTTCGAATTTAACTGAATATGTTGATCGATGTATAATGTTGATAAATATTAACGAATGCAAAGCAAGATAACTTGTGGGAATTTATGTGAAATATGTGCAACGGATTAGGTTTGGAACAAATAGGGTGTTGAATTTATACTGCATTTTAATGAGATTATTCAGATACATTCAATCTATAAATGATTGAAGAGAGGTTCAAATTTCCCAGCAATATTGAGAGATTACAAGCAATTTCCCCTTTTCCCTTTTCTCCAAAATTTACTCAAAATTTCCCTGCGCCAAGGGAAATTTCCCTTCAATTGGCATCACTGGTCTAGCTCACTCTTCATTAACACTGAACGCACTGGGTCATCTCTGTAGTGTTTCGCCTGGAAGCACCTAGGAACCAACATCTCACTGCAGTCGCTAATAATATTCCAAATATGAGAAATTGCGGTGTGCACAATTATCCGCCGCGCACGATTCCCCCCCACTTTGCCCTATTAATAGACTTGGGCTTATTACACTGGATATATATACAGTGGTTGAGTTGAGTTGATTTTAGTTTAGCGTCCCGTTCAGCAGCGAGGCTATATGAGACGTGGACCTACTGATTAACGTGGAATCCGAACCACATGAGCTCCCGCCTGGATATATATACAGTGGTCGAAGTGAGACGGTATGCGGTGGTATGCCATACCGCAGTAACGAAGGCATACTACCTCTGGTTTTCCAGTGATCAAGAGATACCGTCACTGGAGAGTAGATGTATAATCCATTTTTATACACAGTAATTAACGAATAGCTTTTCGCGTAAAGATTTTATTTCTAAGTTGACAACACCGACATTTTTGTTATCTTCTTCCTATCTTTTGTTTTTTTAAAATGAGGTATCTTCGAAGAAATTCATCTAGTTTATATTTTGATGTGCCATATTGAATTGTTTCTTTCCTATGTATGTGTGTGTTTTGCCTGAATGCATATAAATGTCGTGTTTTGAGAATGAGTGAATTTATGGGTTATTTGCTGTTGAGGGCGGGTCTTCCGGGGGGAGTTGGAATACCCCTCAGTCGAGTAGGAGGTCCGGGAGTTTTCCCCGTAGGAAATTGCTAATATAAAAACTCGGTTTTTGAGCATTTTCGTGTATATTTATCCATAATACAATGTAAAGGGAATACTTTTTTAAAATACAATTTCAGAAAATTGTTGGCAGGAAATCAAGATCTCTCCATGTCCTCCCTTCCTGTAACTATAGAGAGGCTTTACAGTGGTTTTCAGTCATTACGTAAATAGAAATGCAGTCTTTTAAGCAACATACCCTCACTGTATTTCAACATTTAGATAGCCTGTATATCGAGTCAAAATCGTAATAAAACATACCGCATCTGCCCTTTTCCCACTTCGAACACTTACATTTTTAGAAACTATATTTTCAAAATTTCATATTTTGGACTTTTGATTTTCATATTTAAAAAAAAAAAAAAAAGAATTCTTCATACTTTTTTTTTTCGTAAGCTGCATGTAATAATTTTGAAATAAATATACGCAGTAATTAATGGCTGGTTATACCAAAGTACATTACCTCTTCACTTAATTTAATAGCAGACAAAGAAGCAATTCTACTCAACACAAGCAGCTGTACAGCTACGAAACACGTGGGGTCGATCTCACATGCAATGACCTATTTTTGCTCCAGTTTGCATAGAAAGAAAAACAAAAGAAAGGATATGCACAAAACACATAGGCTTATAACACGCTTCATATAATTATCAGCCACTTAAGGAGCTAATGTTTTCTGAGAATATGAGATAAAAAAAAATCGGGATAATCCTGATTGTATATTTTTAAATGGCAAGGAAAATAAATTGTAGTGTTGCAAACTATTATTGTTTAATATTCCTACAAATTGATATACGTATTGATGTATTTATTTTAACCTTGAGAAGTTAAGTCCACCAGCGGTCTTATCGGGCGCTATATCGGGCGAACAGAGCAGTTGCTCGGGACCCCGTACACATGAAGGACCTCACGCTTCAGTAATATTACTTTTGATTACTTATATATATATATATATATATATATATATATATATATATATATATATATATATATATATATATATATATATACATGTGTGTGTGTGTGTGACGAACCAACAGATTATGGGCAACTCAATAAAATTATGAAGTTTAGAAAATCCCAGAATAGTCAAACCGATTTCTATAAGTAGCCGATTTGTAGGACACCAACATAGCCTATACACCATGAATGAAAAGTATTGCTTCCATCTAAATGTTCTGTGTATTAGTGAGTCCCGTTAGGCTTATCCATTTAATTTATCCGTAGTATTTTTATATCAATACACATAAGTGCTCTGTGACGTCATCAGTACTCGTTCTTTTCGTGCGAGGAAGCTTCGAAGTCTAGCCAGAACATTCAGCTGCCAAAAGAATCTAGTATGCCATTGAGGTTGCCATAGAGCCGTAGCCAGGGAAGGGCTAGAGGGGGCACTACCCCCACTAAATTAATTTTGCCCCTCAAAATCATGCTGAAGAGAATTTTCAAACTGACTCAAAGCCAGTGAAATTCTTGTAATTATATTTACCAAATTAAATTCAAAACTGCGAATTCTACTCATTTCTGTATATTATTATATGTTTCTTGTCAGAGCACCAAATATCTTCCATTACCTTTACCCATTTCAAGAATTTCAAACCGTACCTTATTATTGCAACCATGGCAAGCATCCAAGGCTACCAAGTGCACTTCCAAACGATAATCCACAACGTTAGTTGTGAATACAAATAAACTGTAGTGTCTCGCTTACTTTGGAAGGTAGAAAATTGAGTGTAAACGTTGAATGAAACATATACTTCTATTTTGTGTTGATATAATTTAAAGTTGCTGTAATATAATTTTGTTCTAACGTTTAAAAATAAATACTTCAATTTTAATTAATATGAAACAAAGTACCTCCCAAAGAGCTTGTATTAAGCACAAAAAATTACGGTTTCAATTATACATATATACTAATATTCTCTTTTAAGTTTTTTCTATTAATCAATGCAAGTGCTTTGAACAGTATTTTTATCTCATCATTTTTAGGCATTAATACAAAAAAAGCTGCAGTGAAGACTTACGAGAAATTGTTGTTTTTTTTTTAATAATTTGTAAAACAGTACTACAAAATAGTCTTTACCACTGTCTAGTGAATAGAGCGCGTGTGTTTGAACGTGATCCCGAGTTTGATACCCGTGTGATTCTTGAAATTCGAGAGCAATGTTGTGGTTCTTATTATACTTTAAACTGTAAGCTTCGCGTTTTTCATAGCCTCGATGCTGAAAAAAGAAAGATGTTCAATTTTAATAAACAAAGTTGGTCTATTCTACTAGAAAATGAAAATGTGAAACAAAAAAGTGTTTCTTATGTAGATAGGAACATAATAAATAAGTTTTAATGACCATATAATTATATCGTTATAAAATAAAAGTTAATTGGAGTGTTTCGTTGTGACAAAAAATCTGTCAAAATATGACGTTCCTCACCTACGTTTACCACAGCACTATATTGCCCCAAGCACTACAATTGTACAGCATCGCTTTTTTAATCTTTGTATGTTAATGCTCGTGTCTTTAATCTTGAATTTGTGTAGTGTAATACTGTTAATATAGGATGTTATGTATAAAAGAATATATAGCTGTTACAGATTCTGTAAAATAAATAAATATACAATTTTATGTTCTTTGATGTCTTCGTCATTGTCCCCTCAGTATTCATTTCTGCCTCCCCGCCTAAGAAATCAAACTGGCTACGGGCCGGGTTGCCATCCTTCCAAATCAAAATGTCGTTACGCTTTATGCTTTTTGCTACCTTTCTGAAGCAAAATGTAGGGACATATTATGCTGCTATTTGCAAGGGAGGGAATTTACCAGCATTAAATCTTTCTATAGTAAACAGTGAGTCATATAATTTAACTTTCTAATTGATAAAAGGAAAGTTAGACAATTTAAATTGTTTAGGCCCTATACAATATTCTGTAGTAAGAAAGTGGCCAATTTGGAGCCTATAGGGCCTGTATTACGTATCTAAATACATGCAAAGTAAAAAAGAAAGAAAGAAAGAAATAGTTAATTATCCCAATACTAATATAATTTTTATTGTAGGAGGAATATCGTTTCATGTTGTTATTGCTTTAGCTGTGCCACTCCTAGGTCTACTGCTATTGCTAGTGCTGCCACTTAAATGTATATTTCTGGTTATTTTTATTGCTTTGAAAAATCGGTCTTCACCAATTACAAAATGAGATTAGAATATCTGTTGCCAGGCACATTCCTACATAGCTGCTATAGTTGTGAGGTTTCCTCGTATTTTGAAAGCTCTGAGTAATAATGTCGAAACTAAGTTCCAATAATAATAATAATAATAATAATAATAATAATAATAATAATAATAATAATAATAATAATAATAATAATAATAATAGTTACCAACTTCATAAATAAATGAAAATTGGGACATTTTTTAAGTTCTGATAGAGCCGCGTCGGCACGCAGGGTATTTTCTCTAAAATCTATGTCCGCCCCCAGGTAATGCCTGACATGTATCATACAATACCTGGGGAACTTACCTGGTATGTTCTTCCTCATACCGTAAGCGAAAATTACTCCCACAAAATATGTTAAATTGCGTTTATGCGTAATTTGTTTACATTAAGGTAAATCTAAAAAATACTTTTAAAAAGTTTTAAAAAAAGTGGGCCGAGGATGGGAGCGAACCACCAACCCTGTGTGCACTTCCAACTTGGTCACGAAGGTGATGAAGAAGATATCGCTTGTAGAGGGATAAATTCTTGGGGTCCTTTTAATTTGGCTAATCAGAGTGCTTTTCTAACACTGTATATTCGACGATGACAGTTTGGGATCAGATAAAAATCCGCTCGCCATGTAATTTTACAACAAAATGCCGCGTGTCTCTTTACTTTATTTCATGGTTCTTCCATATTCACTTGCAATGATCGGCGGCAGTTGGCATCTAAAAAATACTATTCTTTATCGCTAACTACGTAAATATTTAACTGTTCACATATGTTTGAAAGACTCATCTTAATTTTTATTTATTCATCAATTAAGTCATTTTCTTCTAAATTCATCTCTCAAATTTGATGCATTTGTTGCTTCTTCTTTTTTTTTTAAGCGATTGTGTACTAGAAGGACAGAAATTGGAGCAGAATGCGCGAGAAACCGTTGCATGTTACTGCGTATGAGCAAATGCAAACAGCTGACTGTCATTCGTGAGTCGCTGCAGATATCAATTATGTGTCGTAAGTATCTGAAAAAGTATGCGCCTGAAGGAAGTACTTCGAACATGAAGGATATAATGTCCCAAGTGTCGACATAAAAACAAATGATTATCTCAGTTCGAAACTGAGTCAGGTACATAAATGCTACTTTTGTGGTACATAGTCGCAAATATCAATTAGGTATAACAAGCACCGGATATAACGTATTTCAAGGGTACACATTTTATCATCTCTTTCAATCTTCAATGAGAGAGCAAAAAGTCTTCCCTTGCTCATCCAACCGAGAAATGTCTTTGGAAGTAATCAGATAAGAAATTTTGCAGGTGTCCACTCAGCCGTGGACTCAACACCTTTCGTTATCTTTCGATCAGCTTTTTCTTCAAGGAAGTGATTCATTGTCACGCATTAAAAATAACAGGAAATAACTAACTAGTTCATGTTTAAAATACTGATTTCATTTCACAGGTAGGAAGATATATGAAGACACAATTATATATAAATCTCCAAAATTGAATTATAAATTAGATATTTAAAACAAAAAATCTGTGCATTGAGATTTATATAAAATTCGTTTATATGAGTTTTAAACTCGTAAGCAACAAAAGCTCAAGTTGCTATTTCGATTCAAATTGTCTAATATATATGATACATACATATTCCTTTTTTTGATATGCGAGACGGGACATAAGTGGATCTGAACCACTACTCAAGTTTGTATTTCCCCGGTTAACACGGTTCTATAATTATATCCGGAGGAATTGGTGCGAACATAAATAATCATACAAAATCAAATTCCTCGTAACGGGGAACAAACGCATCAATAATTATGTGCCCATTAACTCTACAATCAATTAGTAAATCAAAAATCATGTTATATGAGTATATGGTAGATTTTTCTTACTACTGTTTCTCGCTTCGAAGAGATGGCTTAGGGGAGCATTTACATCCGTTTGAATATACGTATATACTTTGAATTTTCATTATATAAATGTAAGTTTAGAGACCAGATTCAAATAAATGCAATACCTATATTTAAAAAAAAAAACGAGTTAGAAAATAAGAATATAAATAGATTGTTCAAATGGAAACATAGAACAGATCATGGGCGTCTCTGGCGGGGGGACGGGGGGACGCGTTCCCCCAATATTTTGAAGTGACACAATCTAAAATTCCACTGAGATACTAGCAGTTAGATCATTTCCTTTGATGTCCCCCCCAAATTTTACATGCCAGAGACGCCAATGGAACAGATTACTAGAATACTTTACGATTTATGAAATTTAGAAAAGGAGATGCTAGATGACAAAAATTACAATATTTGAATGTGGTTCAAGTACCAGAAGTAGGCTAAAAAACAAGCGAATGTATCCCAACCTTCCTCTCACGAATTAAACACTAAAATTTAGTATGTTTAAAGCTTTGAATTAAAAAAGTAAAAGGAAAGAAACTTTTGGATGTAATAGTACGCAAGAGATCAAAGATAGCCACATGTTGTACTAATATATCTAATTATTTATTGGAGGCAGTTAGTGAGGCCAGTGAGACCATAGGGGTTAAAACCTAGGATCATGTGTCTCTAATGGTGTCTTCTCGTTTGACCAATTTTCTTGTCGCCTGCTGACTTAACTACCAGTTTACACTATGATTTTTATTTCATTTTAGACGGCGAAATGGTGTATGTCCATTTCACTGAAGCTCAATCAGCAAAGCATATTAGTCTGATGGAATTTCTAACAGAGATTTATTAAGAAGATTCATTTCTCAGAGTGAACAACAGCACCCACAGCCATCTGTAACAATATATGTAGTGATGTGAGGTGGAAAATTTTCAGCTATATTTTTCCGGAAAATTTTCCGTTCTAAAAAAAATATCAGTAATCAAGTAACAATTCCTCAGCAATCATAAAATTGGTAGAATTCATGTACAGAAATGTAAAAAAGCGAAAGATCGTTTAAAGAATCTGAAAATTTGCATGGCTCACACAATTTTCAGTAGTATGTAGGAACAAGTTAAACAATTTTTCATGAATCGAAATATTTTCTGTCTTATATGGAAAACTTGAAGAACTTTTTATGAGTCGGAAAATTTTCATCATTTTGAAGCAAAAAGTAAAACAACTTTTTGTGAATCGGAAAGTTTTATTGCTCTGTAGAAACAAATGTAAGGAATTTTCATGAATCGGAAAATTTTCATCACGATGTAGAAACAAGTGGAAAAAACTTTTCATAAGCCAGAGAATTTTGGATATTATATATAGTGATGTTAGTTGGAAAATTTTCCACTATAACTGCACATTCAGCTACAAAACTGAATTTCTGTAGAGGAAAGTTAGTCAGCAACAAATTATAATTTTCCAATTAGCTTTCGCGAACCGGAAAATTTTCTAATATTTCAAGTTGGGACGTAAACTTTTACACAGTCTTTCTCTCTCTCTCTTCATCTGCGACATCCTTCGTTGCAAAGCGGTTAGCATACGCGCCTTTGGCATGGGAGACCTGGCTTCGATTCCCAGCGGGAGCTCATGTAGTTCGGATTTCACGTTAATCAGTTGGTCCCTTGGTCCCGTCATATCTAGTCTCGCTGGTGAAAGGGACGTTAAACTCAAAACCAATTCTGGGGGCGCGGTGGCTCAGTGGTAGAGCGTTCACCTCCGGTGCCTGGGGTCCCTGTTCGATCCCAGCTCGCGCCGTGTGGACTTTGTGGTGGACAAACTCCGTGCTCGTGGGTTTTCTCGGGGTTCTTCCGTTTCCTCCCACTTTCTTCATTCCACCATTTCACTCCTCTCTCATCATCACCCTCTTTAGCATAACCGTGGGACGTAAAACTTAAAGATTTCATTTCATTTTTTCAAAACCAACTCAATTCAACTCCTCTCTCTCTCTCTCTCTCTCTCTCTCTCTCTCTCTCTCTCTCTCTCTCTCTGTTTGTGTGTGTGTATGCAAAGAGCAGAGAACATGAGTTCCTAGAGTGCAAATATCTCATTCTATTAATTAAAATTTCAATTTATTAAAAGTCATGAATATTTTCCGATTCATAAAAACATCCTCTACTTATTCCTACATCGTTGTTTAGCCGTAGAATTTATTGGTAATAAATGTTGTCTTAAAAAGTTTCATGAAATGAAAATCTAACGATTCTTCATTTCAAGAATGTTTCAAAAACTTCAATGCGTTCTTCCCTCAGAACCCACCTTTGATCTTACAATATTAGATTTCGTCAGTTTAATACGCATAAGACGGTTTTCTCATAGCTTTACTACTTTTATAGATTTACACTCTGCAACATTTAGAAATAAGTAGATATAAGAGAGAGAGAGAGAGAGAGAGAGAGAGAGAGAGAGAGAGAGAAACACTATGTAAATTTTTACTTCCCAACTTGAAATATTAGAAAATTTTCTGGTTCCCGAAATCTAATTGGAAAATTATAATTTGTTGCTGTCTAAGTTTCCTCTACAGGAATTGTATGTCTCAATGTGCAGTTAAATATAGTGGAAAATTTTCCACCTAACATCACTATATATAATATCCAAAACTGTTCGGATTATGAAAAGTGTTTTCACTTGTTTCTACATCGTGATGAAAATTTTCCGATTCATGAAAATTCCTTAAATTTGCTTCTACAGAGCAATAAAACTTTCCGATTCACAAAAAGTTGTTTTACTTTTTGCTTCAAAATGATGAAAATTTTCCGACTAAAAATTTCTTCAATTTTTTCATACAAGACACAAAATATTTCGATTTATGAAACATTGTTTCACTTGTTCCTACATAGTACTGAAAAGTGTGAGCCATGAAAATTTTCAGATTCTTTAAACGATATTTCCATTTTTAACATTCCTATACATAAATTCAATCAATTTTATGAATACTGAGGAATTGTTACTTGATCACTGATATTTGTTAAGAACGGAAAATTTTCCGGAAAAATATAGAAGAAAATTTTCCACCTCACATCACGGCTAAACAACGATGTAGGAATAAGTGGAGTATGTTTTTATGAATCGGAAAATTTTCCGTTTCAAAATACCGGGCAAATGCTAGGTTAGTACCTTGATCTAAGGCTCTGGAAACCTTCCTTTCATTCCTTTCCCAATGTTGTTTTCATCTGTTGATTACTACAGTGTAAAGTGGCCTCTGAGGATGTATCTGGTAGCTTATAGTAAATAAACAATAACGACATAATATATCTTTACGAAACGTGTGGGTTAATTTAACTACGGCCTTACAGTCCCAACAGATAGCTCAAGTTTTAATATCAATTTCCTGACTTTTAAATACTATTTTTATATTGTTTTAGCTTCCAATTGTCTCATGTGTGTTCCCACCGAGAATTGAACCTGAGATCACATGAACAAATGCAAATATGTTAAATATTTTTGAACACTTTAATATTCAAAACACAAAACGCTTCAATGATACGATGCATGAATATGTTTTGGTTACGTCCTGCAATGTATGATAAAAGAAACCTGAGGGTGAAGAAAAATAACAGAAATCTCTTTTATATTTACTCCTTCAACAAACTCCCAACCTCAGAAGGGCAAGCCATAAAGTACGTGATAAAGTCACACAACGAACACTTTTTTTAACGCTAATAATACTACATAACCATATCGCTTTCCTGAAATTCTCGTGTGTATGTTTAAAAATTTACTGTTGTTCCACGCCAACCAGTCTTATTTTTTGTTGTACCTTCGAAGTGAAAGACATTCATTATTACATTTGTTGGACTCTAGTGAGTCAGAAACTACAATTAATAAAGAGTTTGTTTTGTCTAGTATTCCTGCGATTAGAAGGGCCTTATCTAAAAGATATTTCATTCGTATATGAGAAAACAGTAAAGTTTATTTTCTAAGAATAAAATAAACATTTTCAATCTGAAGCTAACATTAAGTTTTGAAGAGGAGCTAAACAGAAGAATTTGTTACCATTTACATCAGTTTTCAGACAGTTCACTATACTCTGAAATGGGAAGAAATCAAACTTGGAAACATTTTACTAGACTTCGTCAGAAAGTGCAACATGTAAAGAACATTGCAAGGTTAAAATAAAATAAAGAACAAAGGTAGCACAGACGTGTTATGGAAACATTTAAAAGCACAGCAACCTACTATATTAGTGAATCCGAAAAAAAGTTTTAATGAATTTTAGATATTCAATTTTATCATTACAATTTCAGATGTAGGTTTGGATACGAATCAAGATCTGAGATTCGAAATTCGGATCCAGATTCGAGATCCGGATCTGAGATTTGGATCCGAGGTCCGGTTCTAGGTCCGGATCTGACAAGATTCGGATCCGGATCTCATTGGGTCCGGGATATCCGGATCCGAAAATTTTTGGCCATCCCTACCCAATATTGCTAAAATTTATACTATTCAGAGAGATAAGAGATACATAGTATCAAAAATATGTTTCTCTAAGTATAATACTTGACTCTTTGACTATTGGATGGGCTTCGAAATGGCGATAATAAATGCTTTAAAAAAGGTTTCGGACCGAGTGTAAATGTGAAAGGCTGTTTCTACCTTTTGTCGCAGTCTGTGTGGAGGAAGATTCAAGTATTAGATTCACGAGCTGTTTACAAGGAAGATAAATCAGTGCGTACACGTAGTGGAATGATTTGTGCTTAGCATTTCTAGCAGTGAACCAAGTTGAAAGTGGTCTGAGATATATTGTAATGTAGAACGTATTGCAGAGCATACTGAAGAATGAGGAACAGCAGACAGACTTGATAGATTATTTCGACTTGTGTGAGAAGGTCTTTTGTCGAACTCAGTAACTAATTGAGGAACCGAACGGTAATGGCATTATATCTGCCAGCATAGAATGAATGTTGTCTATCACGTACGAATAAATTCTGCGAAGCGTAAAACAAAGACTTTTCGCACTTGATTGGACATAAGCATGTGAATTGCAATACGAAGTATCAAAGAGGACCCAAGTTTTCGGAACTACAATACAAGAGCAGACGGAAGTTGGCATTGAAAAAAAAGCAATACTTCGATTTGAAAAAGGAACTCAAAATGTATGCACTAGTCTAATTGGCAATAAACTAAGGAAAACTGATTTCTAGAAAGTGCAATACATATTATATATTTAGATTAAAACGCACCTGAGATGTGATTAACGTGCATTAATTTGTGAAAGTAAATATTTTTGTCTTATTACAGGGCCCACAACAGCTTGTCATATAGATAAGTATAACTAATGTAAAACTTTGAGGATAGAGAAATAAATAGGTTCCTTTCTTGGGACATTGAATCCATATGAGAACAGTGGCGGCATTTCAGATTCTGTCAGAGAGGCAAGATTATGCTCCGACAAGAGCTTGGCGTTTTTTGTTATATATTAGTATAGGCTACATTTTAAAAAATGTATTTCTCAAACTTAAGTAGGAACAATTGCTTCCCTGCCCTCCCAAATGGCGGCCCTGTATTAGAAAGTCATTACTCGCTATATTTTACAGTTTCTGATCTACGGTGATCAAATTTTAAACCGGAAGAAGTAAGAAAAATTAAACTCTTCCGGTTTTGTAGAGTGCTACGAGCGCAAGTGATATGATTCCTTGAAACGCTGAACCGATTTCCAAAAACCGTTCGTCCCTATATAGGGTAAACTAAGGTATATTCGTGGTATAAGTAATTTCGTGATAGTTTTTTAAGCAACTGTAGCAAAGAAACTTATCCCATTATGATTTCCACTTCTTGTCACAAGATCGAGCATGGATCCAGTTTCATGTGTAGGCCGACGCCGCTGGGCCACGTCCACAAATAGGTTTGAAGGGAAACAAACAAGACAGAGGAAGGGGTATTGTTTACATTGTGCGGAAGATTGTGTCACGTCTGTTATTTTCATGAGATAACAACGAAAGCGAAACGAGGTACGTAAATATTGGTGTTTGGTTTCATACCTGATATATTAATTTAATTTTCTGCGGTAGTAGTGTGTCTGTGTGTCGCTTTTTAAACATTTTAGACTCTTAAGAAGACATGTAAAATTCTTAATGAACGTTTGTATCTATGAACAAGTTGCCAAGTAGCTTGAAATCAGGGCTTTATTTCTGCTAAGAAGGTTAAATTTTCGTAGTTATCGCGTTAGTATAGTAGGCTAATAAATATTACGTGTAATTATCAGTCTGATTCTTGTGTAGAGGCTATCACGAAATTACCTTACTGTAACGAAATTACCTGTCCTTCATGACAATAAAAATTCCTTGTCCACAGTATTCATATATTAAATTAACTGCGCACGCAATTGAAAACTCCATCAACGATTAATAATTGCCTAAAGCTTAGATACGGCTATAGCCCTATCAACTAACCTCGACTGTGGTCCACTTTCCTTCCAATATGTCTATAGACCAACGTCCTGCTTATCTTGACCTTTTCGCTCCTAGTAAAAATCCATGATCCCATTTTGTCAATATTATGTTTACATTTATTCATAGTGAGTAGCTAGATCTATTTTGGTTGTTTCAAATGCCACCCAAGAAAGGAAAATACCGAGCATGTGAGTAGAAATACTTTCTGAGGGCAGCTAAAATGGTGAACGTGGGAGGTCATTCTGTGTGAAGAGCCTCAAAAGTGATGAAAATTCCGTGCTGTATCCTAAACGATTTCCTCAAAAGACAAGGCCTAGCTGATATTTGAAATGAAACATATGCTGCAGTGCCGTAAATGGGAAGACGTATTGCATTGACACCTGAACTGGAATTAAAAGTTTATCACTACATTATCGATAATATGCAGGAAGCTGGCTTTGGACTTACGGTAAAGCAAATCAGGAGTCTCGCATACAAGATTGCTAAATCAGCAGGGAGAAAATAAAACTTTTCACTAACACTGAAAGTGAAAGTGCAAATAAATGGTGGTGGGGTGAGTTCAAGAAAAGATACGGACTAAATCTGAGAGTTCCGTCCAAAAGACGAAAGCAGAGAGATTCATCAGCAAAATGTCTGAACGAACTTAGTCCTACTACTACTGACAGAAAGCAAGTTGGTCGACCGAGAAAGCTCTCGATTTCTAACCCTACTAACGTGAAAATAGTAACTCTGTTGATCAGCCTTAGACTTCACGATCTCCCTATAACAATAAAGCTAGGCCTATCCGTTAGAAACAGGCAATTCGTGATGATGATTGGGAATGTGATGTGTATGGTGAAAGCTATGAAGACAATGCCCATGATAAGACAGGGAATAAGTGGATCCAATGTTCTTTCTGTTTAGTGCCATACCATGTGCGTTGTCGAAAGCAGGACGACAGGTCGGGTCTGTTCATGTGTTTATGTGTGATTCTTGCGCCACAACTCCTTCAAGTTCTGATGAGGACTGACTGTTACACGAACTTGTTCAAACGAACTTCGTTTTTGTTTGTGATGGACCTAATCTGTGTGTTTGTTTCTATGTGTGATTTGCTATTAAGAATTGATTAGGCATGTTTACATACCCACATCATAATGGATAGCCCCTAGATAGTCCTGTCGATTAGTTAGCTTATTTTGTGTATCAAACGCTTTATAACTGCAAGGCGCTTCTTTCCTAATGATATTTTATTCCTATGTTCAATCAGCATTATTATATTGTACTAATTATAGTGTTATCACGAATATACCTACCCACTATCACGAACTTTCCCTACCTGTCACTAAATTACCTATGCATGTATTCATTTTATAAATTAACTTGATACACCCTACAGATAGAATGCAGAATAAACAATACAGCGGAACAGTATAAAGCAATGTACGCACTATCTATATGCAGCCTTACTTTTTGCTTAGATTTTAACTTTTAGTGGAAATATCCACTTTATAGTGATTTATCACGAATATACCTTACTTTACCCTATTACCGTTTTTATGGTACGGCTATCAACGTTAAAATTTGAAATTGTTGATTTTAACACTCCCGGTTTCAATAGAAGGTTAACGGAGTAGATAGCATGTATTGTTGGGACGTTTAATCGATTCCAGGAAAACATTTCTCGGTATCTCTCGCCGTTTTTGCTTAATGGAAATCAATAATGAAACCAGAGGTACTAGTAAATTTAAAAAATGTTCGGTTTTAGAAGAATGTTAAGAGTAGAGATGATATATTTTATTGAGAATTTGATTCAATTCTAAAAATACAGTTTCTAGCTATGCATTATCGTTTTTTGTTCTATGTCAATCAACGTAAAGCCCTAACTTGAACGTCCATATATGTCTACACTTTTATAAACTATTCCCAATGATCAGCAATAAGAAATTCAAAGCAAGAATATTTATTTGAAACATATACTAGACAACTTTAACTGGAATAGCAGTGAAGTTTGGAGATTCATATACCTATATAATTGTGTCTTTATGTACCTCACTACCTGTGAAATAGAATCAGTATTTTAAAAATGAACTAGTTAGTGATTTCCTGTTATTTTTAATGCGTGACAAGGAATCACTTCCTTGGAGAATGTTTACAGTGATCTTAGAAGAAAAACGCTGATCGAAAGATAACAAGAAGTATTGGGTCCACGGCTGAGTGGACATCTGCAAAATTTCTTATCTGATTGCTTCCAACGACATTCCTCGGTTGGATGAGCACAAGGAAGACTTTTGCTTTCTTATTGAAGATTGAAAGAGATGATAAAATGTGTACCCTTGAAATGCGATATATCCCAAGCACCTAAAACTTTAGGTAGCTGAAGAAAATACTTAGCACATGAATATCATATGTACCAAGTGTCGGGTACCTAAAAAGTAACTGGCACACCTAAATGACACATGCCTAGCACATCTTGTGCTGTTAGGGCTCTTGCGTACTAGGTCTATAATTGGGAAAATCTTTGGACACTATTTTCTAAATTTTCATAAACTGCATCCTGCTTAATTGAGGCAGCCATAGTTAGAGTTCTATGTTTTAGAGAAGCTATTAGAGCTTTTCTATTTCAGGTGTGCCCTCGGAAAATATGTGAAACATACTTCGGCCCCACCCCCGCAGCCCTCTTAGGAGGAAACCTTCCCTTTGCTTTGGGGCAAGAAGTGAATGACCTTGGCTGTGTTGTCAATTTGTTGTTCAGTCGTTTGGTTTTGGCGAGTGAAGATCGTAGGCTACTTAGAATGGCTAACAAGACAGTGCACAACGAAGCCCATGAAATAACTCAAAATGGCAACCATGTCCGTATTTTACTTATGAATGCTCTCGGCCACAGCAACTTGTCCTTCCTTTTTCGAGGGAGGTACGGGAAAACATACATCGACAGCAGCACCAGCAGCGGGACACTTGAAATAGAAAGGCTGTAGCCATTGCTTGGCTTCACACAGTTCAACATTCAGGGGTCATAGAGAAAATTTGAACCCGAATTTTAGCGTTTTGTGGAGTTAGTCAAATAGATTTGATGCAACTTTACGCCAAATGACGAACAATGGAATTAATAATCACTGTCAGAAAAAATACGAGGAGCGGTCAATAAGTTTTTGTCCCCACTATGGTGAGGTTGAGGAAGAAGGGCGAAAGGCAGATATATGATTAGTCTTCCTCTACATAGTCATAAGGCAAAGTAACACACTTCTGCAACTGGTCTTTCAGCTTCCAGAACTCCTCTTTGTAGAAACTGTCGCATTGGCTGGAAAACCAGTGCTCCACTGCAGCAATGACCTCCACATCTGAAGAAAAATCTCGTCCTTTCAGAGACTATTTCAGTTTTATAAACAAGAAAAAATCTGACGGCGCGAGGTCAGATGAATATGTGGATGGAGAAGTTATTGGTATCCTAGGCGTTGGACAAGATTCATGGTTTCCTGGCTTTGTGGACGGGAGCATTGTCAACTAACTGGCGAACACCTTTGGTGAGGATGCCACCGCGGTTTTCCTTTCGAGCATTACGAAGTTTTTCCAGCAGAGTTAGGTAATCCGTAAGAATAATGCTCTTACAATCCCAGAAAACTGAAAACATGACCTTCTTAGCAGAAGGCTGCACACGGGCCATTTTAGGGGAAGGAGGAGCTGCTATGTTTCGACCGTTTACTCATTACTTTAGTCTCTGAGTCAAAGTGATATGCTCAATCCATTGTTACGAGACGATCGAAAAAATAGTTCTCATTGGGTACACAGAGAGCCAACACTTCCGATTCACAATCAGCGCGTTGATGTTTTTGAAAATAAGTGAGTAACTTAGGAACCTACCGTATGGTCACTTTGGATAGATACAGATAATGATACAAGATAGTGGATACTGATCACTTTTCAAATTCTAATTTTAAAATTTTTAAAATTTTTGAAAACTTTTGTTTAAAATGTTTCGATTTCGGAGGTAACTTAAGAAAGCACATAAAATAACTCGAAAATAATAATAATAATAATAATAATAATAATAATAATAATAATAATAATAATAATAATAATAATAATAAACATTAGAGAACATTAACTATTCCAATCTTACGAATAAATATGAGAATACGGTAAGTAAAACCAAAATTATCCTTCAAACCCTAATTAAGATGTTAAGCAGTCCTAAGTCTTTTCTGAGGTCTGAGCACTCTGAACGTTTTACAAGAATGTGCTGTTTTCTCAGTGAGACCATGCAGTCTTCACAATACAGATTATTAGCACGCACTATATAAGAATCAGTGAGACGGGAATGTCCCACGCAACAAGTCAAAATTATTTAATCTTAACGGCTAGTACGCAACGACGTCTGCCAATGGCCCGAAAGGGGTTTTATTAAGTGAAGCTTATTTTTATTAGCCTAGCTCCAATTCGCTTGCCAGTTAGTTAGAGCGCATCTGTTGGACAGTGTAGGTACGGAGATCCGAGCACGGGAGACAGTGCTTCAGTGTAACCTCTGCCAATACGACGTTCTTGGCGTCTGTGCCGAAATACCGACACTTCCAGCGTCTTACCAGAATGTTTTGGACGAAGTTATGTTTACTAATGATATTCTACAGGCTTTTAATAACGCTTTGCAGGTCAGCTGTAGATAAGCACACGATGTGTCGCGATGCAACCAAAGCTGAAGCACATAGTGGAGGGTAAGCTTAAGGCTGGCCGTATATTGATCAGAAGACAAGAGAGATAAGCCAGATAAGTCGTGATTCAACATTGTGAGTAATGCAACAAAGCATATTCACTCTCGACCACATGTTAGACAAATTTCTCTTCGAAAACAATCAATGCACTCAGGCCTCTCTCTTCCCATCATCTCCTCCCTCTCTCTGCCTCGACTTGGCTAGTCTATCTCTGGTCAATATGCGGCCGGTCTAAGCGCTGTTAATTCAGTTGTAAATTTAAATATTGATGGATAATGCGGACTAAATTCTGAGCGATCTCCGTCCGTGACGATGCCACAACCAATAGAATTATCAGGTTTTGCAAGTATCCTTATACAGAACATTAAATCGGGGGTACTGTTCTAGTAACGCTCCGAATTCTTCTGAAACTCCAAGTAAGTTTGTGATGTACAGGGTTTTCTCGGGGTACTTTTATTTCCTCCCACTTTCTGATTCTAGCTATTTTCCCTCGTTATTCACTTGCCTTAATCATCGTCTCCCTTAGCTTAAACGGAATAATCGTGGGACGTTAAACTGAAACATTCATTTCATTTCTTGGTGAAACTCCTGGATACTTGTGTGCTGTTTGTGTGACGAAAACTAAAGTCGAGGCTTGGTGGAGTCAACAGGCGTGATAGAAGAGCACACATGCTATAAACAAAGAAATAACCATACACAATCGTCTTCAGTAACATTTTCGTATGAACGAACGTACTATAAGCGCAATGGCGTACGTAAAGAGGATTTCGGGGTTTTAACCTTCCATCAAGCGAGATATTATACAAAAATAAGCTTTTACCATGGTGGACTATTGATACAAAATCTGAAATTGTATGAACTTTGGAGCTTGAACTCTCTCTCTTGAACTCTGCGTGTGGCACTGCATGGACGTTTGGCCTTTTCCTGTAATAGTAAAATATAAATTTTCCTATGCAGCTTACCTAGAAATCACATGGGTACTCATTCACAAAATCACAACTACTATACACACAATGAGAACCCACATTGCACATGTGGTACAATCCGCAGAAAAAAAAAAACCTGCAACATGAGCATGTAACTTTATTGTGAAACGACGAAATCTTTTGCTCCAAAATAAGTGTGCAGGGGAGGACGCCGAGGTTTCTCCTGGCATAATTCGCGTCACTTACGAGGAAGGTCCATAAACCGTGAGAGTTGAATTTTGATGAAAATTTGTGACAAGATTCAGTTCGAGCTGCTAAGTAACGTAGTAATAGTCACTCGATGCGCAAATGCTTTGTTGAGCTGCTATACCGACGCCATCTTGAAATCCAGTAGGCAATGTCCACGAATATCCTTTTGACACAAAAATGAAAGAGCTTTTGGTATATCTGACTTTAGTATTGTAAACCAAGGTAGAGCATCTATATGTGGGAGTACTTCCAGTGCATGATCGCCATTTTGAAAGGCGCCATATTGAATCGCGGTCAAATATGATAAATCGTAAGGGGGTCATGTGGAGTATCAAATAGCACTGGAATTTACTCCTGAATCCATTTCCGTAACCAAAGTTTACATATCTGTTTTCACTTCAGAGTTAAGAGCTCTCTCGCTCACAGGAACATATAAAAACAGTGCAAGTAAAATTTGTGTTATGAAATGCAGTCGTGCGAGCACTTGCAAGATTTTAACTAATGCAGTAGTAGTCACTTGATCTACAATAGACACTGTACCAAACAGATCTTGAGACTAGTGAGAGAAATGTTAATTAAATTGAAATTCCTGTAGTGAAAAATGGAATAGCAGCACTGTAACAAATTATACCTACTTCAAAGTACGCTATATGTATGAGTCTATGTGTGTTGTGATTATGCATAGCATTTAGATCCTGTAATATAAGTTAGGTGCTACGGCACATATGACTTTACAAGAATATGTCTTGAAGTTAGTAGAAAATTAATAGAAAAATTAAGCACATAAGCAAATATTAACCTACCTACTAACCTTTTGCTCTTCAGTTGTGATGATGGAGATCCAAAACGAAGTGATTAGCACACAGTGTCATGGAGCAGTACAAACACTTAACAAATGCACTTTTCTCACAATCTTCATGACCACAGACACTATTTTCTACTAGTCTCCAAAACAGAGCTGGATTTAGATTTGGTGGGGCTCTAAGCTGCTGAAGATAATGAAGCCCTTTATGTGTCCAAATAAACGTAGGACTACATACAGGATGAAGAAATCAGTGATATTTTAGGAAACAGGCTAGCATAAGGGGCCAAAGTTCCAAGAAGCAAAACTCTTCACCAATATGTCACAAATCACGCACTTCTATCCTCCGTCTACACCACTGCATTTAGGAGAGAGATCCATGTTCATTCTACCTGCCGAACCACTAGCGAACGCAACTTCTTGGATTGCTTACCTTTGAGTACAATTCGCGAGCAAGTCTCCCTTATAAAACGTACAGCAATAATAATTGAATAGACGCACTGAAACTAACACTTATATACAAAACTGTACTATACACTAAGTATTACGCACTTAATATTATACATACACCTATAGGAATTAACTACTAAAAGTCACAATTTTTGTTTAAAACACGATTTACGATTAAACTGAATATGCAGCCAGGTTCCGCAACTAAGGAGAGTGCTGGTCTTCACGAAAGGAACCGAGCTAACACGATCGCATCCGATCCACCGGACAATTTCTGCTAGCCTTGCCGTAAATGACCGTGCAGTGCAGCTAGAAGATGAGAAATAGAAGCAAGCGAGAGCGTTTCATATGATAACGTACAACAATACAAAGCTTTCGATAAATGAGATATTTTTATAGCAAATAAAGTAGTAATGATTGCTTTAGATTTTAATTTATAATTTAAAGATAAGCAGTGCTTACCTTGCGTATATTAAGGACACGCCACTGCTAACCGGCATATAAGTGGGACGTAAAACTCGAAGATTTCATTTCATTTGTCGGGGGGAAGTATGTCGCGGTACTGTGTAGATAGAGAAGAAAGAAGGGTATAGAAGAAGATAGGAAAGCGCTAGAAGATTTTTAGCTCTGTAGGCTTTGATAAAGGGATTAAAAAAAAAAAAACGGACGCCAGGAAGAAATCCTTAGTTGGTCATACTGCATACAATAGACAATCTACATGGGAAAACCACACTGGAAGGGGTGGCAAAATTCTTTGTAAACATGTCTGTAATAATAAATTAATGAATTATCTATTATTTTGTAAGTCTGTAATCTTACTCTGTTATTACTTGTATTATTATGCAAATCTAATTGTCTACGAGGGCGGGGTGAAAATTTCTCGGCATCACAATGAAAGACAGCGAATTTTAATTCAAAAATGATTTTATTTTTCAACATAATCTTCCTTAACTTCAATACACTTGGTCCAGCGTTTCTCAACATCAGTATTCCTTCCCGGAAGTGAGAGTCTGGAAGGTTGTGAAAATAGTCATCCACGACCCTCTCAACTTATTCATTCGATGTGAAGTGCTTCCCAGCAAGAAATTTCTTCAAGTTTGGGAACAAATAGAAGTCTGATGGTGCCAAATGAGGAAAATATGAGGATTACCGAGCAAATCGTACCCCAAATCCCGCAATTTTCCCATCGCCAACGCACCCTCGTGCACAGTTGCGTTGTCCTGGTGAAAGGTGGTTTTCTTCTACTTCAAGCCAGGCCTCTTCTCGCGAATTTTGGCATCCAGCTGGTCAGGGAGATTGGAGTAATATTCGCCTGTAATTCTTCTCCCTTTCGCAAAGTAATCAATTAACAGGACCCCTTTAGCATCCCAAAACACACTGGCCATGACCTTTCCGGCCGATACGATCGTCTTCGCTTTCTTCGGCGCTGCACCACCGGCTTCCACTCACTGCTTGGACTGTTGTTTCATTTCTGGCGTGTAGTGGTGAACCATTGTCACAAAATTGGTCGGACCCCTTTGGAATCGGTCCAAAGATTGCTGCGAACATCGTTTTCGCATTTTCTTTTGGTCGGCAGTCAGCAAATGCGGCACCCATCTTGCGCAGAGCTTTCGCATCCCTAGTTCTTTGTGCAAGGTATTTCGTACCCGTTCCTACGATATCCCCATACTCTCAGCTATCTCACTCACCTGTTGTCCAACACGATATCATGCACTTTATCGATTGTTTTCGACATGTTTGCGGTTTTTGGCCTTCCTTCACGTGGGTCATCTTCGAGGGATGTGCGACCACGATTAAATTCAACTGCCCACTTTTTAACGGTTGACATGGAAGGAGCAGAGTCCCCGTAAACTTTTGTCAACTTCGGATGAATTTCCGTAGGGGTTAATCCATCCAAAACGAAAAATTTGATTATCGCACGATATTCAAGTTTATCCATTTTCACAACGAACACGGAAGACGTCTAACTGTAACACCTGCACACAAACTACTTGAGAGAACAAATTGACACTTGTTATACGAGCAACTGAAAAGCGCCCCCAGGCAAGAACAATAAATTTACTGATTGGAGTGCCATCTCTGCTTAGAACAGCTTAGCAAATTTACCCCGCCCTCGTATATTGGCGGAGACATCTTATTTTTTAAGTATGTAAGTCGGTTGTTGTGGTTCATGGCCTCGCCTGGTCGTCGTGGATGTATAGCGGTCGCAGCTGCTCAACTTTACTCCTATATCTGTAGTGATTTTGATTTCGTGCCGCTCTCCGTGCTTAGGTTCTTAGTAGTAACCACAGACAAAGGATATATAACTTTTGTCTTTGATAGTAGCTATATGAGGTTTTGTTTTGTACAGCTGTCCAGTCCTTGTTGACATAGTGTTGATTTTTAACTGGAGCATCTTCCTTGTTGCTGTGGAGATTGCTTCTGTGATTCTAGACCTTCTGCTGGAGGTGTGGTCATGGTCAGTACGGATGTAACCGATGTTATTATTTTTTGTGTTGCTCTGTTTATGCTTCGGTTGTTGGTTGGTGATGGGTTTTTTCCTATTCTTCCGCTGTCTTTGGTTGTAGTTTTCTGCTGGGATCCTGTCTCTGATAAGCGCCATACTTTCTAAAGAGAAGTTGAAAGAGAATTTCTAACGAACAAACTCCATGGCTCTGGATAAGTAGCTTAACAAATAAAACACAGTTCTGACCAGAGCAGAATGAAATATATTAAAAACTATACTTACAATGTGTTACAGTTTCAAGGACCTAACGTCCTCTTCATCAGACACCAACACTCTGTCTGATCAGAGTGTTGGTGTCTGATGAAGAGGACGTTAGGTCCTTGAAACTGTAACACATTGTCAGTATAGTTTTTAATATATTTCATTCTGCTCTGGTCAGAACTGTGTTTTATTTGTTAAGAATTTCTAAGGATCAGAAATTGATTATATATGTTTTTTCACCTGGATTGAAGTTTTTGGTCGTTTAGGACATTCTCTACTTCCTGTCCTGTGACCAGGTAGTTTAAATATCGCACAAAAATTCGTGTTTATAGGCAAGTTGCGTGTGTTGGTATGGGAATTACCACATCTGTGGCATACCCTCTTGTTGTGTATTGTTGTTTCTGATCCCCATATAAGTAACAGTTCTACCAAGTGCGACTGGTTCTTTGATTGTTCGACTCTGTATGTTTTAGATTCTGTTTTTAGCCCTGTGTGATTAGTTTGATTATGTCTTCTGGTTTACTTGAGAATAGGTTCTCAAGTGGAGTTGGACTATTCTCTAATTTAATGCTGGTTAGTGTGTTGAACTGTATTCTTTGCTTGTGTAGCTCTTCTGCGAATTCCTTATTAGTGGGGAATCCTTTTTTCACATACGTGAACATAGGCTCCTTCTTCCTGTTTGAGTGAGGTGATTTCTTGTTCTGATGATGATTACTTGGTATATTATTGGCTTCTGATTGGTTGATTGTAGACTTCAGACTGGCAGCTGCATGTTTGTTTTGGTTCTGCTAGGAGCCGGAGACTGTTTTTCGCCTGTATGTGCTTGGTTTCCACCTGAGTGTGGTCGATTTCACCTGCGTGAAATTGTTTTTATGTGTGTAATTGGTTTCCCCCTGTGAGAGTTTGGCTCCCTCCTGTGTGTGATTGATTACAGCGTCTTGATTTGATTGTTTCTTTTCTATGCTCTTCTTTTTCTGTCTCTTCTCTGGACCACTTGAAATATATCTTCTTGTGGATTGGGTTTCTTGCTTTCAAGTTTTTCGCTTGCCACCTTTGTTTGGGCAATTTCAGTCTGGTCTTCATAGGTGTGTAAGTCGCCTCCTGTGTGCGGCTTCTCCGGACCTGTAGGAAGGTGATTCTCATAAGACCAGCAATTTTCGTGTTCTTTTCTTTGTGTGATGATCTTCTTGGTTTGGTGGGACAGACATCTGGACTTCAGCACTATTTTGGCCTGGTTTGCGTTTCTCTTGGAACACAGAATGTGAACCAAGGTCCGCTGTCCAAAAAATCTTAAGAAAGATATCTCGTGTTGCTTCCGATTTGAAGAACACTTTGAAGTATTTCTCTCCATCCACTGCACGGAATTCATTGTAGCCCATTCTTTTCCTGATATTGGCTTTTACATCTTTTCAGAGTATCTGCTTCTAACATTTTTGATGAACACCGAAAGAATTTTGATGAATGCATCTACAGTCATTGCTGCTTCCATAGACTGTTCGTGGACTTTCATCGTTCCGTTCTTGGTATCGTCTCATGAGTGTTGGTGTGTCTTTTGGTTTCATATTCTCCTTTCTTGGGCTTCCAGTTAGCTGCTTCATCTTCTACTGTTGGTCTTCTGGTAGGCGTCTTCTTTCATGGACGTTAAACTCTGAAAAGGGCCGGATTTCTACTTCAGTCAGGTTAGGTTGAATAAGTCCTAAAGGATAAGTTTCTCTAATTTGTGTATTATGCTTCGTTAATGCTATCCTAAAGAGGTCATACGTGCCTATCAGCCGACAGTCGCCAAAGGTATGGCCAGGGTGAATCTTGGTCCACAATAGAGGATCAAGCCGACAGAAAGCAATGCTTATTTCTTCAGGAAGTGATATGTGTTCTGTGTTGTGGAAATATAGAACTCTTTATTTTGGACAAAGTTCTTCAAGATTAACTGAAAAGACTATCCTGGCTTTTCCCCTCTGGAAATTCCTTGTTAATATCGCAAGGTATTTCCGGCAATTACCGCTATTCCTGTTATCTCCATAATACTTGGTGGGCGCTTTCTTCTTATTCACTCCTAATTCTCCAGACGTCACTCGACTACCAATTCTCATCGAGATGAAATATATGATATCCCGCCTACAAGCAGTAATGAAAGGAACTTAAAAATGTTTGTCATTGCATCCACAGCAGCTACTCGGAAAACCATAACGGTCCCTCTTAACCACGTCCCATACGAGCATTCCAACGGATTAACTGGGAAGCTGGAGGTCTACACATTGAAATTGAGAAGGATGGACATGATCACGAAACTTTTTAGTTGGTGGTATGGGCTGTATAGGATAGAGCGGAGTCCTGCTGAAAAAACGTATGGCCTTCTTCGCGCTACAGCAGTAATCGAGGGTTTCACAACACTGTGTTCAACTCCTCCGTGTAAGAAATAGCGTTGACTCCGGCACTTTGACGAAAGCAATGTGCAAGAATCACTCACCATCATTGCTCATGGCCCCGAGAACCACCATTGAGGCTGAAAATTTGGTGTGCATGACGGTGAAAATTTCTTTGCGGTTTTTTCACTGTCATCGACCATTTTTTCGATCTACCTTCTGGTCCTGAACAAAATTCTTTCTGGACAGTAGAGTAGCCGGGATTTTTGTTTGGAGGCTTGCTGTTGGGATATATATATATATATATATATATATATATATATATATATATATATATATATATATATATATATATATATATATTCGTTTGTTGAGTCAGAATGTTTAGTAATAATAATAATTAGTCTTTCTCTGAGGTGCCGGCTTCTTTAGATATTTCTTTGCTGTTTCTCGATTGCTGTTTTGGACATTTTCTTTGCCAAATTAACACTACTACAGTTTTTTTTCATTCTAGCCACTTTTCTACAACATTTTTTGTCTTCCTCTGAATTAATATCTTGTTTAGATTTTTCTCCATTGCTTTTTTTTGTTTCTTTGTTTGCATATTTTTCTCACCGAAATTAACACAACTAACTTTTTTCCACTTTAACCACTTCTGTAAAACGTTTTCCGACATTTTGCAATTGCAAACTAAGTTCTTATTTCGACACCCTAAACTCTCATAACCCAACAAATGCTCTAACTGATCAACCATCAGAGATTGCTGTGACCTAGTCATACGGTACAAGTCTTTAGACCCCCTACTATTGTTTTCGACGCTCTCCTGTTAACAATTTTTCCTAAATTATTTTTCATCTGAATGAAACCAAAATAATAAACAGATATCTATTTTTAGCCTTCCTTTCTTTCTTGTAAGTTAAGGAAACTAAATTAGCTGCTGAATATTTACCCAAATCCATTGATCGCCGCTTTCTTTGATGCCAATTCGGCTAGAATTGAATGGTATGAAACCGATGTTTCTTGTAGTTTATCCTATTGGGAACGGCGGTGAATGATTCAAAATAGACGATGGTAGGTCACGTGTTTTATTATTTTTCTCAAGGTCAATGATTTCTTGGATTGAAACATGTCCATTCCGTCTGGTAAAGTTTTTTTTAAAAGAATTTTTCCTTTTATGATAAGAAAGAAATTAATTCTTTTCAGTATTGCCTGCCTCTGTTTGCAAAGGCTTTGGGTGAAAGAAGATGCGTGAAAACTGTGGTCATTGCTTTGTCAAACAGTAGAACAATAACTTCAAGGTCACCATAAGAATATATTCCGTCCACTGTCTTGCCTTTCTTCCCTTTCAACAGCAGGGATTCCTAGAAAGCCCGATTTCCATATTCCCCAAAATGCAGACATTTTAAAAGAATAAAAACGACCTTAGCAAACTTAGCTTTCTAGGAACTGTTTAGTGACATATTTTATTTTGAAACAGAGTACATGAGAGAGAATTGTTGTTTCTTCTTAGAAAAATTACGAATATGAAAGTAGCAAAGTACATTGTTAGAACCTTTGGGGGCATCCCCCCTGGACCCACCCCTTCCCTACGCCACTGATCACACATGACTCATAACGAATGTTCTCATGAACCACATATTGGATGGTGGCCTCGTCAACCGACAGCCCTTTTCCATGTACCCGTATAGACTTCCCAGGTTCTTCACCGACAGCAGCTTAACAGAACGTATGAACTCTGGCATCTTGATAATGTTCGGGCATAATATTTTTCCCTCTGAGAAACAGTGGCCACATCACTCCTGGTAACTCTCAGTTCTTTCTGGACGTTGAAGACGATAGACCAGGCGACATTCAAGTATGTAGCGATTTCTGAAGCAGAGTGGCCTGCAGCCAAGGAGACGATGACAGCATGCCTCTTTATTTCCTTGGTTAGCCTAGATTCTTCCATGTTTACCCGCAAAACAAAGGATTTGTAACTATGACGTTCAGAATACTATATGATCTATAATGTGTATTCTTAAATATCTGTCGCACCCGATATATAGCTACTTTACTCAGTTTTGATGCAAAACTCCGTATTTCGAGCCTGCGTTCATCGTTCAGGAGGCGATCCGCCCTTCCAAACGACTCTTCTAGATCCGCTTCTGATTAAGAATTTGTTACACAGATAGTTACATGCATCCTTCCTACATGGGAGCACTCTCGATTCTTACGGTAACAAAAAGCCAGATCATTGACAGAGACCTTAAAGAATGCTGTTAAAAATGTAAATTTGGGCACAAAATTTAAAGATGTGTACGCGGCACTAGCGGATCGTTCCTTGCAAAACTAGAGGTTGCTATATAAAAGGACATGCTTGCACGCAGGCGCACTCTCCACTCCGGATTGTTAGTCAATATTTAAAATATACGGTCAGAACATTATCTTACACTCTACTTCCATATTTATTCTTTGAAGTTTACATTTGTTATTATTACCTATTAGACCCTATATTTAGTTACTTTCAAAAATAACACTGGCCGACGTCAGTTGTTACAGAAAGGAAAACATCTGATTCTGACTAATTTCAGGATGCTGAATTCGAAATTGAAAGCCGTTTTACTACATTAGCTCGTATTTTGGCGTTATGTATTGTTGCCAATTTTGCCATTTTGTACGGACGGTTTCAGTTGTCATCGAAGTAACCGGTCTGACAATGCTATTTGAGGAAGAAATAAATTAGATTTCACTCAGTTGGCGACAGATAGGACCCCTTTGTTGTTGGCGCATATATATATATATATATATATATATATATATATATATATATATATATATATATATATATATATATATATATATATATATATGGGTGATTCTGAAATTAAGGGGAATTTTCAGTCCCTCTGATTTTTCAGCCTCTAGATATGCAATATTAAAGTAACAAAGTTATTATTAAATAAAAAATAATTAGTACTTTGTGTTCCCAGAGTTTATTTTAACATTTATTTTATTTTTCTGTTTTTAAAAAAGCGAAAAATATGTGAAATGTAACCTCCGTGGAGTGTCCCCACCAGCATTTTTCAACATTAACATTTCAAGAGAAAAACATGTTTCCACTAGAAAATTCGTGAAAAATCCGCATAAGTTACTACTGTAAGACATAAATAATGAAACTACTTAGCAAGAAATTAAATTTTAAGGTCATTTTCATGGCCTATTTAATGCAAAAATATTGTCCCTGGGTTGTGAGGTAACCTCCATGGAGTACTTTTAATATTACCAGAAACTCTACTAGGAAGCAACACTGTCAGTCTCTAGATTTGAAAGTGAAGATCAGAGCAGCCATTTTGTGAGTGATATGTTGATAAGTGCGTGTGCAGTATTGTGTTCGTGAAAAATCTTCACATCTTGTGGAAAATAGGTGCGTACTCTTTGATCTTGTAACCTCCATGTATTTGCTAGTTTTATTATTAAAAATGTTGAAAATGTTTTTTTAATTGATTATTGTTAAAATAGCAGTTTTCCTACTAAAAAAGAAGTCATTGCATATATAGTCTTCTAGCTTTGAGTATCAGGCTGTCTGAAGTGCACTTTTGTAACCTCCATGGAAGTAACCTCCATGGTTTCTATCTAGCATGGAGGTTACACATGATCCATGGAGGTTACCATAATGAGCATTTCATGATATTATTATAAAAATATAGTTATATATTTGAGTTACTATGAGCTTCTTATTGAAATGTTACCTATTAGAGCTACTCGGAGGAAAAATTCCAAAAATTCCATCATATGTTTGCTAAACATGCTACTATAATATAAATTACATGTTGTCTTCAATAATATATAATTTGGTTGATGAATATTGAGTTAAAATTTAATTGAATGTTATACATGAGTAAAATTTCGAGTAGAACATCTGTACCATTTGTTGTTACTTATCTCTTTGAACAAAAGCACTAAATGTTTGATGTTAGGTGTTAGGATGTGTACTTTGTAGAGTCCAACCTAATAAAAACAGGTTTGTTCCTGATTAAACCTGGATTATTAAAATTATTGATTTACTTTTTTATTTTATAGAGAGAATGGCACCAAGAAAAAAAAGAATGGTAGTGAAAAAGTAACAATGGAATCAAATAAAAGCATTAATTGTGGAGAGAAAAAGCCAAGTAAGATATCAGAAGTAGGAAAATGAAAAGAGAATCAGAAAGACGAAGAAGAGAAAGAATAAAAGCAGATCCTGTATTATACGAAGAATTTAAAATAAAAGAGAGAGATAGATACAAAGCCAAAACTACAAGCGGAATGATTAAAAAAAAAATAGCAGACATGAGTAAACGAGAGAAAAGAGCCCACAGAAAAAATACGTGAAAAAGTCAGAAGGCATAAAGAAAAGAAGAAACGAAGAAAAGAAGGAAACAATAAATAAAATGCTGGAAGAGGCAACTCCTCCTGACAGTGATAATGGTGGTAACAATCGAAATGTCTTAAGGAATGATATTGTTGGGCCTAATTTTGACCGGGTAGAAACCAGCCGAAAGAAAAGTGGTAAGAAAATTACAAAACCAAATAAAACTAACAAGGAGAAAGCAGACTTTACTAAATGAGCTTCGGGGTCATTTTTCGCGAAGTGCTAGTGCATATTTAAAGTGTTAATATTACAAACTGGGAGAGCGCAACAGCCAAAAATAACGGAGAAAACATCTTGAAGTTTCTGACTCGCCGCATATATCGTACGACGCATGAAGTTATCAAGTGACGGCGTGTCAGATTGAGGAACATCTACGACTCACGTGCAAAGGGTGCCGGGTTCGGTTTCCGCCCGAGTCAACTTTACTTTTTTTACTTCAACCAATAAAGTGCCATTTGTAGCTACAAGTAAACTATTAATTCTCCCTATGTTTATAATGAATAAAACAATAGATATGTTGAAATCAGTTGTAAAATCCTTCAATGTTCCATGTTAACTATCAACAAAATGTAATCTATTCCGTAAATATATTGATATCACGAGTTATATTATGGTTGCCCCAGTTATTGGGTAAAAAATGTTCTTCACGCTTCGTGTTTACATCTGTTGACAGTGTGCGAATTATAACTGAAATGAGGGGGGCAATCTCCTTTGGTTATAGCTACCAAAGGGGATGGAAGTGCCGTCAAGTGATATGGGGAAGAAACACATTGGTATTAAATATGCGCAGACTAAGCTGCTTTCAATGTAATCCTGACACTAAATGCAGTCATTTTCATGAGGGATAATACAACTCTGTGCCTGCTGTACAGAGAAAAATACGTTCTCCGGATAGCGGTAACAAATATACGGTATCTTCTTGCTTACTACAGAAATCAGTACGGAGCATACGTTATCCGCATGCTGCATAGGCACTGCTCTTAGACGTTACATCATGCCGTTGCAGGATGTCTGACATCTAACAGTTTTCCGTATATCACATGCATATACTTCTGTTACCTTCGTCAGCTATATATTATATACGTCCATTTGTATGAGATCCTGACCGCCGACATTGTTTCATACGGAAAGTACGTATAGATGGAACACTTACACAAAAAGTATTATAAAACATGCGTTTTCATTTATACGTCTGCTGTACGTTAAGTCCAAAAACTACAGGAATTACGCACGTAACCTATCTTTTTAAGTACGCCACCTACAATTTTTTTTCTCAGTGTGTTTCAACCATAAAGTGTATTTTTTTATGTAACAGCATTTATGAACTGCTATAACTTGTTTTCAGATCTTCGTACTCTTACTCTAACCTAACAATGTTCAGAAGTTTCATTATAGTTACGAGTTAAAAGTTCCGTATGTTTACTTAACTACTGCACCCAGTACCAAATAAATCTCAACAAACGTTGTGTTATCAAGATGTGTAATCCGCCAGTGACAATGAAAACGAAAACGATGCCATTTTTTTTGTGATATCGACAGAACTTACACAGCAAACTCTTTTGTTATGTTGAAATTATGTACTCCAGAAAAACCATCAGACATTACGTGGCCTTAAAATGTCTACTAACATCTCCGAATAAAGTCGAGTTTTTTACAGAATAGAGGCAGAACTCATAATTGTGTTGCCCTCAAAAGCAAATAGAGTCACTGTGGATACTAAAGACATTGTTGCGGGATTGAAACAGCTTTTCTTGGAAAATAGAACATTCCGCTTTACGTTTACTACAATTTTAGCTGTGTGCACAAATCTATATTAAGCATTCAATTGAAAATATTACATTGTCTTACATTTTACCAGTGAATAAAACTTAAATATATCTTAACTGAGTATGTTTTGTAACCTCCGTGGATATTAATGTAACCACCGTGTTTGTCAAAATAATAAATTACCATTTTTTAAAAAAATATATATTTTCTTGACCTCATCCACTGTAACGATTGTATTTGTTTAGCCCTTAGGTGTGTAAAAAATAAATTATACATTATTTATCCGATTTTTAATTTTAAGATTTTTCCAATGCCAAAATTCCCCTTAATTTCAGAATCACCCATATATATATATATATATATATATATATATATATATATATATATATATATATATATATATATATATATATATATATCGAGAGAGAGACAGAATTTACGAGGGACTGCTGAAAATGTCGTAGTTCAATCCAGAAGAAGTGTAGGTACTAGGTAGAAAAATGAAACCGTAGTTTAGAAAAACATATCTCTGTATGTACATGTCGATATCAACACACACATTGGCCACATTTCAATATCGATCATGCGATCCCACTAGTGACGTTCCTTTAGTTTACCCAGTTTCTTTGTGAGTCCCCTTGCACAATTTCAACTTGGCCTCAGTTGTTGCATCCTTATTGGTATACAACCGTGCATATCATATTGCATCGGCTTAAGGGAATATTATTGGTGAATTGGCAATGGCTTTCATGTTCTTTACGCTAATCCTTACATTTCCAACCCTTTGAAATCACGTTTACTTAGTATGAGTGCATTTTTTCTGGGCATTTTTCGTTAAGTATTTCCAGACATGTGATCACCCTGCTTCATCCGTTGTGCTTTACCGACACTCCAGATATCTTTATAGAGCATTTGAGTACAAATTCGATACATTTAATACTCAGAACGTCACTGTTGGCCAGCATCCGTACCTGGTGATTATGCAACCACACACAACGGGCAAGAAAGTGTCCGCCATTTTGTATTTGTTTCAGATATCGACTTAATACAAACGAATTATTGTTACCTGGTAGAAACCCTATCAATTCATATCACTTTAGACCAATTTTCATTTGGCGGATTATCTGGGAATCCCTACGTTACTTTGGGGAATCCCTTGCGCGTGCATGATAGGATTGTGAAACATGCAAAATTCAATACAGCAGGTATGACTTCTTCAGTGAATTTTTTACCCGCTCTCTTTACGTTGGATAGTTTCCGAACTATTGGCGTCCAAAAGTCATTTTCCCACGCTTTCGGCACGTTGTAGATCCGAAACTATGTCCGATAGCGGAAAGTTCAAGAGAACTTTTTTTCTTGTCTCAGTGTCAGGAGTCACCTCCCAAGCGTTGTAACACTTATTTTGCAACACCCGATATATATATATATAGTTTTTTTAGTGCTAATACACAAACAGAATATATAGTTTTTTAACTGGTTTGATTCAATAAATTAATTTTAAGAATTTTTAAAACTGAATGTCGTTCTTGACCAACTGTCTAAATTAAGTTGATTCCCTATACACTTCATGATAGCTCATTTTCCCTATTATGATAAATCTGGTAACTATGCCTTACACAAAAATACGAGCTAATGTAGTAAAATGGATATCATATTCATATTCAGGGACCTAAAATTAGACAACATCAGTGAGTTTTGTTTCTGTTACTTTTCAAAAGTCTAAAAACGTCGGCCTGTGTAATTAACAATTACTGCTCAGTATGAATTTAGAAGTTATTATTAAACAAAACATCTGTCTTTTTAAACAACTAGCTAAACGAAATATTGTTTATCCTGCAAGTCATAAAGTATATGTAATCATTATGTATGTTCCATTTCATTTAGAAAATTATAAACAAAAGCACTACCACGTTCTCCGAGTACACTCAAAACAAAACATGAATGAAATCTTTCAACTTAACGAGCTCATTCGTGGCTAAGCGGTTAATCGTGGGAGACCCGGATTCGATTCCCGGTGGTAGCTCATACGGTTCGGATTCCACATTAATAAGTATGTCCTGTCTCATATAGCCTCGCTGCTGAAAGGGAAGTTAATCTCAACTCAATTTCAGTTGAACGTCCCACGATTATGCCCTTTAGGCTAAGGGAGACAGATGATTAAAGCAAATAAATGATGATGGAAGAATTGATGGAATGAAGTTGCGGAAGGAAACGGGAGTACCCCGCGAAAGCCCACAAGTAGTACTTTCAAACGGGTTGGGTCAGCTCGGGTCACGTCACTCGGGTCGGGTGGTCGGGTCAGGTCAGCCGGGTCAGCTCAGGTCGAGTTAGATCACTTGGGTCGGGTGGGGTCACTCGGGTCGGGTCGTCGGATCAGGTCACTCGGGTCGGGTCAGCTCTGGTTGGGTTGTCGGGTCGGGTCAGATCACTTCGGTCAACTGAGTTTAGGTTGAGCTTAAACTCGGCTGGAGTCGAAAGCTGCTGTTTTTCACTAGCTGCCTAATTAAAAATAACAATTTTAAATTGATTTTGTAGAAACCATAAATCTATTTTGAACACTTGCAGCTAGTGTTTTTATGGTTAGTGCTTATTTTTGTACTTGTGTGTACTTTAATTTTTAAGTGTGCAAGATTGATTTTGCCAATCGACTGTAATATTAATATCTACGCCAATATGGAGTCTGGATTTAGAACAAAACTAGAAGTTGTTTAAACAAGGCCAAAAAAAAGATTGGATATGGAAGACCAAGCCCAAGCGGGGCCGCGGTTGCTCAGTGGTAGAGAATTCACCTCTGGTGCGTGATGTCCATGGTTCGATCCCAGCTTGTGCTAACTGGGCTTTGTGGTGGAGAAACGCTATGTAGTGGGTTTTCTCGGGGTTCTGCTGTTTCCTCCCACTTTCTTTATTCCACAATTTTATTCATTTCTCATGGTCACCATATCGCTTAACCTCGGTGCAGAATCGAGGGACCTTAAACTGAATATTTCATTTCATTTCACCAAGCCCAAGAACATCGATACAAGACCAAGATAAAGATTGGATATGCAAGACGAAATGCATAGTAATCTTGCTATTGACCTTGTTTTGGTGATCACCAAGTAGCGATGAGCATATTTTCTTGCTTTCCGTATAGTATGAAAGACCATAATAAAAATCACACTTGGTCTTCATTTGTACCGATGAGGCTAGCATTCTTTAGCTCTTGTATAGCATGAAAGACCACCAAGACTACGGAATGCAGGACCAAGACTTGACTATGCAAGACAAAGAATAAGACGCACTATTGATAACCAAGACCCAGGGTGCGAATTGTTTGAATTTCATTTGTTGGGATGAAAGTGATGAAATAAAATTAGTACTTTATAATTAATTATCATACTGTATTTTTAAATTTTCAATTACAAAATTCATATTATGTATCTTCTTACTTGCAACTATATATACTGTAAAATATGTTTTAATTACCGAGAAAGAAGAATCAAAGTGGCACGGGTCCCGGAATTATAAGAACCAGGCACGTAGCCAGGATTTCGTATGGGGGGGAAGGTTCCGTGGCATTAAGTACTGTAGTCATCACAGCAGGGGCTGGATTATTCTAAACTATTTTGCTGGAACATATATTGGTTCGTTTAGCCAGGATTTCGTAATGTGGGAGGGTGGGTGGGTGAAGGTAACATGAAATACTGAAGGCCCAGGAGCTCCATCAATCTAAACTATGTTACTTTATTGGCAACGTATATTGGTTTGTTAGGGCAATAAAATGAGAATATGTTAGTAAGTATTTTAATAAAAAACTATGAAAAAATATCGAGTAAAGGAATGAAAAAAGTATTGAAAAAGATTTTACAATATTTTTGTTCCTTCCTCTATTTATTCAAATATAACAATTTTCCTTTCATTATAACCTCAACTATTATAAAAAGCACATATTCAGTGTTATAAAAAGTACATATTCAATAATGTCTTGCAAAATATTTTAAAATATTTGCGTTCCCTTCTCTGCTGAATCAAATGTTAACAGGACTTTCTTTACACAACTTTTTTTGTTTTTATTATCCCGTCAACTACTGTCTGCTCCAAATGACAGGTTAAAGGAGGAGTAGAAAACCGTTTCTGAAATGTTTGATACTGCAGAGAAGCAATGACGAAAAATTATGATAAAAAATGTCTACGCTGTTACAGAATGGCACTATGCTTTCCAAAGCTTGAAATTTCCCTGACTAGTAGCAGAAATTCTGAAAATTCCGTAACTTTTCTAGAAATTTCAAATTCTCTGACTTTTCCAGGATATCTCGCTCATTCGCCATCATGTATTGCAAGTAATACAAATCTCCTCATAAGAAAAAGTAACCAAATGCTTGCTCTATCTTTATATTTTTAACGCTGATTCTTCTTTTTCTCATTTCTTTTTGTTTCATTCTTCCTTATTTTTTTCATTTCTGGTCTCAAAGGGGTTCCAGTCCCCCCGGACCCCTCCCCTGGATACGTGCCTGTAAGAACCTATTTTGGAATGAAAGTTGAAGAGTTGGAAGAAATCACAGGTGTTCTCCCGTTTCCTCAACCCTTATTATTGTAGTTAAACGATTTCCTTTTGTCTCCGCCAAGAGACTCTTGCTACTGCCTTCCGAGAAGACCCCATGCCTTCCGAGCAGGTGAGAACACTGACCTTCAAGAAAAATTTCGTCACATAGAACTAAAGCAAGAAAAATAAATAAATTTCTCCCACGTCGGAAATTGGTATCAGTTATAAAAAGAAATAACCAAACCTCAAAAGTGCCAAATATTCCCTAAGATGCATATGGGCCAATCCATGCATAGTGATCGAGAAAAAAAAATACCGCTCGACCATTTCTAGTGCTCTGAAACGGGTCGGGTTTTTCGGATCGGGTCATTCGGGTCAGCTCGGGTCGGGTCGGGTGGGGTCAATCGGGTCAGCTCGGTTCAGCACGGGTCGGGTTGTCGGGTCGAGTCACTGGGGTTGGGTCACAGGTCGGGTCACTCGGGTCGGGTCGGGTCAGTCAATTCGGGTCGAGTCGGTCTTCAACCCGACTCGTTGAGAGCACAACCCACAAGTACGATGTTGTTCACCACAAACTTACTTGGCCAAAGATCGAACCAAGGACTCTACACACCTAAGAAAAGTGCTCTACCACTAAGCTACCGTTCCCCCTCATCAGAACAAGAATAATGCATGGTACCCAATGTTTTAGAGATTGGATTAAAATATACCGGTACTCGGAGTGTTTTACGAACTACTCCCTCTGCTCTCGAGAGAATAATTTGCAACTCACATTCTAATGTATTACATCACCACTACGCTCGTATTTGATTATTTTCTCGAAGCGCGTTTGTTTATGTCATATGTTCTTCCCACTCCTTCGTCAGTTTCTGACAAAACATAAAAAGTGCTGTGAAGTGAAGAAATTCGTTACTACCAATGGCGTGCACAGACTTTCATTAAGGGGTATTCACTATATATTGATATGGTACCTAATATGTGTTCATTTTTCCATGATACATTGCTCAAAGGGGGCTTAAACTCTGAACTTCCCCTTGCGTACGCCACTGGTAACTACTGGTACTGTAAGTAGGCTACTGGTGGTTGTCACGTAACTGTAGCCACTTGTTGGCAATACGAGAAACGGGTGGAAATGTGCTTTTGCACTTTAGCAAATACAAGCTGCCTGCGATATGCTTAGTGTTGGTACACTCACTAGTGTTGGAGCACTCATGCAACTGCAAACGTAACCGTAATCATTTTTTAAAATATGATTTTTGGAAAAATGCATAAATATTGTATTGCACTAAAGAGTAAAATTTTATTTGTGTTTAAACATTGCTCCAAGATTTTAAATACTTTCTTAGAGATTAAAAAAAAAAAGAAAGAAAGAAAGAAAGAAAGAAAGAAAGAAAGAAATGTAGTCATAGACCCTACAACCTAAGGCAGGAGCCACCACTATTGATTGAAGAGTACAGAAAATGGTATAATATTAGGATTTTTTTAATTTTAACGCTCCACGACTATTCTCTTTACACTGAACGAGATGGAGTGAATGATTGTGAAATTACTTTTTTGTGCACTCCCACCACCGGGAATCGAATTTGGGACCACTTACTACCAATACATCTAAGGCACACATGCTAGCCTCTAGATCAGCGGGGAGGGCTAGTATATTTGGCTATGCCGCGTTATTGAATTTTAATTAATCTATTTATTGGCTCTTAAATGAATAGAAAGTATTTTTATGATATGTTAGATTATATATTTTCATCGTTGCTAATAATTCTAGAATTAAGTACGGTGGTGTATATCGATGTTGTAATAATAACTGAGAACTTATACAAGTAAGTTGGTTTGTGCACAGTGGCGTACTCAGAGGGAGAAGATTTCGGGGTTTAAACTTTCTCCTTGAGCAAGATATTAGGGAAAAGTGACCATTCGCTATATTAAGATGCCTGTACTTTGCACAGGATTAAATGAAGTTTAAAGAAAATCGCATATAGCTTGCAAACGTAATGATTTAGAACAGTGTATTTTAAATATATAGTTGGTAGATATATAAGGAAAACATTAGAGTAAGTTCATTAGTAAATATTTAGTATGACCATAGTTATTGATATATAAACTTTGGTGCTACTAACCCCATAGGTGAGAATACTTTGCACAACATACAGAAAAGTATGTCCAACATACGAATACTGTATAACGTTTCTGTGCAATGTTTTCACTTCAGTATTTATACATTTCACTTTCTACACAAAACTGCATGCAGTCTACAGATATTGATATTAGAGTCATGGTACCGGTATCGATACTTAGTATGAATTACCAATATTTGTAAACAGTGGCGGCGATTGGACGATAAAAGTGGGGGGGGGGAAGACATGATCTGAATATTTGTGTATCAGTCTTAGTTTCCCTGGTTGTTTCTAACACTTTGTTTGTCGAAAGGTTGTATAACTAATAGATCTAGGATATTATATTTTTCAATTAAAATACCGTATATCGTATTTCATATTTTATTAAGTAAATTGACAAGAGCAACAGAAGTAGGTACTAGCTCTTTGTACTCTTAAACAACGAAGCATAAGAAGAAATTTGATTCCTTGCTCATGAACATCTTAAAATTCTGTCTGGAAAATTGTGTGATCAGATTATTTAATAACAAATTTGCAATACAAATAAATAGAAAGGATAATATTAATCACAGTAATGAATAATGAGGCTTGTTTTGTAGAAGTTACATTGAAACTGTGAATTAATGAACGACTTAATTTTTAATTCCACATGCTATTAAATGTATGTTCTTACTCTCAGAAAATGAAAGACAGTAAACACTACAAGCATATGCTACATTTAAAGAAATATTTACGAGGGTGGGGTGAAAAGTTCTCTACCTGACCCAGAGATGGCATTCCAATCAGCAAAATTTTATTGTTCTTGCCTTGGTGCGCTTTTCAGTTCTTCGTATAACAAGTATCAACTTCTTCTCTCAAGTAGTTTGTGTGCAGACATTGTTGCAGTTAAACGTCTTTCGTGTTAGTTGTGAAAATGGATAAACTTGAATATCGTGCGGTAATCAAATTTTTCGTTTTGGATGGATTAACCCCTACGGAAATTCATCCGAAGTTGACAAAAGTTTACGGAGACTCTGCTCCTTGCATGTTAACTGTTAAAAAGTGGGCAACTGAATTTAAACATGGTCGCACATCCCTCGAAGATGACCCACGCGAAGGAAGGCCGAAAACGGCAACCACACCGGAAACAATCGAAAAAGTGCATGATATCGTGTTGGACGACAGGCGAGTGAAGGTGAGTGAGATAGCTGAAAGTATGGGGATATAGGAGGAACGGGTGCGAAACATCTTGCACAAAGATCTAGGGATGCGAAAGCTCTGCGCAAGATGGGTGCCGCATTTGCTGACTGCCGACTAGTGCTGTTGAATTTTTGTGACATTTGCGGTTTTCGGTTTTTGAGAAAACCGATTTTCTGAAAACCGAAAACCGCAAATGCGGTTTTCAAAACCGAAACCGCAGATGAGGGTTTCAAAACCGAAACCGCAAAAGCGGTTTTCAAAACCGAAACCGCAGATGCGGTTTTCAAAACCGAAACCGCAAAAGCGGTTTTCAAAACCGAAACCGCAAATGCGGTTTTCCAAACTGAAACCGAAAAAGCTCTTTTCGAAAGCGAAAGCCGCCCGAAACCGTGTTTGCGGTTTTATAAGGGATTGTCCTTTTCAAAGTAGAAACAATGTTTGCTGTTTTTAATTACACCTTTTAACAATTGTGAAAGCATCTATGGATCGAGACAAATGTATTGATTTATATGTGTGTTTTAACTTTTTTTATTTGCTCCAAGACTATTATGGTAATATGTGCAGCACAGTGCGAAAGGGATAATTCGATGGCTGTACAAGTGACAGCTAAATTAGGGTGACAAATACTGACGTTCGATCCTTAGTTTTTTTTTTTTTAGTTATTTCTTTGACGACTATTCAATGTACTTTTCGGCTGCAGGGAAGCAAACTGGACCCCATCTGATTTTCATACATGTTGTAAATTAGACCACCAGGAACACGGATCTGAAGGAATTTTGACATTTCGAATGTCGGAACTCGAGATATTCGAACATAAATTGACCATGGAAGCAAACTGGACCCCACCTGATTTTTATATATTTTGTAAAGTAGACCACAAGGAACACGTATCTGAAGGAATTTTGACATTCCGAATTTCGGAACTCGAGATATTCGAACATCAGTGAAAACGGAAGCAAACTAGACCCCAACTGATTTTTATATATTTTGTAAACTAAACCACGAGAAACACGAATCTGAAGGAATTTTGACATTCCGAATTTCGGAACTCGAGATATTCGAACATAAAGTAACCAGGAAGCAAAAAGGACACTATTTGATTTTTATATATTTTGTAAACTGGACCAAAATTAGCAATTATCTGAACGAATTTTGACATTCCGATCTCCCGATCTCGAGATACTAGAACTTATACAGTAGTTTTATGTAATATGTATAAAAGTAACGAAGAAAGTTCTGTCGCTTTTTGACCTATCACTTAGAGCATAGATATGTCACCAAAGACGTACCTGGAAGATCAAAAATAGTACCCATCAGTATCAATGACCTTCTGCCAACGTTCGGGATGGGCATGGATTCCTTCGCGGTAGAACTTGGTTTGCCGTGAAGCGAAGAAGGTATCAAGTGCATTTAGCACCTCTACTACGGAGTTGAACTGGAGTCCTCTAAAGTGAGTGTCCAAGGAAAGGAACAGGTGATAACCGGAAGGTATAATGTCCGGACAGTATGGCGGATGCAATAGTGTTTCCCATTCAAGATGTAGGATGGTGTTCCGGCTCATTCTAGCTATGTGGGGCATAGCGTTGTCCCGTAATGGGGGAACCCCTTAGCGATTGAGAAGTGTTGGCTCCAGGGTATTGAGTTTTTCTTGAACACGGCTCAACTGCTGACAGTAGACAGTTGCATTGATGTTCTTCTCTGACCGCCCGGTAGCAGTTCCCGATGCACGATGTCGTGAGCAGTCCACCAAACACACAGGAGGACTTTCTGGCCCGGAAACAAATCATCTGGGACACATAGACCCAACTTGTAGTGCTTCCCAAATTGATGGAGGTGCTGGCGAATGGTTTCTCGACTAACATTGAATGTTAGCACCAGTTCCTCACATGTCTGTTCGGCTCAATTGCTACCTGAAGATCCTCATTTTGTACATGCGTTGGTCTTCCGGCACGTGTGGTGCGTCTTTCGTGAGTGTTTCGTCACCGTTCTTAAACTTGCTAAACCACTCTTGCACTGTCTGCGTAATCACGACACCCTCACCAAAGGCCTGAGGTATCTTCCGCCCCGCTACAGTGGCGTTTGATCCAAGTTGGAACTCGTACAGCATACACGCCCCTATGACGCTCTGTGGAGGTTATATATTCACTCTGTCCTTATATACGTTTACGTTGTAACTGAACTTCCACAACCAGGTAGAATGTCGGATATACACCAACAACTGATCTTCGCCTTATCTCCATTCGCATTAAACTCACGGTATGAGGGTCAATTTTACACAGAATTCCACAAAAAGCGACAGAACTTTCTTGGTTACCTTTATATATCTCTCAGGACATAATATGTTTCGTATAGAGAATATTGTGTTTTTTTTTTTCATATAGCGTCTATATTAAACTTTAAGTTTTAATATCTCGAGTTCCGGAGGTCGGAATGTCAAAACGCCTTCAGATTCGTGTTCCCCGTGATCTAGTTTACAAAATATATAAAAATCAGGGGAGATCCAATTTGCTTCCCTGCATCCTACTTTTCAAACGAAACAGTTTTCCAGATTGTACATTTTGCTTCAAACTGAGTTCTGCCCTGGCTAAGAAACGTAAATTCGCTTCTATAAGAGTCTTTAAAGTTACACTTGAAATTGTCGTTCGGCATTCTTGTAGCTTGTGAAGGTATGAATAATTCAAGTATGTTTGTTACAACATCTACAAACGAATATTCATTCGTATAGAACCTCCAATACATTACATAGAAAACACATGAAATATACAAAGAAAACCATTGTGCATTAGAGCAGATCTCTTATTAGCAAATGATTCTGCACACGCGCACTGCTCAGATAGCCCAGAGCTTGAGCCTGAGCGCGAGTCCAAATTTAACTCAATCGCGATTGAGATTGTCAAAGGTGTAGCGGTTTACGGGGAATATATCATACCAACACTTTATCAACTAAGTTTTCTTAGATTTTTCTCCAATCCCAAAAAGCGGGTGGTTTTTCGTGATTAAGATATGTTTAAGCGGGGGACGAATATATAACCTGAAAATCGGGTGGTACCCGCTAAAATAGGGTAATAAGCCAACACTCAACACTCAGAGATATAATAAGGTATATCCCTATTTAAGATCACTACACATGCAACTCATGAAATTCAATTTGAAATATCATCCACTTAGACTGACATCTTTTATATTATTATTACTCTCTCCCCATATTTTTAAAAATAGTACTGCCACTCTTTCTTTTGTTAACAAAAAGGCACCACCTCCCTTTCTTAATATAAAGAAAGAGAAAAGAAAGAAAGAAAATCTCTATCGCAATACACAATTTTATTTTTGATTTGTTGCCACTCCGATAAATGTGAATGTTGTGGTTTTGCATGTGTCAACTGGCTTCTTATCGCAAGTCCCAGACACCTGCAATAGTTTATACTAGACGGAAACACCGATCATATTTTATTCTGTATCTTTTTACTTCCCAATAACGATAGCCGTGCCTCTTTGAGAAATTGCAGCTTATTTTTTTTTTATTCTGCCAATTGTAAAAGTATAGAATTTCCCTACACTTTAGGACATTTTAAGAAAAAATACCTTCTTTTCCTTCTGCAAATTTTGATCATTTTCCCCTAAGCCGCCGAGGGAAATTTCCCTCCATCTGGCAACTGAGAGCCGGTGTGGGGAAAGATTCTTTGCTGTTTTCTCGTCGTTACTTGATATTAGTGCTGTAGAATTTTTGTGACATTTGCGGTTTTCAAAACCGAAACCGCAAAAGCGGTTTTCGAAACCGAAACCGCAAAAGCGGTTTTCACAACCGAAACCGCAAAAGCGGTTTTCACAACCGAAACCGCAAAAGCGGTTTTCAAAACCGAGACCGCAAAAGCGGTTTTCAAAACCGAAACCGCAAATGCGGTTTTCAAAACCGAAACCGCAAAAGCGGTTTTCAAAACCGAAACCGCAAATGCGGTTTTCGAAACCGAAACCGCAAAAGCGGTTTTCAAAACCGAAACCGCAAATGCGGTTTTCAAAACCGAAACCGCAAATGCGGTTTTCAAAACCGAAACCGCAAAAGCGGTTTTCGAAACCGAAACCACAAAAGCGGTTTTCAAAACCGAAACCGCAAAATCGGTTTTCAAAACCGACATTTCGGTTTTATGAAATTTCACTTTTTTCAAAAACCGGTTTTCGGTTTTTTCAAAAACCGATTTCGACAGCACTACTGCCGACCAAAAGAAAATGCGAAAACGATTTTCGAAGCAATCTTTGGACCGATTCAAAAGCGCGGCGATGTGACAATGGATGGGACATAGGTTCACCACTATCAGTGGCGTATTTACGATTTTCTTTCGGGGAGGGCTTTGCTAACTTTCGGGGGGGGGGGCTTTGCCTGAAAATGTGAAAATTCAGCAAGATATTTCATATACTTTACTATAGTAAGTAAGATTTCGGGGGGACTTAAGAACGGAAGCCCCCTAAATACGCCACTGACCACTATACACCAGAAATGAAACAGCAGTCCAAGCAGTGGGTGGAAACCGGTGGTGCAGCGCCGAAGGAAGCAAAGATGATCGTATCGGCCGGAAAAATCATGGCCAGATGTGTTTTGGGATGCGAAAGAGATCCTGTTAATTGATTACCTTGTAAAAGGGGGAACAATTACAAGCGAATATTACTCCAACCTCCCTGAACAGCTGGATGCCAAAATTCGCGAGAAGAAGAAAATCATCTTTCACCAGGACAACGCAACTGTGCACGAGGGTGCGTTGGCGATGGGAAAACTTCGGGATTTGGGGTACGATTTGCACGGCCATCCCCATATTCTACTGATTTGGCCCCATCGGGCTTCTAACTGCTCCCAAACTTGAAGAAGTTTCTTTCTGGGAAGCGCTTCACATCGAATGAAGAAGTTGAGAGGGTCGTGGATGACTATTTTCACAACCTTCCATACTCTCACTTCCGAGAAGGAATTCTGATGTTAGAGAAACGCTGGACCAAGTGTATTGAAGTTAAGGAAGATTATGTCGAAAAATAAAATCATTTTTGAACTGAAATTCGCATTCTTTCATTGTGAGGCCGAGAACTTTTCTCCCCGCCCTCATGCTTTTGCAGCTTCCCGAAACATGTTCGTTGCCATTAGGTGAAATTTTCACTTTTTGGGACCACATCAAAACAGCTTAGAATCACTCTACACTCTAGTTATACAAAATAATCTAAAAACCTAGAATTATGTTGAATTCACTAAATTTAATTGTATATACACCCGTACACCCCCTAAACACACCACTTGACTCGTATATTACACTGCAAAACAATGGAAAAGCTAGAAGTTGTTCCATGTTACTCTCTTTTTAATCAATATTCCTTACTATTAGAAAGAAAAGACACTTTAGGAACTGACAATTTTTGTGCACTTAAAGAATAACGTGTAAAAACTTTTTTTTTTTTTTTTTTTTTTTGCTAAATGTTCTCTCAATTCGTTTGAAAGCGTCTGACTAAGATATCGAGCCCTTGTAAGAAGAAGTGAAAGTATGCTGGAATTATTGTGCTCCAATAAGTTAATTTTTGAGTTATTTTCAGTGGCAATTAAAATCCAATTCCTGTAGCTTTCTTAACTCCACAGGAAGACAACCAATACGTACTCACGCAATGGCAAACATTATATGGCAACATTTTTTTCTATGAACCAGTAATGCATACAAAAACTTTACATTTCCAAATGAAACTATATACCTTAATGGGCTATTTCAAAAAAGTGAGGGAGCAACTAACTGCCCCCCCTAATCGCCGCCCATGTTTGTAAAGAAAGCTATGTACATATTTTCTGGTACCAGCACAGGAACCACATTCTGATAGATTATGCATGTCCCACTAAAATGGCAAATCAGGAACAGAAAAAAAAATCCCCGTGAACTGATTTGCCTTGGTTATTCCTTATGTCCAAGAATATCATCCCAACCGTAATCAGTGCAAGATTTACGGGGTTTGGGACTTTCAGGCTAAAGCCCACCCAAATTGCATGATTTCTTTTCTTTTTTGAAAAATCTAATGTTAGCCATTCTTATGCGTATAAGCTTCAAGCCCCCTTCGAAGGTCTAATAATTTCTTAATAATAATAATAATAATAATAATAATAATAATAATAATAATAATAATAATAATAATAATAATAATAATAATAATAATAATAATAATAATAAAACGAAGCCTTAGTGAGCGAAGCCCCTCTCAAAGTATTTTTCTGGATTGGACCACTATTTATAATTTATATTCCAACAAGAAATTTATTCCGGCATTTACCTAAATATCAAATTTACCTAAATTTAGAATGCAGGAAGCTCCAGTGGTAATAATTTCCTATCTAAGGGGTATTTTGGACCAATTAGAGGCTGAAAGCGGCTTCAGGCAGTTTTACTATTTCATGGCTTTAAAAAGTTTCACATTTCAGTTTCATGTATTGCATCAAAGTCCCATTATACACTGTAGTATTCTACGAAACTGACTTAAGTTTGACGGAAATTCTTGTACGTGATATCTTTCAAATTTTGTCGGCCTTTGCAGTGACTGCTTTCCATACCTCTTCAACAATAAACTCTCCGGGTAAATTGAACTGATGTTAACCGCCAACATTAACTGTAGCCAAAATACAGTTAGATGTTCTATCTTACGGTGTCAGTTGAAATTTCCTCTTTACTGTTCATGGTTTTGCCGACAGAGGACTGTGAAACTCTTTTCATATTTTGTGCAAAGTAACCCACCCCGTCTTACGGTATATAGCCTATACAAAAATCACAATTGTCCTGAAAGGATATGGGATTGACTGTTTGAACTCTCCTTTTGATGAAATTCTGCGTACGCCAGTGGCAGATGTAGAAGGTAAACACTGGGGTATCCAACCAGAAACCAGACTATGATAGGTATCATGAGTTTATTATAAACTTCAAAAAATATATAAATAATAGCTTAAATTATTTTTGCCACTCAAAAAACTGGGGGGTGGGGGCTAAGAATCCCCGGTCCTGGGCTAGATCCGCCACTGTCGTACACCTCCTTTTATGTATAAGTTAAAGTATGGTTTATTTAGGATAGTTTATCTTGTATACGATATGAATGAAAGCATGGTAAATTTAATGAAATTCTTAACTTAGAATCATAGTTTAAATTTCCTTACTTATGCCCTGTAGGCCTGGACATCCGCACGATTTTTCACAGGGAAAGGTAAAGTTTGTAGTTCTTTGTATGTATGTGTGTTTTTAAATACAGGGTGCGGCACGTAAAACCGGCCCGTCGTAATATTCTGGTATATTGTGTTTTTGGCAACACTTAAATAATCTACCTTCCTACCAAGAGATGGCGTGTCGAGGTCGGGTCAACTTACGTGACCTGCAGCAGTCACGTGCAGCCCCAGCCAGTGAAACTTGTCGAAACCAGTTGAGAAAAAGGCCTCGTTGTGTTAAGCCGGGTGAGTGTCAGTGTGTGATAATGCCGTATTCGATACCCGAGCGTGTTGCCATTGTTGAAGGGTTCATTCTCACTGGATCTTTGTGAAAACAAAGAATTTGTTTCGGGAGAAATTTCCAGGAAATTATGTGCCAGCAAAAGGCACCATTCAGGAATTGATTGAAAAATGGCGACGTACAGGATCGGTTCAAAATGCTCCCAGGAACAGACGACCATCTGTCTGCACACCTGAATTAAAGATACAGGTGGAGGAGATAATGACAAGAAGTCCTCGAAAGTCAACCAGAAGATTGAGTCAGCAGGTTCATGCGAGCGAGAGAAGTTGCAGACGTGTTTTAAGGGGACTGAAGTTAAAACCGTACCGGATAAGTGTTGTGCAAGAACTGAAGGAGCCTGACCTGCAGAAGAGGGTGCATTTCTGTTCATGGCTGTTGAGCAATGTTGCCAGTGGTTTCTTGGATCCACTAATGCTCATCATGAGTGACGAGGCGTGGTTCCACCTGTCTGGGTACGTAAATTCCCAAAACAACCGGTATTGGTCGACAGAAAATCCACACGCAATCTACCAGGTACCCTTGCATGATGAGAAGATTGGTGTTTGGTGTGCCATTTCCGCCACACGCGTTATTGGGCCCATATTCTTTGAGACGACAGTGAACAGTGATGTGTATATGGGAATCCTGGAGGAGTTTTATACACACTTGACCGAAGAGGAGCGTCAGTTATGTTACTTTCAGCAGGACGGTGCAACATGCCACACATCAGCTGCATCATTGTCCCTTGTGCATGAGATGTTTACACCAGAGAGGACAATCAGCAAAGGCTTGTGGCCTCCTCGGTCACCAGACTTACCCACGTGTGGCTTTTACTTATGGGGACTGTTAAAGGGAAGAGTATACGAAACAAATCCACACACAATTGAAGAACTCAAGACCAGGATCCAGGATGTCACCAATAGCATTACAACACAAGAACTGACAACGGTATATATGAATCTCCTCAATCGTGCTCACATGTGTGTTGAAGTGGGCGGAGGACACTTTCAGCACCTGCTGTGAAGGTGAGTAGTCATATTCAATACATTACATTTCATTTTATGTGTTCACTTTACGGGCCGGTTTTACGTGCCGCACCCTGTACTTATGGCCTTTTCGCATGTAAGACCCAGCTCTGGCTATAAAAAGTGAAAGGCCGTAGAAACGAGTTGCCCAGTGTTTTATTTGTATGGACAGTACCATTCCGATATTCATTGCATAGTTTTTAGCAAAAAGACAAATGCTTTCATATTTTGCTGACCACTTAGTTTGTCATAAAACAGTACGCAAAGAAATAAAGAATTAAATGTAGAAAATATTGATCGTTCCCAGGGACGTAGCCAGAGTTCTGAGTTTGGGGGGGGGGCACATTTGCAAATGGAATAACTCACATATATATATATATATATATATATATATATATATATATATATATATATATATATATATATATATATATATATGTGTGTGTGTGTGTGTGTGTGTGTGTGTGTGTGTGTGTATTGCGTACTCACGATAATTCCTGGAATCGGGTGGCCGCGGATAAATCAACACGAAAATATGGTTTGGAATATTCGCCAATAAATTGTCCTAAATTAAACTTTAAGTATTCTTTCAAGGGTTAGAAGAGAAAAGCGAGATCTTTTACGAAATGCAATAATGAAACAATAATTTAAAAACTACTGTATGTATTTATAGTGTTTACGTATGCAAGGGCATCCAGTTACATTATAAAACGCAATACTTCATACAAACAGTTTTTAATACATTTATACATACTTTTTTCCTTGTACCTTTATACACTTTGTAGTTTGAGAAAATAATTACAAATAACATGATAACAGTTTACTACCCTAAAAAGTGATATGAGTTCCATGAGGCTACCTAAATTGAACACATAGGCTACCAAAACGTATATTATAGCGTTAAAATGTAATATTTTACATAGTTGAAGAAACATTATATACTAGACTAATAAACCAATATAATTTCGAGTGACTATAGTGTAAATTTTATAAGAATTAACAAACTAGCATTTTTTCAAAGATCCTGATTTTCTTTATACATTACTAAAAAAAAAGTAGTACACTTTATTGTTTACAAAATTGTTAACATCTTCGTGCGTCTCAAACATAATATGAATGTCAAAGAGGCCTACAATTACTTGAACTTTCGTGAACATAAGAAAAACCTAATCAACGAAGTATACATATATAATAACATAATAGTTGGTTAAATATTCACCTAATATTACAACACCATTTTTTAATGTTGTTTTGGGTTCATCTGACAAGATCTGCCACACTGCATTTACAAATTACTTGCTGGACACAAACTGTGACGCCTATGCGACGACTTTGCAAATATGTCAATAACTTTATCTTCTTCAAGCTTAGAGGCTATCTCTTGTTCTATTTCAAGTGCGGCTAACGCTGATGTTCTGTCCTGACCAGATTTACAACGTATATATGATTTGAGCCTCTTATACACGCTGAAAGAACACTCACAAGAAGCTGATGACACAGGTAGCGTCATGGCTATTTCCAGCAAATTCGTAGTTTGAGGAAAAATTGCCTTGGGCAGAGCAACATGCAGGTCTGAGATATTTGTAATTTCTTTCTCCTTCATAAGAGATTCTACGTAATTTTTTACAACAACGAATTCATGTTCAGGAAAATCTATTTCGAATTGCGTAGCAAACTCTTCCATTGCCTCCTTCATCAAGAACAGTTTTGATTTAGGATGACATGCTTGAATGCCACGAATCACAGATATATTTTCCTTGCAGAATCGTCTGTCAAACTCGTTCACAATGTTGTCAACTACTGGATATAGGAGTTCTGTACGAAAACTCGCTTCAGTGTAACCCTGGATTCTTTTCTTCGGAATACTGCCGGAAACCAGAAAATCTTTCATACTACTATTATCTCGCTTTTCTATGCTCTTTGGTAGATTAAAACATTCTACACCATTTTGTTTGGCAAACTCTAATGCTTCAGTGTAGAGACGCAGTGAATTTTCCTCTGTTCTAAGTTCTTTTATGGCTTCAACAACCGAACAAATAAGTAGCTGGGCGTCGGCTAGGGTAATATCTTCTCCTTGTAGAAAATTGTTCAAGCCACTAGTAATTCCCAAAATCTTGCTAAAAACAATCAAACATGAAACAGTTGCAAATGATTTCAGTTTGTTAGCAATACCCTCAGCTTCAGTAGTCTTCTTAGCATCCTTACCCTTTAATGCAGAGATTATAGTTCCATAATTCTTTTTCACAGCATTCAGTGAGCGAATATGTGAAGCCCAATGAATGTCTGAAAGGCCAGGTATACTGGACTGCTCCAAACCTAACGCTGTCTGAACTTGTTGTAGTCGTTCGTGAGCTTTTACGGAGGAGAAATAATTATGCAAAGACTGCAATAAATCAAAAAAGGCAATTGCTTGTTCGAACGAACACACTTCTACAATTATTAAATTTAACTGGTGCGCATAACAATGAATATACAGTGCGAGGGGATGAGACTTGCGAAATAACTTTTGCACACCACCTATGTGACCTCTCATAACGCTCGCCCCATCGTAAGCTTGCCCAATGCATCTTGAGTTCTTATTAACACCTACAGAAATCAAAGTTTCGAGAATTGTTTTCGATATGTATTCAGCATTTACCTCACGAAGTTTAACAAATTTCAAAAAGTGCTCTACCGGTTTAGAGTTTTTTACATATCTCACACAAACACTAAGTTGTTCAGAAACACTAATATCTCGCGTTTCATCAGCCATAACGCTGAACTTTCCAGCGGCATTCAGTTCACTTACAATAATATTGACGATTTCCTCACCACAGCACAAGATAAGTTCATTTTGAATTTCTGGGGATAAATAAGTGGTATTCCCTGGCGCTGTATAATTCTTTAAAAAAGGGTCAAAACGTTGTAACAACTCGAATGTTTGCAAGAAATTCCCTTTATATAAACTGCTGTCATCTTCATCGTTGCCTCGGAAAGCCAATCCCTGTCGACCCAAATGGATCACAATCGCCACTATACGTTTTAAGTACTCTCGACGGGCGATTATTTCTTCTCTAGATGCACGGTTTTGCAGATCCAGCACATCTCCAGTTTCCTTGGACCTCTGAAAGGAAGATATGGTATATTTTAAGAAGCTATATAATTAAGATGAAGAGTACAATACTTATTAAAGAAAATACTTATTTCATATAGTGTATACATAGAGGCGACTTTAAAGTTTCAAATTTGGGCAGGCCCGCTTCCTCGCTCATGGATACATATACACACTTGATTGAATAGTGACGGTAGGAAACCATGTATACTTTTGGATATATATACATATAAGCCATTGAATAATTTGAATAATCATCTGGTATGATTGATTTAAAAAATAATCATTTAATTATTAGTCAAACACTTAAAAATATAGCTTTAAACTTCGACAAAAGAAAATCAGACTAGTTTAATGCATTCATATACGAGGGGTCATACTGAAAGTCGTGAGCAACATGTTTTCACAACCGTAATCTTTAGTTGTAAGTGAAACCAAGTATATTATCTCAATCTACAGAACTTTCTTTCTTTCTTTCCAGACGTTGACGCTGTTTGTTGCTAGCACGTAACCACAGGCAAGGTTTCCAAAATGGCGACAGCGATGCTTCGTTTCGACAGCGTGCTATGATTGAATTCCTTGTTAAAGAAGACCAACCTGCTTCTGAAATTCACCGCAGATTGCAGCATGCCTATGGAGACGTGTACATGGGTGACAACAGTGTTAGGAGGTGGGTGAAACATTTTAAGGATGGAAACACGAGTATCGAAGATGAGTCTTGCAGTAGGCGCCCTCGAATTGCCTCCACGGAATGCAACAACGTAAGGCTTGATGAGATGATTAGGGGAGATAGGCGATCACTGTGAAACGTGGTGTTGGACATAGTGAGGTGCAAGAAATGATTCATAGCTTAGGTTATCAGAAGGTTTGTGCTTTTGGTAGGACCGTTTATTAATCGAGAAGCACAAACGTCAGATACTAACCATTACCCAAACCCTTCTTCAGAGATTTCGACATGAAGGTGATGACTTTTTGACGAGTATTGTGACTGGAGATGGAAGCTGGTTCCATCATTATGAACCTGAAACAAAATGACAGAGTATGGAATGGCACAACTTGAATCCGCCACCGAAGAAGAAGGCGAAGATAGCGCAATCGGTAGGGAAAGTAATGGGATGTCTACTGGGATGCAGAGTTGCATTCTGGTTCACTTTCTTGAGTCTGGACAAATCATAAATTCTGCCCGCTACATCCAGACACTTTTGAAGCTCCGTCGAGCCTTGCGTGATAACGTCCTGGAAAGATCATCCTTCAACAGGATAATGCGCGTTCGCATTCTGCACGTGCCACTGTGGAGCAGATCAGATTTGGGAGGGAAACACTTCCACATCCTCTTTACAGCCCCGACATGGCACCCTCCAACTACCATCTTTTCGGTTTTGTGAAAGAACAGATGCGAGGCCATCGCTACGAGACACAGGAAGATATTCGGTAAGCAGTGCGTCAGTGTCTACGGGCAGCTGGAACGGAATTCTATCGCAAGAGTATTTTCAAACTTGTAGAACTATGGGGAAAATGTGTGCAAAAAACGGAGACTCTGTGGAAAGGAAAAGTGAAAGAAAGGTCTATAGATTGAGATGATATATTTGGTTTCACTTACAAAGAAAGATTACGGTTGTGAAAAAATTTTGCTCATGACTTTCAGTATGCCCCTCATAGATTAAGAAAATACACATTATTACAAGTTACCTTGAAAAGCACGAAATGAAACAGAATTTGAAACATACGTAACATAAATTGTAAACCCATTCCTTTTTGTGATGCAAACTTGTTCATCTTTCCTCTCTTTCAATATATATCACCTAACTTGTGGTCTTTCTCCACTCATTGCAGTACGTAGGAGCAATTTTATTCCTGCGTTTACAAAATTAAGAGGCCTTGTTTCTGCATAGTTGTATCTGCTTTCTCTGACTCCTACGTGTCTGGATTTGTTTTGTCTGCTGCAATTTATTGCATCATTTAGATGCCTGGACTCTTGTTCAGCAGTCTTGGCGTTATTGTAGTGATTAGAAGGGAAGGGAGAGTAGGAAAATGGGTTATGAAATAATCAAACTAAAACGTGACCGAAAAATGATACAATGGCTACCTATGCTGTTAGCCGTCTGCTGTCTGCTTTGCTTCAAAGAGCTCCAAGCTTCGGAAATTATTTGTAAAGTAATGGTTGATGCTATTTGTTAAATAATTATCTACCATTAATATAGACCCTGTATAGTGGAAAATATATTTACTCTCTATGGTATCTTTTTAGTGTTTATATATTTTTCAAAATTTTTGGGTAGGCGCGTGCCTATCCGCTAATGCCGCCACTGGTGCACATTCATTCAAATGAGATAAGAACCAATACTGGGTTACCTGTTAACGTTTACACTTCACGGTTATCTACTTGTACACCGTAGTAACACCTCTCCTGTAATCTGTAAAGTTTACAAGAAATTTACAAAAGAAAATGAACTGCACCTCATATTTTCTAAGAAAGCTGTTACTTACCTCAAAATTGGCCCACATTTCCATTGACTTTTTATGGTAGCTGGATCCATCATGCTCCTTTAGTTTATCTGTGGCCTTCTTCCAATTCCGGAACCCAGATATTCGAAAAGCAGTTTCTGCGTAACCCGATTGGGTTCCAAAAACACGACATGGAAAACAAAAGCAAGCATCCTGCGAAACACTATACTCCAACCAGTTGTAAAGAGTGTACCAATTTTTTTGAAATGTTCGTTTTCGTTTGCCGAAAGTTGTACATGGGTAATTTTGTAGCTTTGGTTGATTGGGAGAATTATTTCCTAAATCTTTCACATGAATGTTTTGCAGTGAGGTACTAGCAAGTTCCTTAGCTTCTTCCTTATCAACAGTGTCCGAATGAATTTTTTCCTCAGCAACAACATGCACCTTATCAGTTTCTCTCCAGGTATTATCCAATTGATTATCACTTTTTCCATGTGAAATAAAATATCCAGATTTAATAAATCTATCCATATTTAACTTAATTTCAAGAACAGGCACACAGCAAACTTAACACAGCACACTACAATTTCACGAAGAGGATCTTCGTGAGACTCTCGTAAAACAATTAAAATATAAGATAATATAGGCTACTACAAAAACCAGCAATCGGGGGAGGGGAGGCATCCTACTCGCCTCTGAGTCGAATTGACCTTTCAGTTTTGTCTTACGTTAGTCGATTACAAGAAGTGCATTCGCATGGATTTTTAGCCCTTAGTACCTCAAGGCGAATGTAAGGCTGAATCACTCTAAGGGCTGTAAGAACTTAACAATGTTAAGGAATATGACGCCCGGCTCCCAAAGTTACTGATCTTATACTCTTATTACCGTTCACTTAACGTTTAAGAAATAGCCTATAAGTGGATTTTAAAAAGAAAAGTAACCTTTTACTTCAAGTATGAATAATTTCTTATGGATATTTTTTTCATTTATTGTCGGATAAAAACAAATTGTAATATATAATTTTAAATAAATATTTGGGGGGGCCAAGTCAAGGTTTGAGGGGGCCGGTGCCCCCCGTGCCCCCTCCCCTTAGCTACGTCCCTGACGGGAAACCCAACTTAAATCATTATTGATAGACATAAATTCTAGTGCGTATCGAAGCCTCACCTTGCGTATTGTCAGGGCTGGATTAATCCATCTGGAGGCACGGGGGTAGAAAAAATATGCGGCTCCTGATGACTTCGCCTAATATATTTCTGTGAAAAGTACAGTACGAAAGTTAAGGGAATATGTTTCATATGATGATTGTATCCTTGTCACTGTTTTTAGATAGCCAGTTGATATTTTGATCAGAGTAGAGGCCCGGGGCTACAGTCCCCCTAAGCCTCCCTTTGTCCAACACTACGTATTGTCATACCTGTAGGCGAAAGGAAACGGATTATAATGCAAAGTAATGATAATGGAAGAATTAATTGAATAAACAGAATGGAATAAGCGGGAGAACCTACACAAAAACCACTTACATGGTTGCCAGAAGATTCGTCTTCATTGTTTTGGTCGGTATCTCCCATTTTCCACTGCTGCCTTAGGATATAACAGTAATCTTGGCTATTACTATGAAAAATTAATTATTACAAAATCTGAGAGAAAAAGAACTTCTTAAAATAGTAAATTCTGAAAGGAAATACTATCTAAACTTGGTCAATTTATTTCAATATTACCTACATCAAAATTATTACAAAATCTTGAATGAAATCTCCACAATAAAGCACAGAGAAATTGCTCGCAATCTGGCAATTCAACGTATTTATTCAGACCTCATCCGTGGCTCTCTGATTGACATAGTTGCCTTTGGTGCGGAAGTCCTGGATTCAATTCCCGGTGAAGCTCATTAAAGTAAGATCACATGTTAAACTGTAGCGTCCTTCTCTTCGGGTTTGAAAACAGATATTAAACTCTAAATCAACCAAACAACGTGTTTATTAAGAACTGGAATTACTTATTTTATTCAGTACAGGAAGTAGAATGAAGAGCACTAAGCGCGTTATCTATTTTATCCAACACGAATTTAATTTTACAAAATTTAGAGATTTAAGATTTTAGTTTGCCACACTTCAAAGCGCGTATCATTTTTACTCGTGTAAGTGAAGATCATACTCTACTAACACCCACACAACGTACCAATAACCGTGCGATTAGTAATTTTTGCAGTAAACCGATATTCTTGCGTGGTAGTTGGTGTAGACTGTAGACGAAGCCGTTATACATAAAGAAATTTATTAAAATTTACAAATTAATATGATTATTTTAACTTTGCTCAATAAAAACACTTTCATGTTATCTACTAATTCAAAATGAAACGTTTTTGTTAAACTTGTTCGTATAAAGCGGAACACCACTTCGATTACAATACTATCGATAGTTGCATTCGATTATCTTCTCACACCAAGTGGGATGCTAAATGAGGATGTTGGGTGCGAGATATCTGTGGACCCATAGTGCTTTAGTGAACTCATACTGAGCACAAGTTATCCTGCACAGTCAACGGAAATAGCTAAATATTATCAATGATTGCTGGAGATGTTGTGTAAGGAAAGCATAGTGAAGTGGTTTAAGAATTTAAAAGGCGCAAAGCGTATAGATATTATGTGCAGTTTGTTAAATATGTGCCTTCCATTTGAATTACGCTTCCTTGGCACATGTCTAGAGGATCTTGGAAAGCGAGATTTTCAGGATCTAAGAGACGCTGAAAATCGTGCAAATAATTCTTCAGAACTGTCAGAATTACATTGTGTCAGTGACAAAAGGACTAGAAGAAAACTAGCTTTGTATATATCTTTACTACGTTCTTCTAATCATGTATGTTCAAATGTGCTATATAAGATACTTACGAACTTCGATTTTGATGATATTTTGGTGAATAATTCAATATCGGGGTTGAACTTAGATACGGAAATGTTAGATGAACTTCTTTTATTGTATACGATGGCAGTAAATCATCCAGCGTTTACATATGAACAAAAATCTGTGTTTGGTAATATATTAGTAAAACTCCAAGAAGAGGAGAATAGGTTACATAATGTTATTTTCATGAAGTCTTCGGTACAGGTGAGTTTCATGACTGTGTAGTTGTGTTACGCCTTGCACGAGCGTTGATGCTTGTTTAACACATGATCTCGAGAATAGAAATGTTATCTGCAGATAAATGCTTAGTAATCATGTAGATTTATTCAAAAGGTTGAACGTCTAGAATCAATAAACACATCCTTTAGTGAATATTGGAAGTGCTTGTAATGAGATATTGCAATATGCAGGCTCTGATAGATGCCATGTAATCTTAATAGTATACTATTCCCAATAAATGGTACGTAGTACTATTGCAGCACAGTTCTTTATAAAGCAAACATTGATACGGTACAGATTCAGTGTATATATCTGTATCAGTTTATATTTTCAATGCATATATCTGAATTAACCAATATTTAATTAATTAAATGAAACATGTTGACAACACAATTGACGATTTTGAGAAAAGGGTTAACTTTACAACGCCCGCTCCAGCAGGTATACTCACTCAGAAACGAGAAATTACATACTAACAATTTTATGAAAATAGATCGAACTTACTTAACCTTAAGCTAATCCGTTCCTAACCCCTACCCTACTGTATTTATATCTTACTCTACTCTACCCTACCCTTCTCTGCTATACTTTTTAAAAGGACCCACTTATCGATGTGCAGCTGGAGCGGGTCTTGTAAAATTCCCACCCCCCCTCAAAAAAAACTATTTCTCTGGCACAGATTTGCTTTAGATCTCTGAATGTTAGTAATTTTACGGTTCAGTTGGGCAATGTATATATACACAGATCCATGTGATATACAATGAATCAATCACTTAATGCTGTAATTTCTTGTCACGAAAAGCTTAAGATTAGTAAAATTACATTTATTTTATTTACATGTTGTAAAACCTGCTTTTCTTGAGACCCCAACTGAATTCAATGCCAAGCTGTATTCTGATATAAGAAATGCTGGATTTAATTCCGTAGCTGACAATACAATGAATACCTAATGAACATTTAAAACATCCCTATTCTATACGTACAAGGAATTGGTAGCAGATTAATAAGGTGTACAAGGTAATTGCGAGTGGGTAGGAATGACAGAACAGTTTGAGCTCTAGAATAACGGAATATATGCATGACGCTAAGGGATTTTCATACCTTTCAGATCACTTAAAAATCTTCATGCTTTTCTGTGTGTCAAAATGAACCGTTTACAGTTTATGTATGCTTTTATTAGAATTCGTGGCTTAAGTTTAAGAGTTACCCCTCCTAAACCCCCTAAGAGTTTCAAACCTACAAAAAAGCAACTAAACGTTAAACATTGTTAGGGTAGGGTTGGTTAGGTTAGTTTAGAATAGGTTTGGTTAGGTTAGGTTATCCGATAACACTTTATTTAGACTAGAACAGTGACTGGAACCAGTTCTCATAGAAGCTTCAATTATCACTTAAATTTAGTAAACCGTGGTTCTCATTAATAATAATAATAATAATAATAATAGATCTTCATTATTCTTATATAATTGTGTAAAACTCAATGCGGAAATACCACATTCAACACATCGATCCCCCATTCTATACGACTACCACGCTGCTGAATCACTGAAACCTTACGCGTCTTGCAAATAGTACCCACTTCTACATATCTTTTCTCGTATTAAACGTAACTTTACTGTCAAATTCAACACTAAAACATCACTTACAAACCAAATCATTATTTCTTATGTCATTTCCCCTGTAAATTTACATAATTTGTACAAAATAAAAAAAAAAAAAAAAAACTGAGGGGCAACTCTAAACTTAACCCGAATTCGTAACTAGACAGTAGTAATATTCCAGAAATATATATAAATTCTGTCGAGGAATTTGAAGCTTAAAATATATAAAACGATAATTATGCCTGTTGTTCTGTATGGTTGTGAAACATGGTCGCTTACTCTGAGGGAAGAACATAGACTGAAAGTATTTGAGAACAGGATCCTGAGAAGAATATTCGGACCCAAGAGGAACGAGAATGGGGAATGGCGGAAGCTTCATAACGAGGAACTACATAGTTTATACGGTTTACCCAACATTGTTAGGGTCGTCAAGTGTAGGAGGCTTAGGTGGGCAGGTCATGTAGCTAGAATGGAAGAAAGTAGAAACGCCTTCAAAGTCTTGACTGGTAGACCCATAGGAAAACGACCATTAGGAAGACCTAGGCGCAGATGGGAGGACAATATTAAGATGGATCTCGCAGAGATAGGAATACAAAGTAAAAACTGGATGCAATTAGCTAAGGATAGAAGTCAGTGGAGAGCTTTTGTGAACGCGGCACTGAACCTCCAGGTTCCATAGGCCATAGAGTTAGTTATATATATATAAACTGTGATGCGTACAATTAGCCTAACTGAAAGCTATGTACCAATATAACAACAAACGAGCAAACGTAAACATGGAAGGAAAAGAAGTTCCTGCTAGAGTATGAATAAAAAAAAGAAATCATAAGTTCAGCAGGTTTTCTTGAAGTTCCTTATTTGGTTTGAGACTAGATCTGTATTACTAATGCGAACAGTAAAATAATGCAAGTGATTTATTGTTGAAAATGGGTATTTGTATATGTTAATTCTTGAAAGTAATGGGTAGGAAAGATTTGCACATTTAGACTTCCGGACTGGCTTACCAGGAATGCTTCCGATTGTAAAATCAGTTTTGCATTCTGAAAACATATTTAGGTCCAAAGATGTAATTTATTCCAAAGTTTTATCTTTTAATGGACATAAATAACGAAGATATGGCTCAGTAAATTTTTGGGAATAGATTAGAAATTACCCGGACAATGGATAAATTTTAAGGAAATTATCAACTTCATGTATTATCAACTTCATGCACGTTCTTATTTTCAAGTGACATTACATCATGTTGTTAGGTATAAAGATAATTACGTAATGGTGAACACAAATATATACAGGGCACAAAATTTCAGTCAGACGCACTCGCCAATCCAAAAATGATGCTCGCCAGTATGTCACATAAAAATTATGGAAGGTCCCATTCCCACTTCCCAAGAAAGAGATTACATTAAGGCACAAAATTTCAAAACCAGACAGTTAGATTCAGGATAATCCATTTTGAATTGGACAATTCATATACATGATAAAAAATATCTTACCTTAAGACTTCACGTTTGTGTAACACTCTCCCTCTGCAGTGAAGCACCAGTTGCCGATTACAGTGATAACGGTATCTCGTGCAAATATCGATTTTTTAAAAAAATATTTTAGGTATTTACTTATTTTGTTATTTATTTATTTATCACTGGTATCGTGAAGTGATTGATTTGTTCTAGGCATGGGCTGTCTCCTTAGCTATTCTAATTTCAAACAGCGAGGGAAACTATTTCTGGCGTTGACGCGCCAAGAGGCAAACCATTTCGACTGAGAGTGGGAAAGGAGGGGCGAATTACAACTTTACAAACATCCACTTTCCATGTCCGTTGTGAAGACTTCATAGTCCGTGTTTTCTCTCACTCAAAGTCAAATTATTTTCGTGCGAAACAGAAACTGTGCAGTTGTATGAATTTAGGCACAAATCATTCCTACTGAATCTAGTCGCCAGCTCTAAATTTCTAGTCGCCAATGGCGACCTGGCGACCTGAAATTTTGTGCCCTGATATATGTCTAATACCAATAATGTTACAAACTGTAAAAGTAATCTGTGAAGTTAGTTTACGACGGCTTTGATCCATAGATTGCAAATACACAAAAACAAGTAATTCATTTTGATGAAAAAAGTCCAAAGAGGACTAGTATTCTAACCTCACGTACAGAAATGTGTACACTGACCCAACAGTGTTGTAAGAATTACAATTTATTTTTTAACATTTTTGTAAGGAATATTCCGAACACAATAGTTTCCAGACTAATATAATATATTTCCCGTGTCAAAATATTTCACGTATAGAAATCATTGAAGGGAAGGTTCTAGAACACAGGTCCCCCCATATAGGTTAATAGCTAAGTTGGTTCCTTTCTGTACTAAAGTAAAATATTTGATTCACAAAGTATTGCCAAGCGTGCATTAGCGAGTGAAGGCGGGTTAGAGGGCACGTTTTCTGTCTTTATTACAGCTAGGTGGGAAGGGGGACCTGTGTTCTAGGACCTTGTCATTCCGAATCATTGTGAACTAATATGAAACGCTAGAATCACTATGATTCGTTAAAAATCACTGAGGGGAGCTGGTTTACTCAATCCCACATAGCATTGCCGAGCGAGCTTTAGCGAGTGAAAGAGGGTTACAGCCCCAAAGAGCATGTTGTTTTCTGTCTTTATTACAGCTAAACGGGAAGGGGACCTATGTTCTAGAACCTTGCCATCATTGAATATAATGGGGAATAAAATAATAGAATCATGTCAAGGAGAGTGAGTGACATGAAAATCACTAAAAACATGAACATTGTTTACCAGTTCGTGTCGTGATGTGGTGGTTAGCATACTGAATTTTCATGCGGCAGACTAGCTTTCGAATATTGCCTGCCTTGCTTTTTTTTTTTTTTTTTCACGTTTAGTTTTTCAGTTTTTCATTCAGAAAAAACACCGTAGAATAAAAGAAAGGTTCTTACATATGCAAGATATCGTCAAATAATACCAATGAAACAAATACTGTTAAATTGTAGCAATAACTTTGCTACGTTGTTATATAAGTGAAAGTGTATATATGTGTGTAAGTTTTGAACAAGGTACAAAACAAAATATCTTCCCACAGTAAGAATGACACAGAGTGTTTAAATGACAAAGCGAACTATGTCCAGAAATGTTACGTAGTACATTCTTGGTGTGAGACAGATTACCCTTATGTGGAATTTATTTAAAGCAACCTGGTTGGTAATGCGTTACAGGATACATTTGATGTCGCATTAGAAGCCACTTCTAATAGCTGTATGGTATGGTGGGAGAGAAACTCAGCAAGTTTCAGTTTTTGTATATTGACATCTTTTGGTAGATTTAGTTCCCAAATATTTTCACCATACGGTGCACACCGTACATCAAGAAGGAGACATCTGTTATGCTTTCCCAGGGCATAGGAATAGGAGAAGGCTTCCGTAATTCAAATTCCTATCAATACATCGATAACTTTTTTGGATGTGATAAGATTTAATTGCATCATTTCCGTAGTTATAATGTGTCCAAATATCCCAGTTGAATTCTTTAGATGGATGACAGCAAAGATGTCTAGATAACGGTGAATCAGAATGTGTGTATAATACATAACAGCGTTGCAATCTTTTAGTAATTTGAAAAGATACTGATCCAGGCTTGATCCTTATCACAATGGATCAGATATATACAAAGTTACTGAAATATAATTTTATACTCCGGTAACACTGTTTCGTCAGTCGACATATTTTTGCACTTGCAGTTAAGATAGCCGTCTTTAATACTACTTCATTTATCAATTTTGGTAATATGTGAAACATAGCTGTAGAAATAAGTGAACTTTGTGGTGGACAAACACCGTGTGCATGGATTTCCTCGGGGTTCTCCCGTTTCCTCCCACTTTTTTATCCTGCCATTTCATTCATTTTTCATCACCGTTTCCTTTAGCCTAGCTGACATAACCGTGAGACGTAAAACGCAGAGATTTCATTTCATTTAAATTTTAAAACTAGCAATAAGTCTCAAAACCGTTATTTAGACTATTTGTTTGATGTTAGTATTTGACGATATCTCGAAGGTGTATCAAAGTATTTTACTGTTCTGCGGTGTTTCTTTCGGATTATTTAAAAAAAAAAAAAAAAAAAAAGTAGTGGTAATTAATAAGATTCTTAGTCAAGTGTGTCGCGTGGAAATTCGGTACGCTAACTCAGATCGCGATGAGAACTGGTAAACAATGTGGATTTTGATGGTTTTCACGTCATTTTCTCTCCTTGACCTGATTTTTTGATGATTAGTTTGTGTTATTCACTATTATATTCTATTGGTTGTTATATTTGAAATATTTTGATGAGAAATGTGTATTTAGAAACTATTCCGTTCGGAATATTCTTTACAAAGATATTGAAAAATAAGTTTTTATTATGACAACATTGTTCAGTCAGTGTACATATTTTTGTATTTGAGGTTAGAATAGTCCTCTTCGGAACTGGTTTCGTTTAAAACCATGACTTTTGTATTTTGCAATCTAGGGATTGCTGTAGCAATCTATCTGATCAAATAACTCTTGAAGTTTCCAAAGCTACTGACGTATTAGACATATATTTTTGGTCACTATTATGTAGCCATGTATCCAATAACATGACATAGTACCATTCGAAAATAAAAAGTGCATACCAGGTTGGTAACGCTGCATTAGTTACAGTATTGATCATATTGCCTTTCGATGATGATCTTAAAATTTGATTATTATCTGGGTTCACTGTTCCCGAGTTTTCACTATGCTATAATTTGATTATTTATACCCATTAGTCGCTAAAACTTTGAAATAAATTACATCTTTGGAGGGGCTGTTTTCAGAATATGCAAAACCCATTTTACAATTGGGAACCATTCCTAGTTAGTAAAGCATATCTTTTCCAGGATACTGAGGCGGATGGTTTTTGATGGAACTTTTCTGCTGAAAAGATGATTTAGTTTAATCATCTCTGGTTCGGTGTAGCTAAATTTATGAATCTTTTACATCAGTGGTTGTCAGTCTTTTTTGAATGACGACACAGTTTACTAAACGGCCGCGACACATTTGTCTGATTATTATTATTATTATTATTATTAATAATATCAGCTAAGCTATAATAATGAAAGACGATGAGTAGTACTGATGATTGTTGCTGCTGCTGGAGCCATTGATTTGTACAGCCTGTCTGAAGATGATGTAATTATTATTAAATGTTACATGATTTTTAAATTCTGCAATTTCGCTGCACACCATATGAGGCTGCGCGACACCAGTTGGGAACCACTGTTTTACGTAGGTTTACATTTTTGATTCTGTTATGATGCTTTTATATATATATATATATATATATATATAATATATATATATATATAGAAAGAGGATATTTTATAGAAAGATCTTGATTACTTTCTTTGATATGCTTTAGTAGAATGAATGGAGGATCTCGCAGTACTGCGATACCCAAGAATAGGTTTAAGAAAACTAGAATATAATTTATAACTTCGAATATCGTGAGTTAAGAACAAAAAGTCACCATGCAGAGCTTTACGATTTGGATGTCGTCATAATGATATGATTGATGTTATTGGGACATATTTCAATGAGAAATGCCATATACATCAATAATCAATTAGCTCCTTACCTTTGTATCTGTGACGACTTTCCTAACTATTCGTACATCATATTGGTCTGCTCTGAGACCTTCCTCAACACCCAACACTGGTAGTAGATTTTTTAAAACATAATAATCGTTGAAAACGGCCCTGAAAAAGTCATAAAGCAACAACAGCAACACACGAGTATCTAAACAAACAATTACAGATGTATTACTTGTTAATTTTGTACTTGCTTCACTTGAGGAAGTCACTGTTCAAGATTTTGCAAGTCCTGTGTGAATGGAGGAACTCTTGGCTGAGTCTTTGTAACCAATTTCTGTTAATGTTTTCTCTTGTCATAGAAGCCACTGTAAGTTTTTCACTTCAAATTTTACCAACACGCAAAAACATTTTATGCAAAGGACTTGCTTTTATGAGACATAACATTTGAAAAATTTTTCAAATGTTACATCTACTAAAAGTAAATTCGTTACATAAAAGAAATGCTTTTAAAATTTTAAGTGAAAAGTTCACAGACGTTTTTAAGACAAGAAATAAAATGAACAGGAATTTGTTAGAGACAACCAGGTGTTTCTTAATTTGGGATGGGATGACTTTCTCAAGTAATAAAGTAGGGGATTAGCAAATAATACAGACGATCTTAAAAAAAAAAAAAAAAAAAAAAAAAATCCTGAGCAGCAACTTTCAACAATGATTGGTTTGCAACTTTGCATATTTATTTAGAAGCAAAAGTGTATGTTCTCCGTGTACCTCAGTCTCTCCTCTAATCATTCGTTTTTGTTTGGAGTTCGTCTGATACGTACGTCCTCAGCAATTGTAGTTTTCGTAAACGCTTGCAAATGCAAAATATATCACTCCGACAACAAAGATGGCTGCCATTCAGGAACACTTGTGCATACGACAACGTGAATGATGTTATTGACCATCTCATGTACAAGATTCGTCACACTCAAAGTTTTATAATTTTCGGACATATTCAAGCAACCACCTCTGGACCACTTCATGTGAATTGACCCTATTTCAGTTTTAGAACTCATGGTGTCAAGTTTATTAGTTTCTTCGTAAGCTTGACAGAAGGTACGCACTTCAGTGATCATAAAATGTATGAGAAATACGGACATATAAAATTCGTACCTTATTGCTGCCAAAAGAAGAGTACTATATGCCAGAATACCAGTGGTGAATCCCTATCTGCATGTCTGAACACGATTCTGCATGTTGGAACACACAGCGTGCTGACTGTGTTCGTGTAAATTTGTTCTGTTTGCTTCTTAGCTGGATAAAACTTGTTCTTGTAAGTTTTTCTTAACCCCTCTGTGAATCATTCACCCACTACCTCTTGATGTATGATGTCTATAGTAAACTCTCGGTTATCCGTACTTCTGCCTATGCTTATTTGTAGGTATAACTTTGTGTTAATAGTAAAGATACAGTCAAATCTGAAACTCCTAATTTTTGGTATATAATAATATAATACAGTCCTATTATGGGGAGGAATTGTATAATTTTATCAGGTCCCCCACCAGGGAGATATTCGTGTGAAGTATGCACTTTATTCACTTTCCTGAATTTTTAATAATTTCCTGAATGAAAAACGGGGATACGTCTAAGGATTGAAACTTGGTGAATGAGCACTTCTATATCAGACCTCTTTATCCAGAAAAGCTCACCTTCCTGAAAATTTGCCTTCTTACAAAAATCATCTGCTTAACTCGTAACTTTTAACGTCAGTGACCTATTTTTTTCAAGCCTACTTTTCACTCTGCTATACTTCACGGACAATAATGTTAATGCATAGTCTTGTAGCTTACAATTTTCTGACCATTGTGGTTATTGTTCCACATCGATAGAACAACTAGGGGAAGAGACACTTCAGATTCGGTAGCCCCTAACAACACCACCAAATGGCGCATCTTCGAAAACAAATATGGCTGCCAGTCGAAACCTGAAGTCACTAAAATTAAAATAATGGTTGTTTTCAACTAACAACATGGTTATTCATTTCTGGACCACTTGACGTGGATTTATCCTCCGATATATTATATTGTTTAGGTCAATAAGACTTATTTTTCTGTTCTCGTTATCGCTAATAATATTGTAGAATAGTTTGTAAAAATGAAGTCTTCTTGCCGAAACTCTTTGATGCTTATTATTTATTCTGTTGAGTATAGGACATCGAAGTTTAAAATCTAATAATCTATAAATTGTGCCTTGTTAAAGGTTAAGTCGGATAATCACATAAAGTTCTATTTAATGCAGCCAGTGTTAGCGTTATGAGTGTACTTTGTGCTATTAATAATATACGTGGCCGTAAAAGTGTTCTGCAGAATGGTGGTTTATCTTCAAGTATCTTGAATTGCCAGAATGAATTAGAAATAATACAATGCTTTCTATATGAGAACAGTAGGAACTAAATAATTTAAATGTTGAAACGTTGTAATAAATCCATTGCTATATTTCGTTTCTTTTTTTTTACCTTGCTGGGAGCATCGAGCAGGTTCTCAATAACATTTTGACCCCCGCTGTTCTGTCTGTTACATATTGCTAAACTTACCAGAAGATGTTTCCAGCAAGATAAAATGGAAACAGAATATAGCAATGGATTATAATAAATACAACGCTTCCAACAGTTAAATTATTTTATTATTCTAGAAGCAGTGAACTTGTTGCTTCTGAACATTCTCTTTCCTCCTATGACTCGGGACCTGGAGCAACGGTCCCACCCACAGGATGGCTCTGTATAGTAACAGCGTATTTGTTCCATGTAAATTATTGTGAGAGCTGCTTCCACTTTCATCCTTGGTCACTCAATAGTCAATTAAATCTGTGGCGAAGAGAAACCTTGACAGTTGACACGAGGATCAAGAAACACAGGAAATTCTAAAAATCAGGAATCTGCTGATTTAGATCTATCGTCTAATCATAATATTAAGATAAAAATAATCAAGAAAAGTATGTTCCATATTGAAAGGAAGGTATTTGGATCACGTTACTTAGGAATGAAGAAGCCAAAGTTAAATTGAGACAAAGGTAATCTTTACATACAGAGTTGGAACTGTATCTTTAATGGTTTCATTCAAAAATGTAATTTACATTAATTTAGATTTTCTTTATATTTCTCATTATGCGAATTCCCATGAAGCAATTGATCACAGGGTTATAAGTTTCTAAAATATACGTGGGTTATATTCTGTAAAGTGATACATTGACAGTTGTACTTGCTTCTGTTGCGTTCAAGTTTTTGTCATACTTCCGGTACATATGGATGGTAAGATATGTCATTAGTTATCCAAATATTTTTCGTGCCATGATTTGTGTTCTATATCCTGTTAGTTATGCACTAATAAATATATGAGTTAGGTGATTTCATTGTTATTCGTACGCTGAGGACCGAGTATGTGAGTAGGAGCAATTCCGAAATTACTTTGCTGGAATAAGTACATTAGGATTGTAACGTTAAATTATATTATTTATAGTTGAGAAAAATATGCCAGATGGTTTCCTTATTATACATAACAAAGTTTATTTATATATTTATTTATTCTTTACAACTATAACTTCCAAGTATATTATACAATCATACAAAATTACACTAGTACGTGTAAATTATTCCTAGAACCTGTTGTTGATTTCCTTGATAATAATATTATCACATATTATCTATAGATGCACATAACGGCAGTAGTTTATCTTAGAAACGATTACAGAAATTATTAAAATGAATGATATCATTATTGATTATCAGTTAATCCATATATTTAAACTTATAAACTTTATATCTTCTTAGCTCTCCACTGCTCTAGTGTCTAACGCGCGCTTTTGGTGCACAGGTCTTGGATTCGATTCCCAGTAGAAGAGCATTGAATGCATTTGGATTCCATCTAAACTGTAGTCCATGTCTCATATTGCCTTGCTGCTGAAAAGGGGAGCTAAACTTCAACAAACCAATAATTAATATTTTCTTGTTCGGCTTGTGGTGAAATATAACGCTTATGACCGAATAAAATATCTATTAATTGATTTTTGTAAGTAATATTCTGTTTTGGTGATGATCTCGTGATAAATACATATTTTAATCCAATCCTGATACTAGATGTGTACTAAGAAACATGAATCCATGTTGTGAAGTTAAAAGAGAAACATTGTACAACATTCTTACAGAGTTTAGAATACCGAAAAAGATAGGTTAATTAAAATGTGTTTAAATTAATTCCAAAGTAAAGTCCCAAGTAGGAAAATGCTTGTCTACGAGTTTGCACATCGAGAACAGGCTGAAACAAAGAGATACGTTGTCGCCATTCTTATTCAACTTTGTAGTGGATTACGCTATAAGAAAAATCAAGGATAGCAACCAAGATTAGAGCTGAACGGTATTTACCATGTTATGGCATATGCTGATGATGTAATTTTGATAAGGGATGATAGGGGAAAATATTTTTAAAAAGTAGATGTTTTATTAAACGCGTGCATAGCATGGGTTTGGAAGTAAATGCGGAGAAAACTAAACGCATGGAAGTTCAACGAGAGCACGAAGTTGACGTTTCCACTCATACTGCAAATTATGAGTAGGTATGTCAAAATGTCAAATAATGCTTCTGATAAAGTGGATAATTTCAAATTATCTAGGATCAGTATTAACAGACCAAAACCATATCCGCGAAAGGATTAAATGTCGACTGAAAGCAAGGAATTCGTGTTATTATTCAGTTCAGTGTCTTTTGTCTTCACGAATTCTGTCGAGGAATTTTAAGGTTAATCGATAACAATATCTGTTCTGCTGTATGGTTGTGAAACAATCGCGTCCGCTGAGGGAAGAACTCAAACTGAAAGTATTTCAGAATAAAATCCTGAGGCAAACATTCGGACCCAAGGGGAACGGGAATAGGAAATGGTGGTAACTTCATAACGAGGAACAGCGTAATTTATACTGTTTATCAAACACTGTTAGGGTCATTAAGTCTTGGACGCTCAGGGAGCAGGTCATATAACCAGAATAAACGAAAGTAGGAACGCTTTCAAAATTTTACCTGGAAATCCGATCGGAAAACCATCATTAGGAAGACCTAGACCAGATGGGAGGAAAATATTCAGATGGATCTCGCAGAAGTGAGAATACAAAGTAGAAACTAGATCCAGTTGGCCAAGGACAGAAGTCAATAGAGAGCATTTGTGAGTGCGGCATTGAACTTCCAGATTTCATAGGCCATAGAGGTAGTTAGTTAGAAATATAATAGAAATGAACGTTTTAACGTATGTTTGGAGGGGCGTTTCCTTCAATTTCAGCTAAATTTCTTTACTTATTTCACTCTACATTGTCGTTATTATTGCTTAAATCCATAATATTGCTTGTTTATTTTTCTATTTTGTTTGAAACCAGGTCTTCATTGGGATAATTCCGTATATATGTATATCTTCAAGGAAAGTTCGTTACTTCAATGAAAAAAAAAAAAAAAACAGTGGGCTTGGGATTTAATGGAGAATTCGAACTACGCAACTCTGGAATTTATTAGATAAATAAAAACACTTTGTGACTATAATAATACACTTATTTATTGAATTAAAAATAATGTGTAACATTTTCAACAACTTATCGTTGTCTTCCTCAAACACCCAGTCTCACTCAAATGGAGTGTCTGAGGAAAACAACGGTAAGTCATTGAATTTTACATTATTTTTGAGACCGTCTTCCCGTCAAATCTATCCAATATTCCACGGGATCAATCCACTCGCGTCCTTTTCTGTTCTTTGCTGAGTTGGTAGGGCTCCAACGACTGCAGAGTTTCATGGAGGATTTCCCTAACTACTCCGGATCCAATATTAAGGTAGTACTCAATCTAGGTATATGTGCATGTAGGATCTCTTAGCTCTGTTCCAATTTCAGCACATAACATCTGTAGTTGCTGTTGTGGGCCGACTAGAACGATCTTCGAGGGAACCCCTACCCCTCCTGAACTCTGCAAACCAGCTTTAGACAGTGGCTTGTGTAGGACAACTATCCCCAAACGCATGCGTCAATCTTTTAATCTTCAGTGAGTTTTTTTTTTTTGTCTAATCCTACTTTATAATCATAGTAAATCATTGCACGAAAATGTTTCCTTTGCACGTCGGTTGTTGTTGAAAAATTGCTTCCAATATACGGAACGTCCTGCCTCGGTTGTTTGTTGAGCATTTTTCAAATTTAATGCACTTCTTAACTAAACATCACTCAAACAGTGATCAAAATTTCAACGAACTGTGATAACTCGTTATTGCCCATTCTCAAAACTTTCAGTGGGGGGCGCGGTGGCTCAGTGGTAGAGCTTTCACCTCCGGCGCTTGGGGTCCCTGGCTCGATGCCAGCTCGCGCCGTATGGACTTTGTGGTGGACAGACACCGTGCTCGTGGGTTTTCTCGGGGTTCTTCCGTTTTCTCCCACTTTCTTCATTCCACTATTTCACTCATCTCTCATCATCACCGTCTCCTTTGGCCTAACCGGCATAATCGTGGGACGCAAATCTTAAAAGATTTTTTCAAAACTTTCAGTGTGTCCCTCATAGTTAAAACATCAAGCACTCTTAAAGAAAGCATGTTTTCCATTGAAAGCAAAAAAATATTCAGAAAATAAAATATTTAAAACACCAGATACTAATAAAACAATAATAGTACACACAATAGAATCTGCAAGACAGTCCTGTCACTCATGGAATTAGTATGCCAAGCTAACGGTTTGGATTTGTGTAGGGAGCAGATATTCAAGCACAGAAACTTGGATTCAGCTTCACACAGTACTTTTTTTCTTTCTAAAATATAGTTTAGGGATACAGTCAATTTAGCTTTACAGCTAACTTTTTCTCTTGTAGACAATATTTACAAGTGCGCATAGCCAGTTACAAAACTATTACTAGACAGCGCTAGAAATAAGCAAGATTCTACGAACTATAGCGTTACCAGACCCGATAATTGTGATTATCCTAAAATGCATGAAGATTACACGTGATGAATTTCCATATAAACGAGTTACAATCGTGTTATACCCTGGCCGGCGAACGATGATTTCTGACAGCTTTGCACATGGCCATGGCGAGCGAGCAGAGGACAGCAGGTCAACCAACCTTAGCCTTAGAACCTGTAGCGTCTCCATGATAACCACCGCACATTGCCAAACTTTTCATTCACCCCCCTCTCATCCTCAACGAGAAAGCAGACGATTCTCCCCTTGAGCGAGAAGCACATGGCAACACCACACTTCTCAGTCGTCCTCGCGAGCTGAGCTGTCAGAAATCATCGTTCGCCGGCCATGGTATAGCATTGATTTTGAGTTTTTTTTTTTTTTTTTCAGAATCTGCAATTTCCACAATGCGAATTATATGGAGTGGGTTTGTCCCAACAATGATATGCATATCCATATATATAAAACGCTGGCTTTTTATACAAAAATATCCTCAAGGAAGTTTTTGACTGAAAACCGTAGTTATGTTAATTACAGAGACTACATTTTCGTTTATCATGCGATATTTCCATGGTATCCCAGAGCGCTTCAGTTTTATCAGAGTATTGATGATAAGGAGCTCATGCTCTAAGAGTTTTTTTTTTTTTTTCTCATAATGATAATGCTGTTTAATAATTTAGCCATTCGTCCAACGATTAGCATTCGGTCTTTATCGATACACCAGATAATCTGTATACCATGACAAATTCAATACCTTACACTACACCACGCATTAGATTAGTGAGTGTAAATCTTTTTGTTAGAAATTATTTAACTACAAGCAGTGAGTACATTTTTTGGACCTCTGTGTATATTGTTGTCAACACTCTTATCAGAAACTTTAAGACTTTTCCTTTTGTGATGTGGCTTTGAAAACTACTGTAACGTTACTTTAAAAAAAAAAATTGCTGGTTTTATTATTATTATTATCGGTTAACTTACAGAACGATTGAACATGCTGCACAGCAATTAATATAGGGCTGTTCTCTTACACGGATACGGTGCCTCATGTCATTTTTTCTATACATACAACACTGCCGTTCGTTTTGCAGAAAGTGTATTACCTATCTGAGCTCTGATAATACAAGGTTAGTCAGGTCCACATTAACTCGGATAATCTGGCTGTACTGTACCTGAAATTAATATTGATTGTGATCGCAAAGCGGAAAAATGGCTAACCACCGTTTAAAATGAATTTTTAATAGTTTTCAGCTACCTCGGACTGGGTTTTTATTAGTGGTGGGCACAGAAACCGATTTTTCACCAGAACCAGTTTAGGTTTTCTTCAAAACCGGTTCCGTTTTCTTTTTCCAAAATTGGTTCTATTTCCCATCAGAATAGTGTTTCGTTGTCCTCCGGAAACCAATTCCGTTTCCACAGAAATAGTTTTATGTGTTTTCCGAAAGTTTACGCCGAAACCAGTTTCGGTGAAAAACCGAACCGGTTTTGGAGAAAACCGAAATGTCGGTTTTTCGGATTTCGTTTTTTCTAGTTTAGCCCATCCCTAGTTTTTATCATGTCACTTTGCTTAAGATGGGCTTCCTAAGGGGGTATGGAATTTAAAAAATTATGAAAAAAATAAGTATCTCATGAGCCTGTCAAATTAGGAAGGCGAAACTAGCTGTATAAACTTTTTAGAAATAAGCAGACACATATCCAGCACCTTTAAAAATTGCTGCTTTAACAGGAAAAGGGCTCACTTTCTATATATATTTTTTGAGTCACATTCAAAAAGATATCTGTTGTTTTTGGTCACATCATGAGAAAACGGCTGAGTAGTTTGAAATTAATTTTCGAATACACCTAATACCTGTCTCGGGTAGGTTTTATCATATCACTGTGATAAAGGGCATATCCTAAGGAAGATAGGGGATTTCAAAATGTGTACACCCAGCCACAAAAGTATCTCTTCCCCTAAGTGCTCTAATTCCATTACTTGGGGTCCAGGTCTTTTGCAGTTGTGAGAACGTCTAGACAGATGCAACCCAACTTACACGTAACTTTTCTCGGCACTGACAGCAGTTGGTAGCACTGAGTCAAGTCTGTATGGAAGTAAAATTGTGAGTAGATGACGCACGAAACATTTCTTCATTCTGAGATCAATCTCTCTGGTTCAGAGCGTGTTGTCCAATGAACATCATATGTTAATCTCAATATTGCTGTGTGTGTAATGTATTTTTTCATTATATACTGTATATTCAAAGAAATAAAAACACTGATCACATATGAATCAGAAAATGCTTGAAAGTAGTTAAAAATATCAAATCTAGAACAACTGCTGGAAATAACTTTGTAAATGATTGCCTCCATTGAGAGACCTTCTCCTCATTCCAACATCTTTTTCTTTCTGGAGGAGAGGAGATCTTTCTTGTCACACTTAGTATGCATTGAAATTGAAACAGAAACACTTGAAAAAGTTTCAGCCTGGTCGGGATTCGAACCCGGGTCCACCAAATAGAAGTTCAATGCGCTAACCACTCACCTACCGCGCCATTTCAACTTCCACCCAAACTAATACCTAGTTAAAGTCATTTCATGGAAAAATATAAACAAGATACTCAAATATTACAAAAACAAACAAATATAAACAAGAAAATATAAGCAACTTGTGTGAATGTCTTAATGACTTGCTCGAGATTTCCTTGTTTTAACTCAAAAACAAATTATATAGACGTTCCTCAATGAGGAAAATATCACGAAACGTTCTTCAAGTTGAGGCTACGCCATCGGCAGAGCCATAACTTGTGGGGGGCAACACTCCCCGCCGTTCGAGGGCGCCCATTTTCAGACAAAATTTTTCTTACTCCATATACGATAGGAACATGAAATTAGAAATGAAGCATCAAATATGGTCAGTACATTACATAAACAAAACAGCACACAAAAAGTAAATAAAACAAAAATGAGTTGTGGACCCATTTCAGTAAAAAATGTCTACTGTTAGGGGCTCTAGAAGTAATATTTATTCGTATGGCTTTGAGATTTATCAATATTGTCCCCTTAATAATTTCGTCATGTATGGAATGGGCCCAGGGAGCAACTAACGGAACTGCAGAACTTGCCGTGTGGGAGGGCCCACAGGCTCCAGGGAACCATAAAGATTAAGAGAAAGTTGGAGAGAGGGGGCCCAATAATTAGAAATTCAACTTTATCTAGGGGGCCCAAGTAAGCTTATTAATGCTTGCTCCCCTTCCTAAGAATCTAAGTTACGGCGCTGGTCCTGATTTACATTACATTTCGTCTTTACCATAACTTCTAATTTCCAAAGAAGAAAAGACGACAGAAATTATTTTCACATTCTTTGAATTGTATCAACACGTGTAGAAATAGACAGTTCTATGTTTATGTTCCATAACTACTAGTTTATTTTCTTATATTCATATGAGGAGTTTGTGGCAAATTGAACCGGTGGCACTAGCCGAGTGATCCCGGGCTTTCGGCTTCTGATCATGAGGCTCAATCCACTAGGGATGCGAATTCCTCTGAAGAGAAAGGTCGGAATTTTAATTGTCCTCAGTATTGCTGTATTCGTGTTCCTGTAGTGTTTGGAATACGTCGAAAGGACACGAGGTGCCAATGACAAACAATACTTAGGTTGGGGCGATTTGTTTAAAAAGTAATTGTGAAAGCAGGAAACTCCCAATTGCGGCTACTTGGGTTCAAATCCCGTCGTGGTAATTAGTAATTTTTCTGAATGGGAAGATAATGTTTAAGTAATTGGTATTGTAATTATGTTATTCCTTTATTATTATTATGTTATTACCACAATAGAAAGGAAAAGTAATATAGTCAAAGGTATTCATAGGAACAGAAAAGATATAGAGTATGTCAGATGTTTCTTGGGTTTACACATGAACGCAATAATATTACGTTTATGGATTTACAGATAGAATTATCGTTTTATGACAACAAGAAGTGGAATATAAAGATTTGTTAGCTTATAACAGTAATGCATTTTGTTTCGCCCTTCTTCTAAGTAGAAAGGTGAGGTTACATCTTAAATAGAATCATTCTCGTGACTAGCGATCCCTATTGTAATTTGGATCACTATTTGCAATTTGTGCACAGCTACGAACAATTCCTTGGAGCTCATACTCCATTTTTGGCCCATACTACAGCTGTAAGGACGTGTTTAGCCCTTATGTGTTCATCAATTCTTGTCCAAACACGTTACTTGTCAGACAGTTACGAAGGTTGATACGGATGACGTAATTTTATGTTGTTGGCATTTCACATGTAAAGGAAATTGTCTCAATTCTTAGACCCAGAGAAATTGAATATTTTTCATGTTAGTATACATCAGAAGTATCAGTTTTGTAGATTATAAAAAATTCCTGAATTGCCACAGTCGGAATCGAACTCGCGTCCCCAACATTAAGAAGCTAACGCTTAAGCCACTACTCTTAAGACATCACTGTTCTGGGAGAAGGAAAAAATGGGGTTGTAGTGAATTCAGTAATTACACACGTTTACGATTCTAGTGTAATAATGCTGAAACTTTCCGATTTCAGTCATGATAAAATAGTAAAATATTATGCAGAAAGAATAGTCCATAGAAGTCAACTTTCAATTAACAACTCATATGTACGGAGGCTCTGTCGTATGATTTCGCCTCGGACCCTGATTTTTCACGGCACGGCATTGGACAGATACTTTGTTTCAGGTCACTGGATTTTTTTAAAGTTAATTAATTGAACGAACCTTCCTCAGTACCTTGTTTCCTATATTGACGCGTTTTACTCACTTTTAGTTTTTCCACTACCTCTTTAAGAACAGGGACAAAACACAGAAACATGGAGACAGTAAAAATCACAAACATTATACGCGCGTTCTTCCCTTGCCTGAAGTAAAACAATAAAATATGGTGAACATGCAATTTTTGGTCTTCCATTTTTATGTGGTGTCAAATCCAGAGTTGGAGTGTCAGTCGGTCAAATTGATCGAATTTTCTGAGTGGGTCAGTGGGTCAACAGCATGTGACCCAATCCGACCCATCATCCTCCGTGACCCACTTCGACGCACCATCCACCGTGACGCACCACTCACTATGACGCACTCTGACCCACCGACCCTCTCTGCTCACTGCATTGTAGACAGCATCTTCTGACGCGACAAAACGCCAATGAACCACAAAATGACTCCCCCAAATATGTTAAATAGTCTATATGAATGATTTGTTAACATTAAGGTGAGTCTAAAAAACCAAAAAAGTACCCCGGAGGGAGCTCGAACCACCGACCTTATGGTTACTGTGTGGGTGTTCTTCCGACTTCACCACGGAGGCGATGAAGAAGATGTCGCTTGTAAAGGGATAAATCGTTGAGATCTTATTAATTTGGTCAATCACTGCTCTTTTAACCGTATATATGAGACGATAACTGTTTGGGATAAGATAAAATGCGTTCGCCATGTAATTTTATAACACAATGTCGCGTGTCTATTTACTTTATTTCATAGTTCTCCTATAGTCACTTTCTAATGATCGACGACAGTTGCCATCTAAATTCATACAATTATCGCACTCAAGATTTTTCACTTCATGATGTTGACGCAGAGGATATTCTTGACCCCCGGAGCTCACTTTAGGAACAGTTCGTCAGGAAAAAATAATATATAATAATAATCGCATGCACATGACTGGCGATTGTTCGTGTTGGTCCCTTCGCGACGAATCGAAGGAACGCGGCCCAAATGAAGTCCTCGCTGCTACGCGGTGGTAACTTCAACCCCCGACGCGAGATATCTGTTTCGACTCGACGAAACCCTGCCGGCAGTGGGACACTAGCGGCAATCCTTCGAATCTTCTCCATATTGACGATCGACGTTTACCCGCAAGTGGGCCACTAGGTGTTGGTGACGTTTACGGCATGGGGTAGGTCCATGTTTCATATAGCCTCGCTGCTGAAAGGGACTTTAAACTCAAAATCAACTCTACTCAACAAAAAATAGTGCTTCGCATCGTATATCCATATATGCTTACCATACGCTTTATAATTGCTGAAGCTTGTTTATTATATGGAGCGGTTAGAGCACAGGGCAATCAACCCATAAAGTTGTGAGAAAAATAGACATAAAATTTGTAATGTAAGCTTCTGTATGTTGGTCTACGTACCTTGATTTGGGACTTTCAAATTTCATCCGTTTTTCCACTGAAAAGTATCGATAATTCAACAAGGAAATAATTAGACCATGATAATTTAGTTGAAATTCATCGTAATTTTGCCCATGACAAACACTTTACCATTTTATATCGTAAAGGTCAGATCCATCATTATTGTAACAGAGCGGTGCTTGAGGAATTGACCGTAGAAATTCAAACTATGATTAGTTAGGAATTGACAACCTGGTTTTATTACAAGTATAAACTCTTTAGTCGGTAGAAAAGAGGACGTAGATCATGTGTCAGAGTTGAGGACGATGTGTTTTGGTGGGTCGTTGGTTCATGGTGGGTGAGTCGGAGTGGGTCATGGTGGGTAGTGGATCAGAGTGGGCTAAGGTGGGTGGTGGATCATGGGTCAGAGTTTGTCGCGGTGGATGGTGGGTCAAGTTTTCATTGACCCATGCCATCTCTAACCAAATCTGTAAAACCAAACCAAACAAAGAGCAATACTACTACACAAAACGCTCAACATCTTAGCTATTCATGACAAACTATTGCATGATCCGAATAACTCTAGTATATCCACAAACCATCATTTGTCATATTTTACCAAAATACGTCATGACTTTTCTGACAACCTAATACTTTAAATGTTAATACGCAAAGTTCATTAATCTCATCACTTATTCTCTTATGAACATAACAACCTTTAGGGTACTTCCCGTAGATATAGAAAGGTGAAATGTAGTGTCCAGGCTTGGTGTAGCGTGCAGGTAAAGAAATGAAAACCAACAGGATATTTCCCTCCTCCAAACCCCTAAAGTGGAGTGTGTTGATTATTCAACAAAAAGACTTCAAATCCAATCAGAAAATTCATAAAATATAAAATATGTAGCCATGTCTCGACATAATATAAAGGAATAACAGAATTACAAAATCAATTACGTAAACAATACCTTCCAATTAAGAAAAAATGATTGCCACGACGACGGGGCGTAACTTGTGGGGGGGATCACTGCCCCCACCCCCAGGGAAGCTCCCCGCCGTTCAAGGGGTTCCCATTTTAAAACAAAATTGTCTTACTTCATATACGATACGAAAATGAAATTATAAGTGAAGCATCAAGCAGGTTCACTACATTACATAAACAGAACAGTACACTAAAGATAAATAAAACAATAATGAGTCGTGGGCCTATTTCAGTAAAAAAAAATGTCTACTAGTAGGGCACTAGGAATAATATATATTCGTATATTATTGTCAGATTTGTCAATATTGTCCCCTTAATTAATTTGTCGAGTATGGAACGAGCCCAGAGGCGTAACTAACGACCCCGCACACCAGGTGTGCGGGAGATTCAAAGAATTTCAGATACCTTCTGATCTTATTGGCCGATACAGATAGGACATCAAGAGTCATGACCTATATATAGCGGAAATTAAGGCCAAGTGTTCTAGGGCAACGTTCTAGTAATGAAAATAGTGTTTGGCGTGGGTTCAAACCTTGCCCAAGGATTTTTTTAATTTTCATAACACTTTTTTCATTAAAATAAGCTTGCAGTTTTACTATACGAATCCATAGTAAAAGTAATAATAATAATAATAATAATAATAATAATAATAATATCAGTAGTAGTAGGAACGGGTTAGAAGCCCCGAAAGGATGGTTAGGTTCTGTTCTCTTGCTCAAATTTTTCTGTACATTTTACATGACCAATTTCAAACAGCTGGTTATCGTAGCGCGCGAATACTGAAACGCTTGGGATCGGCGTAAATGCTGCCGGCTCTTCTTCTTTGGAAATTAGAAGTTACGATGAGGAAGAATAGTAGTAATGTAAATCGGGAGCAGTTAAAAACGACTCAGCCTCAACTTGAAGAACGTTTCGTGATATTTTCCTCTGACGAAGGTCTATATAACTTGCTTTTGACTTAAAGAAGGAAATCTCGAGTAAGTCATTGTGACACTCATAAGAAACGTCTTCTGATACTAGCATTAGTAGTTTGTATAGCCTTACATGCAACAATTTTAACTAGCTAAAAGTTTAGATAAAAGGTTGAATGACTCGGTAGGTAAGTGGTTAGCGTATTGAACTTCTATTCGGCGGGCCCGGGTTCGAATCCCGGCCAGGTAGAAACTTTTTCAAATGTTTCAATTTCAATACATACTCAGTGTGACAAGAAAGATCTTTCCTCCAGAAAGAAAAAGATGTTGGAATGAGGAGAATTGGGGAAGGTGTCTCAATGAAGGCAATCATTTACTAACTTATTTCCAGCAGTTGTTCTAGATTTGATATTTTTAACTACTTTCAAGCATTTTCTGATTCATGCGTGGTCACTATTTTTATTTCTCTAAACATACAGTATATAAAGAAATAATATATTGCATATACAGCAATATTAAGATAAATATATGGTGCTCTTTGGAAAACACGATCCGAACCATAGAGATTCATCTTAGATTGGAAATCTGTTTCATTAGTCACCTACTTTACAATTTTACCTGGATAAACATCTGGGTCAGGGCTACCAACTGCTGTCAGTGCCGAGAAAAGTTACGTGAGTTACGTGTAAGTTGGGTTGCATCTGTCTAGGCGTTCTCACAACTGCAAAAGACCTGGGCCCCAAGTAATGGAATTAGAGTACTTAGGGGGGAGATACTTTTGTGGCTGAGTGTACAAAAAAAAAAGAGTATTATATATATATAGTGTGTGTGTGTGAGAGAGAGAGAGAGATAGATTAGTAAAGTTTCATTGAAATTTGTTTCAGTTAGTTAATTATAAAGAATGAAAAAGACCTATATTACATCGTAACGGTGAAACAGCTGACCGATTGAAATGAATTCTTGAACATACGTAATACTTACTTGGATTGAATTTTTGTCATCACTTTTATTAAAATGCATATCCTAAGGGCGAGAGGAGTTTTAAGTGTATGCCAAAAGTAGATTATCTCACAAAACTCTCATATTAGAGAAATGAAACCAAACATATACTCCTTAAAACAAGCAAGCATGTACGTGCCCTAACGATTTATAAAATTGCTCTTTTAAGGGGAAGATGAAAAGACATTTCGGATTTTCTTCTCAATATATAAAAATGACGTCACGGTTGTGTTTCATCATCATGGGAAAACGGATAAAACGTTTAAAATGAATTTTTGTATATATTAGTTAGCACTTATTCCGGATGGATTTTTATCATATAATGTTTAGTAAACTACATATCGTAAAGAGGCAGAGAGGGTTCAAAATTAATGCCAAAAGTAGAATATCACATGAACCTTTCAAGTTAGGGAAATGAAACTTTGCGTATAAGCGCAGCATTATAACCAAGTGGACATTTCTCACAGCCTTTCTGAAAATTCCGCAATTAAGGTGCGAAAGTGTAATTTGTATTTCATTCACTTTCAAATCGATGTTGTCTGTATTATTATCATAGGATAACGGCTGAACCACTTTAAAATATTTTTTGAATGTAGCACTGTTCTTGATCCGGCTTACTATCATATCAGTTATATTAAACTGAATATTATAGTGAATATTCTAAGGGAGAAGTAGGGCTAAAAATGTAGGGGAAAATAGAGTTTCTCACTAGCCTCTCAAGTTTGACAGTTGAAACTTGTTATTAAAAATAACTTGACATGTGTCCCAGCGGTTTCGAAAAATTTTGCTTCTAAAGAGAAAAATGAAATGAAATTTTTAAGTTTTACGTCCCACGGTTATGCCGGTTAGGCTAAAGGAGACGGTGATGATGAGAAATGAGTGAAATGAAGAAAGTGGGAGGAAACGGGAGAACCCGGAGAAAACCCACGAATACAGCGTTTGTCCACCACAAAGTCCACACGGCGCGAGCTGGGATCGAACCAGGGACCCCGAACACCGGAGGTGAACGCTCTACCACAGAGCCACCGCGCCCCCAATCTTCTAAAGAGAGAAGTGAACAACTTCGATTATATTAAATTCATAAAGTAGCTAAACGTAGGAAACAGTTGAACTGTTTGAAATGAATTTTTGAATATTGTTAACACTTGGGTCGACCTGGATTTTTGTCATTTGACTTGGATTGAAATGCAATGTAAATGAGCGATGTGATATTTAAGTATGCCTTCCAAATATTTTCCGGTTATAAGTTAGGTGTGAAATTCGATATATAAACTCTTAAAAGTAAGGGGATTCGTGTTTCAGAGTTTTTGGAAACTGCTCGTAAGGAAGAAAAGAACATTTTTAAAACATTCAAATTCTTCTTTCTTTATTCAAAAACGACCCAATATGGAGATTTGCTTAGTAAGTTAAACGTATGCTTTTCGGTTCACAATCTATTCATTAAAAATACGCACGTGATTCAGCATTTTCGAAAATACTGAATCTGAAGGGGAAAAAAGGGGGATAAATTCTACAATATTCAAATTTTCGGTTTCATGTTCATATATGCTTCCCATACTCTGAGTGGACAGTTCTGTTAGTATTGACGTAATTTAGCGACCATTTATTTTCTTACACAATGATTTCCCTTGCCCGGAACACTGAAGAATTAGGTCCTAGGATGAACATCTTTCCATATTGATCTCTGATTAGGAGTAAACATTAATACTGTGCTGTATTGGAATTTAATGTCCCCTTCAAAACTGAGGTTATACGAGTATGAGACCTGGACCTACTGGCTAACGTTGATTCTGAACTACATGAGCTTCCGCCAGGAATCGAACTTGGGTATCCCGTCTCAGAGTGAACGTTAGACAAGGAATTACAATTTTGTATAGTATATGTGCTCTAATGCACCATATTACATAGCTGTAATATATTTATAACTTTATTACATTCAAATGTGCCCTTTGTCAGTAAAATGCAGTTTCTTTGCAAAATAAATTAAAGCAAAAGATAACATCTTTTATAGACAGAATTCGAACACGTGTTAAAATGAACATTGGTACGCGAATCCATTACGTTATCCAGTAGACCGAGAACACTTTGACTATTAAGCCTCCTCGGTTTGTTTCTGTTACTGTTCTGTTGACTGTACACTATCATCAGGTTTGAATCTGGTATCATGTAGTAAGCTAATTTTTGACTTTATATTCTTTTCTGTTACATTTTGTAATTGTTTTCTACATGCCACTTGTATATTTACTTAGAGGCAGTGTCCAGATGGTCTGTTTCAATAAGACGATACTCCTGGTATTCTGTAATAGGGATCTCTTGCCTGTCAGATGTCAATTAACAGATTAATAATTTTCTACTACAACAAGCAAGACTTTATTTTACATGATTTAAAGACCAAAATACAAATTCAACTTATGCTTTTTCGCAGGAGACCAATTCGACAAGCTTGGAGCCTTATATAAATGATAGCGTTTTTGGTACTAATGAAAAATACAACTTACGGTATAAATGTTAATTTTCCACCCATGTTGCGCAGTTGCTGGTCGATTACTCGATGAGATGCTGGTTGGTTGCTGAGATGACCCTTGGACCTCTCCCTTACCTTTTTATATGGTATAAATTTCGTCATTCAGACCCTGAGGCTCTCCATAACAGCCTTGTGTGTTCACTTAATTACTTTTTAGGCTACGCGACTGCCGGAGAACCTCATTAGTCCACGATAAGTGTGACTGTTTATCCAAAATTCTTTTGTAACCTAATTTAAGTACACATACATTTTTTACATATAATTACTAGAAAACAATGTTAGTTATTTGACAAAACCCTTTATATATATACAAGGTCTGTATGATAAGTAATGAGACTCGCCGCGCCGCGGCGCGCGTGTCGCTGGAGCGGGTTTGTCGGTGATGGAGGATGTAGGGGGGGGGTCCGAGCAAAGCAACGCACCGCGCGTCAGTTGGCTCCGAGCCTTAGTGGAGCGCGGACAAGCCTTGGACAAAGCCCTTGTGAACATTCTTGTCACGGCGGAAAATCAACAAACATGGAGGGTTCCATCGAACAGCGTTATGCGATCAAATTTTGCGTTCGCCTGGGGAAAACGGCTACTCAGACGCTTTCTCTCATCACGGAGGCCTACAAAGAGGAAGCCCTATCCAAAGCCCAGGTGTTTCGTTGGCACAGTGCGTTCCGGAACGGCCGGGAAAGCGTTGAGGATCTGGAGAGGGCTGGACGCCCGACAACAGTGACTACGGACGAAACTGTGGCAAAAGTGAGGGATCTCCTGAACTCAGACCGTCGATTATCGTTGAGATTGATTGCTGATGAACTCGATATGAACCACACAACAGTGCACAAGATTGTGACGGAACAATTGGGAATGAGAAAAATCTGTGCGAAACTGGTGCCGCGAGTGTTGACTGACGAACAAAAGCAACGACGTGTTGATTGTTGTCAGGAACTGTTGAACCTCATGAACAGTGACCCTAACTTTGAAGATGACGTCATAACAGGTGACGAGTCGTGGGTGTTCCAGTACGACCCTGAAACGAAACGTCAAAGCGCGGAGTGGCACACTCCTGCGTCCCCGCGCCCCAAGAAGGCCAGAATGTCGAAGTCAAAGGTGAAAACAATGTTGATTGTTTTTTTTGACAATGTGGGGGTGGTCCACAAGGAGTTTGTACCCCAAGGACAAGCCGTCAACGCCGCCTTCTACAAACAAGTCCTTGAGAGACTGCACAGGAGCGTCAAGCGGAAAAGACCGGCGATCGCTAGCCGGTGGAAGTTGCATCACGACAATGCCCCTGCCCACACCGCCTTCTTAGTGACCTCCTTTTTGACCCGGATTGGGGTGGAAGTCCTTCCACAACCACCCTACAGCCCAGATGTGAGCCCGGCCGACTTCTTCCTCTTCCCGAAGCTGAAGCCACGCTTGAAAGGAACCCGTTTTGCAGACGTCACAGCCATCCAAGCAGCCGTGACCACATTTCTAAAGGACATGCCGGCTGCTGACTTCCAGGGGGCGTTTGCAGCGTGGAAACATCGATTGCAGAAGTGCATCGACGCAAGAGGAGAGTACTTCGAAAGCTTTTAAGTCCCTGTACAGATCAGATCAATAAAACAATGTTTCCAGACCTGGTCTCATTACTTATCATACAAACCCTGTATATATATATATATATATTTCTTTTTGCAATATGTTGAGCTAACTTTTTTTTCAACTCATGTCATAGTTTCATTACACTAAGTTCATAAGTATCTTAAGAATTCCTTCATCCAAACATTAAGAAAGATGTGAACTTTAATGCTTTGTTTAAGCATTTATTTACGTGAATATATATATTTATTTTATTTTATTTATCTTTGTTTAGATGGGAGTACCATGCACTTCTCCTGGTGATAGACAGGTGGAATCTCCAGGCTCTCAGTATGCAAGAGATAGTGCTTCAAGCCAGTGTACTGGAACAACTCAAGGAAGAGGAGTCACACTTGCACGTGATAGTCAGGCTTCAGGTAAGCACTAGGAATTGATAGAAAGAAAAATGCGATCAGTTGTTTGGCTCTATACGAGACCATAAAGAGTTATTATCTGTCACTGGCTGTGGACTTGGTAACATGGTAATACCTGATGACTATATTGAGTATGTACCAGTATACAGCAAGGTGTAAAATAGTAGAGGATGTGAGTGAGTTAGGTGCAGAGCATTGCGGTTTTCATTGGTACTGCAAGGTGATGTACGAAATGGTTTTGTATTTATTTTTTACACTTTCTCGTTTTGAGGAAACGGAATTTTAATTGCTGTTCAATCAGTTATTGCAATACATAAGGGAAATAACTTAACCTTTCCGTGTTACAAATTTCAAACCTTTACTAATAACTTCAGTTTCACTAAGGTAAGACAAAAATGTTCAACATTATTAGTTGTTGACTATGTAAAAGAAATTTGATGGAGTTTGTGTGTATTCAGAAATTTTGATGCTGTAAAGCAGTGGTTCCCGGTTACTTTAGAGTTGTCCAACCCTTTTGTATTTGTACGGCAAGTCCACGCTTTTAAATATTGGTGTCGGCGTTGAAGTAGTATTTGAGAGAGAGGTAGCAATATTGACAATTCAATTACCAATCTATATTTGTTATAATCATACGATATACAGTATAGGCCAGAATCTAGGTGCCATGGGAAAATTATACATATTTATGTTTCGGACAATCTTTTCCCAAATAGATCAAGATTTGCTACTTCTAGCCTTTCATCAGTATCAGCATTGGATCTCTAGATTTGCTTTTCAAAACAAAGAGGTGAAATGATAGTTTACAAAAATATGTGGTACTGAATTGAGTCAGATGTTTCAGTGCCCTTTCACCTATATTTTTATACTCAAAAAATGCCTTCATCCAAAACTAGTCAAGTGGACAATCTTGAAGAAATACAGAGATTGTTCAGTCTACATTTGGCCAATTTCGACTTATCTAAAAATTTAGAAGAATCCATGGCGCCAGGTCTGTAAGTGCTCGATGTGTTTCCCTTGGTTCCTAACAGTAGCCCGACAGCGTAATTTCCACTGTAATAGACTTCTCTGAAGAATTGGGAGGGATATCTTGTCCTATTCCGTTTGCACAGCTTTCCAAAGTCCTTTCACAGTTGTCACACACCGTTTTCTCAAAGCCCGCTTCAGCAATCCAAGTCCACAATAGTCCATAAGACTTGCATCTGGAGATTTAACAGGTACTTCATTGAAAGGTATCACCTGTATACCACTTGCCTCCCCCATCTTCCTGTAGAATTTGAGGGACGATCGTGAGGTACGTGATGCGGCCTTGTCCATGTGAATGCGCACCAGATTGGCGTCATCTCCGTACATTATTGGAATCTCATGCTCGTAGATCGGCCGCATGATCTGCTCCTGAAAATACTGCGAATTTATTTTGCAGTTCTTCACCACCCTACGAATCTTCAGTTTACCTCGGTAACAGTAGCCAGTAACGACCATGAACCCTTTTGGGAAGGATTCTTTACAGACACGGACCCACCTTCTGAAGTTTTTGGCGCCTTTCTCTCGGTACATGATGGCTTTCGGTTTGCTGCATTCGGAAAGGTAAATCCATGCTTCATCGAGCGTTACGACGTACATCCGTTCGTACAGCTTCCGGGCGTTCACTTTCGTTCCTTTTGGTGGGCATCCGTGAGAAGATGACCGCGATCTTTCATGACTCTTTCCAACTTGAGTTGATGGTGTAACGTCCGGCTCACAGTCCCCAAAGACTCGTCAAGACGATTAGAAATATTAAGGAAATACGAAGTTTTAAAGGAACAAAAATAGTTTAATTTCTTGCAGTAATTATTGAAATATCGGCGATGGTTGCTGAAGCTAATTTTATCGGACTTTGGACCTTATATCTAATTGTACAGAAGGTCGATTCACCTAAGATGGACAAAGTTTGTGCGCTCACGTGCTCACAACTCCCTTCCTCCACTAACGGTTGCTCTCGATGTGGTGGCCACAAGCCTGGACTATCGCACGGCAACGCAATTTCCACTGAAGCAGTGCGCGTCGAAGGTGTGTGAGTAGACCACACCGCTTGACAAGCTTTCCAGAGCCCCGCTTGGTGGTGGGACGCCTTCGCACGAGGCCTTGTTTCAGAAGGCCAAAGGCGCAGAAATCCATCGGCGACGCATCTGGTGACTTCACAGGTATGGTCGAGAAGGATATAACAGACACACCAGTCTCCGTGGCCATACGCCGATAATATGCGACAGAACTGCGAGCAGTGTGACTGGATGCTTTGTCCATGTGGATCCACACCTTCCGGGTGTCCCTGCCATACAACTGTGGAATGTGCGTTTTGTATAAGGGTTCCATGATGTTCGTTTGAAAGTAGGCTGCATTCACCTTGGCCTTCGACTCCACGCGATGCATTGGCAACTTCCCACGGACGCAGAAACTTGCCACCACCATGAAGCCTTTCGAAAACCACGGACAAAATCGCCGCGGCCTTTCGCATCATGTGGTGAAAAAAAAAATGGCCCTGGGCTTATTGGTGTTATCATAGTAGATCCAGGCTTCATCCAGAGTAACAACCCACTGTCCTTTGTGACATGAGAGGTACAGTTCATACAGCTTTCTTGTGTTCGTGAATCTCTCTTGAATGTGTCTTGGTGATAACTTATGCCCCATCGCCTTATAACGTTTTTTTCAGTCCCAAATTCTCCTTTATAATACGACAAACTGTACCCTGTGATATCCTACATGAGCTGGCAAGGTTGCTTTGGGTGGGTGGGTTCTTCTTCACAACTGATACCCTGATGTTTCTCACAACGCGTGTTGTCCTGGTTGGACATGCTCGTTTCGTTTTCACTCTCACGACTTGATATTTAGGGCCGGTGCTTTTACAGCGCTGGCTTACCCTTGCTACTGTACGCCTGTTGATATTGTTACCCCTTACCGCGCACATTTTTCACAGTCACTGATGCACTGAATTGTGCATCGGAAAGTGCACATATGTACCCTTCCCAATAAGGTGTCACTTTAACAAACATAATAGTTGTTCACCACAGCAACTTCCACACAGCGTTGTACATGACTCACTACTGGATTCACAGACTACTGACTTCTGGTTCCTTCTCCTACGTTGTGCTCATCAGCTCTATAAAATTGACCATCATAGATGAATTGACCTTCTGTATACCTAGGTTACACGGTATAGGTGAACGATGTCTTGGGCTAATAGAAGAACGAAAGACAGAACACAATTTGCCGTGGTTTTAATCATAAGCAGAAAATAGAGTTTACAAGTGAAGCGTATTATCAATTTAATTCAATTTATTCGAAAGTTTAATATTTATTTCAATATAATTATTTTATCTATTTCGTGATATACAACCTCTGACAATCAAGTTCGGTTAATGAAGTCGCTGTGCTCGACCTGGCTACACTGGAGCAACGAAATACTGCACACGAGTAGCGACAGGTGCCGCCGTTGTGGACCCACCGTTGTTCAGTTGTGAGTCAACTGTGGTCTGTGGTCTTTGAGATGCGTTATATCAAGTGTGTCCGGTACCAAACCGATACGGTAACAGTAAAATGAACGAAGAAAGGATCAATTTGAAGTTTTGTTTTAAGCGTGCCAAAGTACCGAAAGAAACTCATGATATGCTTGTACACGTTTATGAAGATCAAGCAGTGTCCTTGAAGTGTGTTTACGAGTGGTTCGGCCGTTTTCGAGAAGGGCGGGATATGTTTTTGATACCCCGCTAGTGGAAAGCCGTCAAGCTCTCGCACAGACGAAAACATAGAAAAGGTGAGGACATTAATTACGAATGATCGCCGATTAACTGTGCGAATGATTGCTGAGGAATTGAACATTAGCCGTGAATCTGCGAGACTTATCCTCACCAACGACTTAGGGAAAAGAAAAACGTGTTGTCGACTCGTGCCTCATTACTTGACTGATGACCAGAAGCACGCACGTGTTCTTGCCTCACAGGATTTTATCGCTATGGTGGATGAAAATCCAAATTTCTTGAACTGTATTGATGCTGAGGATGAATCCTGATGTGTGAGGGTACGATCCGGAAACAAAACGCCAAAGCATGGAATGGCGTTCTCCTGCATCACCTCGTCGGAAAAAAAAAAAAAAAAAGGCAAAGCAGAAAAATTACGCATCAAAACGATGCTTATCACCTTTCTTGACAGTAATGGCATAATCCACAAGGAATTTTTACCTGAGAGAACAATATTGAATGCTGCTACGTACGTTGAAATTTTGAGACGTTCATGAAATGTGTACAAAGGGTACGACCCCAGTACTAAGAACAAGGTTCTGGTTCACGACAATGCTCGCCCTCACACAGCCAATATCGTCAGACAATTCCTAGTCCAAAAGAGGGTGGTGCAAATTGATCATCCACCATACTCGCCAGATCGGAATCCTCCCGACTTCCTGTTCCCACGCCTCAAACTCGCGTTAAAACGAAAGAAATTTGACGATATTCCAGACATCCAACGAAACGTGATGAGGCTCCTGAGCACCATCCCAAAAGACGACTTCTAAAAAAGTTTCCAGGACATGTACAGTCGTGCTCAGCGTTGCATAGCGGGAGGGGAACTTACTTCGAAGGACAGTAAGGTAAGTTTCATTCGTTTTGTATCTACCTTCTATTCACGGGATCATTCACCGAACCTTACTGTCAGAAGTTGCATATTATAATTACTCGTAGCAGTATGCATACCATTTATGTCTTACTCACTTATTAACGTTGCATGTTTTTAAACATAATAACAGTTGAACTCGACGATTCGTTTCGCTGTATAATAAGGCTTGTATATACGAATCCAAAAGTAGTTGGATACTGCGTATATACAAATCGTACGGTATTAGATTGTATCCTCCGTGTATTTGACAAATGATTATAAGCTACGTATCATGCATAATGTAGATAAGATAAAGATTGATGTGTAAAATAACAAATAATTAAGTTTGCTTAATATTTCATGAAGTTTTTTGAACATTGAATGAACTGCGATTGGTATGGACATTTTGACGTGGACGTTCTTGCATTTATGTTAAGGAATCAGAAAACAAAAATTTGTTTGTACGTGACCAGAAATTACATTTCGATGCAGTTCATACTGTATTAACTAGATAGTTATATAAAGGATCTAACCCTGAGATGGATTGACCTAGGATTTCATATTAGCACTATTCAGCACATCGTAAAACCAAATTACTGATTAGGCAAGGAATGAAAATATATGTTTACCTTATTGTAAGTTTTCGTTCTTTACTATTGACTTGCTTATCGTAATTTGAAATATAGTTTATTATTAATAGTTTTGGAATCCTTTTTCAGAAGGTTAGAGTCCAAGTTTCCCGTAACTTTAATGTTTATGATCGTTTATTACACACTTGTTTTTAGTTAAAATGAAAACTACATTATATTTCGACGTATTTTGGTTTTAAAATATATTTTAAATCATTATGTTTCAGATCAGACTTCCAGGTCACATATATTTTCTGCATCTACTGCATGTCGATCCAGGTTGATTTTGATACATCTTATTAATAAACAAGACATAAGATAATAAACGTTATAACAAGTATCGTAATTAGAACAGTGAAGAACAAAACGAGAAACAATTATACAGACTGTATGACCAACGATAGTGGGGCATTATACAGTGTTTGACTTGTTTTATCCGAAGGTGTTCGTTTCTCCTTGAAATGAAAAGAATTAACACTTTTTGCTTCGTGGAAATAAATCTAAAAACCTATATTAGCAAGCTCCTTTAAGGAGTTCACTTCTTTTAAGAGTCATTAGCACTCTAACGGAACTGTTAGTAACTAATACCTGAAATAGTGTTTTACATGAAGAAGAAGAAGAAGAAGAAGATGATGATGATGATAAAAAACGGTATTCTGTCCTTTATATTTGTCATTTTATTTGTAAAATAAGTATTGGACCATTTTGTGCATCACCTTGTATAAATATTCCATCGCCACTTTACAAAATGCATTTACACACTAACGTAATGAATAAAGTAAAGAACAAAAGGATACAATCAGCAATGACTCATAAGTTCAGTTCAGTTGTTCCTTTCTTAAATTTAGGATAGAATGGTAAACTGGGAAAGCTGTGAGCAAATTATCAGCTCCCATATTTTAGTTTTACTTTTCACCTCGTCTCAAAATTTATCTATTTATTGTTATGTAATAGTTCGCATAATTTAAGAAATCAGTAACGTTTAAATGCTGAAAGTAAATCAAAGGATTTTGCTATAAAATTCACGTGTAATGAGCCTACCCTCAAACATAAGAAAGAGATTCCTTGCAGAGTAGTGGTTCGGATTTCACTTTATTACTTTTGTCCATTATAGTTTTAATGTTGGATGTGGAAACAGTTGAAATGTTAATATTACAAAGTCTGGAGAATGTATAAGAAAATGAAACATAGATCAATAAATTCTACTGGTGCCTCATGAGCATATGCAATCATCATCTAGAAACAGCCTACTGCTATCATTCGGGGCTTAACAGTAGTCCGTTAAATACATAGAGTAAATATATGTTTCCGTATAGTTGCATGGTTTTCAGTTCTTTTCTAGGAAATGCAACGTGTCTTATCCTTACGCCCACATCTCGAAATAGAGCCATCATCATCTGATATGTTAATGGTGTACAATCATTAAATAAATAAATAAATAAATAAAAAGAAAGGAAGAAAAAGTAAATAAGAACCCCCTCATCTTTGTTCCAAAGGTTTTGTGTATGTACCCGCAACATATTTTGCGACACTGACTTGCAAGAAAGTTTCTAAAACAATAAAATGTATATATTGTTTGAAAGAGAGAAGTGTTGAAATTACTTCGCACTTTACCGTTCATAAGAATAAGTACATGGTTATTTATGTATCTGAGTAGAGATGATTAACATTTTTTTTTTTTTTTTTTTCAAAATTCAAATTTAAAGAAAAACAATGTCCCATCAGAGAAGAATCGACGTTCAATATAACACAGTTATCACCTTCCGATAATAATTGCTGAAATTAAAGGGTATGAAAATCGAGTCTTGATGAACTGCACAGTAACCGTTGTAAAAATGAATTAATAGTAAAAATGTAGTTACACCTCTTTATTTTCTCTTCAGCAGATGGCATCAAAGGCCGAGGACCACAGCTGGGAGTTGGCGTTGCTCCTGACTCATCAACCACAAGTTATATGCATCTTCCGTTTTCCCATGGCTCTTGGAACGGGAACAATCTTACCTGTTCAGTTTCATCTCCTTTCCACCCTGGAATACATCCTCTTGCTCATCCTGTGCCCATAAATAATCTATGCAACATGCATACTCACCCGATGGGCAAATTGCAAGAAGTGAATTTTGCTCCACACTTCTATAATACTGTAATTCCTATTGATGGAGTCAGGTGTTCGGTTGACACCAGTGAGTTTGGTGTTGTGCAACAAGAGTGTCAATCGTCACCTTACCTTTCACCACTCGCTAGTCAGCAGTCCTCCCCATATGCCTCACCATGTCAGTCTTCTTCTCCAAGCAGGTCAGGATCTCCAGGGTGGACCCAGTCAAGTGCCTCAGACCGAGCAATAAGTGCAGGGAAGATGGCAGCTAATGGTCCAGCCAATGGGGATAACAATAAGAGCCATTTTCAGAAATTACCCCGCAAGATGACGTCAAGTGAGAAAGGTTCTTCCCATGTACCCAGTCAAGCTGTTGCAGCAGCAAATTGCTGTAGCACTACCAACGGTAATGTGACCAAATCTCATTCAAGTCCTGAATTAGCCGTTACTACCACTAGTTCGATGCAAGAGAAGCCATGTTTACCTCAAGGGCAAAACAGGTATTCTGGCAACGCCTCTGCTACAATAGGCAAAATAGAAGGTGCTGAACCGAACGTTTTGAAAGAAACATTAGGGAAAGAAATGCCGAAGTACTCTGATCATCTACAAAACTTCGAAATAGATGAGGTAAGTCCTACTAAATCTTATTAGCAGTAGTAATTACGGTGAACTAAAAGTTACCATTTTTTTTTTTTTTTTTTTTTTTTTACCTGCATAAACATAACAATTAATTTACAAAATGTGTTGTTTATTATATCTTCAGGAGGACACCTCAGGCAAACGCAGTAGAAGTCGCAGGTAATCGCTAAGTGTAGTTCATAAGTTGTATATAATTTTTTTCTGAATTGGTGAAGCGTAAACAATTGTTATGGTTGTGTTTCAATACTTACAAATTGTAGTGTGTTTTCACTTACGAAGTGTCTATATGTCAAAGAGAAAAATAAAGTGGTTTCATTAGTTTAATGATAATTTCACTTCATAAACAGAATTTATTGGATAGAAATTCATTATTAAACAAATTAGATTGAACTGAAATGCGTAATGTAGGGCGCGGTGGCTCAGTGGTAGAGCGTTCACCTCTGGTGCATGGGATCCTTGGTTTGATCCCAGCTCGCGCCAGATGAGTTTTGTGGTGAACAAACACCGTGTGCGTGGCGTTTTCTCCTACTTCATTCCATCTTTCATTCATTTTCATCACCATCTTCAGCTTAGTCGTCATAAGCGGGGACGTAAAACTTAAAGATTCCAAGTGCTTAATGTAGATTGATGTATTATATCTTAAATCTCGTTTTAAAACCAGTTGCGATATATAAAAGTGAGGTTAAATTCACGTAATTCAAAGGCATACGTAGTGACAGAGTATAGAAATTAAAATATGATTGACACATTTGAGACATTTTGCAGTTTTGGAGACCTTTAATGTTGAATTTGAACTAAAAGTAATAATGGAATTGGCAACCGCGTATTAGCGTTTTATGTTATTGATGTGTTATTACTTTTTAAATAATATACCATTCCTTAAAATTCAGTATATGTACACTCATGTCCAAAATTATTGTCGCATGTGTATAAATATGTTGTTGTAGGAATATAATTTGGTAACCGATTCGTCCGGTATTTCGTGCTCGTGGGTTTTCTCGGGGTTCTCCCGTTTCCTCCCACTTTCTTCATTCCACCATTTCACTCATCTCTCATAATCACCGTCTCCTTTAGCCTAATCGGCATAACCGTGGGACGTAAAACTTAAAGATTTCATTTCATTTCGTCCGGTATTTCTTACAATGTTAGTATGTGTATAATTGACAAAGGCATGTATGTGGAAAATTTTATGTCAAAAGAGCAGTAAATAAGAAAATAAAACTCTTTTGTCAGTTTAGCAACATACTGTTTTTACTCATTCTAATTTTCGTATTTATAATTCTTTTCCTTTGAATTTTACCACAAATATACATTTCCCGATTATACACATTATATCAGTATTAAAAACGTCCCTGAAAAATCATTATCAGATTATATTCTTACAAGAAGACAGTTATAGATATGTGACAATCATTTTGGACATGAGTGTACATCAATATCAAAACTACCAGAAGAAAAAAGGGAGATACCAGTCAGCACACGTACTTACTATGTAGACAGACACCTTGCATAACAAATATTTTAAGAATTTTAAGTATATAGCACAGTGTTATCGTTTAAATGTTTGCATTGTAGGCTTATCTCACGACCTGCGGAATTGCGTTTTATGATGATCACACGACCGAGAAAGAAGTATAAATAAAACTACCCGAACATTCATATGTGAAGTCTGGGAAATTCTCGTATTAAAATGCATAGTTGAATAGAACGTGTACCCATTTCGCATAACACATTTCGGATTAAAGTCAACAATTATATACGGTGATTGGGTACTGTACATATGATACGGCATAATTAACGAATTTATGTTTTAAAATTATTTTTCGTATGTTATTATATCCTTTAGCAGTAGTAAAGATCTAGTGAAACATTTTAAATATAAGTGTAGAAATAGGTTTGTTCGTCAAATACCATCAAAACCGCGCAATTCTCTGATATTGCTAGGTTAATAGGGGATACAATGACATGCTGTAGTAAAACCATTGTTTTGTGTTTCTTGCCATTGAGTTCATTCTAAAAATAATACTTTTGAAACTAATAGGCATAATCCAAATCAATTTAGGCAAGGGGAGTTGCCTTGATAGTCTCAGATGTTACTGAATTTAACAGATGTTAAAATTCGGGACAAAGTAACAAAACCGTATTATTTGTTTTGTCAAAAAAAAAAAAAAAATTTGGTCCGAGACACAAGCCGCCATTTCTCATGTTCAGTTTCCGGCTAAATATTAAAATGCTCTATCTTGAACGGGGCTCAAGATATAATGTTTTTTGCTTTGTTTGAAAGATAATTTTATTGAATCAACTGGCATCCTTATCTGTATTTTTTTTTCCAAGTTCTCGTGCTGTAATCTGTATATATATACACAAAATGCCAATCCTAAAAAATTTTGTTACTATTGGTCAGTACCATACATATTCTGAGAACATCCACTTTTGAGTTGAACAGTTTTTATAAACAATGTTCATGTTTCAACTTCCGTGACTAATATCTTAATTGTAGTATTTGGTCTAGGAATTAATTCGTGCGGTTGGTACGCACACATTGAAGCTGTAGTACAGACACAAAATACATAAATACCTTAAGAAAAATATTGTCCATCGCTAGCTACCACTTTCGCCCATCTGTCAGGCAATGTACGGATTCCGTGGCGAAAGAAGTACTCATCCTTGGAAGCGATCCAGTCAGAGACCCATGTTTCGATATCTTCTGAAGAAGTAAACCGCTGTCCAATCAAATCGTTGTTCATGCAATCGAACAAGTAGTAGTCCGAAGGAGCAACGTCTGGTGAATACGGCGGGTGGGGTAAGACTTCCCATCCGACATTTTCTAAATAGGTTTTGACCGGTTTTGCGACATGTGGGCGAGCGTTATCATGTTGAACAATAAGTTTATCATGTCTGTTCTCCCATTCTGGTCGTGTTCTGGCCAGAGCTTGCTTCAAACGCATTAATTGTCGTCGATAACGTTCTCCATTCATAGTTTCACCCAGTTGCAGCAGCTCATAGTACACCACACCTTTCATATCCCACCATATGCACAGCATAACCTTTGCACAGTGAATATCTCGTTTTGGTTGTGATGGACCTGGTTCACCTGGTTTCACCCAGGCCTTTTTTCGTTTAGGGTTCTCGTAATGGATCCACTTCTCATCACCCGTAATAATTCGATGCAGAAACCCCTTTCTGCTCTGTCGTTGAAGCAGCAAATGGTTTTTCGTCTTTCAACGTCTCTGTCTTTCAATTCATGTGGAACCCAATGTGACATCTTTTGAATCATTCCCATGGCTTTCAAGCGTTTGGAGACTGTTGTTTGATCAACGCCTAATGCTGCTGCAAGTTGTTCCTGCGTTTGACACGAATCCTGCTCGAGCAATGCTGTCAATTCTTCGTCTTGAAATGTTTTTGGCTGTCCAGCTCGCTCTTGGTCTGCCAAGCCGAAATCACCACTTCTAAACCGTGCAAACCACTTCTGAGACGTTCGCTCAGCTAGAGCATGGTCACCATACACTTCCACCAAAATACGATGACTTTCAGTCGCACTTTTCTGCATGTTAAAGTAATGCAGCAGGACAGCCCGCAAAAACACTTTATCAGGCACAAATTGCGCCATGTTCACTTAACTACAAAGTGGTGTTGTTGACGCTTTAATCCACTGCCCTATACTACGAACGATACGCGATGACAGGGGTTTGCAACACATGTGTGGATACACGGAACTGTGGGACGCTCCGTTCGTTGCGCCATCTCTTGTCCACCCGCACGAATTAATTCCTAGACCAAATATATAGTTATTTATTTATATTTTGTCTCAGAATCTCTAATCCCAAAAGTTCTGAGAAGTTGTACCTCTAAGGGTGCTACATATCCTGAAAAGGAGAACACGCCACTTTGGTTATGTAGTTTTTCATCGTAGTTTTATAAAATGTCCACTCTCGGACGAATGTGCTCAATATGATGGAATAAAAACGTTAAATTAGACAAATTTGGAACTGATTAAATGTTTTTATTCTTCTGAATATTCTGTACATAGAACCTTCCAAATCATGAAAGAAAGGTCTTCTGGAACAATATGGAACCATTCAGAGTATTCCAGAATGTAACAGACCTTCTACAACAATGTGGAACAATCCAAATTATTCTAGAACATTCTGGAACTATCAAGATAATTCTATGCGTTTGGCCTGGCATATAAAAAGGAGCATATATAAATTCTCAACAGGCACAATTAGTGCCAATAGACAAACAAAGAGAGCAGCTTACCAAAGTTATGGTCCAACAATATCTATAAGCTTTTGTGAGGATCCTGCTGATCGATGCTTATAAGGTGTTTCGTGTACAGGACTGAGTTTGAAATGTCTCCTGACTAGAGCCACAGGGGAGTGAAGTGTGCTGACTATTTAGATACCCATAAAAGAGTGATATATAAAACTAACAAAAAAAATCTTACTTTAGATTGGGAATAACAGTGCTCATTTGAAGACTGGTCCAAAGTTAAGATGTATCCAGTGATTGCTTTGTGTGTTCCGAAGCGAAATTATTGCAGTTGTGGGTGAGTACACCAAATCAAAACTGACCAATCTCTTCAAAGTAGAAATTCCATCTTCAGAAGAAAATGAACCAAGAGAAATTCGTGTAACCTGCGTAGAATGTATATCGAATCTCAATCCAGCTGTTGAATCGTGTTAATCCTACAATGAAAAGATGCAAATTCTAACAATTATCTCAGTGTCTCTTCACAGGTACAAATTTTGCACCACATCCCATCTGCAACAAAATACATGGAAGACAAAACAAGAAATGTAATGTCTGCAAAAAGTGTTCGGAAAACAGCATCCCTATTATGGTAATCCTGTGAATGAAACACATGTTCAGATTGCAGTCATTTTATGTGGAAGATAAATGGGATTGTTCTCGTCGCCAGAACGCCAATAAAACAAGACACTATCTCTATAATAATTGCAGGAGAAAACGTGGTGAAAGTGAAAAAATACATGACCCACAGTATTAACAAAATCTGCGCCATATATAAGAAGGAACATTCAGTATTTCCACATTAGATCAAAATTCTATGCACAATGTAAATATATGTGTGTATTGTGTCAGGTTTGAACTTTGCGTGATAACTTTGAAGAATTTCCTTTTTTTTTTTTGGGGGGGGGGGGAGGGGGAGAATTTATTTTAAGGCGTGATATATGGCACCGTGGTTGAAGTCATTAGTAGTCTGTTATGTACAGCGAGAGACCTGTTTGTTTCAGTAATGTGGTGAATGTCCTAGAAAGGTGAGACTCGCCTTACAGACACTTGGTATGGAAATCATAGCAGATGACTGTTCTGAGGTTACATATGCAACAGTAAACTCCTTAAGAAAATTGTTACCATTGATACCTTTGTTGACTAACTTGGGAAATAGTCAGTGAAAGCAGTACCACACCAACATTTGAAGAAATTGCAACAACAGTGCAGAAGTGATGGTCTAGGAAGCCTTCTGAAGCAGCACGCCAGAAAATAATCTTTTCAGCCCAAGTACAGCTGTAATTCAAAATGCCGAGGATTTTACCAGACAGTGAAGTCTTACACATCAGCAACCCTCATTTTGTTGCCCAGAGACATCTTTGAAAGAAAAAGTCAAAAGGCTACAGCACGAGAACTTGGACACACATTTTTAGATAGAGGATATAATTTGAATCGGTGAGTTATTAACTTTCAAATAAAACAGAAAGCAACAAAATACCTTGAACCAAAATACCAGAGATCGAGCATTTTATTATTTGGTGAAATTCGTACGTGAGAAACAACGTCCGAGGCTCCATTGGCGGCCTGTAACTCGGGCTAGGAACTTTTTTGGACAAAATAAAGAATGATAAAAACTGGTTTCTTACTTTGACGTGAATTTTAACATCTGTTAAATTCAATAAAAGTAGATTTTTTTCTATACCTATTTGACTTGATCTGGTCCATTCTGATAGTAGGTTTGTGTTCTAATTTACCACATTTACTGTAAAATAAGATGAAATTGAAGAACAAAATGCTCGTTTATGATAAATAGATGAGCTTTCCAAATGATCTTTGCGGGTAACTTCTTTCTCGTGTGTTCTGAGAAGTTGAAACGCCTTAAAAAGTAGAAATTTTGTTCTTAATTGACGAAAGATCAGGTTTACCATCAATTTCAGAAGTAAAATCTGAAATGTCGTGTGTGCATTATCAAAATGTTTTAGCGGATTCATTGTGTGGACGTGAGTTCATTGTTACTGAAAACATTGGCAGTTCTACTATACATGGATAGTACGAGATTTACAAATATAGTCGTAACGATTCTTCTTATTATATCACCAGTGAAGTTACCCATTAGTCCAGAGACTCCCCAACCTTTATGACTGACGACACACTTTATTTTGAACCCCAGCGATATCGCGACTCACTGGTTTGATCTTTTATTAATAATGATCAGGGCTCGGATTTTTATGTGCTAAAAACCTTTAAAATATTTATTTTTTATGTAGTAAAAAATGAAAAAAATATTTGCTAACAATTTTTAAGAAAATATTTAACAAAAAATGCCAAGTAAAAGTATGGACAAACGCGCAAAATAAGAAAAATTTCTCACCAATAGCTCCTATTCATCAGATGTCGAAAATCCATGGGCATTGCAGTAAATAACTGACGTCTTTTCCAAATTGTCCATCGTAAAGCCATGCCTATTGTCACGAAATAATGCCTTATATTGAGAAAAGGAATGTTCTGCATCACGCGATGTTAATCTCGCGTATTTGAAAAAGAGCATATCACGAACAATCACCACCAACTATACTTGTGTTTTGGCCTTCCAATACTTCAGATATTTTACATAGGGTTTTATAGCCACTCCTTTTCACAAACAAATTCTTAATTTTTTTCTTACGACTTCAGCTTACGAAGCAGAAAGAACATTCAGTTTTCTTTCAACACACTGTACTTCTTTAACCGAAGTACTCAATAAATCTCCCGTAGTTTCTATTTTCTTTATAGAGTGAGTCAAGAAACCGAAATTGCCAGATGTGAAAGCCAAGTCACATTTCAAGCCACTATTATTTACTCAGTTTTGAACAATTTCAATGGATGAAGCATTGTCTGGGTTTAGTTTAGTTACTACAGATACAAATGCTTCAAAATTCTCCGCATAAAATAATACTGCATTAAGCCAGGCGCCCTGCGTGTGATTACGGGTGTTGGAGTAAGTGAAAGATCGAGATTTGTTTCTTTGAAAAGTTGAATTCTAGTTGGCAATTTTACATTTTTTTTTTTTTTTTTTTTTTTTTTTCATTTGACACTGACTTGTTTACTTTAGGTTAAAGGACTAGGATTTCTTGACATAATCGATGTAGGGCGTGTACGATACATGTTACGGAATCATATTAAGGTAGCATACATAAAGAGCTTCACCAGCTTTCCTCATATAAGGAGCACGATCAGTCAGAAAAAGCAAATCATTGTCAATATCACACCGTTCGGCCACAAAATGTGCAAAGATTCATTGAACAGCCTGAAAATTGTTACGTGATTCGTAACTGGAAGTTCTTTACAAGCTAGCAAGAAATGCTGTTTGAAAATTATTTAATAATTTTTCAGTACACCTACTATAACATTTCCCACTTTTCTAACACTAACAGAAATACTAGTTGCATCAATGCTTACCCAAATTTTTCCATTTTCACCTATGGACCTAATGTGATAATATTTCTGAATAGCACTTGGGTAGATAGTTTTTTTGGAAGCGTTGACTCATCTGGAGAATTTAAGTTCGTATATTTGGTAAGAAAAATTTCGGAACTCGGGATTGTTTATTATATATAGGGATATGTCAGCATGTCATTAGGATGTCATTATGTAGCCTATTCTTTTCCCGATGTTAATTTCTTTCGAGAGAAAGAAAAGAAAACTTCGCTGTGAAATTTAGAATAAAATAACGGAAAATTATTAAAAATATGTATTTATTACAAAAATGTCCAAAACATTTATTTACATAACTTTTTTTTCAGAAAATGTGTATTTTTATGTGAAATAAAATTTGTAATTTACACTTGCAGACTCTTAATTGGGGTATTAAACTTTGTTTTGAGCTTGTACGTGTTTGAAAAAAAAAAAAAAATATGTTTTTACATATAAAACCGGGCATTAATAATAATACAAGTTATAATAGTGTAAGCTTATAAGATTCCCTGAAGTACTGAGCATTGTTGCTCTATTGGAGGCGTTGACCGGTACACTTACACTCTGTCTGAAAATTGATTTTTAACTGACTACTAAAATACTACATATTTAAAAATTTTTTATATACAGGTTAGAAACCATTGCATTAGACCAGTGATAGCTAATTTATAACGTACTGGTACTCAAGACAAAGGTACCCTACTTGGTCCATCCCCTCTTTCTCTTCGACGACGGTTCACTGAATATGCAAAATTCTTCATACATTTTCTGAATCAACTTGTTTCATGTGTGTGGGTGAATTAGGACCTGAGCTGTAAACATGTGAAAATAACTATATGAAATTACAATTTAAAAAAAAAAAATGCCCGGTACCATCGAATAGGCTTACGATGCAGAATGGGTTTCGTAGTCAAAAGATTAAAGTCGTCGTGATTCAGGTATGTAATTTTCGTATTACGTGTGGAATTAAAATAAAAGCAGTACATTTTTCATTTTTATTTGTGGGTCGGATGAAACATACTCGCGGACCGCCATTTTTGGCTATCACTACATTAAACAGTTACTGCCGAAATTAGTCTTTATTTTAATACTATTTCATACGAATAACAAATATGGAGTCAAATTGTACATAACTGTTTTGTAGATTTTTCTGTGTCAAAATTAATTATACTAATGATGATAACAGGCAGATAAATTAGAATTCTGTCTGTGTCTTTGTGGCCAGCTAGTTCACGGGTGTCCTGATATGGGTGTTTACCTCGGATAAAGCTTGAGCAATGATTTGGATCCCGTTTTAAGCAATATTTCGTAACTTATGTATCCATGGTGTTGGAAAGGGATGTTGTACTCCAGTTAAGTAATTTAACTTTATAATTTGAAAACAAATCGTAAATGAAAACAAAATTGGAACTAATGTGAATAACTGAAAAACACGTATACACGTAGCGTTTTGAGCAGTAAAACAAAACAGCGGTACCTGTTTTGTAGATATTGTTTAAGTGAAAAAGTTTTCTAAGCCCCAAGGTGGAGTTAATTTTTCCGCCGTTTTAGTTTTTGTATGTATGGAACCAACTACAAACTAGTTCAATTGGTCATCGTCACAAGGGATATGTGCTGTTTAAACCTAATGAAACATATATGCTTTCATAATGACCGATTTATTTCTACCTGAAGCTTTTATGAGCGATGAACGTGAACGCAACTAGTAATTCAGTTTTGTTTCTACGCTCAAGATTGTTTCTAGAATGTACTTTTAATTCCCGAGTGTCAAAAATTTCCTGGACACAACCCACAAGTTGATAAAATAGAATTGCAGATATTGGTGTTTACTGTAAATGAATTAGGTACACTTGGTAGTAGTTAATTTGTGTTTGGTATCATTTGTAGTTGAACAGTAAAAGAAAAGAAAACTTGGCCTTTATGGAAATTTTATAAAACTATTTGTAATATTTTGGGTGAAATGCTGTCCGTGTCTAGAAAACTGAATTTGTGTAATCAAGGTTAATATTGTAATTGTTAAATTAAGTATTTCTGTTTAATTACAGTTAAAGGAGATGTCTGATGATAAACTGAGGGAAATGGGGCTTCCGCAAAGTGCCATACAGCAGCTACGAAAGATCATATCAAAGTTACCTACAGCTATCAATGGCCTACGTCTCCCTCCGACTGAGAAAAGAGAACTTGGAAGGAAGAAGTCAGATTGCTCAGATGTAAGTGGCTAAGGTTTATGCTATTTTGCTTGTCAGATAAGTTTCTCTTTGGCGTGAAGTAAAGTTCCATTTATTATTTGCATTTAGTCTTTATTAGAATATTTCAATTGCAATCTTCCTAAAAGTAATGTATTTTTACCGGCATTCCATATTTCCCTTACAATAGATAATTCTCGATGCTGATCTGGAACCGTTGTCACTCAGTCGAATAGTAAGTCAGTGACAGTGACTCACAAGGGAACATCTTATATTGATAGTAGCATTGCCCAATCAAACAATGCGCAATCGGTAGAGGAGTGAAGAAAAGTGAGAAATCAAAAGTTTTTCGGGCCGACACCCAGAAACTCACGAGATACAGAGGAAAGAAGGATCTAGAATCATATGAAGACAGCAATTTAAAAGATACACTGACACAGAAAGAACTTCAAAATGATTAAAGTAATCAAAATGACATTTACACAACAGTGTAGTAAGCAAACATTGTACCCACAAACCTGCTCAGTAACATCATATGTAATGCAGTGTTGCCAACTGAGCACAAAATGAAGTTTTGTTAAATGGCACGGAACACAAATAAAATATATGTAGTCCTCTGATAGCGTGACGAATGGAAAATGAATCACGAAGACTTTTGATATCTTCATTGGTGCTTATTAGCTGCAATTAAGATCTTAATCCACCATGAACTCAGTTTTCATGAATTTCTGTTGCCATTGGCGGATAAAATACGATCACTATTTAATAAATTATTATTACTCATTTATTTATTTATTTATTTATGTCAAGTTTTCTTCAATTTATGCTCAAAATATTGAAAACTGGGAACATGAACTATAGGGAAGGGAAAATTTCATAATTTGTGCACTATTTTTATATAGCTCTCCGAAAGTAGTTTTTCATGTCAGTGAAAGTAAATCTGATGAAAAGTATGTCGAAGATGTAGTAGAGTGTGTGCTTGGTTGGGTGATCTGGACAAAATTATGTTGGTGTTCTCGTTCCTGTTCAAGCAATCAGTGCAAATGTATTCTTGTTTTTGAAGACCCTTTTTTTCCTGTACTTTTAACGCTTTCTATCTCGAAAACAAAACTAGCTGTTCATAAACGACCAGTCATTTTCTATGTTAATGACCTGTTCGTCAGTGACATTACCTGGAAGCTCATTTGGGGGTTTGACTAGGTTAAGTGAGGAAAGCGTTCTTTCGCAAGACGAGTCGCGGACGCATCCGTTCAAGTTTATTTATATTTAAAAAAATAAGTAAAAACTAATTTTAATTGAATCGTTTATTGTGAAAAGGGAATAAATCATCAACAAGGTTGAGCTATTTAATTTTATTTGATGTTTATCACAAAGGTTTCGCTATAAAAATCTATCATGTCACCACACTACTTACATTTACAATGTAGGCTTAAGCGGTGTTCCACTTCGTGATGAATATTAAATAAGTATCTGTCTTTTTTCGATTCGATGATTTAACCCTCACGAGTAAACGATTTAATAATAATTAACACAAGTAAGAATTAGCAAATGTTATGAAAAGTTACTTGACAATATAATTATTTTTTTTATCTTAAGTAACGAAAATTAGAAGTTTATATTGGTGAGATAATATCAGTTAAACGTCAGGTTAAATATTGTAGGCTTAATGCGTGAATGATTAGCATAAGCATAATCTGGAAGTCAGGTTCGAATAATGTAGCTCGCCATCGAGACACATTTTGCCAATTTTTTCTCTGTTTACCAAGTTCACCAGGCGAATGTGGAAAAGAGTCTTTAAGTCTCGGACCTGGAATTTTCTCTGTAAAATTAGTTCTCATTTTGGTGATTGTTTTCCGCGTGAAGTGATTGCATAGCTATACCCGGATTTTTTTTTCTTAAACCAGCATTATATTGGTATTAAGCCAAATAAACTTCAGTGTGTTCGTAAGTATATGTGTTATGGAGTTGTGTTCAGATGATGGTCGGAAGGGAAAAATAAATTTAATATGGTAGCGTGGTCGTCGTATGTGGTTGTTGATTTGCATGCCTTTTGTTAGGTAACCATAACTATGCTAGTAAAATGTGTAACTGAAAGATGTTAACCTCTCCCAGGATACATGTGTGCAGACAGTCAAGTCCTGACTGGGGAGTGAATGCTTATACAAGTTTACGGTGATTTTTTTAAAAAAATGCGATGTATCTACACTTAAGTTTGGCATCAACCTGCATTGAGAAGAAAAGGTAATGAGATCTAAATGGATATACCTACTCCTCTGGTGAAGGTGTTCCATGGATCTGGTGATTGGAACTTCTGGTATCTTGATCAGGGAACGGTTGAATGAGATTAATCTAACAATCCTGATTTCTCTTTCATAATGTTTATGCATGGAAAGAATGTTGGGTACAGAACTTAACAATAGGTCATGATAAACATCCTTGATTCAAGTGAAATGTTAATATCCAGGGTGTAACGGTTATAGTTTTGAGAAACTTTGTGAAAATAAATAAAAACAAAAAAGAAGCGATTCTTGTAAAACTGAAAGCATAGGAAATTTTTTGGCGAAAAAAACTAATTGAAATAAATCAATGATTTGGCTACGCTAGAAAACGATATAAGGCTTAAATACATCGATAGCACTTGCTTACGCCAGTTTTTCGATGAATCTCTACTTCTTGAAATAATTAGCCAAGTTTTAGCAACTGGGTGTTTTTAAAGCTCTTAATAAAAATTAAAGATAATTAACATAACAGATTTGAACAAAACACACTGAAGTCACTGATAGTTTTGGCATAGGAGACCCAGGTTCGATTCCAGGCAGGAGCTCATGTGCTTCGGATCCTACGTTAAACTGTAGATCTACATCTCATATAGCCTCGCTGTTGAACCGAGCACTAAACTCAAATCCAATCAAAATTCAACTAACATTAGTTACCAAGTCTTGGGTTCTCGTTAATGGAATATAGACGAAAAGAATTGGCCATATCACTGTCAGCATTTTGAGTTGCGTATTTCGTCCTTACTCAGTACTGAAGTTATGGGGCTTGAATTCGGTGTAGTTGTCAAATGCACAGACCATGATGCAGGATCACAGTATAAACTGTTCGCCTTCAAGGAAGCTAGAGCACCGTTCCCGCATCAGCATTTTGGATAGTAATATGTGTATAGTACCAGTTTTTTTTCTCTTTCTTCCTGACAACGTAGACTCCTGCATTGCTATATAGTTAGCACATGCGCTTTGGACGCGGGAGACTCGAGTTTGATTCTTGGCGAAAGCTCATGTGGTTTAAAACCCACATTAACCACAGGTCCACGTTTCGTGTAGCCTTTATGCTGAAAGAGACATTAACTCAAAATTAACCATTGAAGTTAGACAATGGTTTATTTCATTGTCAATTTCCGTTTATTGAGCATACAATATAATTTGACTTGCTTCCTAGAGCAAAATTCCTGATATTTTTTTAAAATCCTTCCTTATGTTTTTCCGTGCATTGTCGTCCAGGCTAAACCAGCCCCATATATAGATCTAAGTCCTATTTTTACGACTGTACGCAATCCTTCCACCATCGTTCAATTTAATCTTCCAAAATAATAATAATACGGTGAAATTTTTTAATCACTTTAGTGAAATTTGTTTTCCTAAGTTAAATTGTCGAATTTAAATCAGTTGGTTGTAGCATATTATTTTGCTCATTAATTGTGAAGAACGTTGCGCGACATATTCAACAAACTGCAAACAAGTTTTTACGCTGTAAGATATTTTATTTAACTAATTAACTCAGTGGCGTATGGAACTCGAATATCAGTCAATCCCACATGCACAAAAGTTCTTCAGTGAGATCATCTGAATATGATCTTGATCTACGTTTAAATTTTCCTAATTGTGTTTTCCTGATTGGGTTTCCAGTTAGTTTTTAAAACGTTCCTGCTTCTTTCTACTCTGGCTACATAATCTGCCTACCTGAGCCTTCTAGGCTTATTGACCCTAACAATGTGGTAAATTTATGAATTATATAGTTTCTCGTTACGAAGTTTCCGCCATTCGCCTCCCTTTTGCGTCTGAATATTTACTTCCAGATTTTATTTTCAGATACTTTCTGTTTGCTTCTTTCCTCAAAGTTAGCGATTATGTTCCGCAACCATACAGCACTATAGGGACAATTATTGATTTATATATATAAGGTTCAAATTTTTGACAAAATTCGGGAGAACAAAAGGGTTTGGACTGAGTTAAAACACTAATCCCTTTCTTTCAGTCGCCATTTAATTTCTTCGTGGATGTGGTTTTGGTCTGTTAATGTTGATCCTAGATGCAATATTTGAAAGTGTACACTTTGTCGAAAGTATTACTTGATATTTTAATATATTTATAGTTTACAGTATTACGGTCAGGGCGACTTTCCATATATTTAGTTTTCTGTGCATTTACTTCTAATCTCGTGTACCTGCAGGAATTTAATAAATCCTGTCGCGTGATGATAGCGCCATTCATCTTTATTTTATTTTATTTTTTTTTTAATTTTTTTTATTTTATTTTATTTTTTTTTTATAGCGTGTCACAGAATAAAATTAAACCACAATAACAACAACTCATCATGTTTCATGCCATTTCGATTTGAAAGAACGAGGACAAGTATTTTCGGACTTCACTTTAGATTCCATTTAAACAAATCTTTATTAATCTTAGTAGCTTTTTTGGTATACCATATTCGGTAAGAATGTTGTACTGTACAATGTTTCTGTTGTACAATCTTATGTCTGGGTCATAAGCCTTTCTGAAATCAATAAATAACGAACGGTGTATTGTATTCTTGTTTTCGAGTATTTGACGAATGACAAATATCTAGTCGATAGTTGAACGATTTTACTTAACTCCGCTCTGATAATCTCCAATTATTTCATCTGCGTATGGGGTCAATTTTGCTAACAGAATGTTTGAGAAGATTTTATAGAATATAGACAAAAGAGAGATGCCTCGATAGTTATTACAATCAGTTTTGTTCCGTTGTGAATTGGAATAGTGATTGATTCTTTCCACTCTTGTGCAAATCATCTTTGTTCCAAATGAGAAGGATGAGTTTATGTATCTCGTTTCACAATTTCTCCTCCAGCTAAAGTTAACTCAGCGGGAATTTCGTACACACTCAGAGATTTTTTCTTTAATTTCTGTATAGTAATCTCTATTTCTTTTCGGTTAGGTTCTGGAATATACGGTTCTGCTGTATGTATTTCTCATTCTCTACGGAAACCTCATAGGATTTTTCGTGAATATAAAGATATATTATTAAATTTGCAATTCTAAGTCGTTCAAGAACTTATAATTCCTACTGAGAAATTTCCTTATTAATTTTCAAAATGTGTTATTTTCTTTGTCAATATTTTATCCGACAAACAAAGCTTTACCAATGTATTGACTAAAATTACTTCTGCATACATATAATTCTATAACAGATACTTCTAGGCAGAATGCAAGATCAAATTTTACATTTTGATAATGTACGAAATTTGTCTTTAAAAATTCGATAAATTCATGAACACTTTGTATATTGATCGCATGGAGTGGAGTTTTGAAGATGATTTTGCTTTGTACCACAAAACTTGAAATCTAACTACTACATTAAATTATGTGGATCAAGTCAATATCGACTTTCGTTGTTATGTGTACAGATGTGTATATTGGCTGATCTAATATTCATATGAAATAGAGAATGTGTTAACCCAGTTTTGCTTTAAAAGTTCCATGTAGATAATTAGAATAGAGTAAATGAGGTCTGTCTTCCGAATGTATAAAATAGACGCGTCTTGTAATATACATATATAGTACATAGAATAATATTAATACGTATCGTGTAGAATAATACATAGGCTGATACTCTTCTATGTATACGAAAAGCAAAGTGCACAGTCCGGAGCAGCACTGAAACATGATAACTGCGTCATTGAATGATGTGTCTGCGTCAGTAGTTCTGTTGTGCAAACTAATGACGCCGAAATTGAATGAATCGGTGAAGGCTACATTCTAGGATGGTCCGACGCAGTATTCCAGCATAGTTCAACACTGCCACGAACATAGATTTGTTGTTGAGCGCTCCACTGTGGATGCCATAGTGCGACAGTATTCATTTCGACCATTCCTGGACTATGTATTATTGACTAAACCGTCCGAAACGGACCCCAGTGAAGCTGATAGCACCGATGTTGCGTGGGATCAAGATAAATGTTAATTTACTGCAAACCAGCCATATTGTGCAACGAAACGCAGAAAGATACAAGCCGTGTTATAAGACTTCGATACTCATGTTTAGCATAAACAGTTTGGGAGTCTGAAAAAAGTTGAATGTAACTGGAAGATTTGGAAGGATCTAGCTGAAAGATATAATTATTCTTTATTATTTGTTTTTCAGTTCGAAATACATTTTGAAGTTTAATCGACAGAATTGTAGCATAACAATATTACCTATTTGTGTTTGAAAGAATTACGTTGGTAAAAGTTTGTTTCATTTACATTTTGTGATGAAATGTACGATATTGTATGTTACATGACCTTTTTAAATGCATGTAAGGTTACAGATACACATAAATATATGTTAACTAATTAATTTAGCAAAAGAACATTGCCGTCTCACAAAAGATCAAGGCATGGTTGCTCTTTAGATAAATTTGAAAAAGAATAAATCTTTGTAAAGTTGTGAAAGCTGTGATTGAAACTTTGTGTATTACCGTTAAAATTTCTCTTAATAGATTTTGCAGTTACATGATGCAGTCTAGGTTTTACAACTCTGTAGATCTTCATATGTCTTCCATTAATCAGAGACTGATTACAAACTATGGTGGTTGAATTGTTTACAAGAACAGTTATTAATATTCAAGCAAGAAATGTTTCCACTTTATGTAAACGTAACTAAGTATTGTAAATGTTGACAGAAACGACAATGAATCTTAAAAATCTATCAGAATGTCCTCCATTTGCGTATACTTCAGTAGTATAATTAGACCAACGTGGAGTGTAGGCTACAACGTAGCTCTACGTTCATTTTCAACCACGGTGGTAACACCGGTATAATAAAACTAGTTTTTGTCCCATCCTTTTACCTTTGTTAAGTTAGCAGTTTTTGTAGTCATTTTACACTTAGCAGACCTATCCCTAAACGCAGTGTACTTAGTTTTTTTTTTTTTTTTTTTTTTTTTTTTTTTTTTTTTTTTTTAAAGGAATGAACACGTCCTCTGTGAAACTAACAAACATTTCGTGAAGTGATACGAATAACTACTCTATCCTGACTTTGTACATTTGTTTTATTTAATCTTGGAGGAGGTCATGCATAGAATGAAGTGAATGCAGGATGAAAATTATTTACTTTCTTACGTATATATTTGTTAGCACATTTGTAATTATATCATCTCAGAGCGTAATTTTCCACTAAGAATGTGTTTGCGAATATAATTTTGTTGTTAGATAACTTTGCTATATTGATAATTGCCATTTTGCAGGTAAGTGGTTCTGCATCAGACATGAAGAAGTACCCTGTGCTTGGATCTCGGAGTAGTGACAACAGAGCAGCAGGTGCCATACCGTCAAATTCTTCCCAGTCTTTAGGAAACAGGGTAGTGAGTAACGTTCCTGACAGCATACTTATGCCACCTCCACCTCCAGGAGGTCTGGTGGTGCCAACTTCTGTGAGTCCTGTTAGTCAACACACTCATGTTCTTCAGAGTGGACAATACAGTGTAACAGGAGTCAGCTCAGAGCAGCGTCCAGCAGCGGTCATCACAAATACTGCGTGCCATACGTGTATAGCGTCCCCATTGCCTTCCAATGCTCCTTCATTCCAAAAATGCTGTAGTAAGGGCCAAGGACATCATGCATGTCACCTAAATCATCCACAGCTTGTACAAGGGCAACACACTGTATTGCGAAATCTTCCTTCTTACCACCGAGTGGTGCCATTAGGTGCTGCAAGCATGGATTCAACGAAAGAAAAGTCCCACCAGGAGCCCCCCGAGGCTAGGCCAGGTGATAGCCTCGGATACATGCCAACGGGACGATACTCAACCAGCAGTGCGTCTGATTTGTCTAGTCCTCCTGGCTCTCCAGGTACTACCCCACCGGATACGCCTTCTATGCAGTCAACTCAGGATGAGGCTGAAGATTGGGATAGGGGTAAGTGAATACACTTTATCTAGCTTCTTAGTTTCCTTTTCAGTTTTAATGTGCATGTGGTACAGAGTTCGATCCACGATTGGGGCATTTGTTTTGAATAAGAAGCCCAATAGGGATTCGGATTTCACTTCAAGGCTTTTCGCTGAGTTCACTGAATAAGTGCCTCAACATTTTTTTATATGAATATAAAAAAATGTAGAAAGTGAGCTAAGTAGTATGTACCAGTTGCTATAAAATAAATTTATAACTGTTCCCAAATATTGGGTGCGCAGTTCATTTGGTCACAATCGTTGGGCACTGAAATTTGTATACAGTGAGAAAGATCTTAAAAGTGGTTGTTACTTCATGTAATAGCATTACGATCTGGCTCACTCTTGAAATCTTTGATATCCTTGTAATTTTTTTCAAAGACTTAAATATTAATTTTCCATATTGCGTTAGAGACAGTTAGGAAATAAATCAACATATTTGATATCCAGTTAACGCTAACAACATTAAAATGGCTCGAATCGACATAGTAGATATTTATCCATTGATTCCATTAGAACTAGTCTTTGAGTCTTCCACCTTATACATGAAGAAACTTAACACCTGTAAAATAAATGAAATATTGAGTCTTCTTGAATCCTGTTTATTTATTTATTTATATATATATATATATATATATATGCGTTCTTGGACCAACTTATCTCTCCATATTTTTGAAAATAAGATTCTTAAATAACTACAACTAGGTGCCGTGTGGTGTTATAGATATGTTGATGTACTTTCCCTGGACAAGGAAAATAGGCAATTGGATTTCTTATTAAGCAAACTTAATCATATCTACAGTAATTTGAAGTTCATTGTGGACCATGAAAAGAAAAATGATTTTATCTACAGAATTAAACATTAGAAGTCACAATGTATGCGTTATAGATCTACAGAGTCATCAGTGATCAACGGGAATATATAGATTGTTTTCTGAGTGTTATAAGACTTAACCTTATTGAAGTCAGATTTAAAGAAAGAGAGAGATTACTTGTTGGAATTTGGTAGAATGAAAGGAAATCCTGTTTTCAGTTTACTAAATCAGTATAATCAGGTTAAAAGGAGTACACTTTCCGACAGACCTGAAACCGAAGATACTGATAGCTGGGTCGGACTACCAGTATTTCCCAGATTGACAACTGCATTAATTAAGATGATCTCTCACAAGTAAGGGACCATATGGTTGTCGCGCAAATCAGATGCAGACATACGCCATCTGATTGAGCATGAAAAGATATAGAGAACACAGAAATTTAAGGTGCTAAGGGCCATAGGGAGCGGAGCGAGGAAAGAGGAAACATTGAATGTCGACAAAATTGAAGAAAGTCAGGAATGACGGGAAAAGTTAATTTCTTGCAATCAGGGAAAGAAAGTCAACCAAAAGAACGAAACTAAACATAACAAGGGCATCAAAGACGAAGAAAGATCATATTCAGGGTTGCCATCCGGACCGCAGTGTTGCCAGCGCTGCATAACATTGATATGGAAGGTATAGCACAGTATAGCAATTCATGCACAAGGAAAAATATTAGTAACACAAGAGACAATTGAAGAGACTCTGTACACGTGCGTAAAAAGGTTTAACGATAGTCGTGAGTGAATATTACACCCGAGTGAATACAAAGGGAGGAAAATAGAGAGCAGTACGCACCATTTGTAGTTTAATGGCAGTTGACGTGAAGATCACGAATGAATGCGTGGTCAACACACAAACATTTCTCGCAGTGAGCACAGCGGATGAAAACAAGCTGGTCACACGCGTCTGCAGTATTCCTCTGTGAGTCCTTTTTCAAAGCAATATACGGAAGGTGTTTCAAACTGTCCAGGATGTTTATTGGAGTAGCCACATTTGAAAAACGCAAAGCGTATCATCTTTTGGAATCGCCTAGATGAAAACTGGTAATGAACAAATGACTGAAGGCGGAGAAAGTTCTCACGTTGCCACACATTAATACTGGAGAGTGATGAACTTCACCATGTTTTTGAATGGACGAAAGAAGAACACATCAGCAGGTTGTATATAGTCTGTACATTTCGGAGGAATCAGCTTTTTGTAGAACTGAACACCGTCAGGAACTGTTATGTTGTAAAGAGTGTCATCCTTGTTTGGAGTCTAGGAGTGAACCAAAAGCAAAACACGATCCTTACTCTGAAGATCGGTCCACAAAACATCTTCCAGGAAGATTTGCAAATCCCGTTTGGTCATATTCGCTGATCTGCTTGCATATGCTTTCACATTGGGGAATGCGCGCTTGAAAGTTACCACTGGGTTTCGAAACAAGAACATACATGTGTGGAAGCAATGTACCGTCCATCCCAACCACCGTCCTCCCTCATGTACATTATTCACTCACGACTATCGTTAAACCTTTTTACGCACGTGTACAGAGTCTTTTCAATTGTCTTTTGTGTTACTAATATTTTTCCTTGTGCATGAATTGCTATACTGTGCTATACCTTCCATATCAATGTTATGCAGCGCTGGCAACACTGCGGTCCGGATGGCAACCCTGAATATGATCTTTCTTCGTCCTTGATGCCCTTGTTATGTTTAGTTTCGTTCTTTTGGTTGACTTTCTTTCCCTGATTGCAAGAAATTAACTTTTCCCGTCATTCCTGACTTTCTTCAATTTTGTCGACATTCAATGTTTCCTCTTCCTCGCTACGCTCCCTATGGCCCTTAGCACCTTAAATTTCTGTGTTCTCCATATCTTTTCATGCTCAATCAGATGGCGTATGTCTGCATCTGATTTGCGCGACAACCATATGGTCCCTTACTTGTCAGTATGGTTTTAGGATAGCATCGAAACCTCTTTAACTTCGAAAAAGGTCACTCAATTTAAGAGCTACTACACGAACTCCAATGAAAAATCAAGAGTTAACGTGCTTGAATTGTTTATATAGACATGACAAACAGAAACATAAGAGTTACGATTCAAAAAAACATCTAGAGATTCTAAAGCAGGACACCCGGTTTTTTTTTGCCTTACAAAACATCTAAAAGAAGCACAACACGATGTTGCTGATTCAAGAATGTTATTTGGAGCCAAGAATGAAATAGACGTGTTTTTGAAAATTTGCCTTATTAATCTAAAAACAAATCAAAACACAACCTAAGTAAAGGTTGGTTAAGACAGTAATTTAAAATAAACGCATACACTATTGGCACAAAAGTGAAAGTTTGAAGTGCAGATTTTGTGGTAATTTCTTCGTTAGCTATATATTCCCTCTATAATTTTGCTCGAAACGATGGTAGAAAGAATTAATGTTGTTGACAGAGTACATCGATTGTTGGCACATTTAATTAAAGAAGTACGTTGATTCAATTGCAAGTACTAATCGACAATCATCATGTGACATTTAAAACTGACCAATCGTGTTTGAAAGATCTTTTGTTATGAGCTAAGTTAGTGTTCTTCCAAAGATGTTGCTGATTCAACCTTTTCTTACCAAACTTGAGTCACATTCATGGATGGTTCCTTTTCTCTGTGTGAAATGTTTAAGCTTCTGAGAACCCACATGACTGGGTTTGTCAAGAAAAGGTTACCTTCATTGAAGCAGCGAGCGGAAGACCTTATGAAAATTTGTCTAGATGGTGGTAATAAGGATTTGTATTCAGCAAACATATTGATGTCCGTTTTACAATTAAGAGAAATTAACTAAACTTGATATCGTGATTTTGTGAGTATTATTTTCATATTTTAATGTCTGTGCAAGAACATTTCTTGCAAGTCACCGTTGAAATACAGGCTCATGTATGATGCAGCATACCTTTCTCCAAATTTAACCGTAGACAAGAAACTTGAACGGGAACAAAGGAACAAGTATTAAAAGTGCTTGTGGAAAAGCATCATTTTGTCTAGCCCTGTTGTGGATAGAGTAGTTAACAATGAGTGGATAAGACTTAACAACGAAATTTGTCCCAAATTTGTTTACGACAAGAGTGAGTAATTTTTGCATGATGAGAGATGTTTGGGATAGTGACTATTGTGCTCGTGATATCATCATCATCTACATCTTTTCATTATTCGTTAAGATTATTTTAGTATTTTACATGGAAAAGGGTCGATTGAATGTAGTTTCTTTTCGAATAAGGAGTACCTTGCGAACAACTTACTTGAAGAATCTCTAGTTTCGCAGAGATTATTTACATAATGGTCACACTCCATAGAGGTATTCATTTATTCCCTATCTCGAAACAACTAGTTCACACAGCAAGAAATGCAAATGCCAACTGGAAAAAATCCTTCAGAGTAAGAACTAACAATTGAAGCGGAGAAAAATCGGTTAAAAGAAAGACAAAGATCTGCAGCAACGCTAGAAGAATTGTATGAAAAGAAAGAAAAAAAAATCTTTAAAAGATGAGGAAAAGAAATTAAAGAAGTTGATGAAGTAATGAAGGATCTGGAGAAAACACTGAGTAAGCGGAAGTAGTCTGCAATTTCTGATCTTATTATAATTACCTGTTCGTAAACATTATGAACATGTGTAAATATTTGTACCTTACAAAACACTCCTTTCACGTGTTCATATATTTTTGCAACGTACTCGTATGTATTATTATACAGAGTACGACCTCCCGTATTTAAAGAGGTTGCTGTGTGAGTTGTGGTGGGAATACTGCGGTTGATGCGGTATCGATCGATAGCAGTATACGTGCCATTTTCAGTAGTCGCAATGGTGTGGTGCGGTGAGCATCGTGCGTTTGTTGTGAAGGAGTATATTTGTAATAGTAGTTCTGTAATTACTGCTCAGCGGACATTTCGCGTTCGGTTCAGACTTGGCGGACGTGATTCTGTTTCAGATAGAACCTGAGTAGGTTTTGGGTATCAACGCTTTGGAGATTGCTGGATGGACTCTCTCACACGCGTCACATTTTCCGGAGTTGTTATAGTCCGAGGTCTGCCAGGCGATTTTTTTCTCAATGCAGAACCTAATATTCTCAAGTTTGATACCCAAACTTGAATGTTTTTTTCTATCCGGAACAGAATAATGTCGGCCAAGTCTGAACCGAATGCGAAATGTCTGCCGAGTAGTCATCACAGAACTACTATTTACGAATATACTCCTCCATAACAAGTGCACGATACTCACCGTGCCACGCCATTACGACTACTGAAAATGGCACATTCGATTGATACCTCATCCGGCGCCGTATTGCCATCACAACTTACACAGCACCCTCTCCAAATACGGAAGATCGTTTTGCCGGCCCCTGTATATATTTAGGAATATTAGAAGAATATAGCAGTTTTAAAAGTGTGGATAGAAATAGATAATAAGGAAGTTTGAACGTTCACACCTCAAAGATGATTCTTGTCATATTTTTCTATGTATTTGTACAAATTGTCATGTTGTCTCTCGTATGTGCTATTCTACAAACCACATGGGTAAATAGGGATGGCTGTTGTTAGTATGTATAACAAGAACATTCTTGTCATATTGGTTTAGATATATTGCCGTGTACTCATATGCTATTGTATATTATGTGATAGTAGACAAATATAGCGTTTTGCATTGAAATACACGGCTGATGGGGATGGTAGTGAGAAGGTGGTAGTATATATACCTTAAGGGGAACGCTACGGATACCTGTATACGTATATTTGTGATGCTATAAAATGTAGTTGTAGTAAAACATGGGTGAATAGGGATGGCTATATGGAGAGTTTGGAGGTCATCAAAAATACTTTGAATTTGGCGTTCATTCTGATGACTGTCACATATCTTCAACAATACGTAATGACATTTTAACATAGGTCGAATCTACGAAAGGCTAAGGGTATTGGGTTTGTACTACGAAATATCATCTTTGGACATGAGAAATGAAACTGCACTACATTAAAAAAAACAGTCAACGGCCTATGTCTTGATGCTGAAAATAAGTGGTCCAATGGAATTACTCATTTACTTAAGAAACTATTGAAATTGAATGCATACTTGTTTCAGTGCATCATGAAAACATTATCGTGCCCATATTTCAAAAGCTAATAAATATTTTAAATATACGAGAAACGAAGCTAATTAACTTTCACTGTTAGATTAAGTTTTTTATCCATTTCAAATCACATTCTTGTGGTCGTTCAACGTACAAGGCCGTTCAACGAGCACATTGCCTGGTAACGAGAGGAGCACCCGCGTCTTTTACCTGCAAAATATTTTGATGAAAGTAGATGATGAAATCTAGGGATGCAATTGGAAACGAAACACTTCGTTCGACTTTCGAGAATATATTTGCGAATTATACATTTACAATAGTTAAGGAATGATATCCTGAAAAAAGGAAAAGAAAAAATAATAGTCAGCTACTTAACTTTCGGAAACTGCTGGGTTAATAGTCCACTTTTACTTTGTTGGTTATAACATTTTCACACACAAGTTCAGCACTGTCCAGCTACTTAACTTTCGGAAACTGCTGGGGTAATAGTTCACTTTCACTTTGTTGGTTATAACATTTTCACACACAAGTTCAGCACTGTCCAGCTACTTAACTTTCGGAAACTGCTGGGGTAATAGTCCACTTTACCTTTGTTGGTTATAACATTTTCACACACAAGTTCAGCACTGTCCAGCTACTTAACTTTCGGAAACTGCTGGGGTAATAGTCCACTTTCACTTTGTTGGTTATAACATTTTCACACACAAGTTCAGCACTGTCCAGCTACTTAACTTTCGGAAACTGCTGGGTTAATAGTCCACTTTCACTTTGTTGGTTATAACATTTTCACACACAAGTTCAGCACTGTCCAGCTACTTAACTTTCGGAAACTGCTGGGTTAATAGTCCACTTTCACTTTGTTGGTTATAACATTTTCACACACAAGTTCAGCACTGTCCAGCTACTTAACTTTCGGAAACTGCTGGGTTGTCAATAGTCCACTTTCACTTTGTTGATTATAACATTTTCACACACAAGTTCAGCACTGTCCAGCTACTTAACTTTCGGAAACTGCTGGGTTAATAGTCCACTTTCACTTTGTTGATTATAACATTTTCACACACAAGTTCAGCACTGTCCAGCTACTTAACTTTCGGAAACTGCTGGGTTAATAGTCCACTTTACCTTTGTTGGTTATAACATTTTCACACACAAGTTCAGCACTGTCCAGCTACTTAACTTTCGGAAACTGCTGGGGTAATAGTCCACTTTCACTTCGTTGGTTATAACATTTTCACACACAAGTTCAGCACTGTCCAGCTACTTAACTTTCGGAAACTGCTGGGTTAATAGTCCACTTTCACTTTGTTGGTTATAACATTTTAACACACAAGTTCAGCACTGTCCAGCTACTTAACTTTCGGAAACTGCTGGGTTAATAGTCCACTTTACCTTTGTTGGTTATAACACTTTCACACACAAGTTCAGCACTGTCCAGCTACTTAACTTTCGGAAACTGCTGGGGTAATAGTCCACTTTCACTTCGTTGGTTATAACATTTTCACACACAAGTTCAGCACTGTCCAGCTACTTAACTTTCGGAAACTGCTGGGGTAATAGTCCACTTTCACTTTGTTGGTTATAACATTTTAACACACAAGTTCAGCACTGTCCAGCTACTTAACTTTCGGAAACTGCTGGGTTAATAGTCCACTTTCACTTTGTTGGTTATAACATTTTCACACACAAGTTCAGCACTGTCCAGCTACTTAACTTTCGGAAACTGCTGGGTTAATAGTCCACTTTCACTTTGTTGGTTATAACATTTTCACACACAATTTCAGCACTGTCCAGCTACTTAACTTTCGGAAACTGCTGGGTTAATAGTCCACTTTCACTTTGTTGGTTATAACATTTTCACACACAAGTTCAGCACTGTCCAGCTACTTAACTTTCGGAAACTGCTGGGTTAATAGTCCACTTTCACTTTGTTGGTTATAACATTTTCACACACAAGTTCAGCACTGTTACTTTGCAATAACACATTCCAAACTAGGATCTTCTATGGGCCGCCTCCCCCGCTGCAGCCTGCCGGACTCGAACCAAGACGAAGAAGGGCGAGTCATGCTTGGACTGCACTTTATAGGTAGTGGACAGCACGTGGCTAGGAGTGTTGCCAGATCCCACGCCGAGAACTTGTGGTACCAGTTCCTACCACATTCTTATTCATGTTAATGGGCATGTTACCAAACGATTTTTATAGAATCTATTGAAAGGGAGGGTGCACCGTGACTCAGTGGTAGAGCATTCCCTCATGAACACATGCAAGTTCGTGGTGACAAAATGATGTCCGTGAGTTTTCTCGGGATTCTTTCGTTTCCTCCCACATTATCATTGCACCAATTCAGGGTCCATGACATTTGGACGCGGCCGTTTGGGCGCAAAACCTTTTATCCAAATAGGTTTACCTACCTACAAATGTTATAATGTTTAGGCACTAAAATATGAAAATAGATACGGTATTGGAAATTTCGAATTATTTGTGCAAAAACTAATAATATCTTGAACACAGTGAAGTTTCTGCATATCATGCACAACTTGTCTCTACCAGTTGAAAAGAAATAGGAAGAAACCATAGCAAACTGTTGACTAACTGGTCTCCGTACTAAGCGGCTTAGTTTTAAAAGAATATTTCTTTAATAAAATAAGATATATATATGTAATAAAGACATGTAATTTGTGTAAAAAGACGTACGTTTTTCGTTAATGTTTAGCTATTTTATAGATGTGACTATATATTCATACTGCACTTGTACTTGATTTTTTGAGTCAGACATTATTAAATTTATCTTAAGATGTGTGCAATACTGTAAATATTTTCATTTTCTATAATAAATTATTAAAATGCGTGGTACAAAACCTAAAAGTGATTACTAAGCACTGGCCTGTACCAAGAAGTCAGAAGAAACGAATAAGAGTTGGTTTTGGAATAAAAATGGCGTTTTTAATACTATGGATGGTTCAGAAAGTAAGTATTTATTGATTTCTTTTTTAATTGATCTGCCCATTAGGCCGGATAGTTGATACCCCATTGTATTAATAGAAAGTTATTTCAGATTTCATAAAAATAGGCACTAGCTATATATTGAAATATGAAGAATACGCCAAATAAAATTTACTGTAGGCAGCCTGTGACACGCCAAAACTAATTTTTGTCCTTTATAATATATCTAACATAAAGGAACGATACGATTGGGCGGCATAAGAAGAACAGTATTATTTCCAATAAGGATATGGAATCTGTACGACAGTATGACAGAGCCCTCAATGACCAGTCAAGAACGAACACCGAAGCAGCTCATCGTGGTCTGCTTTGCGCCCAAACGGCCGGGCGCCTAAACCTCTGCGCCCGAATGGCCGCGCCCAAACGTCCTGCTCCTCCAATTCATAATTCATATCCATTAGTTCATCAGTCTCCTTTAGCCTAAATGAGACGAACTAGAAGTTTAATTTATTTACAGACTCGACTGAGAAAATTCAGTTGAAGAAGTAGGTTGAGTAGTGTCCCCAACATCAATTATTTTTCACTTCTTGAAATAGCTTGAATCCCTCGTATTGAGTCAAGTATGTAAAGTTAAGTTAAATAATTCTGTATGTAAATCATATACTGGATATACGTATGAATATATAATGTCAAATTTTCTTGTATTATTTATATCAAATGCCAGAATTTAAAGAATGCCTTCAAAGTAAAACATCACTGAAGGCCCCCAAGCCAAGCAATGATTTTGCGACGGAGGGGAGAGATTGAGCCATTTTCACCGCCATTACCGATATGACTTCCCTGTTGTAAAACTCGAGAGCCTCCACTGTTTACCAGTTCTGTTTGTGAAGATAAATTTGAAGCAAAGAAATGTTTTGAGTTGAGTTTTTGTTCAAACAATTATGAATTATTTTTAGCATTTTTTAAACACCTTTCTCCAACCCTGATGAGAAACTTTAAATAATTCGAAAAGCTTAAGTGAAATTACTCTGTGGAAATGTTACGAGGAATATGAATTATGCGCATTCAACAACAAATTTTAATATTTGTGTTCTTTGTTACAGAGTTTTCCGGTAAAGACGCAGGAGATGTAGAAAATTGGGTGACAGGAGCTAATACTAGAAATCCAGTAGACAGAGACTCTAAGTCGCTACAAATGAACCAGTGCTCTGGCCTTAAGTTCGATAATGGAGATGATCCATCTGTGTCTAGTAGTAGCAGTAGTGAAATGAAACAGAATCTGGAGGGTGTAGGACAACAGTCTCAAGTTCCTTTGGTTCAACCTAATGCAACAAATAGTCAACCGTTGAGGCCTCGCATACCAAGTCTTCACGCCACAAGAAACAAAGCGAACCCACCAGGATGTCCATCAACATCCAGTTTTCAGACATTTACCCGACCTGGTTATAATTGTAGTGGCTTGCCTGGAGTAGGAACTGTTATGATACGCGGCCCAAATCCTGCTACAGTGATCATGGATACCAACCAAAAATCTTTACCCAGTTGCCGCAGAGACAGTAGTGCCAGTGCCAGTGGAGTGAATTCGTCAAATAGTTCCCAATCTAGAAACTCTCCGACGGCAATAGTTAAAACAAATGTGCCAGTTACCAGAACTGATAACATTTCTTCATCTGGTCGTTTAGAGAAAGTGAACTCTGATGATAGAAAAATGTACGTTTCTCCAACCAATGAGGTGCCAGTATGCATTCCATGTGTACAAACATGCCAGGTACCTGTTACTCCGCCAGTGATAGTTCCTGCATGTACACCGGCTCCCTCATTTCCTGTTCCTGTATCTACACACATGTCTTACACAACAGTAACATATTCATTAGCCGTGAGTAATCACGGAACTGGTTTATCAACTCCACTTCAGTACTCTAATACATCCCATACTCAACAGCAGCAGCGGAATATGAATTCAGCTGAGATTTCTCTACCTTCCTCTACAGCCCCTACCAATGTGCCTTATTCCCCTCCTTTTCTTCCTCCCAATCTAGCCCATTTCTCTATACGAACTGGTTCTATATACCCTACTTTCCATGGATTTCTCTCTTCTCATAATACATCACTAGCGAGCAACAGTTATATTTCTGCCATGCATCCTGGCTTTCCATTTGCTGCTCCCAGCGCACTCCCCAATGGAATGAATCCAGATATTTTGTACACAGGTAGTCCATATCCGACACCATTGATACATGGGACACCATCATCGTCTCAGACTCCGCCCATCTCTGCCGCAGCTGCGCCAGCGTTTCTTCCTCCCCCAGTTGTCACATATCCCGGAGGGTACTCGGCGTTTGGTCCACCACCACAGTCGAAAGGGAAGATGACTTGCTACAATTGTGGTGGCCACAATCACAGAGGTAATGAATGCAAGGACCAGACAATGGAAGAAATCACAAAACCAGGTAAGTGTACATTGTAAATATATACAGTGTTATTACAAAATATATACAGTGTTATTACAATGATCTTCTCACTTACAAACCTGAACAGATCTCGCTTAACACTCAGACACGTGAAAGTGGTATCAATGGAAACAGACTCAAGAATTTTCAGTAGTTGGTGTTGTCGCTTAGTTATTGTTTTCGCCGCTAGGGCGATAGGAGAGAAAGTGGCTCCCAATGAAATAACATCTGCACGTCTGTTACTCTGCAACGTAATTTTAGAAGAAAGTTTGGTGAAGATCCCTCACCTTGTGAGCACAGTATCCGTGAGTGATATTTTGAATTTAAAGCAAATGAACATCTGTAAGGGAAAGTCAACCGGCCGCGTACCAGTAAACGGGGCAATTGTGGACTGAGAGAGAGAGAGTTTCGTACGAAGTGCACAGAAACCCACCATCGTAGCCAGTCCGCAACAAACTGGAAAATTTTAAGTAAACTTTCGCGGTTTCATCTTTACCGTTTGCAGTTGTCGAAGTACCTTAAACTAGACAGTCAAGTGAGAGTCTTAGAGAGGACATTCAAATTGAAACGGAAACACATGGCTTGCGTTTGCCTCCACGTTCCCGCAACCTTACATCCTGTCACTTTTTTCTCTGGGGTTTTGTTAAAGAATACGTGTATCGGCTTCCTCACCAACTGCCATCATCGTGTTCGCACCACATTGTACAACGTGTATGGCAAAAAATGTACTGCAGGTTAGATATATGTCGTGTGACAAAGGAAGCACACATTAAGCATATGTGATGTGATGTTGTGAACGAAATGTAAAACAAAAGCTTTTAAGTTTCCGTTTCCGTTAATACCACTTTCACATATTACAAAATGAGTATTTTATGCTACACATTCTGTTTTCGTAAGTCTTACAAGACCATAGAAAGTACAAGAAAGTGAAAGGCATAAATTATGATATGAGGTTGCAGTACCTTAAAATACTTCTTTGGGAATATGTTTGATCCATAGTTAAAAAAAGCAATAATTGTTTCTTCCTTTTCATTTTCAATGTTTAGTGCCTTATGGTTGAATATTAAATGTATTTGAGTATATGTAGGATTGTATAATGGTTAAATCTTTGTTTTGATTTATAAATTTACTTAATTGATCATATATGGTTTTCTTTAAGGAGGACCGGTTTCGGTTTCCAGTGAGTTTCATGTAACTCAAATGCCACGTTAAGCCAAATTTACGTTTCATGTGGTTTGGACCCACTTTAAATGTATGTCCATGTCTCATATAGCAACGGTGCTGAAATGACATCAAACTTCACACCAACCAACCAACGTATAATGTTCATAGTTGAAATTTGTCCTCACATTAATGTGACTAGTTCCTAATTACTTATTTCCTGCTTTGATTTATTATAGTCCAGAAAAAAATATCTTCTAATTTTGAGCTGTTGATCTTAAGGCTTTTGTTTGCCTCTACCGTAAAGAAGAAAAACCATATCACACTAATTTCACGAAGAGAAGAAAATAAAATATCTGTCGTTTAGTATTGGGCATTTGAAAAGCCAAAGAATGCTTTCGAACTCCATTTTTAATTCCATAAAACAATAAAGGGAATTGTGAAATATTTTACAAAGAGAACAAAATATTTCATTCCAGCATGAGAAATGTTCAGTACTTAATTGCTTTTCCGTTCTACGGATGAACATTTCCTATCTTTTATATTAGATTTGAACAAAATACATTTCAAATACTTATTTTTTTAATTTACGTTGATTATTGATTACCAATTTGTTGTGTGTATCTTATTTTGTGCAAAAATTAGGGTTGTTGACAAGACGAGACAGTACAAAACTCGTCCAATATTAGCTGATATGCCATTTCGAGACGAGACAGCCTCAAATCTCAACACTTAGGAAAAACACGAAGCTTACGTCCAGATTACCGTAATAAGGATATGAAGCCTCAATGATAAACCGCTCACCTCAGGTTTCAGAGGTCATTTGTTCGATTCTAGGCCGTGTCATGTAAAGAACCATGCACTTTCCTTATAGAAAAACGGCTTCGGATTTTTTTCTTTTTAAGTAGTGGTATTTCAGTTCTTCACATCTTACTGAACAAAAGTCATAATTGACACAACCGTTAGAAAGTCCTCCTAAGCCCTCTAATCGAGCCCTCAACTATTAGGGTCATGCAGGTAAGCCTTCCAAAATTATGCTATTTGTCGATCGATAACTCTTGGACAAAACCAAGTTTTTTAATTCCGTTTTTTGTAGTAGATAGCTAGAGCAATTATCTGTAGCTAGTTCATTAATGGAGTCAATCCCGTGCTGATTAAGGATATGGGGTCCACTTTTTATGTCCGTTAATTCGTATAATAACTCTTCAGCGATTTTTTTTCTCCCCAAGAGATAGCTAAGTCAGTAGTCTCAGGTGTGTTTGCAAACTCAGTCCCGTTCAGAGTAAAACGACTCCGTCCGCTACACCACACGATAGCTGTTTAAAAAAAAAAAAAAAAAAATGATTTTGCAGTAGATTGCTAGAGCGATTATCGTCGTCTAATCTAAGAATACTAATTCAGCGATCAAGTTCGTTAATGTAGTCAATCCCGTATAGATGAAGAATATGAGGGCCATTTTTATTTATTTTATTTTATTTTATTTATTTATTTATTTTGCGTGATACGTCGTATTTTTCTTCGTCAGTTTAATTTCTTGTTATTACCTAATACAGTGAAACCTCCCTAAAGCGGACAGCCGCGGGGAATCAAAAATTGTCCGCTATAGAGAGGTGTCCGCCTTCAAGAGGTTTCAGTATTTTTTATGTAAATTAGTGAGCAAGATAATATACAATTAGAAAAAATATTTTTGCATGAATCACGTATTTACGAATATTACATGCATTATTCTCTGTCATCCAATACTCTATGTTCGAGGCACAACATGGAAATAACATATTATAGTTCTATGCACTTTACACTTATCAGTACTTCCTTCGTTTTCAGTATGGCGCTTTAATTTGTGGGGTAATTGGAATCCTGAAGTGTTCTTTTTGAGACAATATACATACCTGAGGGCAAAAAGTACAAAACTTGTCTCCTGTTTGGTTAGAGACTCCAACGGGACAGTAGCATAATGTGTCATCCCTAACGGCGGGCAACTGTCAATCACTTTTGTTTCTAAAACAGCTTGGGTGGGAGTGGGATGCAAGCAAAGGACATAAGAGTGTTGTTAAACAGAGACACTTCGTCTGGGTTGCTGAGCAGACAATTGAGGGGGTACAATGTTGTCACAAAGCTTCCTTGGTGACACATGTATGAATTACTAAAAATGTATTTTTACTACACCTTTCAACTTATTTCTAGAGAAAGTGTCCGTAATACGGAGGTAAATGATACCTGTAAAAGACAGAAAAGACTGTCCGTGTCCGTACTAGAGAGTGTCCGCTTTAGAGAGGTTTGCCAATATGTTTTTTCCTATTCCAGTGTTTGGGGAATACAAAATATGTCCGTTAAGGGAGGTGTCCGCTTTATAGAGGTGTCCGTTAGTAGAGGTTTCACTGTATAAAGTAAGAAGAAATTGTAGGGATATATAAGCTTGCTGTTTTTTGCTATTTTGAGATAATGTTAGAGAGTTATTTGTTTTCTCGTGTTCGTTTTAGGAGAGAGAAAAAATGATCTTTCGTAAAGATCCACAATACATTAAGCATTAACCTTGATTGTTTGATTTAACAGATAAACGATTGAATGAGTTATAATTGGATTGCTATTACATGATTTAATCATTCTCCATCAATCCATTTATCATTCAAACATCCACCATTTGATCAGTGGAACATCTACCGTATGACCATCCAATCAGTCATCCATTTAACATCTTATCATCCACGATTCATTCATCTAGCATCCAATCATCTATCATTCGTCTATTTAAATTCAATAATACAGTACCCGATCATCCATCTGTTTATCATATAGTGATCCATCCCATTATCCGATCTTCCAATCAGCCGCCATTCGATTATCCAGGTATCTTTAAATCGGTTAATCCCAGCTGTTCCTTAATGTATTCGGGTTCTTTACAAAGTACGCTTCTCTGTCTCTCCTAAACAGAATAGACACAACAAAAATATTCCATTCTTTAATGTTACTTCAAAATAGTAATAAAAAAATAAGTTAATATCTTCTTATAACCTCTTTTCACTTTATATTAACAAAATAATGCCAAAAACAAAAAACTCTGGTAAAGACAGTAAGAAGGATCATGTAAAATGTAAAAAAGTGACCCTCATATTTTCAATCTGCACGGAATTAACCTCATTAACGAACTCGACCGAGATAGTCGCTTTATCTATTGCGAAATCAAAATTCTCTTCCGTTCAATATTTATCATGTATAGTAATTGAAATAAAGAAAGGATCTCCATATTCTTAATCTGAACATTATTGATTCCATTTTCAAACAGGCCGAGACAATTGCAAAAGCAGAATATCAAAATTCGCCTTCGTGAAGAGCAATCATGTGGAATAACAGATGTAAAAGAATACTAATTCCTTTCCACCTTCTTATTTCATAGTTTCTTATAATATTCTCCTTTAGCCTTCAGAGCATATTTATAGGATATTGAACTAAAGATTCCAATTTATTTCACTGCAATAAATCGATAATACAGTGTCTTGTGTCTTTGTATAATAATAATAAAAAATCACTGGTCACATATTGAGCGCGGTAAACATAAATATTTACATACCTAAATTCATTATAACAAGTAATAAGACACTTGAAAACTACTATATATAAATTCTTTTGCGTATTTCCTCTCAAAAAGCGATTCAGTAAATGTTCCTGCCTATCATCTGAAAGCACCAAGCTCTTAGTATCGAATAAAAGATTGTCTTTTAGCAAACATTGGTCTGCTTGGAACAGTCGTCTACAGACACGTCCAAGCTTCAGGCCTTTCCATGGAGTTAAATCGCGTGATCAGGGTTGGGTACATTTTTCTTCTCTCTTGTGACTTGGGTGAAAGAATTTTTTCCTTGGTATCTGTGCCTGCCTATTTCTTGTCATTCTCCTTCATTGATTCCTTGAAGAACGGTTACTTGATTTGGAACATTGATTTCAGTTATTGCTTTTTGTTGTATTTGGTGTTCGTAATAATGTTAATAAACCGGGATTATCTCACTTGGATTAGCGTTCTTGCTACTAATTACTGTAACCGTGATAAAAGTGCATGAGCGGAACTTATGAAATGCCGTGCTAGTCCTCCAGTTTGTCGCTTTCTCAATTTACCGTAATCAGTGCATATTTTCCGAATATTTTTCGTTTGAATAGAATGATTTTTCCGTATTGTAGGGATATAAGAGCATACTTCAAGTTGAGTGTATACAGTTATTGTAATGATTTACCGTTAGTTAAATCGGTAATAATATACTATTTTTAAATCTTTCACGTGATTTTCCTTTTAACTTAAAATTTTTTGATATAATTGTACTTTTTTTGTGTGTTAGGTTATACACACAATTGCACCAGGAAATCCATATTTTTCTTTTCCATTGGATTAGACGTTTTTTAAAAACAAAAACTGAGAACAGAAGGTTTTGCAATGATATTCTTAGGTACCAGAACTGTTTTTGTCTGTTTCTTTGAATGTTCGTGCATAGATTTTGGTTTATTTTATTATATATATATACGACGAAGTCTTGTATTCGCGCGGGCAGATATTCTACATATCTCGATGTCAGTAGTTTTTAAACGTCATTTTGTATTTATCACACGTCTGTTATTGTGCACGTTAAAACAAAGAACAATAACTAATGTTTTTTTGTTGTTTCAGGCCAGTATCGACTTGATTATTCACCGTATCAGAAGTCGGGCGAATGTTCCGAGAACTGACGATGTAGAATTCCAGTGGGTAGTACGCAATGGAAACTTCTACCTACAGCTAGTGTGACATTCCCAACACCTTAGATGTGATGTGGGAATGGGTTACTTGTCCTGACTTTCAAAAGAGAGACTTTTTTGGCACATTACGTGAATGAAGCAGTCATTTTGGACAATTCAATACTCCCATGACCTACGGAACATTGCAATATTAGATGTTGCAACTAAGTCAAAGATAAAGTTGTTTTATTAGTTTATTTATTCTTCTATTTACGTAATTTTATAAGACAATTTATTTGTCAATCAGTTAAGTGGTCTTCTATGCAGTTTATTTTTCTTGTAAATGTGTCTCATGAAGATGTGTGTATGTAATTTGTTGGTCATGTTCTTTGTGTATTATGTATGATACATGGAGCGATGTGGTTTTGGAGACCACTTTACTATCAGTTACTTGTACTGGACTATAGTACATTTGTTAAGACTGAAGAATTCTAGGTCACATTTTTTTCTGACAATGTTTGCCATGCAAAAAAGAGAAAAAAGTAATACTAAAAAAATGATATTAAATTATGTGATATAGAAGTTTATGGCCTCTAACACAATTGCAGTGTCGGAGATCAGATGCCATTTTTTTCTGGTCAGCTGCAGATTCAGAATACAGTCAATAAACTTATTTTCCCCACGATTATTCCTGCAGCTATTCTTGTATAAATATATTTTGGTTTTTCTTTTTTGTAAAGAGGGAGGTTTTATATCAATTTAAAACATGTGGAATATTTATTGTGAATTTGAGTTACCAGAGTTAAAAGAATAAATATTCCGGATACGTGCTCAAAAGGTACTAGGAGGAAACAGGCAATATCAGACGTGTTTATAGTGCTCATTTCTTTCTTTTTTATGTAATATTTAGCCTATTTTTGACTTGTGTAATTTGACGTTTGCACATTTCTTTATAACATATTTATGTTCAGTATAAAATAAACAAACAGATTGCTCAGATTTATTTTGAGTCAAGGAGAAGGAAAAGAGTTTGCGTCACACAAGCAGATATCATGCAAAGGGAACTAGTGTCTTTTTAAAGTTTCTCGTGTTTTTGTTTTTCTTATCAAACTATACTTCATTCTTAATAGATAGCTTTGACTTTCTCTTATTCTCTTTCTCTGTTTATAATAGCATGTTCTCCGAAGATTCTTAATTTCAAATTGTCTCAGCATCATACGACACCCGACAAAAAGAGAGAATTTCTTTTCATCAATGGTTGTGACTCATGTCATTTTTTTAATAACTTAAAGTGCCAATATCATTCAAAGTAGTGCAAAAAAAAAAAAAAAAAGTCTTAAAAATAATAATAAATTAGACAGTATCCCAGATATTAATAAGTAAAAAACCGTTTACCGTGGTGGTTGTGTCTTAATGTCATAAAAATCACAGTATCAGGGAAATATAGTGGACCAATTTTATTTCAGTAAGAGGATTTCATATGAACTATCTTAATGAACATGTTTGTCGACACAGAAGCTGTTACCATATCCCATTTTCTGAAAAAATAAGAATGATATTATGCCTCTTGATTGTGGACAATAATGAAAAAGTATTACCAAACAATGCTGTTAATCATGTGTGCGTGTTATTTTTTTTTTTTCCCTCGCATGAGTGTCTAATGTGCCATGGTGGAGAGTCTTTCTACGTATATATACATACCTATTGAGTCACTTGATGATGTCTAATTGTGCCGTGTGTAATTTGTTGGGTCAAGCGTTTAGACAAAGATGAGAAACAAATCTTTTCCAGTAATGTTTGTGATATAATTTTTATTTAAAAGAAGAACCAGTAATTTAAAAAAAATGTTTCTCTTTTCGCATGTCGGAAGATCACCGAAACTGTTGTCAAAATCTTTGATTTTTTTTTTTTTAAAAAAGAAAACACTTAATTTTTTTAGTGTTGTATGTTTTGGAATGTGATGGCCATTATTAATGTAATATATTTAAAGTACTTACGTAACGGCATCTATTTTTCGTGTGAAAGATGAAAAAGAACAATTTTAATATAAAACGTTTTGTTATTTAATGTGAGCATTTGTTTTTTTATACAAAGTATGTATATGAAATAAAACTGAAGTTACTTATTCTAATAAATATGATGAAAATTTTCTATATAATGGAAATTGAATATGTAATTTATATATATATATATACATTATAAAAATATAATGTAATTTGTGCTGTTCTATATTGTTCTACTTAAATAATAATAATAATAAAGGTGTAAAATCTTTTCCGAAAGTTACATTTGTTATATGGAAAGTTAAATAAATATATACATACTAAAAGAATGAATGGAGAATAGTAAAGGCATGTATTTATGGCTAAACACCAGTATCTTAAGTATAACTGAACAGTTACAGCAAGCAAGGTTATCCATTCTTCCTTTGAAAAATTGAGAAAAATATATATACATATGTGTATAGGTTGGTAAGTCTATTGTTACATCAATTAGTACGGTGGAAAACCTACTAATTATAAAGTAATAGTATCGAAAATATTGGGTATTGCACTCAGGTGCTTTAGATGAAGTGACTAGTAAATTTTAGTATAATATTAATAAAGAAGATTTAAAGAAAAGCAGTATTTTGTACAGAAAAAAAAAGTTCGATGTTCCAAAAATTTTTTTCCATGTGCCAATGAAATTCTTCAGTAAATAAATTTATACAAGTGTATGAAAATGTGAAGTAAGTTTCGAACGATGCTATATGACGTAAAATTTCCGTTGCGTTGATTTCACTTTATTTGACCTAAAAGAAAATGATGATGTATCTATGCATTTTTTTAGAAGTAATATCTTTTTTAGTGTGATACAATAACATTTATTTGTCTTTCTTACTGTACATTTTTTTTTTTTTTAGTAAACACCAAATTTCCTGCGGTAAAAGTGGTGAAAAGAACAATCGCAATATTTTATATGTTAAACACATGTACTCTGAAAAAAATCTTTTTACGGTGCTCTATGATGCTGTGACTGAACTACGCAAACTTCGGTGTCATTTGTCTTCTTTTCCTTTTTAAATTTTAGGCTAGATCTATTTACTTGTTTTCTCTTTTTCTTCTGTAAATGTGGGTTTAAATAATGCAACAATTGAGTGATGTGAAATGGGAATCATACAGTGAGTTTTACAAGTGAACGCTATTAAATAATATGTATTTGTCATCATGTGAATGAACTAATAATGGTCTATGCACTCATAAGAGCAAGAAATCTTAGTGTTGCTATTCGCTGAAAAGATTACTATGGTATCTTTAAAAACAAATACTATTTGTGAGTATCTCTTGGAGATAATCGTATATACGTTGGGTTTTATAGTCCAATGATGTGTATTTATATAAATAAAGAAATATATATATATATATATTATAAATACTAGACAAAATATTTAATTATGCATGTAATATGTATGTAAATATATATATATATACAAAAAAAATTGAAAACTGTTAAAAATATCATGAAAGAATTAGTTATATTTGTAAATTTAAATTGTCATGAGTGCTTTCAAACATTTTAAACTTCATGTATCAAATTAAAAAAAAAAATTAAATAAATAGTGTTGAAAAGCTGACTTACACTTTATTGTTAAGGATTTTGTCCGTACCTTTCTGAGAAGACTAATTTGGTTGATTTCGAGTGTAGTATCCCTTTCAGCACGGAGACTATATGGACGTGGACCTACAGTTTAACGTTAGACTCGAACCACATGAGTTCCCACTGAGAATCGAATCCAGATCTCTCGCGCATTCGCTAACCATGCAATTATGAGGGAGCTCTTAAGAGGAAACTAATTTAGCCAGAGGTGTAAATACACGAGTCTAACTTATTAATGATTCATATTAAATAAGTCGGTTGACATCTGCCTGTATATTAATAATCATTGGGTCCTTCTACTTTTTTATCGCTCTCTTGCATGCATGCTATAAACCAGTGTAAAGAAGTATTCGATATGTGCGTGTACTATCTAATATTCACTTATACTTATTCTGGTGGATGAATTAAGTTCTTGAATTATACACTATATACAGCATATATACATATGTACGAAGACTGCCGGAAAAGTCTCTGCAATCAATATGAGAAAAGACCTGTGAAACTCTGTAAATGGCTTTTATTATTATTATTATTATTATTATTATTATTGTCGCATTTAAGAGATCGATGCAGTTCATACGCTCAAACCAGTTTTGAAAGCATTTTGCCACTCTGAGGTTGCAGCCGCTGTTTGGAATGCATCAACACCTGCTTCAGGCCACAAATCGCTCACCACGCATCTTATTCTTCATATGTGGGAACAAAAAGTAGTCAGGTAAGTGTGGACAATTAATTCGACATTTTTGCTGGATAAAATATCAGTTTGGAATGCTGAGTGGTGGGTACTGGCGCTTTCGTCGTGCAAAACGATGCGATTATTTAGATTTGTTTTACGCAATTCATTGATGACTTCTGGCAAATTTTTGTATACCGCTCAGCATCTACAGTATTTTGATCTAAAGCATGCTCGTTCCGATTTCTGCTTGTCCGCGAAAAGTTGTTAAGTAGATTTCCTCATGCAAATAGCCCTATTGATTGACATGTAAAAACGCAAAGGGCGAACTTATACGGGACAGGTCTAATAGTCTCTCAAGCTGTGTGAAGGTGAAGGCTCACAAACGTTCTTGATTTTGGTACATAATAGAAATGATGTAGTCAGAATCATGCTTTGGCCCTACTTACCCAGGCTGCCCTAGCTACTAATTTCACAAAGATTGGAGGAATTTTAAATCTGCCAAGCAAAATTAAATTAAATTACCAGCGCATACACTTTTATATCCTCAGATGCCTATTTCTCAAAACTGCTAGTCTTGTAATACTAATGTCTTTTTCACAATCAAATATTGTATAATCGTGTATACCATCATATCCTGATAAATGAAAGGTATCACGGTTGGTATTTAAAAATTACTTTTACTATTATTCTGATATTTCTAATTCACGATGTTTTACGACGTGTAAGAAACATATCACAAGACTTATTGTTTTGAGAAATAGGCTCCTGGAAAATTACGGTATTATGTTCCGGATGGTCCATCAGGAAGCACGCTATGGATCACCGGTGGTCCATGGAGTATCGTTTGAGAAACAATTCTACATAGTAAATTTGAAAATTGTATAATGTACTACGATGTTGTTGCATATTCTTCAACTATCAGAAGGGAATTTTAAAAACAATAGTAACGATTTATAATAATATTGTTAATTACATTTATTATTATTATCTTTTTTAATTATGTATTTCTGCACCAGCTTGAACTCGCTTCTTTCTATCTTATTCATTGACATGATAAGTTGAATAATTTTGCTTGACGTTGAAATTCTTTGAGCAGCATTATTTTTTTATTTTCTTTCATTATTTTTTTTTCAACAACGTCTAATATTATTTCTGTCTTCTACGAAAAAAAAATACAAATCCTTCCAAGAAGGTTTGAATTAACTCGGGGTTGGTGATTTGCATTTTGCTATAAGATGGTCAAGCAAGGAAAAGTTCGTATACTTATGTTCACAAAAATCTAGGCTCCTTCCAGAGACTAAACTAAGTCTGAAGACATGATCGTACTAGGCTAGGCTAGGTAGTAACGAATTCCTTTTAAATCTGGTTCGTTTTTACCACAGTCAAGGGTGGAAATTGAACGATAATATTGCAGTATGCATATGGAAATTTCGAAGGAAAATATCAGAACTACAAATAGATAATGATTAACCGTCTGCTTTATGCGATTTGTTAATTGTTTTACTGCCAATTCGAGTGACCCCAAAAAATGTCAGTATTACAATCTTCAGGTCACGTGAGAATATACTATAACAGAAAATAAACCAAAATTTGGACAAATTTTGCAAAGGATTTACTTTTTTTATTTTATTTATTTGGCTAGACTTTTAAAACTATGTTTTTAAAGGAAAATAGGTAAAGGTGTTTGCAATTTATTTTCTGGAATGTTCTTAGATAGTAACTTTGTAATCTGTATTCAAAATAGACATTCAAACACGATGAGAAAAACCTTTAAAATTACAAGATCCAATATATTTCAATCAATAATTTTCGTGTAGGCCTTATATCTGGAGGACTACATATAGTGTAGACAAATGCAAACCATCAGTTAACTCAGTATGGTGTGCTTACTCCGTAGAAAATACGAAAATTTGATTTAGGGGCCGTTCAAAAATTTTGTGGCCCTTGTTCCAAAACTAATTATTGGCCAAAATCTCATCTTTTGATCCATTTTTGGTTTTCCTAAAATTCTTGTGTTTTTTCTGAGGTAAACCAATGCTGAAGTCAACAATTGCATTCATATTTGACAGCTACCTTTATTAGTTTAATTGTTCCAGACTGGTGTATCTACATCACATTTTCTTCATAGCACAACATAATGTAATGCATATTCCTTAAGAGTCTTCATCCCGGTGAAATTAAAATACCGCTAATTTCACAGTAATTATGTGATATCTTCAAATAGATAAAAGATAATTGAAATGTTTAACAAGAGCGCCCTAGACAATATTATTTTGCGTGAGGTACCGTTATCACAAGTCACCTAGTGGCTTTCCGTTTTCAGCTGTTTAGAAACGCGAAAATAAATGCCGATTTTCAAAATGGCTCGAAATCGAAAGCGGATAAGTGAGTCGTGATAACGGTTTCTCATGTAAAATAATATTGTCTAGGGCGCTCTTATTTAACATTTCGATTATCTTTTATCTATTTGAAGATATCACATAATTACTGTAAAATTAGCGGTATTTTAATTTCGCGGGATGAAGACTCTCCAAGTCTGAGATCACCCGAACTTAATATTTTACACTCCTTTATGCATTCTTTAACATTCTTTTTCTGTGTTGAAATCATCTGACACTGCAAGAATTGCATATATATGAAGTAAACTTGAAAATTGTTTTAGGAAACTGCGAATTGCATACTTCACTCATGGTCCTTATCAGGGGTTTTCCCTGCATTTTTAGTTTGACGGTGTATGTTTTTCCTACAGATGTGTGTGGTGTTGCATGGATAATAACATAACGTAAATGAAATTACACATATGATAAAATAAGACAGCAAGATACCCATAAGATTTTAAACACAACTTCACAAATGTTGTTCGTAGTATACCCTACTTTTGAGCCCTACTTAGTCTTGCTAGTGGCTTCAGTAACTTTGACAACAGAATCAAAACAAACACGTTAGAAGGCTTCTTGAATAGTAGTAGCAACCCTTCAGCCAAATTAGAGTAGTTTGCACCATTGCTATAAATCTGCTGGAGGGATAAGCAGGTAGCGGCAAGGGCGCCCATGTTGTGGTTTCCAGGGGGGGAGGCAAGTATAAGCAACGTTTCAAATATAGTTTCAAATTTTGCTGTAACTAATGTAAAAATTCTATTAGGTTTTCGATATTCCCAAGTACAATTTCCTCTTAGGGGGGCGAGCGCCACACCTTGCCCCCGATGGGCGTCTTTGGGTAGCGGTGAAGTGTTTGCAAATAACGATCATGCTACCTTCGTAAGAGAACCAGCGTGTCTTTCCTGGCTGAACAAATTTATGTGGTAATTTATCAAGAGTCGTTTCAATTTCCTGTAATATACTTATCCTGTCATTGCTTGATCGAAACAATGAAAATAGGTCGTTCATTGCCCTCATTACTTTCTTGATTACCGGTGAGGATTCACAAGCTCGAGGATACGCGACAATCACTGACCCTGGTAATAAAAATAAATAATATGAGTGAAATATTTTGATTTTGCAGAAAGGGAAATTTTTAGAAAATGGAAGCACAGTATGCACGTGTTCTGATATCTGAAGTACTTGAGCCGTACATATGCACCTATTTGTATTATTTATTTTTATCTATGCAGTGATTTTCAATTGCATCCGCTCTTGTCTCTTTAGCACCGTGGATTTCAGTCTTAAACCGCCGCCTCTGGTCATTTCGGCTTTCACACTTTCGAGTGGAGCAGGGAACATATTCCCTTGAAAAGCTGAATGCAGTTCCCTCGAATAACAGCTTTTATAGCGGTAACTTTTAATTCCATGTTTGCACACAGATTATAAATCTATACGCACTAGGTCGACAGGCGTCAATTGAATAAAGAGTCTGAGTGCATATCCAACCTTCCTATAACAAGGAACGCAATTACAAGGAGTGAATAGTTGCAGCAGAATTCCTAATTTACACATTGGAGAATCTCAAACGTGTGGCTCATGTGGCTTTTATGGTGGCTCATGTGGCAGTTACGCTCACTATTATGTGGTATTTCTAGGCTGCCTCACTACTAGGTACTATATCTGCAGTTTTTCCGCTTGTATATACGGATTCCTTAGTGCATGCAATGAATTATTGAGTTCCCGTGTGAAGTAATACATTATAAGTTGGTACACTTCTGTTCACAAAAATTTAGAAACCTTTCGTCCAAAAAGATGAGCTTGTCCATTACGATTCCCGCAGGTCTGTTCAGAGGGGATAGCACTTTCCCTCCGTTCTTTATATACACACTAGCTGCAAGACTATACCCTTACACATTTTCCTACTTCAGCTCATGATCTTATACAGGCTGCAATCTTTCTAGACGTTAAACGCTCCTTAAACTTGCAAGTATTTCTGGCCACAGAGAAGATATTGCTTTACGGCCTGCCAATCCTCGGATGGGAATGGAACTTTTTTTTTTTTTTTTTTTTTTTTTTTTTAAGAAGTACATGTGCCGACGGCACTCGAGTGTGGTGAGACACTAATCTTCGTAAAAAATTTGTGAAACTTGAAGCTCGAGGGTTCGAAACTGGTCTGATATTTTAAAATTTATTTTTAAAGATGAAGATATGATGAAATAATTAAAAGTGTAATATTTGTTACACACACAAAATTCACATGTAATGCTTTGAAGTTAAAATTGGTGTTTATTTCCTATTTTTTTTTAAACTTTCAGTTCCAAAACTAATACACATAAGATTTCTCGGTTTAAAATTTCTAGAATAATCAGTGACATTGGATGGGTGTGAAATTAGACTGAAATAATTGCAAATAAGCATGTAATTAGAAATGCGTACGCCAAACTAATTTTATATCTGATAAAATACATTCCTACTGCAAATATTTTTGATAACTAATCAATCATACAGTACTGACAAAATTTTAAAAATCTATTTTAGATGAAGTACACTCACTGCAATAAAGATAACTTTATTTCTTTGCTATTACGAATATGGATATCCAATACTTACTGTAAAACGAAGAGTTGTGCTCCCAACTTTATGAAGAATTTCCATATCATTTTCGCCTTTTCGTAAATAACTGTCCGATATGAATTTTTAAAATATTTGGCAATTTCCTAATGAAAAGGGGTACGGAATTTCCACAAATAAGAAACAAACCCATAAGAATAACCCAGAGGGTCGCCTTAGACCCTTCGACGGGTGAATGGCGGACGCCGCCGTCGGACCACCTTCTCGATTACACCAATTACACCGTTGTCCCGCCGGCGGGGTATCCGCCATAATCCCGCTTCTCCCCCGCCTTTAGCCGATATCCAGCCGCTGAAATCCCCCACGTATTTTTCCATGTGCAAGACAGAGTCGGAACAACCGCGAACCGCTGCGGTTTGCCACCATAAATTTCTCTTCACTCCGCCTTCTCTACTCTTAGTTTTGGCAACAACGTATTGGTACTTAAGCGCAGAAACCTCTATACCAATACATGGTTAAAATACAAAATAACTACCACTTGAGCGTGGTTCATGTATGCTAATTTAACACCATTTTATTTCTTAGCTAGCCGAGGCTAGCTACCCACCCGCGGGTTACGCCCTCAATGGAGAAAGAGAAGTTTGAGAATTGGGAGGAAAGGATTGGGAGATTGTCTAAAGGAATTTTTCATTATTTTAATATCACTTTATTTCATAATATCTATTATTATACAGCAGGTGGATATTGCTATCTTTGCGATAGCAATCATCAGGTAGGGCAATGTCGGCATTGCTTGATAAATTGATTACAGTACATTGTAGTATTGGACAATATTTTTTATGGGGGAGAAAAGAGGAATGAGATGAGGTGCATTTGACAACACAACACGAGGGTGATTGTTAGAGGACAGATGCAAATTAATCTTCTCGCTTGGGGGCTGCTCCAAACATTGATAAGAGACAAGGGGAAGCCCTGTTAGTAACAGAGGACTACTGTGCAGAATATGACGGTATGATATAAGGTAGAGGATGGGCGACGAGAAAAGTACGAGTGAATGGAAGATCGGGGTGGTCGGGTGGTAGCGAGTAATGGTACAATGTGAAAAGGAGGGAAAGATGAGAATGTGTGATGGGATATAAAAGATCAAAGTTGGTATGAGTGTTAATAATATCATGGAGGAGGGGGTGATGAATATTGAGACGTGTTTGAAAGTATTTAAGGCGAAGCTTTTCGAGATGAAATAAGATGTGGGGGAAAAGCATTCGATTGTACAGAATCTGAGTTGGAGTGGGTAGTTTGATGCGGTAGGCTATACGAATGGCGTGTCGTTCTAGGACTTTTAAGTTTGTGATAATAGGAAGGGGGAGCTGCAATCCAGGCAGGATGGCCATAAGTCAGCACCGGGCGAAGAAATACTTTGTACATGTTTAAAAGAAGTTCTGAATTAAGACCCCAAGTTGTGCCGGTTAGTCGTTTAAGTAGGTTAAGTCGACGGTATGCTTTTGCTGTGATGCCCTGTAGATGTACTTTCCAAGTAAGGTGTCTGTCTAATGTTAGTTCCAGATATTTGACTGCTTTAGAAAGGGAATACGGGTGTCATTAACGGTGAGATTCAATAAAGATGTATTGAGTGGAACTTATTCCACTCAATGCCAGTAAGTGGAGTTGCAATGCCGACATCCCCCTACTTATTTGGTGATAGTAATACTGTGGTTTGAGTTTTACTGGCATTGATCGTAAGTCTCCATTTATCACACCAGATGACAAATGTATCTATCGCCTCTTGTAATGCTGTGTTCAATTGGTGAATAGTGCGGCCTACGGTAAGAAAGGCCGTGTCGTCAGCATATTGAAATAGATGGACGTTGGCAGGAAGTGGAGGTATGTCTGCGACATACAGCAGGTAGAGTAGGGGAGAGAGAGAAGAGCCCTGGGACACACCGGGATGTAGGAAAATCGGATGTGATGATTGCTGATTGATAAAAACGTAAGCGAGACGTCCAGATAGGAAATTATAAATGAATCGTATGTATGCAAGGGAAGGCGAAAATTGAGTAACTTAGTGAGAAGTCCCTGATGCCAAACTTTATCAAATACCTTTTCCAGATCAAAAAGAACCAGACAGGATGGTTTTGCCGTATTGTATTGATTAGTGATGTAGTTTAGAAGACGCATGAGCTGATCATTAATATTGAATTGTGAGCGGAATCCTGCTTGGTGTAGCGGCAGAAGATTGTACCGTGAAAGATGGAAATGAAGATGTTGTACTATGATTTTTTCTAGAATTTTAGTGAAAACCGGGGTGAGCTGAATTGGACGGTAAGAGGATACTTGGGCGGGAGGTTTCCCAGGTTTAAGAAACATAAGAACTTTAGACGTTTGGGTATGTACAAGGTACGAAAAATAAAAGTATAGATCATGGCAAAAATATTTATCAGAACGGGTGGGCTTTCTTTTACATGGCGATATGAGATGTTATCGATGCCTGGAGCGGTGTTGCGTTAGCGGGTAACTGCATTCGTGATCTCGGCAGGAGTGATGGGAGCAGTGAGTGCTTTATGAGTAGACTGTGTGTGATTGACATTAGGTTGAAGATGTGGAGACCAGAAGTTAAAGTACTCTGTGGGATGATGACGAAAATGGCGTGTAGCTGATAAAGGCGTAAAGATATCCTGTAATTAGGAAGCGAAGGCATTAGCTTTATCTTGGTCTGAGTGGAGTGCTTGATCGTGATGAATGAGTGGATAGGACATTATTGTGTATTTGCCGGTAAGTGCATTGAAACGTTTCCAATATTTTGTAGGATGGGAAGTATCAGAGACTGAATTGCAAGCCTTGATCCATTGTCTTAATTTGTAAGCTTTAACATAGTTGGAGATTGTACGGTGGAGGGTTCGATGATGTTGAAGAGCTTCACGGTTTGCAGATCGTATGCATCGTTATAAAACTGCCGGGAGCGCTGTATGAGAGTTAGATATTGTGGAGGTAGTTTAGATTTGCGGAGTGAATATGTAGAATGAGGAATGAACTGTTCGGAGGCAACTTGTACGTGATTAGTGATATGATCCAGGGTAGAGTATTACTCATCTTCCGTAGTAGGAGGAACGCATTGCTCAAGAGAGTGAGTTAAGTAAGTACGATATTTCGACAAATCTGCTTTATCATAACGGGGGATGAGCCTTGGAGGGGGTGGTGTGTTGGTGATAGAGGTAGTGGATACTCGGAGATAGAGTTTAATTGGGACATGATCGCTTCCTATTGGATCTAAGATATCAATGAGAATACGGTGTGGTAAAGAGGGTGAAGTTATGGCGATGTCTGGAGTAGTATTGGATTCTGGGCGGGTGGGTTTAGGTAAAGGATGAATTATACTGGTCGTAGTTGTGGCAGTGAAGTTCGTGAAAGCTGTCTTAACTCTATCAGAGCGGCCGAAAGAATGATATGGAATTGAGTGACCGGGACGGGCATAAATGGTGGCTACTGTCAGACATAATGACATATATAGAGTAGTAATGAGATGTTCTGGTACATTTTGGATAGGAGCAGAGTAAATACGGTGAGGTATATGAGGTGAAAAACCTATGGCAACGCCGCCATTGGCTCGGCGGGCTGGTAGGGTACTATCATGGCAAAGAATGTGATATCCTGGAAGATGGCAAGTGAGCTTGGGTGTGAGATGCGTTTCATTCAGAAGGAAAGTATTGGCTTTTTCTTCTAGTAGAAGTTCAAGAAGAATTTTATGAGTGAAAAATGAGCGGATGTTGAGGAATAAGAATATGAGAGCCATGATAAAAGCCATAGTAAAGATAGATTTAGATAGCAGTTGTAAGTGGAGTTGCATGGAAATGTACGTAGGGACCATTATAGGTAGCATGGAAGTTAAGATGGAAAAGGTTGTGAGCGACGTGTTGAACATGCTGTAGCATGAGTAGCCGTGCAAAAGGATGGACGTTCTGAAGTGTCAAAGTGATGAATGCTAATAATTGATGAAGGGTGACAAATTGGTTGGGTTCCAGTGGTGTATCCACTGTTTGATTCTGGGCGTCGTGAGTACGTAATGCTACTGCTAGTTCTGGTTTAATCTCTTCTGGAGTAGGCCGAGATTTACATTCATAACTGTAAGTTGGATGAGATCTTTCGTGGCAAGTATTAAAAGTAGGAGCTTTTTGAAGATTAGTGCAGGTGCGAGTTGGATGAGGTCCAGAGCAGTAACCGCATTTGAATTGGTTTGTGCAGTGATCAGTGGAGTGCGTGTTGTATTCCTGGTATCTTTCGCATCTAAGAGGAAGTGGTGCTGGTGATCGTGACGGTTTGACACGATGTCGCTTTTTGAAGATGAAAACGCCATTATCTAGAAAATCGTTTATCGTGTCTTGCGAAGTGGTCAAGATCCGCATAACGTAGGTGGGCCCCTGATTATTCCGAATACGGATACATTTTTTGAATTCAGGCTTCCTCTTGTAGTTCATCTTCAATATCTGCATCTGTTATAGACTGATCAACCCCTTACCACTACCGACATGGTAGGTGGTTGGCGTGGGGGTGGGCGCTGTTTCTGCCTATTATTAGTCAGTGGAGAAAGCGTTGCGTTTTTTCCGAAGATTTCAAAGCTATATTTATCTCGGACGGTAGTAGCAAAGTTTGGTAATGATGACTTGATGATGAAGCTGTTCTTGGTTTCTACTATTTGTGATATCTCAGAGCGTGGTCGGTATTTCAGAATTTGTTGAAGAAGCAGTTTCGAATTTCGGTACTTAGGATCGTAGTTTTGAAGAAGATAGCTGTAAACTTTTGGTTTTAGCTTTGGAGGAGGTAGAGGAGGAAAATCCTCGTCAATGATGAGACGTTCATCGTCTGAACTAGAGATGCTGTGGGCGTCTGTATGGTGTTTCTTAGATGGTGGTGGTCTTGACGACGGTACTGGGCTGCTAAGAGGTGAGCGAGATCGATTTGGGCTTGTTTCAGCTTTAGACTTTTCCCTACGAGGCCTCCGCTTTTCTGTCTTACGTTAGTAGAGATAGTAGATGGCCGGGAAGCTGATGGTCCTGAAGCCTCTCCGATATCCATAGCTAGATACCATAAGCGATGAGAAATTTTACACAGCTAACGGTGAAGTGATTGAAGCGAAGCGAAACGAACTAACAATAAATGATTAACAAAAAATACACAATAATAGTGTACTTCAACAGGCTTCCACTTGGGTGAAGCCCTCGATCTCTCGTAACCTGTCGCCGTGCGTCCACACGTACGCAAAGAAGACAGTCTAGACTTGTTACGAAAGCTGTACTGCACCAGCTGGTTAAGTATAAACACCAAAGTTTTTTTGCTAGCCGTAGCTTGCACCCACCCAAAGGGTTACGCCCTTTATTTGGGAAGCGAAGTTAATAGGAACTGCAGGTGTAAGTTGATTGTTTTGAGGCAAAAGAGATTTTATTAACTTTATTAGATCCAAGTTCATTCAACGGGCATTATGGCCGTTAACCATAATCATCAGGACAGGAAAGCATATGAACACTGGCGAGCAATTCATCAGAAGAGCGTGAGAGCAGAGCAGTGGTGAGAAATTAGTGGTGAGGTGTACTTGACATCACAACACAACACAGAGAGGAGTGTTAGAGAGACGAATGAATGTTATCTTCTGTCCAGGTGGTGCTCTGGACGTAATGGAGACAAGTGGAGCCCTGTTAGTGCGATGAAATCACTGTGCAACATAAGATGGAATGATATATGGTGGGGGGATTGCAATGAGGAAGTCTTCGAGAAGTTGAAAGTCTGGACTAGTTGGTGGTAGAACGTACTGATACAGAGTAAACAGCAGAGAGAGGAGAGAATTCCGTAGAATAGTTGAAGGTTTGCGGAGAGTTGCTTCGTGCTACATAGCATCAAAGAGGAGTGGATGGTGAGTCTGGAATCGCTTCGTAACGTACCGGAGTCTTGTGACAGTTGCTATTACGACCCAATTAATTAGTAAATCATTTATTAGTATATTCTTTAGTGCTTATTTTCAAATATAATTTTTCTTTTAAAATTAAGAATCTGTATTTCTGATTTTCTTCAAACCATGTATTTTTTTTATTCGCTTTCCAATGGTATCCAGCCTTTCAGTGGTAAATGAGACACCTGAGTATCGGAAGTCTTTAAAAGTCTTTATTCACCACGACCACCCACAGCCAATGGACACACTCAAGTTCTATTGTAAAGCTAGACAGTTTGTCTAGAAAGAGAATCTTCACAATAGCTCTCGTAGAAAAGAGTTATATTCGCAAACTCATGATAAAACCGAAGGAACCACACCGACACGATATTGCAAGCTAGAAGTCCATTAGCACATTTTAACATTTTAGTAAGAAAGAAAGGACAACGCACTAACAGCAACCTATTTTGGCAAATTTTAAAATTTAAAAACTGGAATTGGGAGAACATACTTTTTTTTTTTTTTTTAATAGAGAGACCGTTGCAGGATACTCAAAGAAAGGGCAGTTAAGTTTGAGAAGTGACACCGACAACACGTATACAGAACTCATACAACACACACACACATTTTTATTCATTATTTTTATCGTGTTGAGCAACCATAGACAATGAAGTGCTAAACACCTAGCAGTGCCGCAACGAGTTCACTCATAAAACACTGATAAAGTTTAATCAAATTCCGAACGTTCTCCCAACCATACGCTATTTTGCATTTATATCGATATATAACGGAGTGCAACGAAAGTTTGATTTGTGAATGTGACCAATTGTGGTAATTGTGACCAACATATATACAGATACGTCATTTGTTAATCAGTTTATCAGTCGGATTCATCAATATTGAACTTCTATAATCACTTTGACCGAGACAACCTATGAAGAGATGCCGAGACGCCTAGATATGAGGACGAATTTAGATGCTACAGTCCGATGATGCCCTAACATCCAGAGAGAGCCAAAGGCCTAAGGAGGAGAGAGAGAGATCGGCGGATGACCATACACATCTTGGAAGTCGAACGGAATGCTGCAGTCACATGAACACAGGAACTTGAGTGTTGCAAGTGTTCGACCAGTGGTGAATAAAAGTGGTAAATACTATCGAAAATTAAGCTTTAACATGGGAATCTAATGGAAGGTAGGGCAAAACCTTTATATTAATTTTTCAATTTGTAACCTGTTGCCATATTACCGTGGACGATTCCATCCTCTGGACTTGGTCAAATTCATCAATATATCGAGACGAGAATTGAATCGTAGTAATCCGGCCTTGACGGACTGAACAGTTATCTTATATTATTATTTTTTAAAGAAACTATAACTGAAAACGATAGTTTAAAATTTATTTGTAATTAACTTTTGTCATTTTAACCATTCACTATTCACACAGCTAATTAGTGTTAGACTCCGAGAATTATCTCCTTATATTCTAGATGTTAGTGCTGTTTGCTCATTTAAAGATATTATATGTAGAAAATTTTGTGACAGTATAAAAAGTTCGATTATCGCACGACGAGATTAATGTGCCAGAAAAGCATTACTATACAAGTATTAACTGGGTGAATGATCTTTATTTTTTTTATGTATTTCTAACAAAATATTTTTTTCATTTACCAAGTACATACCCAGAAAGCTCGTAATTGTCAGTTAGAAGACGAATGTAATCTGTTTGCTAGATATAGGTATTTTTATTGGTATTGACAGTGTGTACCTAAATTGAAAGACATAGAGTATAATTCTTGCCCTAAGCATGTAAATCGAAAAAATATCATTAGGACAAAATTAACTCGTAAATAAGCAACTAAAAAAAGACATCTGTCTGCGCAAACGCCGCACAGACAGATCTTCATAATTATGAAGTAAAACATTGCGCAAAGTAAAACAAACAAATATAAGGTACCGACGTTTAGAAATAAATATTGGCCAAGTTAAGTATAAACTTTGATATCTAAATATATGTGTTCTAGTAATCATTGTGTATATATTATATGACTATCTAGTATATGTGTCAAAGTATATATGATTATTTTTATATTACAAGGTATTTTTCATATTATTGGATATTATTATTATCTTAGATCTATACACATGTGTTGAGAATTTTCAATTTAAAGTAGACAGTTAAAGCCAAATCAGTGCACTGCTCAAATCAAAGCTTTCACTATCTTTTCATCTGTAACTAGCAGCGTTCACCCCGCTTCGCTGCGGTCACCCCGGAACGCAATAAACTTTGTTACTTAGATAATTTTTACTTTTTCGCTTTCAAGTGATATGATAAAAACCATAGAAGATTGCAGTAAATCTTAACATTATATCGCCTGTCATTTATGTTAACCCGCCCCGCTTCGCTGCGGTCATCCCGGTGCTGGCATATTGTAAAAGTGTCTGTAAAAATAAGCAAATCAATTAAAAAATTTTAAACAGAAGATTCAAGCTATTTTCCGCTGTATATCGCCTGTCATTTATGTTAACCCGCCGAGTGACACGGTCATGCGGGTTGCATATAAATACGTTTATTTTTACCTATGATGAACTAATAACAAAGGATTTGTACGTTATGGACACTTGAATGGTCAATTATCTCAAGACACTGGTAATTAAAAATTAAAGTGATATGATAAAAACCATCTAGGGTCCAAATCCTAATAACCCCCCAAAAATGAAAGAAATTGGTTCAGCCGTATTAGCGTGATGAGCGGACAAAGGATTTTGTACGTTCTCTTTTATATATATAGATTAATCTAAATAATAGTCATGTCTTGCTAGCATTCAAAATCATCTAATTTTCCCACCTTCATCAACTATCTATTTCTCAAGCATAGGTATTTCCCTACTTTCTCCTTCTGTGGTTGATGAATAAAATATTGTATTCTGGACTAAATAAATTACACACAAAGGGTTATATCAGAAAGATGAAACAATGATACCATGTACATTTAATTTTTTTGAATATCTAGAATATTCATCTTTAAAAAGTGGAAAATAGAAAATATTGTTTGTAATTTATATAATAAGCAATTACAAAAAAGGTAAACTTCTCACTAAATTTAAATCTTTGTTATTTGAAAGTATTGACTAAGATTTTATTTTAAACAACATGAAAAAATAAGAATCCTTCAGATTCTCCAGTCAACGTGTTCCATATTTCATTTTTATTATTTTTATTTTAGTGACATTTGTATCACAATTCATTCAACTTAAAGTAATTGTCATTTCATTTTTTTTATTGGTATTCAATTTAAATTCTATTGCAAGTTTGGATAATTAAAAATTTATTACTGTTACCTAAATTTTGTTAAATTGTCATTACTAAAACGATTCAGATTTCCCAACCTATTCTAGACCAATTAGAGAATTTTCTTATATTATTTCGAAACAATTGGGAACCTAGCTGAGCTGATCCTCACAGATACAGTTAATAGTATTTATAGTAAATTTTCCGTTCTACATTTACATAAATTTTTTAGTCTGATAACTAAATTAATTCATGCAACAATTTTATTTGCTTATCGAAGTGGCGACCAGTACAGCTGTTTCTCATTAAAACTACAATGGTAATTTTATTTCAGCTATGCAGCACGTGACTATGTTTTGAAATATGTTCTAATTAACTACGTACCTATTTTCCTAGCACTCTGGAGTACCGTATGGGGAAAATAGGATTATAAAAATCGAGCCTCGTGCGGTGTAAATCAGGCTTTCATTGATCAACGCACGTACCTTCTGCTTTCTGATTATTAGGCATGTTATAACTTGCGAGGGCGGCGAGTAAATATGCAAAAACAATTTGCATATTCATAACACAATTTTAACGTAATTATTCAAATAATTTTCAGAACCAAGACTGGAAATCAAATTTATCTTGTCATAAATTTGATTCCCCCAGCATTACAAATTTCGCCCCCGAACTAGGACTCGAACACCGTTACAGTCTGAGGTCTTCTAGGTGATAGAGGATTTGTGGAAAAGGTGTTCTCTCATATAAGTCCCGTGTAGGGCTTGGTAATTTAATTCGAGAGGCAAGGCGTAGGGCATGGCGCTCAAGAATTTGTAACCTGCGGTAATATGACTGTAGTGCTAATAGTCAGGCTGTAAAGCCATAAGTGAAAACAGGGCGTAAAAAAACCTTGTAGGTGTTTAGAAGTATGTTAGGTTTCAGACCTCAGGTAGTCCCAGTTAGGCGTTGCAGTAAGTTCAAACGGTTCGTCGCTTTAAGAGCAAGACTTTTGAGATGAGCAGACCATTTCAGATGGGAGTCCAAGATAATGGCCAGATATGTGACTGTGTGACTAACAGAAAGTGGTGTACCTGCAATCTCAATACTGAGATTGGATGGATTGTGATGAACCCAACTGCGTTTACCTGGTGGTAGAAAGATAATGGCTTGGGTTTTATTTACGTTAAGTTTGAGGCGCCATGTATCACAACATTGAATGAAAGCATCAATGGCAGGTTGAAGGATGCGATTGATGTGTTGAATAGTATTTGCCGTTGCCAGAAAAACCGTATCATCCGCATATTGAAATAGACTGACGTTGGTAGGAAGAGTAGGAAAGTCAGCAATATACGGAAGTGAAAAAAGGGGACAGAACTGATCTTTGAGGAACACCAGAGTGGATCAACACAGGGTGTGAGAGAGCAGTATTGATGGAAACATAGATGAGGCGACCTGAGAGAAAATGGTAGATGAACCGAATGGAACATATTGGGAGGCGGAAAGAAAATAGTTTGTATAGAAGACCTAGGTGCAAGACTTTATCGAAAGTCTTTTCTAAATCGAAAAGGACAAGACAAGAAGGCTTAGATTGGTTAAACTGAGCAGTAATGTACGTGGTCAGGCGGAGCAGTTGATCGTTAATACTGAAGTTTGGACGGAATCCAGCCTGATGAAGAGGAATAAGGTTGTGAGCGGTAAGATGTATGTGTAGGCGTGAGACAAGTATTCGTTCTAGTATCTTGCTGAAAACAAGGGTGAGTTGTATTGGGTGGTAAGAATACACAGACGGAGCTGTTTTTTCGGTTTTAGGAACATCAAAGTTTTTGATGTTTTCCAATCGGTAGGGATAAAGCCAGCACGGAGAATGAACGTGAAAATGAGAGACAGAAGATAATGGAGGATGTACGACCCTTCTTTGATATGGCGGTAGGTAATAAAATCTAGCCCTGGTGCAGTGTTACGCTTACGAGCTTTAATGGTAGTAATTTCTGCGACAGCGATAGGAGCTGTTAAATGTGAATCGTCGGGTAGAGGATGTTCGGTATGAGGATGAAGTGATGGTGTGTTGAGATTCAGACGAGCTATAAGGGCAGCTCCAAGAGGAGTGGGGACACCTTGAAGTTGGTCAGTAAAAGCATTGGCTTTTCCCTCGTCAATGTGTAAGGGCGTATCATTAAGGATGAGTGGATAAGAAGTACGAGAGGTTTGACCAGTGAGCTGGTGAAATCGTTTCCAGTACTTAGTTGGATGGGGTGTATCGGAGAGAGTATTACAGGTTTTGATCCAGGTTCTGGTCTTGTATGCAACAATATAATTATGTACTGCTCTTTGGTATTGGCGATGTTGCCGAAGCGATTCCAGATTGCCTGTGTGAGTAAAATCTCGATAGAACTGGCGGGAACGGCGTATTAATAGTAAATACTGTGACGGCAGCTTAGGTCTGTGGGGAGTTATTGTTGTCTGGGGTATGAATTGAGCGGATGCCTGATGTATACCGTCGGTGATGTTATGTAAGTTATCGTAAAGTTCTGCCTCTGTTGTAGGGTCTGATACATATGTGAGCCTATTAGAAAGGCATTCCCTGTACTTAGGCCAATTTGTACGGTCAAAACGAGCTACTGAACGGGGAGGAGCAGTTGGAAGTCGTTGAATAGGTCCCTGTTGTTGAAGAGTGAGTTTGTTAGCGACATGATCACTCCCCAGAGGATCAAGCACAGTCAAGGTAAGCTTACAAAAAAGATTGGGTGAAGTTACGACAATATCAGGAGTTGTGTTGGATGCCGGCCTTGTCGGTTTAGGGATATGATGAAAGCAACCTGTCGTGCGGGTCTGAAGATAGTTGCGAAAAGTAAGCTTTTGGTGATCTGAGCGACTGTGCTAGTTAACATCGGCCATGATAACGTAGCTGCGAAAGTTGTCTGATATATACTGAAAAAACTGAGAGGAATAGATTGGCCGGGTCGTATATAGATGGTGGCTACCGTCATGTAGCAATGTTTAAAATATAAGGTGGAGATAAGATGTTCAGGCAGCGTTAGGTCACCGGTAGCATATAGCCGATGAGAGATAGATGGAAAGCCAATAGCTACACCGCCACTAGCACGGCGAGCTGGGACGGTATTGTCGTGGCGAAGAAGATGATAAGATGGAATTTTACAAGAGATTTTTGGTGTGAGGAATGTCTCATTAAGTAGAAAGCAATGTATGTGTTCCTCAAGGAGCAGCTGTTCAAACAAAGGCCTGTTTTTCTGGAAAGAACGAATGTTCAGAAATAAACAGTGAACTGCCATAATGAAGAGTAAGGAAATTAGACGGATAAGGACGCTACACTGCAGATTCATGTACAGTAGAATGGAAGTGTGCGTAGTTGTTGGAGTATGTACCAGTGAAATTGACATGCAGGATGGTTTTTGCGGCTAGTTGCACTTGTTGAAGAATATGTTGACGAAGAAAGGGATGTATGTTCTGCAATATGACAGTAAAAAATGCCAAAAATTTATCGATGGTAATCGGTTGATGTTCAGAGGTAGGGGTGGTGTAGTAGAATCGGCGTTATGGGTGCATATAGGAACAGTGAGGTCTGGTTTAAGTATCTCTGCAGCAGGTTTGGCCTTACATTATAACTGTATGTAGGATGCTGATCTGGGCAAGTTGAGCATTGCGGCGAATTAGTGAGATTGGTGCACGACTTAGTCGAATGTGGGCCTGCACAGTACCCACATTTGAAAGGGTATCTGCAGTCGTTGGTATGGTGTGAGTTACAGGGTTGACAGCTCTCACAACGCACTGGAAGTGGAGGAGGTGAGCGAGAAGGTTCCACTCGATGCCGTTTTAGGTAAATGAACGCACCGTTACTGAGGAGATCATCCACGGTCTCTTGACTATTGGTTAGAACACGAACCATATAGGTGGATCCGGATGTGTTCTTAATGAGAATGCATTTAATGATTGAATGACCTTTCATGTTTAGTTCCTCAGCGATCTCAGCATCAGTGTATTGGGGATCAAATCCTCGGATAACTACAGAGAGAGCCGGAGGCTTACGAGAAGGTGGAGGCTGCTTCGCTTGTTGCGAGGTAAGCTTTTGAACGTTTGCTGATTTGCGAAAGATCTCGAAAGAGTAGGTATAGCGAAGGGTGGTTGCCATATTGGGATCTGTGTTTCGGATGATAATTCCATTCTTGGTGGCTATCAGCCAATAGCATCTCCTGATGTGGATGTTAGGGTGTTGGCAAGAAAGGAAAAATATATTAACCCTCAGAACCATAGGCAATACTAAAGGGGGATGTAACGTTCCTCTTTGAGCGTTACATTTTCTCAAAGAGATTATTTGTAGAGATGTTTAATAAGCTCTTAGATAGTGTTATTTTCTTTTATATTTTCTCAATTCTCGATCCTCATGAAGGATTCAAGATGGTCGACAATTGGTCGACTAGCATGTGAAGTTGAAATATGCTACTTTCTTTGTATGTCTATGGCTTGCGTCGAGCGGATGTCTCTCAGTCTCGGCAGATGGCACTGACTGTTTGAAATAATTTGAAATTTTGTGTGTCGTTTAAACGGAGGGATTTGTTATAAACGTATATATATAAACATTGATTCATGTAAATTCTATTTTCATTTAGTTATATATATTTTACTATTAAAGTTGTCGTTTCGGTATTACGCTCTGATGCGTAGTAAGGAGCGACCAATTAGAGAGCGAGCGGCATGCAGAAGCGCGCTCCCTTTGTCTTAGCTCTTCGCACTGAACAAACATGGTGGTGGTGAGAATGAAGGCGTAGTTCTTCGTTCTGTCTTTTAGACATGAATTACTGCGTGTCATGCAGCAAAGTGATGGTTTTCTATTACAAACCTTTTAATGGGAGATGCCATGACCGAATAGTGATAATAGATTCAGTGTACGTGTAGTGAATTACGATAACTCAGCTCGTGCTCGTTCCGGATATTATTGGGATTGGCTTGATACTTGTTAATCGTTTGCTATGTTGTAAGTGGAATCTGATAGTCCCACCGAGAACTGTCTCTTGGATCAAGTTCGATCTTGTGTACGGCCTCTTCCTCTGGAAGTAGTGATTCTCCGTCCTCCGCCTTTCCTTAATTTGGGACTCCATCCCTTGTTATTTGCCGGCTGATTCCGCCTGCTTTTGTGGGACCTAAGCGTATCATTTAGTGAAATCTTCATCTGTGGTTGTTGTTGCGAACGTAAGTGTTCCAGCAACTTATACGGTGAAATCTTATTCATCTGGTGAGAGTTAATGAAGTATACTTGATTGCTGTTAACCGAAAGGAAGGTCGCCATTTGGTCAACCTGCACCTGTGGCTATGATTACTGTTACTGCGTGCTGAGATGCCTGAGAGGTCATTGGAACCGGTTGCCGCCCGAAGATGCTGCCCGAAACTGAGCCCTTTGAACTGGCTTGGGGTGCCGGTATTGTCTGCTAGTAAGCGTCAAAAGGTTGGGTGAGCTTTGGTCTCCGTTTCAGGTAACTCTCACTACTTTTCTACCTTAATCTACAGAAGGAGTAATGTTGTCCTGGAAACTAAAGAATTGTCCGCCGTTCATATAATTCGTTCAAGTTGTTTCTGTTTATAATATTCAGTGTTGTATTATCACCGTCGTGTGTTTATTCTATTGTCTCAAATCGTTTTATAAAGCAAAAACAATATATATATATATATATATATATATATATATATATATATATATATATATATATATATATATATATATATATATATATATATATATTCATCATTGGTTACTTAGTGAACTTACATACTATATGTATATCAATTCTACAATGTCCATAATATCGTTTCAAGTAAATCTTGTTCGTAACATGTTTGAGTAAACGAAAGTGAGTCTCTATCCAGTAAGTCGAATCATACGCCGACGGGGTAGTCTGATATCAACACCATTTCTCTCTTGCTTTGAATGAAATCATTTCTCGAGTTGCGCAGATGTATAAAGTATCACTCGCTACCATCTAGCTTATGTTCGTCCAGTAGCGGGCACTCCGTATTGTCTATTCACAAGTACTACGTTTGGTGAAGTAAAAGCTTGATTAGCGATGGCTAGCTCATGTCTGTCCGGTAGTGGACACTCCGTATTGGTTATTAGAATATATATATAGTTCATAATCTAAGTATTCAGTTGCCACACAACAAAAATCTATGTAAATCCTCGAGTTGTCTTCATGTCATATATCTAGCTATAATGCTACTTACTAGTTCAGTACGACGCGTCGAAGACGGTGGGCATTGCGATAGCACTCACACTGATGTGATGGTGTCAGGGGTAGAGTCTAATTTACTGGTTGGTCTTGTGCTTCCTATAATGTTTCTGCAGTATGTATTATTATTACCGCCGCTGTTAAATTGTAAGTTATGTCGAGGGAAATGCCCTCTTAACAGTTGGTTGCGGAGAGTAGTGGAAACGTTATGTGTTTAGGGAGGAAGGTTAGTCGACACAGCCACATGCTTACTCCCTCTGCGGTGAGATATTTTGTAAACAGTAATGTAATATGTAATTTTCCTTCACTCGCTGTGATGCAGCCTACCGAAGATTATGTCCTAATATTTGGTCGAGAAATGTAAACAATTTTTCTGCTGTTATTAAGGATAATGTACAAACATTGTTGTTACTCATCTTTTAGTTGTGTTGGCGCTAGAAGTTTCTGGAATCTTTAAACACAGAATACATATGATTTTTTTTTTCTAACAGTTGAGTTTAGCTGTCCATGATCACCAATGTCGATGCTAATTCCAATATTATATGTTATTTACAAGAGAGTTAAATAAACTTGATTGCAAGGTATGTGGTGTTGTTCTGAAATGATTTTTCTTATCTTCCTCTTTCTCCATACCGACGATGCCATTAGTGTGCAAGAGTCTGGAGTTAAATAGCGTTGTGCTCACTGGTCTATAATCGTAGCTTAAGAAAGGAATAATATCGGCGACCCAAAATTCTTTCTTCTTCCTTTCCCCTAACGTCAGCTATGAACAAAGAGAATCGAACTAGCGTAAATAGCGCTTTTCAAGTTGACGTACCCAACCAGGAACGCCTCAAGTTGGCTTCTCGTAGCCAGGACCTAACATGGCTCGCCTGAGGGAACCCTCTCTTTCCAGGAGCAAAGATGGGCCCACCCACATTGTTTTACTGATCAAAATTATTGTGATTAATTTACCTCAATTTACGCATAACTATTTTAGTGGCATTCGCATTCAGCATACGAGTATTTAATAGTGACTATACTTTGCCCACCCATCGATTTCCTGAATATAGTCTCTACCTGGAAGTTCTCTCATTTACACCAACCTATAAATAACAATTTACTTCTAACAATTTAGTCTGTAAATTATAAAGAGCAATCAAAGAGCATGTTATTACTTAAGGAATACATTTAATTATAGTAATTATAGTATAAGTAAATATACCCTCAAAATATGAAACTGAAAATCCAAGCAATTATTTACTTACAATTACGTGAATTTCAGCTCAAGTCGTCTTTCTTTGCGTAGAAACTTCTGGATTACTGCTTTAGAAACAGTAATAGGGGCAAGAAACCGTAAGTTTTGAGGTTGACCCACTAACCACAAAGTAAATGAGAATTAGGGAAATAAAAAGGCAGATTGGAAAACCGTTCTGTAGCTTAACGTCCAGGCTTTTTTTTTTGCATCAACTGGCACTTCCAACAACTTGGATCTAGAAAAGAATGTTTTTTTCACCGTACTTCTTACACGTATTTTAGGAAGAACTCGATTGCACCATTAACTTTTGAATTAAATGATATATTTAGCAATAAAAAAGTGCTCCTAGATCATACTCCCTCTCCCCCCCAAAATTGTTTTCCTTGCTATAAAATATCTGTACATCCACAAATAAATCTACAGACTTAGCAATGCTTGAGAGAAACAGAAAATTCAAGCCGTTGATTTCCTAACCAACGCCATGGATCACACAAGCACGAGGTGAGGAACACGAAGCGGATGCACAATAGGAGTCTTCTAAAGCAGTGAAACTTCAGCCAAAGCGTTGCCAACGACTTACTCGCAGAGTTGTCTCCTCAAAACATGATGGAGACCGCACAACACTTCTCTGTTCTTTTGCACTTCAACAGTTGATTCTGTCTCGTTGAAAATAAAAAATCCCAAGTTCTGACGATCTGTTTAATTAAATTAAAATACCCTTTTCTTCATTTTTCGTTGGGTGTTAACACATGACTTGCACACCCAGAGAAGACGCTACTGGTATCAGCTGCTTGACATTCGATCTTGGCACGTACTTAAGTAGATGCAAGTTGATCTGCTTCGGATCATGATATTTGGCGTCGTCGTAGTTTGTGAGAAAAGAATGAACGACAGGTTTAGATGATGCTTTTGAAGCGATTTCGATATCCATGTTACTAGATGCTGACGAGGACTCACTTAGTGTATGATGACGTTTGGTTGGAGGTGTCATCTGGAGCGCAGCAGAAAAGGTAGCAGCTGTTGTAGACTGAGCCGTTGGACTACTTGGTTCTGACTCTTGGCGGGCTGTCCGTTTATCGATCTTTGCCGCCGTCAGAGAGGGACCTTGTGCAAAAACAGGAGGTACTCCAGTATGACCGGGGCCTTGTCCAGAAGCCATAGCGAAGGCTATCTATTAAGGTAGGTTACAGGTTTGAAAATGACCATCCGTTTGGATAGCGGTCTAGGTAGGCCAAAGATGCTATCAACCTGCGTAGGTATCTGATGAGGTGGGCTAGATAAGTCTCTCAACCGATACACACAGAGATCAAGCTTCAGTGACCAGGATAGTGGGATAGGATATTACAAAACTCGTCACTATGCTATAGTGGCGCTTCAGAGCAGAGCAAAGCAAAGCTCTGGGAAAGTATGAACACCAAAGATTTTTTAATGCTAGCCCTTGGGCTAGATACCCTACAGAGGGCTACACCCTCTTTTAGGAAAGGGTTGTAAAGGAAATGAAGGAAATTAAAGTTATAGGCGTTGGGCTAAGAGTTTTTTCTTTATTTATCACTTATATTCTTGATCATTACAGTCTTTGCGACTATGATCATTTTACATGTGAGGTAATTAACAAAATATACATAGTTACAAATAGAATAATTACAGTTACAAAACAATATGATACAAAACAATATTTGAGAAAGAATTTAAGTCTGTCTGAGTATGATGTATGAAATGAGGTGCGATGCACGCCAGAACACATAAGTACTGTTAATAAAGACAAATGCGAGTTCTTGTTCCTAGGGACGACGCTAGGCCAATGTAGACAGAGGAGGCCCTGTTAGATGACAGAGGGGTTACTGTGCTTGATATGACGGGTAGATATGCGGAAGATGGACATGAAGGTGGTGATCGTACACAAGTGCTAAGTCTGGATGATTAGGCGGTAGAGTATAGCAATAGAGTGTAAAGTGTAAATTGAGTGGGAGATGGTAATATCGTGGCCGAATAGATGAGAGGGCAAGGCAATGCATAGTTTCGAAAAGCAGTGATTGTTCTTGCTGGTAGCGAATGGTGATGAAGTTTCGGCGAAGAGATTCAATATGATAAAGCAATGTAGGAAAGGTTATGAGAGAATACAGGTAACAAGTCGGACTAGCAAGAGAAATACGGTGAGCGATACGAACGGCATGGCGCTCGAAGGTTGCCAGTTTGAAGTAGAACGAAGGTGGAGTTGATATCCAGGCAGTGAACCCATAGGTCAGAACGGGACGGAGAAAAACCTTATACGTATTTAGAACGATGTGCGATATAAGTTCCCATGTCGTGCCAGTCAGACGTTAGGAGATTGAGGCGGTTATAGGCTTTAGTTTTGACATAGTTCAGATGAGATGTTGATCAAATATAATGCCACAGATTGCCGCCTTTGATAAGAGATATCAAATCTTTAAGGTTGATTATGACATAATCTATTGATATGTGATATGTTATCTAGTGTGTCACAATCATGTGACTGAGGTTAGGGTAGGATTTTTTTCCTGGAGGAAGTTGAATGACCTTTTTGGTGAAAACATTGCCCCTGAAGAGTGCCCCTGGTTCCCAGCGTATGTAATCGTTCGTAATATGGTCCCTGAAGAGTACCCCTGAAGAATGACCCCAGGGACACACCGGATAACCCCCCAGGACCCTTCCCTGCTTGTGACGCCCATGACTTACGAGGGACCACAACTTATATGGAGGAATCTATGATTACATGATGAATGCATGACCCTTTAGGGACACATCGGATAGCCCCTGCTTGTGACGCCCCTGGCTTACGAGGGACCACAACCTATATGATTCTGATATAATAAAAGCTTGTAATAATTACTCGATTAATTTAATTGGTACGTATTTATTTTTTTTCGTAATTACTTGATGAACGCATGACCCTGCAAGGACACACCGGATAGCCCATGCCTGTAACGCTCCTGGCTTACGAGGGACCACCACTACCTATACAAAGTAATCTATGATTACTTGATGAAGGCAGGACCCTCCAGGGACCACCTATAGAAAAATGATCCAATGCATCCCCCAATGGGGACCATACGAACATTATGTGAGCATGTGAAGATGGGAGGGACCTAACTTTATTCATATTTGGGACTTCTTAATTCTTTCGCTTCGTAAGCTCGTTGTAAATTATTTTTACGTTTCACTTACTATGCAAGCTTTGCTTTTGTATTCTTTCGGTACTAAAGCCGGAGCGTTTTTCTCGTACATTTTTCGCTGGCGAACTCAAGACATGAACTGAAGTTTTCGCGCGCTTTTGGAACCCGGGTGAAGTGATTAGTACCATTAGATAAATTTGTTGACACCGCGATAACTAATCATGGCCGCCGACGTATGACTAAACAACATGTGACCATTAGAAAAATCTGTTGACGCCACGGTGAGTAATTATCAAAAGAAAGCCGCCGACGCATGAGTAAATTAGATGTGACCTTAGTACGATTAGAGAAATCTGTTGACGCCACGATGAGTAAGCATGGTCACCATTGCATGACTTTAGTACGATTAGAGAATCCTGTTGACGTAATAATGAACAAGATTGGTACAATCTTGACAGATAAGTGCGAATGTACAGTTGCATTGAACTTTGAAATGATGTTGGGTATACAATAGAAAATATGTTTTATTTATACTTGATGGACAATAATATTAATTGTAGGTCATAGATTTATTTTGAAATTAATATTTCTAAATGGATATTATCTATTTGATGAAATGAACATCAATATTTTTGTTTTGCCCAAAGGAAATGTAAATGAATGGCATGATTACATGATTTTGAGATGTGAATGATCGGTACATGATACTATCTTGTTGTTGTTTTAAGAGATTAAGTGCTTTGTATCTTGTATTTATGAAATTGTGGAAAAGTTGGTTGTTTTGAAATAATATTTGAAAATTATAGTAACAGGACGGTTTAAAATATCACGTGGTATGATGTCATTGGTAATGTGAATGACCGGAACATATCATGTTGTTGTTTAAGAGATCATGTGAGTAACACGTGTTTTCCTTATGAAAAGTTGTTTTCGAAATAATATTTGAAAATTGTAGTAATAGAACGGTTTAACGTAGCATGTGATATGATGTTGTTGATAAAATTTTCTTTATATATGGGCTTTGAAGAGAAGTTGTTCATAGAGTCGTCATGGAGTAGTTTAACAGCCAAATATATAGAGAAATCGAGCTTTGCAATGAAGTGGATTGGGATTCGTCGTTTAATATTATTGAACCTCCGAAAAAGAAGTTCAAGTCTTCAGAGAATTCTCCTAAATCGTCCGATTTTATCACAGAAAAGGAAATCATCGATTTAAGGGACGATCCTGTTTTAATCCCAACGTCGCCAGTGGGATCACCAGCCTCATCACATAATGGAGTATCCATTGGTGCATCAGTAAAAGTACCATCATTGAAATGGACCTTAATGGACGGGCACGCAGCACCATATTTATTCCCCGAGTTGGAGGAACTAGCATCATCAGATTTATTCCCCGACATAGATGGACCAGCATCACAAGATTTATTTTCAGAGGTGGAGGTAGCAGCATCAGCAGATTTATTCCCCGATGTAGATGGACCTGCATCACAAGAATTATTTCCAGAAGTGGAGGTAGCAGCATCGCCAGATTTATTCCCCGAGCAGGATGGATCATCTCCTGATTTATTTACGAATGCTGAGGAAGAAGAAATTCTTCGTTTATTTGAAGAATTAGATGAATACAAACCACTCACACCTTCACCAAGTGCTTCACCACTGGATTTTGCATCAACAGAACAGAAGGAACCATTAGATTTGTCGGTGCATTCGAAATTAGAAAAGTGTTTGTGTAACTGTGACAATGTGGACGAAAAAGGTGTTCAAAAAAGTGTAATAAACTAGAAACCAAAGAGTGTGTTACTTTGCAAAGGGTGCATCTTAAATTATTTCAACTAATTTAAACATAGATTTTTGTTTGTAAATAAATTAACACTCGAGGCAGAAGCCTGGTGCACCATGAGTAATAATAATGTGAGACATGAAGTGTTTGACATGTATATGAAGGCCCATTTCAGTACTAAAATAAACGTTCACGTTTCATGAAAAATGCGAACATGTATTAAAACACCCAAATATATTGAGGAAGACTTAATAAATATATTACTTAAAAAAGACAGAAGTTTTATATGTAACATGTAATTTTTGTATATCACTTGCCTTTTTTCTATATATATATATTTCTATATTTGTATGCATATATTATTTTTCTATACTTGTAGGTATGTATTATTCTTATGTTTGTATAAATATTTTTATAGTTATATATTTGTATGTTAGTGAAATAAATATATACACAAAATTTTATTTTTGATTTCTATTTCATATTAATAAAAACTTTTCCTGAATAAAGTATTTACTTTTTTATGTGTAAGTTTTGAACAATCTTCGAATCTGAATTTGTAAATAAGTCGCTTCATCAGAACATCATAATTTTGTTTCGCTTGCTATACAAGCTCTGCTTATTTATTGCTAGTTTGCTTCCTATGGAAGCTCCGAACACTTATAGTGTGATCTATTAAATCTGAACAATCTTTGATTGTGAAAATATTAAAAATTTAATCCCTCACATGTATAACATGTTCGAACAATATGTGAGTGTACTAAAGAAAACCTCGTTGTTAAAATTGATTGTGAAAACATTAAAAATGCGAACTTGTAAATACATCGCTTGCTGTGCAAGCGTAGAACAGCTAAGCTGGGAACCTATAATTAATTTCGAACTTGTAAATATATCGTATGCATAGCATATTCCTAACAACAGCTACGCTGTGAACTTGAAAATATTAATGGTGAAAATATTAAAAATGCGAGCTTCTAAATAATTGTATAAGAAATTCACCTCATTTATATTTTCCTTTCTTGCAGAAACTCCGACCAACATTGTTGGGATCCATTAAATTATATGCTGTGAACATAGTAAAATTCGTAGAAAACTCAGAGGAATTATATTCCGAACATAGAAAAAATCCTAATGGAATCTCATAAGAACAACTACGCTGTGATCATACAAATAATTCATAATAAATTACTCTGAACAAATTTATTTGTGATCTTATGAACAATGTTCTAAACTTGTAAATAACTCGCATCATCAGAAACTCATATTTTTAATGGTTCGCTTGATATTTTTATATTCTCCTAATATTTTACGGATCGCTTCCCATGGAATTTTAGTTGGATCGTATGCACAGCATACTCGTTGTTAAAATAAATTGTGAAAATATTAAAAATGCGAACTTGTAAATAAGTCGCTTGCTATGCAAGCTCCAATTATTTATTGGATCGTATCTTTTTTACGTTTCGCTTCCTATGGAAGCTCTGAACAATCGTAGAATGTGAACTTGTAAATAATTTATTCATTCGTGTTATTTATTTAAAATTAGATCATTTACGTACCAAATTCAGTACACTTTGTCTGAACGTTTTAAAAATCGTTGTTAATTCGTTGTTAAAAATCTTTTTTAAAAATCGTTAAAAATCGTTCGTGTTAATTATAATAACACTCGTTGTTAAAAATGTCGTAAATAAATCGTTTCCTATGGAAGCTCATATTTTGACGTTTCGCTTGCATATTTTCCTTTTGCTGGATCGATTCATTAGAAGCTCGGTGCTAAAATTTTGTGTGAAAAGTCGTAAGAACAGTTACGTTGTAAACCTATAATTAATTTCGAACTTGTAAATAAATCCTATGCCTCCTAAGAACAGATACGTTGTGAACTTACAAAAAATTCTTATAAAAAGTCGTTAATTTCTTTTAATTCTCTCGCTTCCTACGGAAGGTCTGAACAATCGTTGGTTGTGATTATGTTAAAAGCTCGTTGTTAATTATTTTTATTCTTTCGCTTCCGTAGGAAGCTCCAATTATTTATTGGATCGTATGCATAGCATACTCGTTGTTAAAATAGAGTGTGAACTTAGAAAACTTCATTAGAAGCGCGGTGTTAAAATGCTGTGACCATATTAATGAATGAATTGAAAGAATAAGTTATGAAAGAAAACAAGAAATATATATATATATATATAATAAAAATTTATTTACAAATTTCATTAACATATTCTTTAAAATATTGTATAATACATTCAAGATTTATAATAGTATATGTACAATAACATGTTGGCCAATTCATAGCTGAAAATCTTTTATCAGATGTTTTTGTTAATTTACACAGTTTGCTTTTATTATTCTGTAATTGATTAACACAAAAGTTTCCATTTTCCATTACAACTTTTTAAAAATGTTTATTATATTGTAAATCTTTTTGTAAGAATAATTCAGTAATTAATTGAATGTTGTCTTTGTTTAACAATATGTTATATAATGCATATGTAAATTCCCAGTTTTCAATTTCGATATTACTATGCACTGTTGTAAATTCTTCATATAACGCATGAAATGTTTGCATATTAACTAATACACGCCATGCATTATAGCATAGTATATCATAGTCTAAAGTAATACAATCATGCTCATCTACATTACTGCAATTTTGAAAACATCCGTAACACAAAAGTTTATGTTCGGGTTTCCATCTTGCAATACACAGTAACACACATTGTTCATTTACAGAGAAAGAATTACAATTATATTCGCAATGGTCGTATGTATTTAGGAAAATACACTGATACACTGACGATTGTTCATACACATATTTATCCTGTTCAAGATATGTTTCTCTTAAATCAGAAATGTAATAATCATTAAATGTAATTTCCTGATAAGTATAGTTAAAATTGTTTATAAGATATGGAATAATGTTGGTATCTATATATTTCACATAAATTTTCAGATATTGTTTTAATATTTGATCACGCGTTGATTTTCTAATTAGGAAATTCCACACAACAGTATTTAATTCTTCATCAATTTCACTTACACATTTATGCACAGTTTCATTTTTTACTACGAATTGCACAACTTCCACAAAGTAAAGGTTCAGAAAGTTTATAATTTTCTAGTAGTAGTTGTTTTACACAAACTTCACTTTCTTCATTAGGAGTACATGTACACTTTAGTTCGTTGAATTTCAAAATGTCTTTAGAAATTGTATTTTGATCTGCTACTTCCTCTTCAAAGGGTATTTCATTTGGATATCTGAAACTTCTAAACACAATATCTTTCATTACCTCCTGCTTAGGAAAAATAATTTTACATGTATCATCTTTCTCGGGAATATCACAATCATTTGGATGGACAAGAATAATTTTCTTTTGTTTTTCAAGTTCAAAACGTTTTTCACATGGAGAAATATACTAGTCTACACTATTACTTTTGGATAATGAAAGATTAGTTTGAATTTCACCTTTTCGTTTTTTATTATGAGAAGTTGAAAATGGTTTTATATGTAATGATGTAATTATTTTTCGTTTTGCACTAGCTGAAACAGACTGCCTTTGACTGTACATCTTATCACGGTAGAATCCACTTTATTTCAGTATCACCCACGACCTGATTTATACTCACAAACCTGCGCAGAAGACTGCGCATTACCATATTTAATTTTCCAGGTACATCACTTTTTATTATCAATGAATCTTATTAAGATTTTTATGTATGAAAATATACATTATGTAATGAATTACATGATACTGTTTTTATAAAACATTGTACTATTTTAGTAACATATAAATAGTGTACTCATAATACACTAAAGAACGGAAATCACATATTATTAAGTTCAGTATCGTCAAGACACAACTTGCAAGGCAATTTTGTTGCATCGCTTCATTAGAAGCTTCGAGGAATATGTTCATACATTTAGAGGAGTAAAATATTAATGATTGTACCATTACATGTACCAAATTTCTCAAAAGTAAATCCCCACGTTGAGCGGGTTTGCATATCCAGGCTCCTAACTATGAAAACATTTACGATCACTCCAACCCCAATCATTTCACAGATTCAACCTGTTGTATATAAGTTATTAGGACGTAAAATTGAATATAATTTATACGAAAAAGACTTTTATGCATTGCAAGACCTGTAACTGCCAAATATTCACCACAAACTTATAGTCGTATCGACATAAACAAAAAGAAGTGTGGAGCAGGAAACTACTTTACCAAAAAGTCAAAAGAGACGCATTGAAGACATACGAACTGGTCGAGTGGTTTGGGTCACTAGTCTATCAATTAGAAGTTTATGTGTTCAAACCCTGAAGGGAGTATTCGTTTTTTTAAAGTGTGTTCCTATTTTCATCAGAGGACTGAGAACATTTCTTTAAATAAAACTTTGGCAACTACTTTTCTCTCAAATTCCATTAGAAGGGAACATAAAATGAATTGCAAATCTAATATCCACAGCTGAGAACAAAATATTATGTTCAATATTTCATTATTATCCTTTGATTTGTAATGAAAAACTAATTATAAGCATTGACGATTTCAGAAGATTCTCCCCCGGTAATGGTCAATATATGAATGAGAGAAAACTGATAAAACATTATTAGTCCACTTTGAGCATGATCGAAGATAACTTATGGCCACAAAGGGGGAAATTTATGTCGACAGAGTCTCAAATTCTCCCACAGGTCATGCCCTGAAATCATCACTGTTTGAAAGGTTTCCTTAACAAATAGAATATTACATTTATTTCTCGTTCTACGTTTTGAAATGGAAAAATCATAATTTTAAAGTGAATTATAATACGATAAGCATAAAGATTTATAGAACTAATGAAGTAAATATTCTTGTGTAAGTTACCGATTTCTAATCAGATTAAAACTCGAATATTCGTTTGCATCGCACTTTAAAGTAAATCCTCTCTATATATAATTCTTACTGGAAAGTATGTTTAACTCCAATTACTTAATCAATATTTTTAATAATATATTTTTATTGTAATACTTTTACTATTCAATGTTGTATACACTACATTTCCCAAAGCAAAACCTCGCAAATGTATAGTGGACTACTGGATATTATCAAATAAATTATCATTTTGTTTACGTAAATACTGCATTGCCTCATTTGAAACTTCGTACTTTAAATAATAATAATAATAATAATAATAATAATAATAATAATAATAATAATAATAATAATAATAATAATAATAATAAAATCATAGCCATACCTTTATCAGAATTTCAGGCTTAGTCAATAAATGAATTCAACGTGGTCTCTATTCGAAGTTCTATTTAATCGAATCCGATAGAAATACAAAGAGAAACTTCGAGAACAAGTAAAGGAAAAATGTTACTTTGGTGGGATTGGAAGTAACTTTTAGGAGTTCTTTACAATTTACAAACAAATGCCTTAGACAGTTTTTTCTTTTCTTTAAGTTAACTGATTCACCGAACGTATCTGAGTAACTTGTCTCTATTTTCTACTCGGTTATATACGTTTTACAACCATTTCCGTTAATCTTGAACGACAGGAACACGAATACAAAAACATCGAAGAGAATTAAAATTCCAAACTCCCCCACCGGGAATCAAACCCGGGACCCCATGCACCTTAGGCACACTTGCTAGCCACTAGACCAGGGGGGAAAGCAAGTGAAACGCATTTTGTAGTATCTGAAGTTTACACCTATTTCATCCTGCTGTAATAATGTTTACCGTATTCGTTACTTTGAGGAATGATATATGTTATTCATATAGGTTCTATTACATATTCGTGCGTAAATATTATATAAATTATCAGAATTATTCATGATCTTCCATGGAAATTCATTGGTGCATGCGCAGTAGAAACAGAAGAATGCAGTTTACTGATATTAGTCAGAATGCAAATTTCTAACAGGCTATCAGAATTCCTTAATGGAAAGTCGTGGTTCCCAACCTGGTTACGCGCAGCTTCCTCCTGAGTAAGCATGAAGTGGTAGTAATGGGGCGAAAGCTACTGGCAGAAATGAATTGTGAAATAAATTATTATTATTATTATTATTATTATTATTATTATTATTATTATTATTATTATTATTATTATTATTATTATTTGTCATACCGCTAAATCAATTTCTTCACTGCTTTCTCGTCACAGCCCAAAACCCAAGCGATCTGAATGAGAGTTTGTTCCACTTTTACTCGACTATAATTTCTCCTCGCAGACTAACAGATAGTTCTCTACAGCCTTTAGAGCTAGGCATTTTGACAACTTGTAGAAATTTGCATTGTGATTCGTATTAGCAATGACAGTAAAGTGGATCTTTCTGTTTCTACTGTGCATCATCAGCATCATTATATCAAAAGTATTCCGCCATTACCAGCGAGTCACTTGCCGCAGCTGAGAAGCTGCCATGCTCCACAATCTTCTGTTAACCTCTCCATCTTCACATACGATTTTTCTGTTTTGATATCGCCAATAGCCTAATTATGTTTCTATATAGTCTAATTCGTCCCATCCCTCTCTTTCCTGCCACCATACCCTCTAGCACATCCCTCATGATACAGTTCCTTCTTAACCAATATTCCAACCAGTTTCTCTTCCTCTTCTTAATAATATTTTTCTCCTTCCATTTCCAACCCTCTCATTCGTTTTCCTCTTGACCCAGCTATTTCTTTCCATTCTTCTCCACGCACATATTGCGAAAGCCTCCAATTGTTTCTCATCATTTCTGCGTAATGTCCATGTTTCTGTCCCATGAATACAGTACACGAAGCATTTTATGAGTTTTTTTTTACAACTCCAAGGCTCCACAAAATAGTATTTATCTTATACATATATATATCTATATCTATCTATCTATCTATCTATCTATCTATCTATCTATATATATATATATATATATATATATATATATATATATATATATATATATATATATAATTGTTTGTGTGTGCTCAAGGTGAATGTTTTCATCTTTGTTGTTCATGATTTACCTTTTACGTACAGTGAAAATGTAAGAATTTACTACTTCAAACGACTAGGATACATTAATACAAATGATTTCTAATATAAGTAAGTAGTTATTTAATCAAGGCGCTTAAATGTGTGGCTGGTTAATTTAAGTGGAAGCAGAGAAATACACTTTTACAGGTAAAGAAAATAAGTTATAGGTTCATTTCTCTACTTAAAAGATGATCTTTCTATTCTTGTGGGCAGCAGCAAACTCATGAACAACTTCTTAAAAATCTAACGATTCAGCAATTTTCTTCAATATAAAGCAATCCTAAATTTTTTTACCGTATAATCAGTCATTGAATTGCGTATATGTCTTTAATCTTTACAAACATAAGAATGACCTTTCACATGTAGCACTAGAAACTGGTATAGTCACAGAGATTACATCTAGCTTGTAGGTTTCTAGGAATGCATTTTTGTAGACAAAAAACATCAATGAAATCCATCAAGAAATCAACTTTGGTTTCCTCTCGTCTTCATACAACTTAATTGTGTTTGAGAGGATTTTGAGTTCACATTTGGATGTTTCCAGATCACTTCGATAATGCTGGGCCATAGGCTCTACAATGTTGTAATTTAGAAAGTTTTCACTTTTTGGATGTAGAGCGACGATTGATCAAATTATTTTGCTACATGATCCAAAGCAGTTTTCCATCTCAGTAATTGTCTTATCAATAGTAGGCAGAAAAAATGTCTCTTAGTATATTACCTTTAGAAAATTTGTTTTCTTTCTCCAATGAAGGAAGAGATTCATTCAAAATGAATTTGTGATATTTCGATGGTGAATATCTAGTTCGTTTCCACGAGGAACCCATACAGTCTATCTGTTTCCAGCTCTGGAATTTCAAAACTATTTTCTTGTATATCTCCAAACATTCTTGATAAATTTGTCTGATCGTTGTTCGTTAAGAGTCATATTCTCCAGACGTCATCTTCGACAGCTTTTGAACTAGTGAAACTACAAGAATCAAACCTTCCGGCATTTCTGCATCTACTTGAGATAAAACGAAGCTCAAAGTTACAGCATGGCAGCATTCATCTCAAATTTTACCAGCCCAAAAACATTCCTTCTCGTACAGATCACACTAATTTGCCGGATGGGATGATGGAAATAAATAAATATCACAAATTTCAGATTTGGTTTACTACCGCATAATAATCTAAATAGTTGCTTAGTAGATAAACTGTATTAATAATAATAATAAAGTAAAAAGTGATGGTCAAGGACAAATGTTTTTTAAGAGACAAACGTCGCACAGAAACAGGAACTGAACTCAGGACACTGATTTGCCGTTCCAGTCCACTTTAAATTTTAAGCCTTGCTCTTGAAGCTTAAGTTTAACTTTAAACTGACAATAATTTTCATGTATTCTTAATATTTCAGAAAAATGTCCCGATTTCACACTCTAAAAATATGGTAGCCTAATCAGTAATGGTACTAGACATTTGCAAATGGTGCCCAGGGCAAATTTTGCGATTAGCGTCTCCTTCATCTATATCTACACCAATTAACACACACATTAGTTTGCTGGTGCCCGGGGCAACTGCCCCAGTTGAAGCATTTTATTTTGATCTGGCCGTAGTTCAATTAATTTTTGATTACTTTTTCCCTTGATCTCTAAAACTGAGTAATGAATGTGCCTTTAAATTATAAAAATGATGAAGTGAACACTATTTGAAGCAAAAAGAGGAATTTTTTTTTCTAATATCAAATAATGTTAGAACAGACATTTCAATTGTGACTCCTTACAGCAAAAGAAGTATACGTGACCTTTTTCTTTCTTTCGTTTGTTTATCTTCACTAGTTTTTAGAATTTGACGTGAATTCAAATACACAAACACTTCACATCCACACCGAATGGCCAAAGCTCAGCGGTAGAACATCAACTTAAGATTCGGAAGATGGTGTGATCGATCCCTCGTGGGTAAATATTTCGACTGAGGAGATCAAGATTCTTCCTCGGTGTCACTAGGGAAATTTTTATGGCCCTTTTAATTCATTTCCCTCATTTGTATCCTATGAGTTTCGGATGTTTCAAAGCCTTAAAATAAATTCAAATGTAGTTGAAATAACTTAACACTACTATCCTGTAGTCGATGCTAAATTAATATTGTCAGTTTTAAGGTTAGATTTGAGAGAGGGGCATTAATTAGTATATCCTATTGAAAATTTGTCACCACTGATTTACTGTTCTGCATAATTCTTACAATGTAATTTTCTCAGAAATGCTTAATTCTTAATTTTCTCAGAAATGCTTAATTCTTAATTTTCTCAGAAATGCATATTTTGACGAAGAACAAATATAAATCTGTGATAAAAATGGATATTCATTGACTGAACTTACTGAATGAAATATCTATGGACCAGTCCCACAAACTCCTGATATGTCTCTGATAGTATGCATCAGATAAGGGGATGATACAAACTTGTCACGGGAGTAACTACCACTTTTACTAGGTATGCGCACGAGACAAGATTTCTGGCTGTCTTGTCTCAAAAATGTGCTGTAAAAGTGATGTCTCGACTCGAAAAATGTATATTTCTCTATTGGAAGAGCCGTGTCTCGACTCGAATTTTGTCAGGAAAATCCTGTCTCGACTCGTCTCGTGCGCATCCCTAACTTTTACACAAAATAGCATTACTGCCGCGACCAAGTTGTATCATCTCGGTATCTACCTGATGTTTAGTAATCAGGAGATTGTAGCACTGACTCTGTGATAAATTTCGGAATTTCTCTAGTAGTAGCAGTTTTGGGATTAAGCTACAGTTAAAATCGTTTAAAAGAAAATACTTCTGAGCGATTTATTTATAAAGAATCACTGATCTTTGTTAGTCTCATTTCCCCAGGCTTTAGTTAGTAGTATGGGTCCACCAAGCACTGACTTCGTTTTCCTTGGAGATCGCTAGTATCGCTTCTTAACATAGCAGCAGAAGGTTTCTACTGAGTTGCCAACGGCCAAAACCGTTAGGAAACTAGACGTACTAGGGACAAGACTAGGAGGTAGTCGAGGAGGAGAACCAGTATGAGTAGCAAGTAGAATGTGTTGCTAGTATTCAGTATCTTAATTTTCTCGAACGATTGGGATACGAACAACAGAGAGAATGACAGAAATAATAAAAATTTCTGCTCTCTTCTTTTACTGTATATTAAACAAGACGGCTCAATATTATTTGATACTAATAATATTAAATTATTTATTGGATGCTATGCATTTGTTCTGTTGCCATAATCAATGGAAATTAATTACTTAGTGTACGAAGACTTCTTTTGCCCAACACAAGATTAATATTTTACTGCAATGCATACTATTTGTAAGTAAGCATCTCTTATTTTAGTATGCCTTTTAACATCGAAGCGAATGAGAAATGATTTTTTCTTTTTCTTTTCTGGTTCTTTGTCGAAAACAAAGAAGATAAAAAAAAGAGCCTGGAGCTTTTTACTCAGAACCCACATTATTGCAATATACGGTATTGTAGCAATATTAAAGCTTTATTAATTATACATAAAAATAGCACAACTCTATATTCCTTCTGTTTCGGACATCTTACAATTTTAAGTCATGATCATAATGATCTACTGTCAGGCTATAGGTTCCTGAACTGAAAGTCAGTACAGACAATGCAAAAACAGACCTGTTGTTTCCCATATCGGATTTCTGTGTTCTAACCCCTTTGCTTCTGTAATCCACTCATTAATGTTTTACTTCACAATCCATATTATTATTATTTGAAATACGTACCATCATTAACTAAATGTAATAATAAACTGCTAAGTCATACAATTGTGCTACCTACGAAAAGCGTCCTTATCACAACCATATGGTACATTGTTTTTAAAATGTAACATTTACATAAGAATCCTTGTTATATTAACACACAAAATCAATTAAAATAATTAAAAAACACTTAACAAAATATATAAAAACAAAAGCATTACCTTTAGACGTCTCGGCTTCGTTGAGAATACTACTTTTCTTTCTTCTTTTACTCACCAAAAATGACCTAACACAAAACAAAACCACTGCAAATCGTTGAACTAAACTTACACAATCACTGCACACCGTTTCGAAGGACAAAAATAATAGGGGACACTTCTACATAGGACTTAACCAACCCGCACAATTGTGTTTCCCCATGTTGAAAGGGTTAAAGGAAGAGAATTGGAAATTTGAGGAAGCAATGCGCGCAAGTACTTGAGGGAGATATACACCGCTGCTAAGAACACAAAAAATTCTATCGTGGAAATGTTTATAATATTATTTCTAATATTCAGTTGATTTCGAGTTAAGTCATGATATACAATGACTCGAAAAAGTATTCGTACAGTTACTATTTTTTTAAGAATGAACACCTATTTACGATTTTTTAATGAGTAAATTTAGAGATGATACAACGTTGTATGTGTCCAATATATGAACTCTACGCATTTACGTCCACACTATCTTGCACCATATTCACGTCTTACTCCCGTCGACGTTCAACAGTTCAACAGTTGGGTGTCACGTCTTACTCCCGTCGAAAAAGTATTCGTACACCGTAGTTTATAGTTCGTAATAAAAATACCTGCCGGGCACTATTAGTGTGATAACTCTTGTATTGGTGCTTGAGAAGGTTGCTGACAGAAGTAACAACGGTCTCCGTTCACCGTTTCCGCTGACCTATTTTTCGGTCTCCGTTCACCACAAACATTTAGAAAAAGATGGAGCACAAGAGAAAATAAACAACGGAAGATGAAAAAAAAATATATCAGGGTTCACAATTAGACTAAATCGGTGTCTGAAACATCTAAAATCATGGAACGACTTCCATCAATCGTCAATGGTGCAGTTGATATTAGATAGATTCCGCGTTACGAAGTTAATTAAAAACGAATGTAGGGGTGATCGTTCAGAAGAACTTTCGAATAGATACAAGAATATAATAGTGCATACTATCAAAATTAATCCAAAGATAAGTGACACTCAAATTACAAATGAGCTGCAGAGACGACAAATAAGGTGTCATCGGGCACAGTGTGGAATACGTTGAAAATAGCATGCTATAATTACCTTATCTCAAGAAATAAAACTTGGGGGATTAACAGTAATTGAAAGAATTCGCTCTAAAGGGCGTAAATAAGCCCTTTGACATTTAAAACAAAGTTATTTTCATCGACGAGAGTTAAGTACAACTTGTTTGGGTTAAATGGGGTAAAAACTATGCAAAAAATGAAGAGAAGATAGATCGGTCCCAAAAATCGTACTCCCATAGTGAAACATGCTGAAGGATCTATGTTTTTTTGGCTGTCAATGACTGCTGTAGGTGTAGGAAATTTGTGTTTTGTAGAAGGAACGATGAACCAAACGACATATATCAATATTTTAAATATCAATCTTCGGCAAAGAACTGCAAAAATAGGTCCCAATAATGACTTCGTATTTTTGTACGATAAGAACCCAAAACACAGCACACATAATACTAGGATGTGGGTAGTGGGTACTAATAATGTACCCAAACAAGTTCATACACGCACACACGTAGTGATCATACAGCATTCCCATAGAGAATTATGGGAAGTTTTGACCAAAAAAAATATAATATACAGGGTTATTTCTAACAAAACTGTTTTCAAATATACTTTATTGAAAGAATGTGACAATATCGTAACTTTATATAAAACTACATGAACTGACATAAATTAAAGGGGTACTTTCGGTTGACGTGGAAAGTTTAAATTTGGCATGATTGTAGCTTTCTGGGACTAACCGACAGGAACATTTCCAAAAGTGGATATTTATAATTTTTAGGGGGTCTGAAGGGGAGATGAAAAATTTCCCATGTTATTTAAATGGACCTTTTTTGGACCTTAATCTCATATTTTAGGTAAGCCTACTTGGAATTGGAATAAAAACTTGAAATTCAGTATACTTGTACGTTTTTGTTAGTGTTACCTAGGTAAATCACTAAAAATAAAAGTTTCCAACTTTAGAGTGGTTTTATGTAGAACTGAAAAATCTTTCCTATGTTATTTATATGGGGCATTTTCTACACCCCAAAATGTTTAGGCACTTCCGGCAAGATTAGAATGATGAAATTTTGCCTGATTGTAGCTTTCCAGGACTAACCGAGAAGAAAATTTCCAAAAGTGAATATTTTTATTTTTTAAGGGATCTAAAGGGGATGAAGAAATTCCCATGTTATTTAAATGGGCGTTTTCTTGGCCTACAAAACTTATCTTTTAAATAGTTGAAATACGAAGAAATTTGAAATTCGGTAAAATTGTGGGTTTAAGAGGTCCGAGGTCTTAGGCCGAGCAAAGGCGGGGGTGAGGGGTCAAAGCCCCCAGCTGGGCAAATTCAGGAATATGAAAAGCAAATGCACGAACTTCATTGTTAGTGCAAAGGCTGATACATTAGAGATGCGAAGCCGTAGGCCGAGCAAATGCGGGGAGGGGGGGGGGAGGCAAAGGCTAGTTTCGCCTAAAAATACAGATAACTTAGTCGTTCCCATTTAAAGAAGACTTCAGGCAATTATAGCTGCTTCAAAATATTAATCAATTGAAAAGTGATGTTATTATTACTCTTATTTTCTTGAATATGTCAGCTGTACGAATGGTTTTTCCACTTTTTCACGAATACTTTTAAAACTATTTGGTTTTTCTTTTTGTTACAGAGATAAAATAGCTTTTATTTGAAACTCACTTCGTTAATACAATACAGGTGATTTATCACCAATTTTATATCTTTGATATGAATAGTACCATTGAAATTATACGAAACCTGGGACTGTACGAATACTTTTTCGAGTCACTGTAAGTAGGCTAATAAAATAGTAATACTATTGGCTCATTACAGAACTTGAATGACCCGTTAGAATCATCAACTGGTAACCAGTGTTTCTTCCAGGCATGTTTTTTGGGGGTACTGCCCTCCCGGAGCTCTGAAAGTGCCCCCCGGACGAAACCAAAATAATACGTCTATAATACAATAATAAATAAAATAGTACCAGCAGTGTCCCCCGGAATGCTACGTGTGCCTCCCGGAACATTTTTTCTGAAAGAACGACTGTGGTAACCATAGTCACAAATTGTCAAATCGAGAAGAGACAAACGCAGTGGCGGCTAATGTTAGTGTTGCAGCGTTGCGCAACGACCAAAGTATTTCAAGAAAAAAATATTATTATCAATAGTAGTAAAGAACAGAAAAATACTTTTTAATACTCGCATATATACACTTTAAATAACATATTTTTTATTTCTGTAGCTGTCCGTTCCATTAATCCGCTTTAAAAAGCGAAAAATAATCCGTCACAGAGTCTCTAATTTATATTGTGTTGCAGCGAGCATACAACGACCAGATTCCTTCAGCGCGGCAATTGGAGCGAATGTTAAGTCTCCTTTCCCCTATCTCAGAAGTTAAAGGGACTGGTCGTTGCAGTGCTTCTGCAACTAGAGATGCAAAAAAGCCGACTTTTTTGAATCGATGGTTTTTTTCACATAAAAGCCGGCTTTTTTGAAAAAAAAAAAAAAGAAACGAGAATTTTGGAAATTTTGGCTTTTTTCATTTTCATGATTTTTCTGTTTAAATAGCTTTCTTATAGTATACTCTAAAGTTAAATAAGATTCCATGACCTGAATGCCATATTTCGCTCTGAAATTCACCATCATGATGGATGGAGCACATGGTTTATGAATTAAAGTAAACATAAAGTACATAGTACTTGAGGGCAATTTTATAAGCAATTTAACTTGATTTTAACTTTTGAGTTATCGACATCTTTTTTCTTCTCTAGATCATTTCTTTTTAGTCATCCGTGTTTCACTTTTTAGAGCTTAGTACTCTAGCTTCTAGCACATAATTAAACATGTTTTTCAATATATTCATCAGAGCGTACGTTTTTCAATATATCTGTCAGAGCGTACTTCCACATTTCCGTTATACTGTAGCTGTACAATGATTTAAGAACCATCTTCCGGACACAACCTAGGATACCGTTTGATAGAAATAATCATTATCGGATTTAGAAAAATATTTGGGAGTTTTTTTTTTTTCTGAATAATGTTTGGTTTTTCTAAAAATTTCTAGCTTTTATTTAAAAGGAGCTTAAGTTTATGAGTACAGGTGTAACAAATATTTCGTTTCGTTTGTATATTCAGCTATAATCTTCCAGATACAACCTTGAAGACCATTTTATACTGATAAAAAGTGGCGGATTTAGAAAAGTATTTTGGGAGGGGCTTTTCTTATTAATGCTTAGTTTTTCTAAAAATTCATAATTTTTTACTTGAGGACAGCTTGAAGTTTATGAGTAAAGGCAAAACAAATATTTAGTTTGTTTTAGAAATTCCGTAATTTCGGGGTAGAGGCTTCAATCCGAAAGACATCCCCACCCTAACCCTCTTCGCAAATCCATCACTGCTGGTAATTAATAATAACAAAGATTTAAAAACGATTAGAAAGTAAGTCGGCCAGGACTCACAGTACACACACTATCTCTACATTCACAGATGGAATTAATAAAAACTTTTGTCAAAATGGTCGAATGCGGGGTTGAATCCCGGACTTCACGATAGAAGCGCGAAAGCTAACCACTCACTCATGTTTGTTGTGTAGTTGTGCTTAACAAATGTATTCTCTCTCTCTCTCTCTTTCTCTATGGCCACAAAAGCTCTCCATTGACTTCTGTCCTTATCCAATTCAATCCAGTTTTTACTCTGTGTTCCTATTTCTGCTAGATCCATCTTAATATTGTTCTCCTAGATTTTCCTAATGGATGTTTCTCGATTGGGTTTCCAGTTAAAACTTTGAAAGCGTTCCTACTTTCTTCCATTCTAGCTACATGACCTGCTCACCTGAGCCTCCTAGACTTGATGACTCTAATGATGTTTGATAAACCGTATAAATTATGTAGTTTCTCCTTATGAAGTTTCCGCCATTCCCCTTTCCCCTTCCTCTTGGGTCCAAATATTCGTCTCAGAATTTTATTCTCAAATAATTTCAGTCTGCGTTCTTCCCTCAGCGTAAGCGACCATGTTTCACAACCATAAAGCATAACAGGCATGACTATCATTTTATATATTTTAAGCTTTAAATTCCTTGACAGAATTCGCGACGACAAAATATTTTGAACTGAATAATAACAAGAATTTCCTGATTTTAGTCGACATTTAATTTCTTTGTGGGTATGATTTTGGTTTGGTAATACTGATCCAAGATATTTGAAAGTATCCGCTGTGTCGAAAGTATTAATTGACATTTTAGCGCATTCATAATTTGCCGTAACCTCCTTGTGAACTTCTTTGTATTTAGATTTCTCTGCATTTACTCATGTCCCTGCAAGCGTTTAATAAGGCCTCTGCATTTCTTTCGATCGTTCTCCTATCAGAGTTACATCATCAGCATACACCATAACCTGGTGAATACCATTCAACTCTAGGCCCTGGTTCCTACCTTTGATTTTTCTTATAGCGTACTCCGGAACAAAACTTAATAATAACGGCGATAACGCATATCCCTGTTTCAGGCCAATCTCGACGTGGAAGCTCGCATTTTTCTACTCGCACTTTACTCTGGAATTCATTTAAACACTTAATAAATCTAGCTCATTCGGCATTCCAAATTCTGTAAGAATGTTGTACTTGTTTCCCTCCTTACCGAGTTGTAAGCCTCTCTAATATCAATAAACAGTTGATGTACTGGGTAATATATGTCCATTTCTTTTCGAGTATTTGTCGAATGGTAAATATTTGGTCGATTTCGACTAAATTCACACTAATAATCTCCAATAATTTCATCTGCGTATGGGGGCAATCTTATTTATACAATGTTAAGAGAAATGCCTCGATAATTATTACAATCAATTTTGTCGTCTTTCTTGTGAACTGGAACAGTGATTGATTCTTCCACTCTTTTTAAATGTATTCCATAGTTTTTCCTTTAAGAAAAAAAAGTTTCGTAACTACATGTTAAATTTTCTTGTTAAAAATTTAAAAACCTTCAGCATTGGGTAAACCGTGATGGTGGTTATATATTCTACAGCATAGGAAACCATACACTCAGATGAACCGTCTATTACGTATATGATCCATGAACAGAAAATTCCATACTTTCCTGATTCTGAACAAGCTTAAGGAGCAGTCAGTGCATTACAGAATTAGGAGCTTTACCGAATTAGGAGCAGATCCGAAGCACCTGATAGGTGGTAACAGATTATTACGTATGTGATCAATCTGTGAAAAAATTTGTTCGAAATATTCATACAATGTATATGAAAGTTAAAACTTAACTGAAAATTTTCAAGAATGTACAGAACCATCCGAAACGAAGCTCTTGATGTGCAGATTTCTCTCATGTTTTTCTTTATTTTGCTTCAAAAAGAGGGTGTGTGATATTTTGAAGTAAAAATATTACATACAATTTTGCTAGTTATTTGTGTATCATTTTTAAAGCACTTATTGTATATAAGAGGTTAAAATATTATTACATATATTGGTTAATCCCTTGGAATTCATAATGTAAATATGTTAAGAATTTTAAAAAATCTTTTTAAAATTCATGGTTTATTTTCGAGGTTTCATATTTTACCTGCATCAGCTACTATTTAAATGAGTTTTTTGTTGTAGAGAAGCGAAACAAAGTCTGCTTTGTGAGTTTAAAGTAAAATTTTCAAAAAAGCCCAAAATTTTCCAAGCAAAAAAGCGAAGCAGAAAAAACCGAGTTTTTTTTTTTTTTCAAAAAAGCCAGTTTTTTTTTTCGAGCCCTTGCATCTCTATCTGCAAGACAACACGGTTTTCAGTGAACGAGAAGGTTTTTGGCGCTAAATAAAATTTCTGAATTTTATTTCACTAGCAATTAACAAATGGAATTTGTTTTTATGCATTCATATTTTTAAATTACAGGACCATACTGAAGCAAATCAATATAATGACAATTAAAATAAGTGATTGCAGAATTACAAAATAAGAAAGAAAATATCTAGTAGAGCAGAAAACAAATGAAAGTAGACCCTCATTTACAAGTTAATTCTTAGCTTATATTGATAATGAAGACTTCTTCCATAGTAATTTGTGATTTAAATATTAATAAGTCAGTATGTAGAATCGCCTCCTCCCTCTGTGGACAGCCTAGTAATTTAGTATATACATATTTCTTTTATAAAATAAGTATATTTTATACTCTTGATAATTTCCACATAAAACTGTATGATGGGGAACGCCACATTGAATTTGGGACTAGTTAGCAATTCTCAGGGACATAGCCACGAGGGGGGGGCATCGGGTCCGGACCTCCCAAAAATTTCAAAACTTGATTATCATTTTTAGATTTTCCATCGAACTGTACTTGTTTAACAAAGAAACGATTGATGTAGGCTAAATATTTTATTTTATGCCTCATCATGTACTCTCTCTTTTCTTAAAAACAATCGTTCTATCATTTTTTGCTAACAAGTAAGAATATAGGTGATAGTTATTACTTAGCATCTTTTCGGATGCAGAATAAGAAATAGGGATGTACGCGAGACGAGAAATGCAAAAGTCTCGTCTCGTCTCGCAACCTCAAATGTTGGTCTCCTCTCGGGTCTCGTCTCGTCTCGCAAATGTAAAGTCTCGTCTCGCGTCTCGCGCGACACTTTCTCGCATGGTCTCGCAGTCTCGCATATATTCTGGGTCAAAATTTTTCAATGTGTTATTCTATGGCTGTTAATGAATGATGATGTGATATTCTGTCCGAAGGCAGATATTTGACCTAAAAGTCCCTTGACAAGGTGAATGCATGGTAGTTTGCCATTGCTTTCCATGGGATGAATGTTCATAACATCCTAAGGAGACGGAACCTAGAGTTCAACATGGTTTCCGAACTTGTGTCCCCTCCGTTCCAAATAAAAAGAAAAGTTGTGCTGGAATTTGATTCTTGGACCATTAATTTTCGTCAAATTACTAGCATAATTTACAGCAAAACCAGCATAAATTGTTACTGGATCCAACATTGTTTTCAAGCTTAGAGGTCTCCAGCAATATTTTCCAGTATGCCATGCGGGCACATTTTTGCCCCGAAAAAAAAGTCGCCAATGTAATTAGGATATAAAGAATATAACGTTTCCGTATATGTTTTTCTGAGCTCATTGAACCAAACCCGGATCATTTTACTATATCTATATGTAAATTTCTTCGTCTATATTTAACCGGATTTCAACCTTGTCTTTGCCTGCTTCTAGTCCGAGGAATGCTCTAACGTCACAATATCCAAAATTGACACGGATTGTTCCCTTAGAATAAGTTTGAACTTTCTTTTCAGAAAGTTTAAACTCTCTAGCATTAAATTTGTGGAAGCAGCAGAGAAAATATAAAAATACGTTACTTGTGTAGGAGAACAGTGCTGCCATCTATTGTCGCCTATCTCCCTTTACACCAACCACCAAGGAATAACATTGTTTGTGCCAACAAACTTGTGGATAACGCAATATGTTAACAATTGCGAGAATCAAAATATCCAGCAAACTATACTTGATACGAAAAATGCTTTCTGGATCCATTTGCAGATCATACAGTTCAAATAACTGCAGTGTTGCCAGAATTCGCATTTTATCAACTTTCACTTTCAACTTATATAGTGTTGCCAGATCTAGAAAATAAAATTACTGACAGATATAGGGCCATTCCTACCATCTCCCACCAAACCTATAGGGCCATCCTACCAAACCAGTGTTTGAATTAAACTTCCGAACTAGAGGGGAATGTTTTTGACAAATATATAGGAACAAAATACTTATTCCATGTAAAAATATCATGTTATTTCTGCGAGCCGGGCCGGGGATAAACTTTGACGAGAGGGCATTTCCCCGCCATCCCCCAACATTAATCGCTAGTAGTAATGTGAAAAAGACAGAAACAACAGAAATATCACATTTCGAAGCAATAGGGAGTCTTATTCGCTTTTCAGACCAAAAACAGAAGTTCATGTATTCGTGCGCGCCCGCGTGTATGTGTTTGTGTCGCAAAATAAAGTCCTAAATCGATGCTCTAATAAATTTTCAATTTACAAAGCTTTTCTTTTTTAATGATGTTTAGAAACTAAAGAAGGCTTTAATTCTGAAAATCAATCTTGAATAATAATAAATCTCATAAAATGGCTATTGCCCCAATCACTTTTTTGTTCCTGGAGGCATTAACGCTCAACTTAGAAAACTCAATAAATGTAAAATCACTAAATATACAATTAAATGTAATTCATACATGTTGCGAGACTGCGAGAAGTCTCACGAGACTTCTTGTGCGAGACTTAACTGAGTCTCGTCTAGCGTCTCGTCTCGCATGGTTTAGTCTTGTCTCGCGTCTCGCATAAAATTTTTACTCTCGTCTCGTGTCTCGTCTCACAAATGCGAGACTAGACGCGAGCCGAGCCAAGACTTCTCGCGTCTCGCGTGCATCCCTAATAAGAAAGGTATATATTGCATAGACGTATCGAACCCCTCCCAACACACATTTCTGGGTGTAGAACTGGCAGTGCTGTTTGTTTTGACGTTCTTCGACTTTTACCTTCTGTTAGGTATACATGCTGATCCTACATCTGGCGGGTTTCGAGGTTTCCTTTCCAGAACATATGACATTGATAAGCATTGTTTCGCCTCATATGGAAATATATTGTGTTCATCGTGCATTGCGTAGCAACCAAGACGGGTGATTTGGCATTTAATTTTTTTTCTTTTACGCACATATGTGTGTGTTGATGTATGAATATGTGACATTCGGAATTCATATACCAGTACCTCTTTTGTATCAGCTGTTTTGGTTTTTATTTATTAAATTTAATTTTATTGTGTGTGCTTTAATTCCGTAAATAACCTACAAATTCTGAATGAATTGTATACCGTGACTTCTGTAAATAACTTATAAAAACATTGACCAGCTTTCAACTGAGGAAAAACTTGCAATTGAGGCTTAGACAAAACAAGCAAAGGACAATTCAGGAGAGTGTTCGAAAAAAAAAATCCAGTTTAAATTTACAGGATGTTTTATGGCAGTAATGTTATTTGCACTAGATACATTTCCTTAATTTATTTTAAATTTTCCTGGATAAACTGTGAATAAAGTGTGTTCAATGGACAGTTTTTATAACACTAATCTCTGTTACGAACTCTCTTCAGTCAACGCTGAAGAGGAATTAGGATCACTGTCAGGGACTGAGTTTGTTAGAATGAATCGTTCGCAATAATCTAGAAAAAATATTTAGTGAATCTACAAAGCTTCTGAAATTAATATTAACTGTACCTATGGCGTCAGCAAAAGACGAAAAGTATTTTTCTACATGAAAAAGAATTGACACTTTCAAGAATTGAATGTCCCAAGAAAGGTTATCACACCATTGGTTATGCTTTCCATCGAAAAAGACCTGACAATAAGAATACTAGAGTTCAACCAACATTATAAGACAGATTTGCTCCAATCAAAGAGAGGAGAATGAACTTACTAATTAATTAACATGATTAATCGGATAAAATGTTCTGCATTTTTTTTTATTTTTTAAAAACAGAATTTTATTTAATTTCACATGTCACATAGCATTTGCATCTAAATTTCTGCTGATTAGTCAATGAGTCCACTTTATATCTTCTGTATCTTATCGCTCGTACTGCAACACCCGAAACCATAATCCACCGGCCGCCACTGGACAAACGTGTTTAAAATGTAAAAGAAAGATGTTTGACTGCTTCTTTTTATATTTTTTCTGTTCTAATCAGTATTACGTTTTGTTACGTGAACACGGTTCTTCAGGCAGTTTAAAGAAACAAAAGCTATATATTTGGAGGAAGTGACATTTATACTGAACAAGTGGAAATTTCCGTAACATGCATAGTTCATCAGTTTGAGATCATCGTTGAATTGGAGTTATTTATTGAGACGTAGCAATGTCAAGGTTACTACATAGTAACTCTAGAAGAATGACGACGTTCTTGCAACCTCTTTGATTCTGCCAAGTTTTTCGCTGCAGGCTCGATCTCCTTGATCTAAACATGATTATTTGTGTTCGAAAACTTGTTCATGATTTTAACTAATTCTTTTACGGTCACTTTTTGTTTCTGGAGGTGTGTGCTCCGGTCAACCAATCAGAGACGATAACGAGAATATGCCCACTTTATAGACCAGTTAGCGACAAATTTCTCCAAATAGGCGGTATCACTATGAGAGGAGAGACACCGAAGTTTCCAGCTCAAAGCTCTCCAGGTGTTGAGCAGCGACTAAAGTATCAGTGGCATCCGTCGTTTAACGGGTTCTCGAAAATGAAGAATCGCAAATGTTGGTCTGTACCTGCTTCGGACATCGCAAAGAATACGTACAACCCTATCAGGTCAATTGTCGAGAATCTGGATTTGAACCCAAATCCAGAGAAACAAATGATTGCCCTTTCAATTGGTAAGTACCTTTATTTTTAGTATTAGACTTTAACAAAAAAAAAGAAAAAGAAAAGAAAAGAAAAGAAAGAAAGAAAAAGAAAGAAAGAAAAAGAAAGAAAAAGAAAAAACAGTAATACAAGATATTTTATAAGCAATTGCGATCAAGAACTGTTACGGGCGATAGTGTACGAGATTTAGCATCCTTTGGGATCTGAATAATTTCTTAAAACTGTAAACGATTGTCAGTTGAGAACTAAATCTCTTAGGGCCTTATACAGAGACGTTTAGACGTGTGATTAGTGCCATACTAAAAAGTTCGACTAACATATGTTTGCTGCAGTAGTCAAGCCTTTAGTATTACGCTAGTCTTACGTCAAAACGACTCTGCATAAGGCGGTTAATGTTAATGTTTGCGCTTGAAATGTTTAATCAAAACACATTTAGGGAAGGTCATGTTCTCTCCAGTATTTCAAAGCTTGCCAACTCTTATCATTTTTATGAAAACACTAAATACTAAATTCAGTTAATATTTGTATAAGTAAAAATTGAGAAATGCAGTTGAAATACTTTGAGTCTCGTTGAAAATTGACATTAGGAGAAGAAAAAAAGGAACATTTCATGTACTTTAGTGCAATGTCGATTTGTTTGATATCATTTTTGCAGACTCTGGTCTAGGATATAAAATTATGTTCATTAAATATTACTGTATTCACATTATTTTAAATATCGATACTATCTTGTCACGACTAAAGATATTAAAAAAAAAAAAAACTTTTGTCGTTAAATTTGCAGCAAAGCTATCAAACGCTAAATACTTTGTAAATACTGTTAACATGACTGCACAACAAGGTGACCAGAATTTTTACTTGCAAAAACGGGACGCATACGAATCGACGAGGGAGAAAGTAAATATCTGACTTTCAGATTGCATTTTGGGACTCAGTAGTGTTTTCAATTTACAAAATACACAAGTAAGAGAGATAACACAGTGTTTTTAATTTTAAGTAACTTACTACCCAACAATGCTTTTAACTACTTGAACACTCAGAATTCCCATTCAATTCCCACTTAAACTACAGAACACTGAATTCCCATTTGAACATTCAGAAGTTAAATACACGACTTACCAATGAGTTTTGGTACGGAAAAGTGTAGAGTTTGAATTGACCATTTATATTTTGAATAATAATTACGGGACACCTGGGTCATTTTTGCTTAAAAACGGGACATTCAGGCGTCCCGTTTGAGAATCAGAAAAAAACGGGACAACAGTTGAAAAAGGGACTGTCCCGACTAAAACGGGACGTCTGGTCACCTTGCTGCACAACTAAAGTACAGAAAGACGATAGCTATCTGAATCGGTTAGATAAGTATCGCATTAGGTGTGAGCTCGTAGAAGTAACTTCGTAAGAGTAATATTAATACTATTAAATATTCAAAAATAATTATATAAACTATCTTGGATTAAAGAGGATAAAGTAACAATTGATTACAACTGTTGTTTTTCAAGTCTTCGCAGAATTGATACAATTAAAGCAAAAGAAAATTTATTGTACGTAATTTTCAACTCGAACTACACATATTTTCCTTGTTTTAAATCTATATGAGGCCTACCTACAGCAGTCACAAGTTAGACATTCCTGAACAGAGAACGAAGATAGTTTATGAAGATTATATCTAAATGAGCATAGTTCTCTTAATGGCCAATTTGTTGTTTCTTTTGAACACTAGGTCAGAGAGATCGTCTTACTAAACGTGTAATGTAACATAGAAACTACCACCCGACTTTATGTTGTAAGCAAGCAGCAAAGAAAATAGATGGAGAGTAATATCCAGTGACGTCGCCAGAGAGGGGGCAGCTTGCCCTGGTGACTACGACTGTCTCCTGAATGCTCCCCATCCGAGACATGTGTTATTGTAATGCAGGTCAAACAGGGTGCACCCACGGTTAGTCCATCGAGTCCGGATTCCTAAACTTCCTAACTCAACATACATTTCTCAATAGAACTATAATTGTTTAACAGAAAAACGATTGGTGTAACAAAAATTTGATCTTACACTTCACTGTACTCTTTCTCTGAAAAAAAATAGTTCTTTTTTAAAAAAAAAAAATACTTATCGTTTTTACGGACAGAGAATAATACTCGTTCAATACTTCATAGAGGTAGTGTCTTGTAGTATTGGACCCTCCCCCCACCAGTGGCGGATCCAGGGGGCGATCGCCATCCCCCAGAAGAGGAAACTTTTTTATTTTATATATAAATAAAACCCATCCCAGAGTTTGGAGCTCTTAAAAGTAGCTTTAAGTAGCAGTATTACAAAGTCCGTACCCCCAGAAGTCCGTCCTGGATCCGCCCCTGCCCCCCCCCCCCACACACAAAGCTTTGACTCCCAACAAAAATTTCTGGGTACGCGCCTGAGAACAAGTAATGTAAAACTATTCTTTTCGGGGGGTAACTTTCCCCCTCAAAAAATTACAGCTGGCGTCATCACTGATAACCCCATGAATGAGAGGACTTTAGCAAAAGAATTTAGTATTTTGTTTCAAATTTCTTTCACATCTACTTTTTATTTCTACCAAATGAACTAAAGTTCTCGGTAGTACAGCCTACGAAGGGGTTATGGCCCATCAGACAAATTTGTAGTTAGATATTCTGCTCTGTGCCTAGACATTGCCTTTCGAACCGTTATTTCTAGTTTTCTAAACCAGAATTCAATACAGTTTAATTCAATTAAGTTATCAATTGCCTCACGATGTTATTATCAACACCGAATATTCTGTGTCCCACCTAGAACCAAAAACCTGTGACAACGCACATCAGAAGTATGTACAGTAACCATCCGATAACAGACAAAAATAAGTTGACATGAAATGTAATTGTCGTGCGTCTTATACCGAACCTTCGTATTTTTTTTATTAATAGTGCTTAAAGAATTCCCTGACTTACCACTTGGGTGTGTTATTTTAATACTGTTGTGCCCATAACTGAAATATCTAATAACTGAGTGAAAATCTGTAGACATGTTGTACGTTATTTGGTATAAACATCAAATATACCATTCAAACCTTAAATTCTTACTGTCAGTTACTAGATATTTCTGATATAGGTATGAGCAGGGACGTAGTGCTTTCAGTAAAGTAGTTCCTTCATTTTGGCGAAAAGGTCGTCACCGAGACCCTGAAGACATTGTTGTTTATTGTGCCCACGTGCTACTTTAATCTTGATCTACACACTTTATTCGCCTTTCCGTAGCGTATTGTTGTGGCACTTCCACTTTTCTTTCTCTACTTGCATCCCTGCTGCTTTTGATTGAATAACACATGATCGTTACCACTTATCATACGTCATCGTTTCGCATCCCCTTACAATCTACGGAACTCTTGCGGTGCTGACACAGGAGATGGACAAATGTATGGAAACACCTGAAAAATTGCGCATTACATTTATTAATAGCGAGTAGGACCACCTTTGGCACGCAGAACGGTCTGCAGTCGACGGAGAATGGACAAATACAGGTCGCGTATGGTTGTCAAAAGGATGGTGTGCCAAAGCAGCTGCAAATTGTTGTAGCGACAACGGTGGTGGGTAGCGGGCTCGCACCTTGGTCTCCAAAACTGACTACAAGGGCTCAATGATATTGAGGTCTGGTGATTGTGGAGTCCATGCCAGGTGTGACACTTCATCTTCGTGCTCATAAAACCAGTTCTGGACAATGTGAGCTGTCTTGGAACAAAGCTTGCACCACGGGATGCAGCTAGTCAATCAAGATGGTTACATACTCCTTGACAGTGGCATGTCCATGCAGGGTGATGATGGGTCCCGCAGAATACTAAGATACGGCTGCCCAAATGATTACGCCGCCATGCTTCACTCTTGGTAACAGACAATTTCTATCATACCCTTGTGTTGGCGTTCTCCACACGTAAACTCAACCAGCAGTTGGAAACATTGTAAAGGAAGACTCATCCGACCAGATGATATTCTTTCACTGCTCCATTGTCCAGTTTTTATGGGTGTTACACCACTGTCTCCGTATAGCTGCATGGTTAACAGTCACGAATAGTTTGGGAATTGCAGATCTATCATAAATACCCTGCTTGTGGATTTCTCTTCTTCTGACTGTTTTGACGCAAACAGGGTTTGTAAACACTTCAGCTCAGCTATGACTTTTGGCGCCGTGGTGATCTTCTGCTTGGTTACAATACTACTCAATATGCGTCTGTCAGTGTCACGCAACACACACTTGCATCCACGCTGGTGTTTTGCTGATGCGGTTTTTCCGGAACACTCTCAGCGTCGTAGGCAGTCATGAGCCTCGAGACAGTGCCTCTTGATACACCAAACATTTCCGATACTTTTGTCACAGAAGCTCCCACCATACGCGCACCCACAAATTGCCCTCTTTGAAACCCTGTCAGCTCAGACATAATTCACAATACCTTTGGCGTGGAAGACCCGGGTTCGATTCCCGCCGGGAACTCATGTGGTTTGGATTCCACGTTAATCAGTAGGTCCCGTCTCATATAGCCTTGCTGCTGCAAGGGACATTTAACTCAAAATCAACTCTGCTCAATGATTCACGATAACCTACATAGACCGGTCGCTCATCTGTAACTGGCCCATCTGTTCGATTGGGCAGGTTGTATACCTCACAGGATATGCCGGTAACCACAGCGACACCTATCATTCAGAGGCAAATTGTGTTTGAAATGACTACCTCTTTTATACGAGATGTTTCCATATTTTTGTCAATCCCCTGTATATAATATGTTTGTTGTATTTATAGGATTAATGTTACCACTACTTTTGACCCAACCTATGTAAAATTAAAAAATCTAGCAGTAAGATGTCTATATTGTAGACTGAATCCATATTCTGATTCTTGGTTGCGATCTTAAGAGGTTTCAGTAACATTATTATTATTATTATTATTATTATTATTATTATTATTATTATTATTATTATTATTATTATTATTATTATTATTATTTACGCGACTTGTAACTAATTGGTTAGCATTTTTATTATTTATTTGTTGAAGTTTAATGTCTCTTGTAAGCGCCCAGGTTATATGAGCCGTGGACCTACATTTAAGGTGGATTCCGAACTACTGTGATGTTTTCGAGTTTCAACGCTCTCCCACGTGAAATCGAACTCGGGACCACGTACACTAAAGGCGAGCGCTCGAAGCACTAGACCAGCAGAGAGGGCTTTTTAGCATTTTTTTCTTCAATGTTGGATACACTAGCTTGATTCCCGCTGGGAGTATATGTGGTATTGATATCAAATTAAATTTTAGGTCTACGTCTTCTTTACTCCAATAAATGAAAACACGGTTCTTCTCACGGTATGTTAGTTTATGAAAGCCAGGGCCGTGACATGGAAAATCAGCGTCCAGGGCGAGAGTATACGACGGCGCCCCCATACATATATTCCAAGTAATTTTTCCTTTCTTTTGCCCCTTTTTCTCCCGATTTTTTCGCCCCCTTATTTCGGCGCCCGGGGCCGCCGCCCCGCTCGCCCCCCCCCCACGGCACGGCCCTGATGAAAGCTTACTCTCGGATATTGAGATTTTTCATATGCAAATTTTTCACGTGTAGGCCTATGCTTCTGAGTTATCATAACTACTAGTTTTAAATTTAAAAAAAAAAATCCTATACAATTTAACATCCCAATGAAATTAAAAGCATACTTTTAAAAAACAAACAATATATCTCACCTTTTAAAAGTTATCACGTTAATAAAAAGTCATAATTCAAAACCACAGGCACGAAGCAAAATAGTTGAGTAAACAAATGATGGCACTCAATAGTCGCAAGCAGGCAAGTAATAGCGCAAATAGCGACATCTATTAGCGTGTCTGTTTGTTATTAGCATTAGCGTGACAAATAGTATGAAGGACTGAGACGGTTACTGTTCATTATCATAACTACTGTCTCTAATAATTATAGAGCAGAAGTTTGAGGTTATTCATTGATTAGATTTTAACTTCTGTTTTCGGCACTGAGGCTATATGAGAAGTAACCAACTCTTTAAAGTGGAATCTGAACATCATTTGGGTTTGTATCCGAGGCAGATACAAGGTGTCCAAAATGTTCTTGCCGTTCTAGAGCAGTGATAAACAAAGAGCAATAAAGTGGACAGTACCTACCTTCAGGTTTCGAAGTAATCTCCATCAGCATCCAACACCTTTTAGCAACGTTCTTGCAGCTGTACAATATCTTCATGATAAAACTCGGCAGTCATGGATGCAAAGAAGTCCGTGAGTGCTTTCCCCAGTTCTCCCTCATTTGCGAAGGATCTCCCTACGAAGATGATTGTCGAGAGAATGAAACAGGTGGTAATCTGTTGGCACAAGGTCTGGTGAATATGGTGCACGGTACAGTATATCCCAGTCAAGTAGCCTCCCGGGTCCTCTTTGTCACATGTGGCTTGTATTGTCATACAGAAACAGCATATCCTTCCAATTCACCAATGCCAGCTCCTTTTGCGCAATGCACGGTGCTCCCTTTGCAAGTGCTGAGAGTAGAGGTCATCAGTGATGAGTTGACCAGGTGGAAGTAAGCCTGCCATACGTCCCGTAAAAAATAGGACAGTCCCGAAATTTTCCCCGAGTGTCCCGCGTCCCCGTAATTGTAGTTGGGACAGCCAAATGTTCCGTATTTCAATCCCGTCCCATTCCTGCTATCAATATCAGCTTATCGAAAAGTGAAAAATCAAAAATTTTGACATTGGCTGGCAATGCTGTAATTAGTGAATGAACAATAAGCTGTAACATGTAACAGTTTCGAGGATTTTGTCACATCACTTTTTCAGATTTGATAGCGAGCAAACCAATAGCATCGCAGTGCAGAGTTGCAGTTGTCCGTTAGCAGTCAATAAAAAAAGTGCACGAGCTGAGCTGTTGTTGAAAATACATTACAAGTGAAGTGTTTCAATTTTGTATCAACAACAATGGCTATACTAAAGTGCACGTATTCTTCCATATTTGAAGAAGTAGTACCCGTTTCTGAAAGCAATGAAGTTGAACTATGAAGTTAGTTGACTGCAAAATTTGCAATGTTACTGTTTCCATTGCATCTGGTTGAAACTCGGACACTCTCCAACACATACACACACACACACAAAAATAAATAAATAAATAAATAAATAAATAAATAAATAAATAAATAAAAAATAAAAAATAAAAAGTAAACAAAAGATGGCTTCGAGTGCTTCTACATCTACAAGCACAAGAAAGATGAGTGACTTTTTCTTCAGCAAGACATTACATAAGTTAAAAAGAATTATAAATAATATTTTAGAGATTAGGGGCACAGAATTGTGCTTTGGTCTAGGGTTTAGACACATGTGAATTCAGCCTTGACAATTACACACGATCCAAGGAGAAAAATCAACTAAGTTTTTATCAGATTAAACTGACAATTGTAACTTTGGCAAATACAGGCATGAATAAATATTGCTAAACGCGCGAAGAATATTGAAGGTAGTTTTTATCACTCATTTAAATAAATTAGATTATGCATATTCTTTTCCCGTATAACATTTTTATAAGACGTCATCTTGAGTTTTTATGAAGATTCTTTTGTAGTTGGATTGAGAATGTCTTCACTCTGTACAGTTAATTGCAGGAAACGAAGAGAGAAAAGTTGTTGCAGCTTAGGGAAGGGAACTTTCGCCTATTATACTGTTGTTCCAGAGATGCAAATACGCAACAAAATTTTACTAGCCCAAGAAAAAGGCTAGTAACCCACATCCCAATCGTGATGCATCCCTGAGCAGAGCAGAGCAGAGCTAAAGTTCATTGGATTGTGTTGGAAAGTTTATGGGGGATCTCATGAACAAAATATGGCAGGCTTAGGTGGAAGGAGCTCATAATGCACCACTTGCCGACAATTCCACAATACAGAGAGTATAACCTTTCGTGGGTGCAGAGGTGGTCCCGAGGTGTAAGGAACAGGGTCACGTGGCGACAACCAATATCTGGTACGCTTGTGAGTGAGTGAACCATTATGTAAGATCATCACACTTTAGACCACTGTCCTCCTAGATGGCTGCTTTCAGGGCTTCGTCATCCAACACATGTGGTTGTCCACTGCGAGGTTCATCCGAAAGGCGCATATCTCCCGAACGGAATTTCTAGAACCAATGCTGGTGGGCGTTCGTTCATGACATTCTCTCCAAATGCCTGGCATATGTGGCAGCTGACGGGCTCACTTTAAGGTCAAACAACAAACACACGCGAACAAGTTGCTTCAATACTTCCATCTCTCCTCGACATTGGACGAGCTAAAACTACTGTATGTGAGCAACATCTTTGTATCTTTGTATCTTTAGATGTTCGTGGAGGATTGTTCGACCAGGTTTCCCGCAATGTTCTTGCAACAGAGGCCCACATATTTTCAATAGGGTTCAGATCTGCTCCATGAGGAACCCAGTCAACTATTTCGACATCAGGTTGCCTCTGCAACCATGTCTGAAGCACATTTGAATTATGTATCGAGCTATTGTCCTGTTGCAAATATAATATGCCGTCACCTACATGAGCTTTTATTTCCGGAAGCGTTTCATCCAGATGTTCCACATACTTGTGGGCGTTTAGGCGACCAGGAATCCTGTCCGAAATTTGCAGCCTTGCATATCCATGCCCAACAGTGGACAGTTACATGTCCCATTCGACCAGAACGGGAAACGTATTCAGAGGCATACCTTTTTCCAGGGGAGCGGTAAACACGCTTCGGCCCGAAGTGTGCACTGGAAAATATTTTTTCGTCTGTGAAAACGACCTCGTCCCACACACGTGCAATATTTAACTGTGCAAACGCCAGATGGTCAACCATGTGGTCTTCTGTTAGTCGCTCCTTAACAGCTGCCCTGTATGATCTCAAACCAAAGGATTTGAGTCTACGACGGACAGTCGTAACATCGCCTGGGAAATTGGTTTTCTCTCGTAACTGTCGGGCAGACATGAAAGGGTGCTCACGGCATTGGGCAATTAAACTCTGGTCTTCTTCGGCAGAGGAAACTCTTTGTCGCCCAATTCCTCTTTTACGTCTTACATCACCTGTTTCCTCATATCTCCTCCACCACCTCCGTGCTGTAGCACGGTTAACGCCATATCTTGCGCCTGCCTCGCTATAGTTCATGCCCGCATGCTCAATTAAAGCAATCACGCTGCTTTTAACAGAAGCTTCGTAGTGAGCCATTTTCACACCAGAAGCAAAATGATAGCTTTGCTTAGGTGTTTGAACGGAACGTGCTTCATGTGACGTCACGTAAGAAGGCGGAGTTTCCTCTCATTGCTGTAGACGATATCGTACGCCCTCTGCTGCGTGTTTCGTGACGGAAAAATTGCTTTTAAGCAGTTCATGGCGACCGCTTTGAAATCAAATGTAAAGTATGAGAATTAAATTTGTCATATCTGTAGTTTGGTGTAGAGACAAAACAAAATTGGAAACCAAAGGTTTAAGAACAACTCAGATTATTAATATAAAACAAGTCAAAGATTATTAACTTGTATTATCATACAAGAAATGCGAGAATTTTGAAACAAAGAAAAATAACTTAGAAATTTACAAGTGAAGACAAAAAAAAAAAAAACTAACTTAAACACACTAAAGGGTATGAGTAGGGGCATTAATGGGGACGTCAGCAATGAGGTTATATGTCCCCGTCTCGATTAACGCGAGGGATGGATTTTGCCATTTCACTTTGACGGAATAACGTAGAGGATGGAGAGGAAGGGGAAGATACATAACAGCTATAAATATAAAAATAAAAGTGACAATGTTCGGTGGTGAATAACTCTTGAACTACCCGATCGTTCTCAATCACATTTTGAACATATATGAAATTCGAACCTGGGAAGCTTTTTGTTATTTCATTTTGATATTAGAACTTGCGGAAGAGGAGGGGAGGGTAAATATATGAAAATGAATAAAACTTAATAACTCTTGAACAATCCGACTGATCCCAATCAATCAAACATTCAATATAGATAAGGTTCGGACCTGGGATGTTTTCATTTTTTGCCTTGACGGCACAATGTAGGGGAGGGGAAGGGGGGACTATGTAAAAAAATAAAAATAAAAATGCTGTCTTGGTGACTTCATCACGCTTAAACCACCGAACTGATCTTAATCAAATTATCAACATAGATGAGGTTCGGACCTGGGGTGGTTTTTATCATATCCCTTTGATGGTAGAACGTAGGGGAAGGAGGAGGGGAGGGGAGATATCTATAAAAATGAATAAAACTTAACAACTCTTGAACCACCTGACCGATCTCGATCTAATTTTCACCATAGACGACGTTCGGGCCTAGAAACTTTTGTTTTAATATTTTCACTTTGACGGTAGAACATAGGAAAGGATAAGAGAAGGGGAGATTAATATATAAAAATAAATAGAACAACTCTTGAACCATCCAACAGATTTCGATCAAATTTTCAACGTACATGACATTCGGGCCTGGGATAATTTTTGTCATACCGTGCCCCCAACATGGAGAGGGGAGAGGGATACATAAAATCATCGAAAATGACCAATATCAAAGAGTGCTTTAGTAATAGTAAAACCATAACATATTACTATTTTTCTTTAATTTAGCCCAACGAAATCGGGGTGCGACTTAGATTCGAGGACGTCTTAAGTTCGAGTAGTTATCGAGAAATAATTAAAGATATTAACTTGTTATTGAATTACTTTGCTAATAATAATAATAATAATAATAATAATAATAATAATAATAATAATAATAATAATAATAATAATAATAATAATAATAATAATAATAATAATGTTAATAATAATAATAACTATTATTATTATTATTATTATTATTATTATTATTATTATTATTATTATTATTATTATTATTATTGAAGATTTGATCATTCAAATATTGAAAGATCAAAATATTCAAATACCTTAAGACAATTAAACGTGTGTCATCGCCGACTAATAATCACCAAAACTTCTAAATTTAAACAAAATATTCACACATGGTTCCGACTTGAGAACCTCCAGATTATTAGCTAGCGCCTTGAGCACAGATCCACGCTCTATATGCGCTAAATGGTATGTTTTAGTATGTTTAAATTAGATTTCCTTCCCTCCAGTTACAAAATTCTAAGTTAGTATTTTTCGTTCTTTCAAAATTTCTTTCGATTTTTTAAAATCATATAAGTCAATAATCTTTGGCATAGTTTATATTAATAACGTGGTTGTTCTTAAACCTTTCGTTCGCTATTTGGTTTCTTCTCCACACCAAACTACAGATATGATACGTTTAGTTCTCATACTTGTCATTTGGTTTCAAAGCAGTCACCATTATCTGGTAAAGCAATTTTGTTCGCCACGATTCATGAGTTTTGTAACAAAACACGTCAAGAAATGAGTTAAATGAAGGCTGCAAGAGTTTATATCAAAGTTGAGTATTGTGAGCTAGTGACAAGCATGTAATAACGTCTCGTATTTGAAAATAATGTTAGCTACTTTTAATTCACTAACTGGTATTAGATTTAATTCAAGCTTAAAGAATTGGAATGAACAAACTCAGTGTAGCTTAAAGAAAAAAAAACGTAAGAAGAACAGACGAGATTCGAACCCTGGACCACCAATACAAAAATCCTGTTCACTAACCCCTCACCTAACAAGCCATCAACTTCTATAAGTTTTAAATTTGCAAGCAAATGATACCATTATACGTTTGTGCAATCAATGTTTTGCTGTTTTCCTCTTCAAGAACGTAACATGTTGACGACGATTCGTTTCGTTTTCCATTAGAGCTTCTAGAGAGATGATTTGTGTTTGAGTATAGGATCTTTTGTTTCCTTTAACTGACAGTTCTAGCAAATACAACTCAATTGAAACAGCTGAAAAAAAAAACTAGTACTGTCTTAGAAAGTATTCCTTAAAGGGAGAAACTCCATCGTGCACCCTGAACAGTAACGGAAGTGCGTTGAGCGAGGCCAGCAGCAAAATGGGGTCCATTGAAGATTCGTAACTCCACTTTGAAGGGTTTTAATTAATTTCATACTTTTTCCTCAATGTCTAAAATGTAACTACTTAGCCTTAGATGAAAAGGAAGTTGTGAAGGAGCTATAGACTGTGAAGTCTACCGAAAAGATTTATCACGTCCTTGCAGCAACTATTTGCAGCAACTATTTCCAACAAAAGGGAATAAGTACATCAGACCTAAGTTTTCAGAAACGCTGAAAAAAACCTTCCCGAGGCGTATTTGTATTTGTTTCAACAAGTGTATAACTGATTAATTGTAGCAAAAGAACTGACAAACTCTAAGCCAAGAAGAAGAATCTTGTATTGTAGCATTGCAATTGGTGAGAAAAGCTTAAAAGTGGAAAAAATATTTTTATGTACTTATTCCCTTTTTCCAATCAGTGGTTCAATTATGAGCCTATATTTTTGAGGTGTTAAAAATAATAATAATAAGAAGAAAACTTATTAACTGGTAGGCTACGCTGGACTCTTAATTGTGTATATGGAATAATGGAACGTGGGGTTATACAGAGGATTTTGGATTTCTGTTGGCGATCAATTAATCTTTACCCTAGTAGGGAATACTGGTTGGTCCGGATTTCGGACAGTAATGAAGATCAAGATTGATTGAAATTTCAACTTAGAATGAAATAAATAAAAATCTAATCTTATACAACTCTCATTGATAGTAGTGTTCCGTATTTGTTTAGACGCCTATTCTTTTATAACCTTACCTATGGTGCATGGAGTTGTTGGTTAGATCCCAGCTCGCGCTGAATGAACTTTATTATGGACAAACACCGTGTGCATGAGTTTTCTCGGGTTTCTCCAGTTTCCTCCCACTTTCTTCATTAAACGATTTCATTCGTTTCTCACCATCACTGTCTCCATTAGCGTAGTCGGCATAACGTGGGACGTAAAACCTAAATATTTCGTTTCGTTTTTCTTTTATAACTGTATATCACTTTTCCTTTTCCTGTATATCACTTTTTCAGTGAATTAAACCACTAAAACCTATATTCATTGCACAATAGTACAGAATGAAGTTTAGCTCTTTGGCAATCTCCAGCATGCAGAGCAAAAAACCCAATACATTGATATTGAAACAGTAGTTAACGAATTCCTCTGCGAAAAAGATCACCCGTACTGTTGTGTTTCAGATGATAATTTATAATTATACTTAGTTGGTTGAAATTTCTCCATAGTTGTGGGGGCGAGATACTGAAAAAATCCCTACCAAGAGGTGAAGGTGACATGTAAAAGTAGTCAAATACGAACGAAATTAGTGTCGAATTCATATGCAAAGATGAAAAGTGACACTGTGGATGCTGCGTAAGTCCAAAATAAGCCTTGGTTGGCTTCGAGTTGACAATGGGAGGGTGACAGGAATAAAGAATCGAAAATATCCTATATTTGTGTCGAATGGATAGTTTTCGGGATCACTGACATAAAAGGTGATATTTCAGATGTGTATATGTCCAAGGTTGGCCATATTGAAAAGGGGTCATAGGGAGAACCATTAAATACTTCAGAACAGCTCCTTTTTGGTGCATTTCAAGACACTGAGAGTGAAAAGTGATCATGCACAAATCACATTCTGAATTATCGGAGATATGACTTCTGGGGAAGTGTCGTTGCTCCAGGGAGGCATTACTAACTGATCATTCCCTAAAATCGTCACTGTTTTGCAGGGCCGTAGACAGAAATTTATTTCAGCGATCGAAAGCTTGACAGGAATTTATTTCAGCGATTGAGGGCATATTTTATTAAAATGTCTATCATCCAGAGGCGGATCCAGGATGATTGTTTGGGAGGGGTGGTCGTTCGAAGTCAAATCAAGTTAAGAGCGGATTGCAAAAAAAAAAAGAAAGAAAAAAGAAAAAAGAAAAAAAGAAAGAAAGAAAGAAAAGAAAAGAAGAGAAAAAAATAAATTTAGAAAAGGAGAAGCAGCTCTTCTGCAGAATTAACTTTCTTAAGAAAGTAAGGCCTATCTACTTTAGGTTCTAATTTACGTTTATAATACAAAGATGAAAAATACTTAGGATATGTTTTATTTCTAAAATAAAAAGTATAAAAAGTTCCCTATTCTGGGGGATGTGATCGCCCGAACGCACTCCCCTGAATCCGCCCCTGCTATCATCATCTCTAAAATTAGATATAATTTACAAAAAAAAAAAAAAAAGTAGTGATTTCGTGGGGGCAAAAGCTCTGGATTGCCAAGGTCTGCATCCTGTGTATGTCCCTGCTGCTCTGAATTGTCAAAAGCTCCTCGTCAAAGGTAAGGCATAAAATATAAATAATAAACGTGTAACATAGAATACAATATAAATAGAAAATATGTTATAATTAAGAAATAGAAAATAATTATAAAATAAATTTGAAGGACAATTAAAAAAAACAATAAAACTTGAAAGTAAAATATACTTTTAAAACAATTTTGCATTTATGCAGGGCTACAAACAGTGAGGAGTGCCATGTAAATTTAGTAACAAATATAATATTGGAAAATTATTTCGAATTAAACTAGCTGTGACTACATTACTTCAACATTGAACTTGTGGAATATACAGTATGAGAGTAGCTCAAATAAAATAATCAATAAGAATGGTCTTGATTGGAAGCTCGGACCATCCACGTAGGAGTAACTTACATTAACCATTCACCTAACAGGCAATGACGCATAGGGCTTGACACTACTTTATCAGATGGTTCTATCAAATGTAACTTAATTAAACCAATAGTAACAAATTTTAAAGCTTTAAAAAGTGTCCTGAAGAAGAGGAAGTTCATTTTGCACATTGTAACTAAGTTACAAGAGGTTTACGTCCTATCTGAACGGCGCATCCACCGAATCAACTTTTGGAATATCCCCTTAAGGTAGCTTTCAACGCAGCTAAGGGAAACGTATGTAAACCAGTAATAGAATTCTCCGTAGCAGAATGGATAAAGTTATATTTCGATAACCCCAAGGTTCGTGGTTCGAAACCCGTCGCCGAAATCAGATTTTTTAAAATCTTAATTCCTCAGTTCTGAAGATCTTTCTCTCCTTTCGTAATCATCTGATGCTCTAAAAAGAGTTTTCCACATTAATTCGACAACTGCCTAATGTGACCCTCGCAGTTCGAAAACTTCCCTTCTTATCTTTCACAAAATCGAATTTTCGTCATAATACGAATGCTGTCCGATCATTTTTTCCCCAATTCTAAATCTGTGTATACAAATCATCCCTCTCTGTCTCCATACTTGAATCTCTCTCTCTCTCTCTCTTTATCTCTCCCTCTCAATGTCACCCAGGAAGTCATATGGCTTGAGATCAAACCTTCGACTCTTGAAACCAAATGTAAGCTCTTTAGCAATGTGCTATCGTAGCTCTATAGGTTTGTTGTTAAAACCAGTGCCTTTTAGACTTTATTCGGGGGGGGGGCGGGAGGGAAGAGATTCTCCGGCGACATAAGATTTTCACTTTTTATTAGTGTATTACTATACATTTGATCAAAAAATACGTATTTATGAAGCTCAAGAGAGGGGGAATTATACCCTCCTGTTCTGCCCAAATGACGCCCCTGAAACATTTGCTTGCACTTACTGAAAAGAAATTAAATGAATCATTGAATAAAACTCGTTTCTGTCCGTAGATATTTTAGAGCTCTTGGCAATTTCCATAGATTTCTTAGGGAGCATCTTACTAGCTTGCAGTCTTTAAAGAAAGAAAAGAATGAAACTAAAGATATTTATGAAGCTCTGGGAAGATTGTGTGACTTTCCTTTAATTTAGGCTCTTAAAAATATTTCAGAACAAACGAATGGAAAATACTGTTTTAAAGCTATAACGTTGTAAACTTGAATCCTGTTTCTTTTTCAGCTGAATGGAAAGAGTGTACTACGTCACACACACTGCTTTAGACAAGGAGAGGTGGAGGACGGGGAGGAGTTGGAATAAATACTAGAAGCAACTAATCGATTGATAGATGTAATGCGGGAATGCATAAGAAAACTGGGCAAGAGTTTGTTATTCATTTGGACTTGGAATTTTTGTAACAAATTTTATGCCGCGGACTGTACATTTCACACACAAAATTGCGACAGCAAACGCCGTGCAACTAGGCCACCCAATTTACACTATGTTATCCCATAATCTCTCTCCTCCCTTCGCCTCTACAATACTAAAATCAGCAAATAATATGAGAGCAATTCTAATTTCAAAATATACATGTATTAATATCGATAACATGAAAGAAAAAAGCGAGACGATACAAGATTCATAAGTTAATAGAGGGCGAAACTTAAACACACACACAATGAATAATTGAAATTGATCGATGTCTGTTAAACAGAAGTACAAAAGTGGGACAGAGAGAGAAAAGTGGAGAGAAGAAGAAGAAAAAGAAGCACAGATAAAAAATATGGAATTTAAACGTATGAAAAAAGAACCTAACATTATAAAGTTCTGTTTCCAGTAATCCAACAGCAATATAGAAGTAACATTCGCATTTTATTTTATTTTTTCAGAACTATTCGAATATATAGAGGATGCTTGAAAAATTCATTAAGTCACTTTGAAAATGAATACCAAACTTGGTGGTCAAAGTAAATATTCAATTTCCTGTGAAACTGTAGAGCTCTGAGACACGTATTGAATAATGTCAAAAGTTTAACACACATTGTTTGTTTGCGCGCGGTTCGTTTGCTAATTCGGTGATGTGTTCATTGGATGTACTGATCCGAAATACATTATAATAAACCCAATAGGTAATGTAGGTCATATCTTCCATTCCAGGCTACTAATGCAAACTGAACAATAAATGAGTGCTATTTTACTGGTAAAGTTCTATCAGAAAGAGACAATATAAGAAGTTCAAACTGTATCCTAATGAAAAGTTACAAATGTTCAAAAGGAAAATTATATATTCCTTATAGGCGTAGCAGACCTTGAATGTTTCATATTTTAAACATGAATAAAATACATTGTATTATTGGATGGAAACGAATGCTGTGTCAAACTAATACTATAAATAAACTTTTTTCTTGATATAACCGAAAAAGGGGCCATTTTCTAGTCATCTCTCAAGATTTATCTGTTCTGTACATTCATTCCCGATTTCATCTGTTGCGATTATAACGTTCTAATTCGAACAGATAGAAAAAAACGCGCCAGAGCTGAAACGGGTCATCGCGTCAGTAGAGTGGTATGGGTTAGGTTATGAACCGCAACTGGTTTCAGTTCTGGCGTGTTTGTTCTATCTGTTCGAATTAGAACGTTATAATCGCAACAGATGAAATCGAGAATGGATGTACAGAACAGATAAATCTTCAGAGATGACTAGAAAATGAACCCTTTTTCGGATTATTTCAAGAAAAAATTATTTATAGTATTAGTTTGACACAACATTCGTTTCCATCCAATAATACAATGTATTTTATTCATGTTTGAAATGTGAAACATGTAAAGTCTGCTACGCCTATAAGGAACATATAATTTTCCTTTTGAACATTTGTAACTTTTCATTAGGATACAGTTTGAACTTCTTACATTGGTTCTTTCTGATAGAACTTTACCAGTAAAATAGCACTCATTTATTGTTCAGTTTGCATTAGTAGCCTGGAATGGAAGGTATGACCTACGTTACCTACTGGGTTTATTATAACTGGCGTGCGTGTGTAAAGACAGGTAAGTGAGGAAAAGCATTAATTGAGAAAAATGAATTTGAAATTTTGAAAAATCACAGTAAACCCTTAAATGGGGCCGTAGTAATTTTATTTATTTTTATTGTTATTTTGATACAAGAATAACGATTTTACACCTACATCTCGGCAACTTGAAACTTATTTCGGCACTTAGACAATGATTAAGAAATCTACTGCAATTGAATCTTGGACTTATCCGACTTTACACGAAAAGTAATATAACTTGTCTTACTTTACACAAGATTTGAGGTACGCTTCACGGAATGTAATCTATGCTTCTTTTGTTTCTATTGCTTTACTTAAGTATATCTCGATGAAATGAACGACATAACCGTAGGTCTTTCATACAAATTTTCTTTAAACAACACTCAAAATAGCACTTAAGCAAAAAAGAAATAAAACTTGACTGACTGAATTCTTTACAATCAGTTTTATTATGGGCACATCTTTTAAAATATAAATTGTCGATCTGTATGTTGCTATGAATTTGTTTATATTTTGATATCTGTAAAATACTTTTTTAAATGATTAGCTATAATTAAGTTATAACTCTATACCATTATTCTTTGCAAAATTCTGAACTTCTTTGGTCTTAAAAAATAATCCACTAAAACTTTAACGTCACTGAACACACGAATACTATTAACAAGTACTATGCTTTAGGAGGAATCTGCACATCATATTGAAGACATATCACAATATTAGTACAATAGCACTTGTAGATTCCAACTTTTCTAATATTCTAAATTGTTTACACTGATTATTTTATCTCACTGTATAACTGTAGCCTTTGCAAAATAGAATGTTTTGCAACATATACCACAAAAACTTGAGGTTATAATGTACGACTGTAAAACACATAATACACTACTGTAGCACACAATGTGTAATATGTGTAATACAAACTGTAATATAAATAAAAAAAAAGAGTTAAATGAAAACACACTGTTTGGATAAAAGAAATCACATTTCAGGGCTCAACAGAATATCACCACACTGACATCAAGGTTACTTATTAAACACGTTTGGTCAGATTTGTTTGAGTATTTTCACTCTCGTAAATTGGTATGAAGAGAATGTGTTTTCTAACTGCTTCTGTTGTCTGATCTGGCAATTGAGAAACTGCTCGATGTTTCCCTCTCACGTCTTGGTCTGTAATTTCAGAGAATTGTGACTGTTTCTTTTGAATGACTAACTGTTTCAATGAAAGCCTTCGCTTCACAGAATATTTTCATAAAACATGATTTACAAATTCCCTCCAGTTTTCCGTTTATACTTAAATTGTACTTTAAAGTGATCTGTCTAAATCGGTATTTATTAGGATCATTTGTTTGTATTCTTGTATTAGCCTTATCCTCAATATTGACCAAACTGGAAATATATAGAACCCGTTTGTCGAAGCTTCCCATATTTCAAAAGTCTTTGTGTAGTTCTACGTTGTATTCGTCTTTTATTCTTTCACTACACTTCATTCTCTGTGTTCCTAGCAGTTGCATACTTTTTTTCTTCACTACATTTCCTGATTTTGTTGTGTATTGTCTTCTTCGGACTTCTTTGCTTTGTTGTCGTACCTTTCGTGTATCACCTTTGTTTCCTCTCTTTTCTATTCCTTCATGTAATGAGTTTCGCACTGAGTCATTCGTTTCTATCTTGAAGTTGACTAAAGAGATTTTGACCGCGTATAACATCTTGATTAGAAGTACTGGGTAAATGTGGTTCTACAGAAATCTTAAGAGCTTGCCTTATAGCGCACTATCATCAGGGTACTATCATCTTCTATTTCATTGTTAACGAACTTTAATCTTCTTTCATCTTTTTATTCCATCATTTTGCGTTTCTCCCGTTACCTTTCTTTCATCCATGTTTTCATTTAAATCCAAAAGTGTTTCTGAATAGTCGTTTTGGTTAAAACGAGGATCTTTATCGCTGTTATCAGAACATTCAATTATCTGTCTCAAGATATCTATTGTCATCAAAAGAATCTTCTATGGCGTTTTCTAGCTAACGTGACAATCATCTTAATTCTGGAAAGTATTTCTAACAACTACTGATAAGTGTTCGTAGGTTTCCTGAAGAAATTTACCCTCGACTGACACAAAAATTTCCCTTTCTTTATCACATTTTCCCTAGTTCGTTGTGTGTCGAATTCTTATGCGACAAGTTGTGTGATAAGATTAATTTAGCTACATTAAAGGAAGCGCCATTTGTTTTATTTATTTGGGTTTTTCTTCCTCCACTTATTTTCAACAAGGTGTCGCGATGGTTCAGTGGTGCGTGAGGTCCCTGGTTTCACCCCAACTCGCACCAAGTGGGCTTTCTGATGAACAAACACAGTGTTCGTGGGTTTTCATGAGATTCGTTCTCTCATGACCTCCCACGTTCTTTATTCCGCCATTGCATTCATTTCTCATCATCACTGTCTAGTTCAGCCTAATTGTAGTCTCCTTCGCCCCCTCCCTCTCTTTCCTGACACCATACCATGATACAATTTCTTCTTAGGCAATGTTCCAACAAGAAATTATAAATTTTTGTTTAATTTCTTGTCAATACTACCAACATAATTTCGCATTAGGCGAATCTTGAATTCAAGATTCGTCTACACTTTCTCTTCAGTTAACATCTGTAAATTACATTGCTTGAGGTTATTACGGGAATCTTGAATAGGCGAAAGTAGAAGTCATCGCTTAACAGACATCTATCGTTTAACAGACAGACAGACATCCAGATATCGTTTAACAGACAATTTATGAATCTTGTTTCGTCTCGCTTTTTTCTTTCATGTTATCGATATTAATACTTGTATATTTTGAAATTAGAATTGCTCTCATATTATTTGCTGATTTTAGTATTATAGAGGCGAAGGGAGGAGAGAGAGGAGGTCTCTTTACCAGACACGATTACGGAATAACAAGGTGTAAATTGGGTGGCCTAGTTCCACGGCGTTGGCTGTCACAATTATTTTTTTATGCGTAGTGTACGATCTAGGATGTGAGCTGATCTAATTTGTTGCTCTCTAACTTCAAAGCTTTATCATATTTTATACAATAGAGAAGAGATAAGAAACTAATAAGAATTACAATACATTACTATTGTATTGAATTAATTCTGCTTTCATATGGAAATGGTGAGTAAAGTTGAAGAAGATAGGTTTTTCATTTCACAATACTATTGTACTACTTATGCATGTGACAATTTAAGTATCTAGATGATAACACGAAATTTAGGAATGCTGATATTTTGCAGTCTCATTTACTGTGTTTCATTATCTTAAAAGTCATAGAATGAATATGCAAGTAGGTCGGCTAAAGCAAAAGAATAACATTAAAGCATTGATTATAGTAATTGCGGACTCCGCCATCTTGGTCTCTGTGTAAGAACGACGAGAACTCTTTATGGAAAAACGCCATGAGACTTAAATGGCTTCCTATCAATTCCATATGCTTTCAGTTTTGTCCAATCATAACACTACTCTATTAAAGTTACTTATTTTTTTTTTCTTATCAATATATTCGTGTAGTTTACTGAATCCATGATTAAATTTAATTTTAAAATGTAGCATAGTCGTACTGGATTTAACACTATTTTTATGGTACAGTACGAACTCGAAAATCCGAACTAATTGGGACCACAGGTAGTTCGGATTTTCAAATTGTTCGGATTTTCGAAAATGCCATTTAAGCTTAAATATACTGTACGGTATGATCTTTTAACAATACAGTGGTTATACAGTACATACAGTAATTACAATACCGTGCGTAAGGCTACTTACATTTAATGTTTCTGAAGAATCTGCTAGTACACTAAATTACACTGTTCTTGTAACTCACACTTAAAACTTGACTTGTATAGACCTAAGGGAAAACAAAAATAAAAATATGTATGGCAAACAATTACATATGAATGAGCTTTTCTGAAACAACGACTTCACACAACGCCGACGAACAACCCTATTGTTAGTTTATCACTAGCGCTAAGACTAAATCTAAAAAGCTTCTAGGACCGCGTTCGGATTGTCGACATACTACTGTGCTGCTACATTTCCGATGATTAAGAGGAGTTTTTTTTTCAATAGTTTTATTTTAGACCAGCGTTCTCGTTTTCTTAAAAATGGGAGCCACTTTTATTAGTTTGAATCCTCAACGGATCACTATACTCTTTCTCCTTGAAAGTATAGATATCTGAAATTCTTTTGCGATATTCAGGTGGAAAATAATATTAATTAAAATTACCTCAACTAATGTCTGGTAATAAGAGAAGAAAATACTCTTACATAATTAACATATTACTTTATTAATTAATTAATTGAATACTGGAAGATAAAGTGAAAGATACTTGCATATATAATATCCAAAATTAGGATTCTCAACAATAGTGTCTCATATGTAATTCGCTTGAATTTTCTTTTTTCTTTTCTTTTTTGATGACACCAGATCTCAACAACCACTTGAGGTTCACGGACCACAGTTTGAGAAACGCTGTCTGGAATTAATAAATGTACGAGGGTTGCTATATATATTTCTGGCCTAGGCAACACTAAGTGTTGCCAGGTGCAATCTGACATTTCCATTGGAAAGTTTGACATTTTGTAGCATAAATGTACTCAGAACTTTTTGACTTACGACAATTTTTTTTTCTTTTACAGGTACTTGAAGAAATCAACTTGGCAAAAAAATGGAATTAACTCGTGAACATTTTCGTGCGATCATTTTTCACAACTTTCGACGTGGATTATCACGACAAGAGTGCATCGATGAACTTAAATCTTTGTATGGCGACGAAGCACCATCCTATAGCACTGTGAAAAACTGGTACAACGAATTCAATCGTGGCCGACGCTCGCTCAAAGACGAATTCCGTGAAGGTCGTCCAAAAACAGCCGTTGTGCCAGAAAACATCGATGCCGTACGTGAACTGATAATGCAAGACCGTCATGTGACTTACCGTGAGATAGAGGCATGCCTAGGCATTTCTTCCACCAGCATACATTCGATATTGCATGAACACCTGGCCGTAAAAAAGGTTTGTTCTCGTTGGATCCCGCACAATTTGACAATCGCTCAAAAGAAAGCTCGTGTGGATTGGTGTAAAGAAATGCTGAAAAAATACGATCGCGGTGCTTCAAAAGACGTTTATAAGATCGTCACAGGTGACGAATCATGGATCTATGCGTATGAGCCCGAAACAAAACAGCAATCGACCGTGTGGGTCTTCCAAGACGAGCCAAATCCAACGAAAGTTGTTCGTGGAAGAAGCACTTCGAAGCAAATGGTCGCCTGTTTCTTCGGCATAACTGGTCATGTGGCGACTGTTCCGCTTGAGCAACGTAGGACGGTCAATTCTGAGTGGTACACCACCATTTGTTTGCCTGAAGTCTTCGGAGAAATTCGAAAAATGAACAAGAGAAGACGAATCATTGTGCACCATGACAATGCGAGCTCTCACACATCGGCTCAAACCAGCGCATTTTTGACCGGCCAAAACGTCGAAGTGATGGGTCATCCGCCGTACAGCCCTGACTTGGCACCCAATGACTTCTTTTTATTCCCACACATCAAGAAAAAAATGCGTGGTCAACGATTTTCGTCGCCAGAAAATGCTGTTGAAGCATTCAAAAACCATGTTTTGGAGGTGTCTCAATCGGAGTGGAAAAAGTGCTTCGAAAATTGGTTTGAGCGCATGCAAAAGTGTATAAATCTTGATGGAGAATATTTTGAAAAACAATAAAACCATTTTCGTTGATAAATATTCGTATTTTCATTATTAGGCCAGAAATATATATAGCAGCCCTCGTAAAGAGCTATGGGGCAAACGGATTTTCAGACCTAGGGATAGTCAAGAGTGAGTTCATGTGTTTTCTTTGAAACTCGACTCGACTCGAAACAAACATCTGTGAGCTCGTTTCGAGAACTTGGCTCGAAAAATTTCCTCCAACTCGACTCGAAACTCGACTCGAATTCTGAACGAGTTTCAAGTCGAGTCGAGCCAAAACGAGACAAATCCTGTGTGTAGTTTCAAGTGCTGTCTTCAAGTATCCTTCATAGAAATATGATTACACTGGTCAACAGTGAAAATGCTTCGGAGGTAAAAATAACTAATTCTTACTAATTTTAAGGCGCTGATAACGAACATGAAATTATTTTTTGAAGATTGCTTCGGGTTTCAAAGAAATACGTTATCACTAGATGTGCTCCGGCGCGCGAATTAAGGGTTTGTGGCAACATGAGCTGTCTCTTTATTTCAATAAACTTCCATTCTTTGTTAGCTTTATTGTTATCCTTATTGCTTGCACTTCATCGCTGACAAAGAAACATTAACCACATCACGGTTTAGCTTGTATTGAAGAGTTTGAAGAGCTCAATATTATCTCTTCAGCTATTAGTAATGTGCCACATTCTGAAGAACTAAAGGTTTCACAACCTCCTGTATCTTACTAGAGTGTTTCATCCGACGAAGAGCAAGAGGCGGACTAAGTCGACTCAGGTATGTCAAATCCTGTTGCAGATTAATCGTCGTCTACCAATCCTGACTTCACAACAAACATATCATCATCTATTCGCTGTATGATCACTCAACATGAATTAAATGACCTTGTAAGGGATCTAGGGTTGTCAGAAAGTGGCGCAGAACTATTGGCATCCAGACTTAAACAGTGGGAAGCTCTTTCTGAAGAGGTTAACCTGTTCATGTATCGGATACGTCAGAAGCCCCTGGAAGAGTATTTTTCAGTGGAAAGTGACCTAGTGTGTTGTAAAAATGTAACTGGTCTTATGAGTATACTTAACATAGAAATAATCCCGATGAATGACGGCTGTTCATAGATGCATCAAAACTAAGTTTAAAAGCTGTGTTAGCGAACAATGGAAATGTGTTGCCGTCAATCCCAATCGGTTATGCAGTGCACTGGAAGGAAACATACGCAAACATGAAAAGCAACTGAAAGTCATAAATTATAACGAATATAATTGGAATATTTGTGGCGACTTCAAACTCCTAGGCATACTTCTTGGCCTGCAGCTCGGTTACACGAAGTATTGCCGATTTTTATGCGAATGGGATAGCCATTCGGAGCCAGGAGCAAAGAACGTTCAATATATTCTTATGATATATTCCAGTAAAGTTTTACTTCCTCCTTTACATATTAAATTAGGTTGAATCAACAACTTCGTTAAAAGTATGAACCAAACATGTGATGCCTTTAAATATATTGTGCCTAAATTTCCACAAATTTCTGGAACTAAAATCAGGGAGGAAATATTTATTTGGCCGTTAAATCCGATAATTTCTCAATGATCCTGAATTTGATGCAGTGTTAGAAGATAAGGAAAAGTTTGCATGGAATTCTTTCCAAAACGTGGTGACAACATTTGGGGGAAATGAGCGATCTCAGAACTATAAGGAACTAATGGAGCACCCAATATCTTCCTACCAAGCAATGAAGTGTAATATGTCACTAAAAATGCACAAGTTGCATTCCCACATAGATTTCTTCCCAGAAAATTGCGAAGCAGTAAGCGATGAACATGGGAAACATTCCCACCAAGTTATATACGACGGAGAAACAATATCAGGGCCACTGGAGCAAATGCATGCTTACTGATTATTGTTGGACAATTGCTAGAGATGTTCCAGAATCATAATACAAGCGACAGGCAAAGAGGCGCCGTTTGTAATGTGTATGTAAGTTATGTTTTATCACTTCCATTTTATATACTTTTAATCTCTTATTAACCCTTCTAAATTCTTTGGGACGAACGTTGTACCACGCACACATATATTAATAAATCATCATACCATAAAACTTATACTCGTTTCAAGTGGGTTTTTTTCTCGTGTCAAGAGTGTCTAACGTTTATAACAAAATGTATTTTCCGCTCTTTACGTACGAACATCACTTTATATATATTTTTGTTTTATATTTCACTTTTTCCTATATGAAATTTGGTATTGTCAAGCAGTATTGAGAAATATTTTTTCCTCGTAACTATTGAAGACATTACAATGAAACTTGGCACATGTATTACCTATAAACCACAGCACTTTTCAAGGTATATTATATTTGGGCACCTGTAGTCGGGGGCCGCACCAGAGGCACTACATTAAAAAAAAAAGGATTTTGAGAACGGAAAATTCCCAATTTTAACCCAAATTTCTCTTTTCTCGTACATCACATACACATACATTCTCATGGTACCATTTGAAAGTCTGTTTTATTCGCTAGAGAATGACGTATAAATCATGATACTCACATGAATAGTACTGTTTGGATTCTTTTTATTTTATATATCACTTTTCCTTATATGAAATTTGATATTGTCAAGCAGGATTCAGAAATATTTTTCCTCATATCTATTATAGATATTATAATGAAATTTGGCACACCTATTACGTATAACCCACAGTAGTTTCAAGGTATATTGTATTTTGGCACCTGTCGCCAGTGCCTCACCAGGAGTGCTGCATTTAAAAAAAAAAGAATTTTTTTGGAAGAAAAATTCCCAATTTTACCTAAATTTCCCTTTTTTTGTACATCATATACACATCTGCTCAGTACCGTTTGAAGGCTTGATTTATTTGAAGCGAATGACATAGGAACCATGATACTCAGTTGAAGAATGCTGAAGCAGTATGTACTTAAGTGAAAGGAAACATTGAAAATGCAAGAATCTAATAGTGTTAACACTACATAACACATATTTCTGTCGCTTGCACTTAAACTCGAACCAACTGTTCATTTTTATTGTCATTTTCGTATTCAACATCCTCATTTGCATAAGAAAATGTACTTTCCACTTCCGAAGCATGGGAAAAGTTAAAATTTGTTGTCCAGTGTTATTAACAATGATATTACTACTACTACAACTTGTTATTATTATTATTATTATTATTATTATTATTATTATTATTATTATTATTATTATTATTATTATTATTATTATTATTAACACGCTGGTCTACAGTGGATTTTTTTACAGAAACGAAAGTAGCCAATCTTTATAGATTTCGAAGCGCTGAACACGAATATCACACTTAAAATTAGCTGGTAGCTCAGGGTTGCCAGTAAATGTGGAATTTACCTAAAAAATTCATGTTTTTCACATTTATTTTGTTAGGTTTTACTAAGGAACGTATAATTACGTCCCTATTTATCGTTGCGGAATGTGTTATACCTCTTTCTATTCCTCGGTGACCGTACTTTCTGAAAATTTAACAATCGTTCCGGTAACCGGTACCGTTGGGAAATTATATACCCATATATTCGAAAATAACCCTTTTTTTAAGAGGAAAATTCAATTTTTAATTTTTTTTACTGGCAACCCTGCAATAGTAAAATTATAATTTATATTTGAAAAGCAACCTGTTAATATTGTACGAAGCGAGCCGAACTATGAAAAAAACATATTATCCCTTCTACCGGAATGCCGAAATTTTACATACCTTTACAACATGTACATTAAAAATGTAATATTGACTTCCGTATGCAGAACAGAACTATAGGACAATACATTCAGACAATGTAACTATCATTTCGATAGTCTGTACTGGGGTGGGGGATTTTATGTAATTATACGTTCCTGAGTAAAACCTAACAAAATAAATGTGAAAAACATGATTTTTAAGGTAAATTCCACATTTACTGGCAACCCTGAGCAACCAGCTAATTTTAAGTGTGATATTCGTGTTCAGCGCATCGAAATCTATAAAGATTGTCTACTTTCGTTTCTGTAAAAAATAAAAAGTGAAAATTTGTTTACCAGTGTTATTATTATTATTATTATTATTATTATTATTATTATTATTATTATTATTATTATTATTATTATTATTATTATTATTATTATTATTATAACAATACAGTGTAAGAACATGAAAGATTGGCGATCTGAACACAAAAAAAAACTAGATGACTGCCGACCTCGGTAGTCGTGAAGTCTAGGAGGCAAGGACATCGTTCACGAGGTTCTGGGTTTTAGTTCCGGAGGAGCAAGTATTTGGGCTCGAGCCAAAAATTGTTAATCTCTGCCCGGGTATGGGGTTGTCAATGGCTCGGCTCATAATTCATTCACTATCGAGCCAAACCGAGAAGTGAACCGATCCAATAGCTCACCCAACTGAACCAGCTCGAGCCCTCGGCAGAATTGAGCCGAACCGAGCCGATGCCTCATCCCAACCGAAACGGCTCGAGCTGTTCGTTCAGTTGCAACGAGCCGAGCCGAGCCGATGCCTCATCCCAACCGAAACGGCTCGAGCTGTTCGTTCAGTTGTAACGAGCCGAGCCACTTGACATCACTACCTGTATTTCGTTCCTTATTAGGCTCAAAAATTCGACCGTCCATTTCTCAGCTTTGATATTATGAACTACAGTGTATACTTATATTGCTTCTCACAGCATTTGAGGATGTCGAGCCTCGAGCAGCGTCCCTCTCGTAAGCAACACTAAAAATATTCCACATTACTACTTATATTTCTCATGGCTTTCGGTTTCCAGTTTAATCAGGTCGATTTCAAAATAAGCTAAACCACACTGCGAAAAAAAATTGTAGGTGGCGTACTTAAAAAGATAGGTTACATGCGTAATTCCTGTAGTTTTTGGACTTAACGTACAGCAGACGTATAACTGAAAACTCATGTTTTATAATACTTTCTATATAATTCTTCCATCTATACGTACTTTCCGTATGAAACAATCTAGGCGGTCAGGATCTCACATACAAATGGACGTATATAACATATAGCTGACGAAGGTAACATAAGTATATGCATGTGATATACGGAAAACTGTTAGATATCAGGCATCCTGCAACCTGCAACGGCATGATGTGACATATAAGGGCAGTGCCTATATAGCATACGGACAACGTATACTCTCTACTGATTTCTATAGTAAGCAAGAGGATACCGTATATTTGTACAATATACCGCTGTCCGAAGAACGGATTTTTCTCTGTACAGCGAGCCATTTCTCAAATTCGATTCCACTGGAAACTAGACCTCAAAAACAGTAACTCGCCTCAGAACTCGACTCCAGAAAATTATGTTTGACCCGACTCGTGCCCATCCTTAGTCAAACCGGTGGAAATAACCAAGTGCTCTCGAGTAGTAATGGTTTTAGTGGTTGGACCGAGGGGAATTGCCCTCTCGGTTACCAAATTTCCCCGGTGTATGTCTCCGATTGTACTCAACTGGGATCATAATTGCTGGGATTATTAGTTGTCTATGTGTCTTTGTATACACGACTCCAAAAGTGCATTACCACCTGCAATTCTTCTTTTCCAGCAATAGTATGCAACCTCCAAACCTCGGTCGTTGGGTTGGTTGAAAATTCAAAAGCCGTTATACCAAACCTCACTTTTGTTACAAATATATCAGTGTGGCGAACTGCAACTAAGAGAAATTTTAAAAAATGATCTTACTTAAGCACTCGAAACAAGATGAATGCTAAGAAATAGATATCAGAGGGAAGCAGCTTCTTTCCTTTAAAAAAAAAACCGTAAAAAAGAAAATAAATTACATAATGTAAAGGTTGAAATAAAATTTCTAACAGCACAACAACATGGATCCACAGGAAACGGAAAGAGAGATAAATACAGACTACGGAACAGCATTAGCGTAGTAAACTTGCGAGCCTCCCATGCAAGATAAAGAGACGAAACAATACTTGTAAACTCAAGTGTTATAATAATAATAATAATAATAATAATAATAATAATAATAATAATAATAATAATAATAATAATAATAATAATAATAATAATTATTATTATTATTATTATTATTATTATTATTATTATTATTATTATTATTATTATTATTATTATTATTATTATTGAAAACTCGTTTCTTTTCCAAATCTCTAATTCTGTCTAATAGCATTCTGTTTGCATACAGCGGTTATGTGTGCAGTTTCTGTCAATGAGCAGTATCAAAGGCCTAACGGGATGGAAATCTAAGAGAGAGAGCAACAAAAAAAACTTTCTTATGATAAAGTCTAGGTCAAAGTTCGAAGCACTTGTTTATAGCAGGTGCTGTTTCTTTTTTTTCGGGAAAAGAAAATTTTCGGCGCCGAAGAAATTACAGTATATAATATTACAAATTTGCAAGTGGATTTATTTAGATTGCTATTTGTGGTAATAAAGAAATTGTCATTGGAAGACATTATTATAAAAATTAAGTTTTGTTTCGTCATCCATCGGAAGCCTTACAAGACCCTATGCCTCGCTTTCTCCCAAGATCGATATCGAAAATTTAGGATATGGATATATCGATGTTGATATACTTGCAATATCGACGTATCGCATAAGCCTAGGTCCGAGGAATGATGCTTGAAATATACTGAAATCAATAATCAAAATCTAAATATGTTCTTGCATTCCATATCCAAGGTTGAGGGGGAAGAAGGTGAACCCGAACAAACATTTTAAGTCAACAAATGTTAAAATAAAAGTAGTTATACTTCCCCTTTAATAGAAAACTATTACTGTAATTTATCTTTTACCTCTGTTTCTGATTGCCATCAGAAATCAGCGACAATGCACACACTTTACATAGTATAGTAATGTACTCTATAATTTTTCACAACTAAGCAAATCGGAAGAGAAAATTCTTGTGATAATAAAGAGGAATGTTAAACAAAATAATCATAATTCATTGTCCTTATTTCTGTGAGTAATTTTGACACAGACTCAGAACTACAAGATTAATAGAACTAGAAATGAGAAATTTAATTCCTTTTTTCTCTCATACTAAACGACGTCTGTATTTTGCTGAGGTTATCATTTTTAAAATATATAAGTTCCCTATCCCGGGTTAATTCTGGCTACTGGGGTTTCGAGGTAATCGGTACCGGAAAGTGTAAAGTTAGTTGACTTTCAGATCTCGACAGTTTGTTAAAAGATATTTCACAATTCATGTTATTTCTTCATTACAAAAACACTTGTGATTGACTACATTCATGGTGAATCACTGAACTTATACACTCGGCATGAAAAAAGCGACAGCTAGGATCATGCCAAAAGTTTAACACTCATTTTGTCTTTCCACGTGGTTCGGTTGCAAATTCGGTAGTGTTCATTAAACGTACTGAGGTGAAATACATTGTAATAAACCTGGTAGGTAGTGAACTGCATCCTAATGAAAAGTTACAAATGTTTAAAAGGAAAATTGGATGTTGGTTCCTTATAGACATAGCAAATCTTGCATATTTCCCATTTCATACGTGGATAAAATAAATTGAAGAATTATACGATTGAAACGAATTTTGTCAAATTAATATAAATAAAATCTCTTTTGAAATAACCGAAAAAGTGGCCATTTTCTAGTCATTTCTGAACATATGCCTGTTCCGAATATCAACTCTCGATTCCACCTATTGCGGATATAACGTTGTAATTTTTAATGATATAATGAGCACGCTAGATCTGAAACGGGTCATCGCAGTGACACGGTGATTCGATTGAGACTCGGTAACCCACAGGAAAAGAAGAGACTTTACCTATTTCCTTGACTTAGAGTGTGTTTTTGTGTGTGAGAGAGAGGGAGAGAAGAGGAAGATGCAAGACATGATAAGGAAATGTCAAAAAAGATGGATAGAGGGAGATAGAAAGAGATATGTATATAAATATGCAAAATACTTGTGATGACTCTGTATGATGAAGACTGCACACACTGTTTATTTGCATTCTTGCCTTGTAACTTCTCCAACCAGTGTTGGTAGCGTATGTTTTATATAAAGAAATTTTACCTGATGAGGATTCGAACCGAGATTTTCCGTTTGCAAGTCTAGGACACTACCAATACACTAACAGTTACTCTACCCGAAACGTATTTAACAAAAGGTATAGTGTTTCTTTCTAAGAGCAATAACATGAAAAGTCGATACTGCAGACCAACTAAATATTTCGAATTGTCCTAGTAGCCCCCATAGTTATTATTTGCGCTTTCCCAACCAATATTTGTAAATCATCTCTATCATGATACAGGTGTTTGCTTCAACATTCTTACGGATTGCTCGTTTAGTATCAAGTCACTCTTTGATTCTTCACGATCACTTTGTGAAAAAGGACCTACGTCTTGAACCAATACTACTTGTGAGTCCAGGTCGTTACCCCTTTCCTACCCTTCCACTCAAAACTGTAACTAAAATCTTACTAAGTTCAGTTCTGCTCTTTGGAACTTACCAAAGGTAAGGTAGCAAAGGTTAACCAAAGGCTCTATAAGGTTATTGACACCAAAGTGCACACCGAAATTAATTTATTCGACGTCCTGGAGGCAAATTGGTGCCCACTAATAAAAGAAATAACATAAAGTTTAAGAAAAATTACAGAAATAATAACATGCTATGCAATAATTACGCCGTGCAAGTTCAAACATACGCTTTCAATAATAATAATAATAATAATAATAATAATAATAATAATAAATGCTCAGCTTCACTTTATAGTTGTTATTTCAACGAACAATAATATCAATATGCGGAGTCAATCTAACTAACATTCTTTGAAGGTTAGGCAATTGTTCAATTTACTCTTCTGTTTCCAGCAAATCCACCATAAAGTCCGTATGACATTAGATGGGGCCGATATTATGTATACATAAAAGTCGGGACCAGTACTAAACATGTTACTGTCGAATACCGAAGCTTGTGTGCAGCGTTACAAAAATATTTACTTACGTCTTTTGGAGGATATGGGTTCAAGTCCATTGGGAACTATATAACAGATTGGTCCTTAACATACTTCAACCATAATTGTAAATTTCATCGTTAGAAGCTCAACTTTTCGTTTTATTATTTCATAGTAATTATTTATGATAATGTTTAGTACCGGTAATTTTTGTCCTTGCGTATTGTTTTTATTCTTTTCTTTATTTTAAAATTACATCTAAATAAATGCCACCATAATTACTGTTACTTTGAATGTAAATGCCATTTACAATTGATAAAGAACAAACATTTAACGTCTCGAGGTAGCTGACCCCGTATATATTTTTTCCGAAGCAATCGTATCCTACTATCATTTCCCATTACAGGCCAATCAGCTTGCTGAACTTTGACTACAAGATTCTGGTTCGCTGCCTGAACAACCGCTTACGCCCCTATTTAGCCAAGTTAGTCGGTCCTCACCAATATGCGTGTGTTGAAAACAAGAAGATCTACCATCTTTTACTGTGCATTCGTGATCTTATTGTAACCCTTGAAGACTCTTCTGCCTGTCATGCTCCCCTGTCACTTGATTTCCACCAACCCTTTGACCGCGTCCGTCATGGTTACTTGTGGTGTATACTCTCTACCTTAGGTCTCGGAGAGCAGTTCATTCGCTGGATCCGTATTTTGTACGACAATGCTCAAAGTAAACTTAAACTCAATGGATTTCTGACTGAGCCTGTGCGTATCAAACGAAGTGTGTGTCAAGGGTGCCCAATGAGTATGAGCTTCTCGCCATTTTTCTTTGGCCTCTTCTTTATAGTATTAATGCTCGTCTCTCTGGCCTTTTCCTTCATGGTCATACCTTACGAGTCTGCAGTTATGCTGATAATGTGACGGTTTTCAGTTCACAATTCCAGTGATATTCGCACCCTCGATACTTGTTTGATAGAATACACCGCTTTACCTGGCGCTCAGGTCAATCAGTCGAAAACTAAGCTCTTGGTTCTTGGCACACAAGCTTCTTCTGAGTATCCAATTATCATTAACGTTGTGCCTCAGTTAAAAATCTTCGGCATCGCATTTTCCTCTACCATTCTTGAAACAGTCCATATGAACTATAACTTATTTGTAAATAGCATTCGGCATGTTCTACAGTCACATCGATCACGGCAGTTGTGTTTATTGTCTCGGATATACTTTCTGAATGCTTATGCTCTATCAAAATTGTGGTATGTGTGTCAACTCCTTCCTATGCATAGCGATATTGTTCAACGCATTACGAGTGTCGTTATTTGGCTTCTTTGGCATGGTCACGTCTTTAAAGTATTCCTTCACATGTCTCTCGCCAAAAGCCAGTGGTCTCACCTTATCCATGTCGGCCTCAAAGCTCGGGCTTTGTTTCTGTTCCGAGGCTTTCAGAGCCTTACAACCAGCGTTACGGGAATCGGCCATACTCTTCTTTCTTACTACCTTGACACTGTTTCATATAGATTTTCACTTAAAATCTGCCATATTCCTGATGTTTATTGGTATTACAGTGATGTTATTTGTTCCTATGCGTATATGTCTGCAGCTCTGACTGCTCCGTTGCCTAGTTCAGTAAAGGACTTGTATCAGTATTTACTTCGCCAACTTTCTCTCCCTCCTCATCGTCTCTACGAAAAGCACCCCGCACGACAATGGATGAGAGTGTGGAGCAATATCTTTGCCTCTCACCTTTCTGGACCGACAATATCGAGATGGTACGCTGTGGTTAACGACCTTGTGGGCACTTGTGCTAAACGACATCGTTTAAACTTCAGTGACAGTGTCCTTTCTATTAAGTGTGATCGTGTCGATGATTTGCAACATCGATTAACATCCTGTCGTAATACAATTAATATTTGGGCTAAGTTTCAACGGATGATCAGCACTATTTGCTGTACTGTGCCAGTTTCTGTTATCATTGATCTCGTCTTATTTCCTGATTTCCGTCTCTTTTCCAGCGTGAAACATAACTCAGTGCTTTTGTTAATATCGACAATTGTTCATATATCTTTACTCCTGATTTACGCCGTATCACCGAATACCAGGATTACTTGTATACCAGATATAGACATTTTCCACCAACCAGAAGATAGACCCTCTTTGCAAATTTCCTCGATGTAGCTCTTATTCAAGATTATAACTAACGCCCTCACCTTTGGACATCTTACCAATATGTAATCGTACATACTGAACTCTGTCACTACTAATAGAAAACAATGAACCGTTTTCTGATACTCATGTAATCTGACTGTATTTTTTCTTTTATATGTAACTACTGCAATAAAGAAAATTTTAAAAATTCCCATCATGTGCTTTTTTTCATAAAACATTCGCTACCAACACTGGTTGGAGAAGCTACAAGGTTAGAATCCGAATAAACAGTATGTGCAGTCTTCATCATACAGAGTCATCATCATAGGTAGTTTACATATTTATATTCCTCTCTTTCTCTCTTTCTATCCATCTTTCTTGACGTTTCCTTATCATGTTTTACATGTCTCTCTTCTCTCTCTCACACACAAACACAAATACACACTCTATGTCAAGGAAATAAGTAAAGCCTCATTTTTCCTGTACGTTACCGAATCTCAATTGAATCACCCTGTCACTGCGATGAACCGTTTCAGATCTAGTGTGTTCACTCTATCATTAAAAATTACGTTATATCAGCAATAGGTGGAATCGAGAATGGATATTCGGAACAGGCATATGTTCAGAAATGACTAGAAAATGGCCACTTTTTGGGTTATTTCAAGAGAGATTTTATTTATAGTAATTTGACACAAAATTCGTTTCCATCTTATAATTCTTTAATTCTTTTTATCCACGTATGAAATGGGAAATATGCAAGATTTGCTATGTCTATAAGGAACCAACATCCAATTTTCCTTTTAAACATTTGTAACTTTTCATTAGGATGCAATATGGACTTCTAATGTAGGCTCTTTTTGATAGGAATTTAGTAGTAAAATAGAACTCATTCAATTTTTCTTTGTTTTTTCTATATTTTTTTTCTATTTTTGTAGTTTGCATTCGTAGTCTCGAAAGGAAGGTATGACATATGCTACCTACCAGGTTTATTACAATGTATTTCAGATCAGTACGTTTAATGAACACTACCGAATTTGCAACCGAACCACGTGGAAAGACAGGATGTGTGTTAAACTTTTGGCATGATCCTAGATGTGTCTCGGAACTTTTCAGTTTCACTGGAAATTGAGCACTTAATTTGATCACCAAGTTTGGCATTCATTTTGAAAGTGACTTAATGAATATTTCAAGCATCTTCTACGTATTTATTGAATAGTTCTGACCAAAATATAAAAGAAACGTTATTTCTATATTAGTGTTGGATTTCTGAAAACGGAACTTTATAATGTTAGGTTCTTTTCTTCCTAGGTTTAAATCCAATATTTTTATCTGTGCTCCCTTTTCTTTTCCTTCTTGTCTCCTTTTCTTTTTCTGTCTCCTTTTCTTTTTGTCTCACTTCCGTTCCTCTAACAGAAATCTATTGGTTTCAATTTTTCATGGAGATATATTTAAGTTTCTCTCTACATCAACTTATGAATCTCGTTTCGTCTCATTTTATTATTTTACTTTCTTGACATCAATACATGTATAACTTGAAATTAGAATTATGCTCATGTTGTTGCTGATTTTAATATGGGAGAGAGGAAAGGAGGAGAGAGAGGGGGGCTCGCTACCAGATACGATTGTGGGATAATAAGGCATATATTGGATGGCCTAGCAGCAAGATGTCAGCTATCGCTTTTTCTGTGGAGTGTATAAGTTCACTAATTCACTATGAATATAGTCAACCACAAGTGTTTCTGTAATGAAGAAATAACAACATGAATTGTGAAATATCTTTTAACAAACTGTCGAGATCTGAAAGTCGACAAACTTTACACTTTCCGGTACCGATTGCCTCGAAACCCTGGTAGCCAGAATTAACCCGGGATAGGGAACTTATATATTTTAAAAATGACAACCTCAGTAAAATGCAGACGTCGTTTAGTGCAAGAGAGAAAAAAAGGAATTAAATCTCTCACTTTTTGTTCTATTATTCTTGTAGTTCTGAATCTGTGTCAAAATTACTCACAGAAATAAGGACAATGAATTATGATTATTTTGTTTAACATTCCCCTTTATTATCACAAGAATTTCATCTTCTGATTTGCTTAGTTGTGAAAAAGTATAGAGTACATTACTATACTATGTAAAGTGTGTGTATTATCGCTGATTTCTGATGACAATCAGAAACAGAGGTAAAAGATAAATTACAGTAATAGTTTTCTATTAAGGGGGAAGTATAACTACTTTTATTTTAACATTTTTTGAGTTAAAATGTTTGTTCGGGTTCACCCTCTTTCCCCTCAACCTTGGATACGAAATGCAAGAACATATTTAGATTTTGATTATTGATTTCAGTATATTTCAAGCATTATTTCTCGGATCTAGGCCTGTGCGATATGTCGACATATTGATATCGTCGATATCAATATTGACACATATCAACATTCAATATCGCAAATATATAAACATCGATATATCCATATCCTAAATTTTCGATATCGATCTTGAGGAAAGGTGAGGCATAGGAGCCCCTAAGGCTTGCGATGTGGACGAAACAAAACTTTCCCAAGATCGAGGTCGAAAATTTAGTATATAATATTGCAAGTGGATTTATTTAGACTTATAATAATGTCTTCCAATGACAATTTCTTTATTACCACAAATAGCAATCTAAATAAATCCACTTGCAAATTTGTAATATTATATACTGTAATTTTTTAGGCGCCGAAACTTTTCTCTTCCCGAAAAAAAAGAAAAAGCACTTGTCATAAACAAGTGCTTCGAACTTTGACCTAGAATTTATCATAAGAAAGTTTTTTTTGTTTCTCTCTCTCTTAGATTTCCATCCCATTAGGCCTTTGATACTGCTCATTGACAGAAACTGCACACATAACCGCTATATGCAAACAGAATGCTATTAGACAGAATGAGAGATTTGGAAAAGAAACGAGTTTTCATTAATAATAATAATAATAATAATAATAATAATAATAATAATAATAATAATAATAATAATAATAATAATAATAATATTATTATTATTATTATTATTATTATTATTATTATTATTATTATTATTATTATTATTATTATTATTATTATTATTATCACTCTTGAGTTTACAAGTATTGTCTCGTCTCTTTATCTTTCATGGGAGGCCCTCACGTCTACTACGCTAACTCTGTCCCGTAGTCTGTGTTTGTCTCTTCCTTCCGTTTCGTGTGGATGTTTGTTGTGCTGTTAGGAATTTATATTCAACCTCTACATTACGAAATCCATTTTCTTTCTTACGATCTTTTTGAAAAATGAAAGAAACCGCTTTCCTTTGATATCTATTTCTTACTATTCATCTTGTTTCGAGTGCTTAAGTAAGATCTTTTTGTAACTTTTAGTGTCATCCATTCCCCTTACAATAAAAAACTCGTTACTCTTAACAATTTATTTTATTCTCTTATTTGCAGTTTGTCACATTGAAATATTTGTAACAAAATTGAGATTTGGTCCAACGCTTTTCGAATTCTCAGCAAACCCAACGACCGAGGTTTTGGGGTTGCCAACTATTGCAGGAAAAGTAAAATTGCGGGTGGTAAAGCACTTTTGGAGTCGTGTATACAAAGGTAGGTAGGTAAGTTTGTGATTTTGTCAGGAACTGTTAGTCATATTTGAACGCGTTTTTCACTAATTAACATGCTATTCCCAAGGAAAGTTCTTACGTATAAAATATTTTTAAAAAATAATAATAATTTTCATATATGTATACATTAAATCCAGTGACTAATTCCCTGATCAACAATCTTGGAAACGTATATGTATAGTCGTTCTCGTTTTTTGATCTCCGAAGATAGAACCTTGAACATTTTTCATGTAAATATTCTCCAACCACTTTACGTGAGGTTTTGAAAATGGCGTATGCTAAGGGGGAAGGAGTTTGAATGATTTTTTTGCCGTTCACCAGATCTTGGAAACTATTCAGCGGAGAACCTTGATATATTGTATAAATCTTATCCTTTCATCCTAGGCTGCAGATAACACGGGGTTTAGGGATATGAATCAGAAGGTAAGTGGGTCAGACTCTTGATTGTTTTGCCTTCACCAGATATACTAAGATATCAGGTGTAGAACCATGAAAATTTGTATAGCGTTCTCCTAGGATCTAGATTAGGTGATACTTCACAAATGCGAACCTTTAAAGTTTATTCTTTCTAGATCACCGAAAGTATTGAGCGCAGAGTCATGATATTGTTTGTGTTATTCACTTGCAATCATTATCAAATATGAAGAGGAATGGAACGGAGAGAGAGGAAGAAATTAAAAGTATTGTGGGCAGAAATTAAAAGTATTGTCGTATGTACACTCATGTCCAAAATGATTGTCGCATATCTATAACTGTCTTCTTGTAAGAAAATAATTTGATAATAATTTTGCAGGGCACTTTTAATACTGACACTATGTGTATAATCGGGAAATGTATATTTGTGGTGAATTTCATAAGAAAAGAATTATAAATACGAAAATTAGAATGAGTAAAACAAAATGTTGCTAAACGGACAAGAAAGTTTTATTTTCGTTTTATTGTTCTTATTTACTGTTCTTTTGACATGAAATTTGCCACATATATGTCTTTTTCGATTAAACACATAATAACATGATAAGAAATACCGGGCGAATTCGGTATCAAATTATATTCCTACAACAACTTATTTATAGACATGCGACAATAATTTTGGACATGAGTGTACGGTAGTTAATTACGTATTTAAATAGTCAAATAATTCTTGCAACGGGTGGTGAGAAAAAATCATCCTAAAATGTGAGGCAACCAGATAATCAACAAAGTAGTGTGGGTTGCGTATAAGCAAGGGGTCTTTTTTTTTTAAAGCCAGTTTTCTCCAAATTGTTATCAATTACCACAGTTTGGTGATGAAATTTAGGTTACTGGCGATGTCATGACTGCTCACATGCCGATCTTATCCGGAATATCATCCACTTTGTCTATGACTGGTCCCACACTACGAGAAGCATCTTGGATGTTGAAATTTCCAGTACGAAAACTACTGAACCATCGTTTGGCTGTTGTTTGATACCATAAGTAACCAAAAACGGTACAAATTTAGTCATGGGAATGAGCAGCATTTAACCTTTATCGAAATAAAATTGTATACGTAGCGCAGTTTTGCGGAAAGTTCACTCATTTGCTTGGCACACGGGCGTCTCTGGCGGGGGTGGGGGGCGAGGGGGACGCATCTCCCCCCAGTATTTTGAAGTACAAAATATTCAATATTTTATTCTAATTTAATTTATTTACTAACGACAGAATATCATATAAATATTAATTATATTTATTTGGAATATAATATTCAGGCTGTGATCAAGTTCTTGATATACCTTAGGGGGTCCCTGAAGGTAAGCAGAAAGGTGACAAATGGAATCGAAGTTAATAAACAGGTTGGGGTAGGTAGTACCATTTAAATCACTTTCTTTGATGCCCCCCCCCCAAATTTTACATACCAGAGACGCCAGTGCATGGCACAATACCAAAATTATGATTATGGGAATTACAACACTTTCTTTTGACATCTACTAGCTTCAATTATCAAGTGTCAAATGATATTAGGCCGGACTTGTTGCGACTCATATACTCTGCGATGTGGAACACTAACGCCATCTTGTGGAGAAAGGATTTGCTATTGTTTAAACTAATGATATTTTGATGTGGTTTCCATTAATGCCTTGAGCTACCACCATGAAAGATTCTTTTCTATAATGTTGATTATTACCCATTTGTTGACGCAAATTTCGTAGGGAGATCTATTTCATAGGAAGCTAATATCCTACATTTAATTTAGGTATGTAACTAAACTACTGGAGTGACACAAATGTAGAACAATTTAGAAACTTAAAAGAAAAATAACTGGTTTCAAAAATACACTAAAAAGCAGAAAATAACAACTGTTAAAAGAAAAATAACTGATTTCGAAATTGCACTAAAAAACTGAAAGTAGAAACTTTAAAAAAAATATATGAACCCGAATTTTAAAAAGCATTAAAGAGGCAGAAAATGATAAAAGCGTTAAAGAGCAAATAATAATAATAATAATAATAATAATAATAATAATAATAATAATAATAATAATAATAATAATAATAATAATAATAATAATAATAATAATAATAGAGCTTTTAAAAGCAGAAAATAATTTATTACTATTAAGTTATCTATATTTTTTGAAATGCCAAACCAAACATATTAATGCTTCATATAATTACTATCAAAATAATTTTATATTATAAATTAATTTGTTCGATGACCCTGCTCCCTGGTTCGATCCCAAACCATGTGAGTTTGTGTCGAACATCATGTCTGTGGATCTTCTCGGTTTCTCCTGTTTCCTCCTACAATCTCATTCTACCAATACTTTCATAAATATTAACTTTTAATGACCATCCGTGTCCTTTAACCTATAAGGCATAGCTGTGTAACGTTAAATGGAAGATTTCATTTCGTTTGAATGTTAATAACCTTATAATTGAATCTTATTCTTATCAAAGAATTCTTAAATTATAAATTGAAATTCTTTTGCAATATTCAAGTTTATCACATTTTTATTACACCCTCTGTACATCTACGTGATTTAAATACGTATCAAACTTGTCCTTGAACACATACGTAGATGCGCACTGTTAGAACATCTATTTCCAAAGCACTCCTTCCTTACCTTGCTGTTGCCATGGCTACAGCGCAGAAAATGTTTTACGTGATTTGTTTTCGAGATGTCTTGAAATATTCATTAGTTGCTAATTCTCTCAACAGAGGGAGTTATAAAATATCTTCCCAGTTGCCATCTTGATTCTAACTTAAGAAAAGTGTGGAAATTCTTTACTTATTGCTTATTTTTCAATAAAAATTCAAAGGAAAATTAAATTAGGCATTTTCATAATGTGATTGGGTGTCATTACGCAGAAGTGTTGAAGAAATAGTTTGCATTCATTATTTAAAAATTGCGAGTCCTCATTGAAGAAGTTGCTAAAGAATAGTATCGGTAGATTTAAAGGTAGAATAATATTCAGAAGTTTTTATTTTTGTCAGATATACGCCTACTAATTATTTTCAATAAATTAATTACTTCTTACATAACCTTATGTGTGAAACTCAAATAATTTTCTAGATATATCATCAGGATCCATTCCTTGCTTATGTAATTTCGCTTTACGTCTTTGTGTAATACCAAGGTCATAAAGGATGGGGGCTGTTATATTAAGTAGGACTTGAACCAGTATGGGATTTTATCCTGGGCGTTGCACTGGTCCTATATTTCCATTAGCGTGTGAACTCGTGAACACGTGCATTGAAAATGAGCAACAAGGAAAAGTTGAGAAGTTAACTCACAACTTACGTGTGCCTTTGGAAGAATTAATTATACGTATAACAAACAATAATTAAGAACAAATTGGTTAATACATTCTTACAGTACGGTATCTAGAAACCACGTGTATATTAAGAACATATACCGTAAGAATATATTAAGTAATTCGTTAGAAGTTCTGTCTAGCATTTAACTTTCCTTTGGAAAAGAAGGCATAGTTATCGATGGTAAAATATGGTTAACAGTACATTCATGATCTTACGAAGTTTGGTAATTCTTTATTTAATTTATCTTTCTACAGATATGAACTCTTACAGTTCGGATGAACACATTTGTCACAAATTATTTTATTTTCATCCTTTACAGCTTACTCCGTACCTTTTACCAGTAAATATAGTTTAAGCAAGGGAAATAACCATAGTTTCCCAATGTATTATACTGATACTTGAGGAATTGCGTTTTAAAGAGGCACATGTCCACCTAAACAGTTTTTGGCAATGTGAATTAAAAAAAAAAAAAAAAAAAAAAAAAACTCTACGACCATGATAGAACTACATTCAAACTACAAGTAGTAAAGTATAGGGACAAATATTCTTCTGGTTTTTATGCGGACTGTGTATTTTATGCGGTAGAGATGCAAACGAAACCTTATATTCAATTGAAATTTCAATTTGGAACTTTTGTTGACATGCACCCTTTTAGTTGGCACCTCCTCACTTTTGATTAATGGTGTCGAATTTAAACAAGTCACCGTACAAACTTAGTTATTCTTACAGTAAAACATCAATTTTCGAAACTTTTAGTTTAAAATAAACAGTAACACAGTTTCTTTGCGGCTAAGTGGTTAACATTCCCTTCTTCCATGCATGAGAGTCAGGTTTGAAAACTGCGTTATGGATTCCGCATTAATTTTGTAAGCTGTGCTCCAAACAAACAAACGAACAAACGTATGTAAATAAATCAGCTCTAAATAACAGACAAAATTGATGTTAATATGTTAATATGGTTACATAGAAATGTAATCGTATAATTTCATATTATACAGAATAAGGCAGTTGGAAATGGACACGAATAGGCGTCTCTGGCATATAAAAATTGAAGGGAACTACTAAAATAAAGAATGGCTCTAGTCTCTAAGTTTACATTAAAATAGTGATGTAAATGGGAAGCTCTTGAATTAAGAGCTAGCAGGATCTGATTTCTACCTTTACAAGTTCAATTAATCATGTAATTTTCTTCAATAACTGGTAGGTCACTTATATAATCAGAAGTTTCCATATACCATGATTATTAGAAAACTTCAGGTTAATGTAGGAATTTATATTATTAATATCATTCATTAATTTTCTATTTCTCTCCTTCAGAGTTGGCGTGGGTCAATGAAAACTTGACCCACCACCCACCGTGACCCACTCTGACCCACGACCCACCATGCCCCACCACCCACGGTGACCCACTCTGACCCACAACCCACCATGAACCACTCTCATCCACTGTGACCTATTTTGACTCACCAAAATCCATCGTCATCAACTCGGAACATGATCCACGGCCTCTTCTGTACTGACTAAAGAGTTTACACTTGTAATAAAACAAGACTGTGAAATTGTCATTAATCGGAGTTTGAATTTCTAGTCAATCGCTCAAGCACCACTCTGTTACAATAACAATGGATCTGACCTTTACGATATAAAATGGTAAAGTGTGTGTCAGAGAGGAAATTGAAGCAGTTCGAGATGGAGGAAAATTAGTGTGTGCCTAAAATATACTTGTACTAAGAGAGTATTCTTGCAAGTGTTAATTTCTGAACGCATTTCAAAAGGAACTTCTATTCGCAGGAAAATACCCCTGTACAATATGGAAAAGGTTATGATTTCTCAGTTCACAGTATTTTTCTCACAAAAGACTTGAAAAACCAGTTTTTCATAGTGTATAAAGGTGCTCGGGTACCCTATGTGAGAGCATCTTCATAAAGGATGCTCATAATTGTAGTTTGTGTAATCATTAAAATACCACGTGAAATTTAAGTTACAAATCTGCATAATTGCAATTATTATAAATATTTATCCAAAGTAGTTTATCTAAAGCAAAGAAGAGGCTTACTAAAAAATAGGTATAAAGTTGAATAACACAAATAAGCCATTAGTAATACAAGTATACATTTTCTATAACTCGTAATTTTCCACCTTAAAACAAACCTGAAATCGGGTTTATTTCCTGTTAGTAACTTTTACGTGGTAAACCATCCGCAGCGGAATGATGTCCATCCTTCAGCCAAGAAATAGCTAGCTCGTCTACTTTGAGCTTGTCTAGCGGTGGGCCATTAACATTGATGAACAACAAGTTAGACAATGTTTGAGCACTTAGTCTATTTCTAATATCAGTCATCTGTAAATTCATAAGGGGAAATCCCTGTCTGTCATAGAAATTGACAATATTTCTACCCGATTTCTGTAACTCCTCATCGACAATCTGCTTGTTAGACTTAAGTCTGATAACGATTTTTCTTGGTCAGTTTTGAAATACTCAGCAAGAAGTATCATCTCTCTATCACCATACAACATCTTATCCATATCGACCATGTCAGTTGGCAATGTCGACTCATGGAGAATAGAAACTTCATCTACCACGCCTTCGATAGGGAATCTTCTGAATAAATTATCAATTAAAGCCTGATAAACTGATGATTTCTTATTTGTTTATAAATTTAATTTTTGTAATTACACATGAAGGTTTGATGCCATTACCAAGTTCCCTCCCCCTTCTAGAAAGCGAACGGGAACGAGGTTCCTGGAAAGTGTTCAGAGGTGAATGGGAATTTCCCTCCTTCTTCCTCTTCAATTACCACACTGCTGTTTGCCAGATGCCACATTACGATGAATTTAAATTATCATAGTATAATTATTTCCTTGTTGAATTATCAATACTTTTCAGTGGAAAAAAGGATGAAATTTGAAAGTTACAAATCAAGGTAAGTAGACCAACGTAAAGGGAAAAAAGTGTAAAATTTTCCATATAATTATGCGCACAATCCAAACTTAAAATTTCCGTGTAATTAAGCTTACAGTAGAAATTTTATGCCTATTTTAGTCACAAGTTTTTGGGTTGATTGTCCTGTGCTATAAGCGCTCCATATAATAAACATAAGCTTCAGCAATTATTATAGTAGAAATGGATAGCAATGGATATATGAAGCCAAGCACTGTATTTTTTGTTTCTGATTTTTTTTCTTAAATAACATCGATCGTTTTCGATCATTTTTACAAACCAACTCACTACCAATTTTCCATATATAGAAAGTGCCCACCCCCCACATAAAGGAGAATTTTTAAAAAATGCTAGTACACATTCTGTTTATTTTCAATAAAGAGTTAATACACTGAATTTCAGCTCCGCAAGTTTAACGGCTTGCGAGATACTAATTTTTTTTCGCAAGAATTCAGATCCTCACTACCTCCTTAGGATATTATGTATTATAATGAAAGCAATATAACATCCCAGTTTGGATTAAGGCCTAACTATATACCAAAAGTAATTTTATTTGACTTTGCAATTTGATCATGGTAATCAGGCACGCATAGTTACATTCAATTTTTTTATATAATAATTTATATATTACAGTGATTCAAAAATGTATTTTTTCCAGTAGTTAGCTCCTCTAAAAACTCACAGATCTCGAAAGCAAAGTAGTAGTATAAGTCCTATTTCTATTATTACAATTAAAAATATCAATATCCAAAAGTGCCTGAAGTTCTTTTTTTACTTGGTTAGATATACTCACCTCTGATAAGTGGACAGAAACAAGTGGAAACGGAAGGGAAATGAAGATCTTGAAAGTAAAGCGAAGAGAAATTTACCAGTCTTCAGAAGATACTGTCTACCATGCAGTGAGCAGAGAGGGTCGGTAGATCATACTGAGTCGGTGGATCGCGGTGGGTCATGGTGGGTGGTGGGTCACAGTGGGTCATGGTGGGTGGTGGGTCGCAGTGGGTCACATGCTGTTGACCCACGACCCACTGACCCACTCAGAAAACTTGACCCACTTGACCCACTGACCCACCGACCCACTGACCCACTACATCTCTGGCTACGATTACTACCCCAACAATGTCCTAACATCTGTTTAATTATTTCACATTATAATCTTTTACTTTTATTATTCCTATTACTCCTCATACGTTTACAGTTCCAATCTGCTAATTTTTGTCACACTCCTCAACATGCACGTTTCCGAGCAACTCAAGTACAATACATTCTTTGTCGTCTTTCCTTAATGTCCACGTTTCTGCTCCAAACAATGCAACACTACATATTTGAGTCCTATTCACGATTCCTCATTCAATAACTCAAATAGTGCGTTTCTCATTATTATCACAATCATCTGAAACATATTCCATAATTTCTTACGTTCCTTTCTGTTTATCGTTTACATTTCATGTCTTCGTTAATATTACTATCTAGGTATTAAAAGCTAGACCCTATTATATATTCTTTGCTCAAACTTCTAAAATTGTCACAGCCTCGATCATACCAGCCATTACTGATTTCATATTTTTTTATGTTTATTTTCGTCTCAGATTATTTACACGGCTCTCATTTTGAGACATCATGTTAATTTTCGACTCAGATTTCACAAAAGCATATCATCTGAAAAGCAAATATGCAAGTTCATTTAGTTCCTATCACTTCCCTAACCAAAATCTTCTTCGCTACTCGTCTCGATAGTAAATAATGTCACAGTCACCGAAAGGCAAAATGTTTGTCGAACATATCTTCCAACTTCACTATCCTATATTGTTTCTTGTATTACAATTTTTAATGGTTCATTCATGTGGAAGTTTCTCCCAAATCTGATCTTTCATTTCATTCCAAGTATCTTTTAGATTACCTAGTTCAAGCTGTGAAAAACCTTCTCTAAATCAACAAATACATACACTGCCTGAAAAACTTTCACCTACTTCACTCGATGGATGCTAACTGCATCTTTGTGTTGTGTTTCTTTCCAAATAATAATTAAAAAACTGAACAACTTCCTTACTTTTTCGCTCATATAATCTCTTTCATATTCGAAATTCTCCTTCTTCTTCTTCTTCTTCTTCTTCTTCTTATTATTATTATTATTATTATTATTATTATTATTATTATTATTATTATTATTATTATTATTATTATTATTATTACTGTGTGATATAAAGTTATGACACTGTCACCCGAATTGGCGTGTGGCATCAGCCAATAAGCTCGTAGTGACTTGTTACTAAACCTTCAGGGAGGAATCTAATCGTTTATAATTGTCCACAAATAAAAACAAAATCGATTACGAATGATTAGATTCCTCTCTGAAGGTTTAGTAACAGAGTACTGCGAGCCTATTGGCTGATGCCACACGCCAATTCGGGTGACGCGGACTACAATGGGAAACCATTTATTCCACTGAATGTGTGTCTGTAAATGGCATGATCTTATTATAATGCCACATTGACTTGATCCCTAGTCTTCCGTTGCGAGCGCTGCTATCGGCTGAAGGAATTCCACTCGCTTTCTCTCGCTTAGCAACAGCTGAACCCTTATTGGCTCAACGCGTGGGTGTGTGAGGGTGTGAGCTTTAGTTCGCATTTTTGCCACGGCTCAAGACATTTTGGCAGCATAATAGTTTAATAGTCCCCTACACTGGCTACTGTAAATGGCAGGCTGGTCGCAGTCTCTGTCAGGGACGGCGTTAAGGGTGGGCGGGGGTGGGCGACCGCCCACCCGATGGATGGCCTCGCCCACCCATCCGCCCACCCCAACAGAAGGTGACATCCTGTACTTCAAAAGCAATAGATATTACTTTGGATTGTAACGTAAAATGTTCTAGGACTCTGTTTAACTCTGCAATGAACAATGATTTTAAGACAGATACTTGTAGTAATATAATGATGCCAAAAGTCATGATTAACCTTTAAATTACGCGGGCTTTAAATTCCAGCACCTCGTGAACTACGAAGGCATTTGAACCGATTTCATAGGGTTGGAAAAATTGTAAAAATAATTACTCGTAATTGCCGCAGACATATGAAATAAATAATAAAAAACTTATTATTTAATATTTCTGCTTGAATTTAAGTTATTAACACATATGTGATTTTTATGGTTTTATGCATTACTAGTATTGTTGTTACTTTAAATTTCCTTTTAGGAAAGAAAACTAAAATTTCTCCCCCCACCCCTCCTCAAATATACTGATAGGAGGAATATGTGTTTATTTCATTCCATTTCACTTTCATCCATAAGTCATACATGAAGCTCGAAGGAAGACGAGCGTATGAATCGGACACGTCAATAAATAGATACAAAGAAATAGTTATTATATACTAAAAAGCAATAACGCTATGGTGTTATATGAAACAAAACTACACTCTACAATCTACAAGCTGTATTTAGCAGATAGGTATTCATGTACTGAATGAAAACAATTGTCCAATGTATACTTCTTTGTAACTGATTTAAATACATTCATTGATTCAGTGTTACTAATATCTTTAGAAAGGTTATTATATAATGTTAGACTTAAGTATATGGGACCGTTTTGAAACAATGCTGTAAGGTGATTTTGAATGTGGAGACTTTCCCTATATCTAGTATTATGACAGTGAGAGTTTCCTTTATTGGCAAAGAATGTATTAAGATTCTGGCGCGTGAAAATTCATAACTGTAATATATAAAGACACGGCAGTGGTAATATTTGTAGTCTCATAAAAAGTTTTTTACATGGTTAGTTTACTCTTGAAGTCCATTATTTGACATCACAATCCATGTAAACCGTCCTTTCTAATTCCAGTTTTTACTCCAGGAGAAAATAAAACGAAAAAAAAAAACTTACATGGTGTATCTAGTTTTAAAGGGGAAATTCCCCATCATCCCTAGAAATTCCCCATCATCGTCTAGCCCAAATTGCTGTGGACCAATAAAGTTAGCATGGCTAGAATTGCTAATATCGTTTTCCCTCGTATGGTGTAAACATGATTGGTAGCTTGTTCTATTGGACATGAGTAAAGGTGGCTTGCTTTTATTCGAGCTCATTTAATTACACATTTTAGTATTTTGTTTCTCCATTAGCAATACAGGCTGCTCACGTTAATCCAAACCCACCGTAATCCGAACCCTGCCCTTGTCCGAATGACAATTTTCCGGCGGGGTTGATATCTTTTAGACCGGTTGCTCAAACAGAAACAGTTGTTGTAAATTATTGGACTAGATCAGGCCACTTTTCTTGAATACAAGACTGTTTCAAATGACTTTTGAATTTTTAACTACATATACGGTACTGTACATGTTTGGGATTAGAACTAAACCTTGACAAATATTCGTTTGTAACTAGATTTGTGACTTTTGAGAACTCCCTTTTTACGCCAAACAATTTAATAACCCGAACAGCTCAAGCAAATATTCGGATTAACGCGCGCTTCCCGCTGTAGTTATCGAAGATTACTACTGGTCCACATTTAGTTACCATGAAAATAAACAGATGCGAAATAATGTTACTCCTATTGACCTTCCAGTTTCCGCGGCGAGTTCCGGATTTGATTCCCAGTGGAAATATAAGTTATTTCGATCCTACTCTAGGTCCCGTTCTTAGGACGTTACCATCGTTCCATGGAAGGTTATGGCAAGCCATCATTTGTTCACTTTGCCCAGGGACTTTCGGGTCAAAGATCGACCTTCGGATAGGACACTGCACATCATCATAATGAGCTTCCACTAATCGGTCATCGCATCCTTCGTATATTGTTGAGGTGTCGTCAGTGATACTACACAGAAAATGACGGTTTCTAATGTACTATCTTTGTATGGTATTCAATATATAGTATTATTTATGGCATTAAGTGTCTTCTGAACCACTAACAAAATATTTTTTACCCGTTTATCTTAGGTTGCAGCTTGTGTGGCTATAAAGAGAACGTTTAGGGCAGTTATTCTAACATTTGCTGAGATAAGTAATGAAAATTGCAGTCGCTCTTCTGAAGAAAGACGTCTATTGAGTGAAGTTAACTTTCAGTTTGTGTTCCAACTCAACTTGTTCACACTTTTTCTTGGAAAGTTGAAAAGATTGTCAGATTATCTACAAAATATGGAGAGCACACTGGCCAATGCTGTTTTAGTTACGAAGGGTGTAGTGGGTTATTTTACCGAAATTCGAAACTCAGTCGAGGAGTTCGAAAAATTTTGGAAAGAGTCTTTGAATCTTGCTGAAATTAACTGTATATCTCTAACGGGTCCAATGTCCAGAACACGATCACTGCCCTATCATTTACGTCAGGATATTATGACTGAGCAAATATCAGTTGAGGAAGAAGATATCCAATCCCAAGAAGACTACAGACTTAGAATGTTTTTCCTGTACTTGACTGAATACTTGCAGAAATAAATAGGCGTTTTACAGAAAACACAGGTATTCTATGTGGGATAATCTGTCTTCACCCTAAAAATGAACACTTCCTCTCATTTGAGAAAATTGAACTACTTGCACATCATTATGAATGTGATGTCGATAATGTAGAGGTAGAACTGAAACTTCTGAAAATTTTGAAATGTTATGAGGAGGAAAAGCAATCAAAATTAACTCCGTTTCTCAGTTTACTGAAGTAATGGATCGTTTCAAAATGGCTTTCATGAAATTCACAAATTAGCCGTAATTGTTGTCACCATTTCTGTATCTGGTTCACCATGTGAGCGTTCTTTCTCGTGTCTTAGACGGGTTAAAACATATCTAACGACGGAACCTATCCAAGTGCAACTCTGACTTCGAATCGAGACTATGGTCGTTGGATACCTTGTCCCAAAAGAACATAACACGAAAAGTGATACATCCTCGATCGCAACCGTTGCAGAGATATAAGCGTGAAAAGTTAGAAATTGAGCTCCATACTATACATTACAAAGTCAGCTTCCGGGTCAGATTTTTCGGAAACGGTCAGGTAAGGAAACTCAGCGAATACATATCAAATTAGTGTTGGGAGCCCACCACCTTTTGAATGAAAAATGTTGCCCCCGGGGCACTCGCAGGGTCCAGGCGGGGTCCAACTAAAATTGGCAAATGGAACCGGGGGTCAAGTAGCATATTGTATGAAAGCTATTGTTAAATAAAAGAAGATAGAACAAATCTCAACTCTCTATGATGACCCTGTGCAAACGGGCAACTGGTCACGGTGCAATATGCAAATTTGGGGTCCCGATTCGCGAAGCATATACCGTTGCCTTTTGAACTTTTCAACCTCCATGACGGTTGCGATTGACAATGTATACTTTCTCTTCTAGGACACGCAATCCAATGGCCATGGTCATTCTATGGTCCATTGGTCATTCGAAGTCACAATTATACTTGGATAAGGTCCGTTGTGTAACTCTGTGAGAGACTCTGCAACAGTTTGTTTAACTTCAATACCTTGCACTTTTAAACGTGTTTTTCTGTTTTGTTATTGTCACAACTTAACGGATTTAGAAGAGTGGCCATATATTTTCTGATGTAGGTTGTATTGACATTTTGACCAGTTGCCCGTTTGCACAGGGTCATCATAGAGAGTTGAGATTTGTTCTATCTTCTTTTATTTAACAATAGCTTTCATACAATATGCTACTTGACCCCCGGTTCCATTTGTCAATTTTAGTTGGACCCCGCCTGGGACTTTGCGAGTGCCCCGGGGGCAACATTTTTTCATTCAAAAGGTGGTGGGCTCCCAACACTAATTTGATATGTATTCGCTGAGTTTCCTTACCTGACCGTTTCCAAAAAATCTGACCCGGAAGCTGACTTTGTAATGTATAGTATGGAGCTCAATTTCTAACTTTTCACGCTTATATCTCTGCAACGGTTGCGATCGAGGATGTATCACTTTTCGTGTTATGTTCTTTTGGGACAAGGTATCCAACGACCATAGTCTCGACTCGAAGTCAGAGTTGCACTCGGATAGGTTCCCTCGTAAGAAATCGAATGGCAAACGATCACTTAAGCGATCTTTGTTTCCTCTCACAAGTAAACCTTACGTTTGGGTGAATCGAGTTGCAGACTGAGACACATATGAAAAAGTAGTACCAAACGTGGTCAGTATTTCAGTGAAGTTGTAGGTGCGAAGCTCCAGGGGTTTAGGTGATACAGCTACCAGAACATCACATGGAAGTACAGAATAGTCTTCATACAGTTGGAGGTAAAAGTTCTGTAAGACCTCTTGTAACGACAAAAGGTGAATAACAAATATATGGGTACATATTAGGACAAGGGGGAAGTCATACAGTAAGTGTATACCTGACGGCGACCATCTTGAAATCCGCCACTTTGAATTAAGGTTAAGTTTTTAAAATAGGAATAGGGTCATGTGATACATGATTTAAGGCGCAAATTTAATCAGAAGAACAATGGTGACGTTAATTTTTATTTACGCGCAATTGGTAAAAAGTTACAGGGAAATTAAATATTGTTGCAGCATATGTATTAGTCCTTTACCCCACCTTGTAAATTTTGTATTAATGATGATAATTAAATAAAAAGCAGGTGGAAAAATATTAGGTCTATGGTAAGAGTTGCCTTGATGGCGGCCATGTTCAAATCCGCCATTTTGAATCAGACAAAAGTTTTAAACAAAACGCATAACAGTGACACCTTATTAATAGTAAATTTTACCATAAATCAGTGGTGCTCGTATGTCATGTCGTATCAGTGGTCTGTCGGTGATCTACATGATGGAAGGCAGAGGATTTCCATAGGTAACGTGCCCTCTTCACTGTCACCGCGACGTACCTAAGTACTCCTTGAAAGAAGGATCATGCAGGTCGCCTGAATTGCCAGTGAATCAGAGCGAACATGGTTTCCTGAACACTGTACGATGGATTTTTGAAAACTAATTTAGCATCCTGTGTTGTTTTTGCACAATTATTTATAGCACCTGCTCATCGCCAAGAACGTTTTCGGTGTTATTGGGAGAAGCTGCAGTAGCAAAGCGAATGGAGTGTTATGGTATTCAGCGAAGATATCTTAGGTACAGTGAAGGGCCTTTGCGCATATGCAAACTTGCTAGTGAACAGGAAAATCTAGCGTGTTTTTATTCATCATATAGGACCCACATTTTACTTTCTGGTATTTGATAAGAGAGGTTGGAAATAAGCTACATACCCCACTTGTTTCTGATCTTCATTCAGAGGAGCATGTTTATCGTACATTCGTGATGTCGAGTCTGTCATCCGACCTTATCTGGACACTTTCTGGGACCCCCCTCTTCCTGTAGTATATCACTCGTCTCCACACCGCGAGGTGAGAGTGCGTACCCAACGTGTTCTACCCAGTATACGCCTTCTACTCTAGCCTGCTAGGTCTCCAGATCCAAGTCTTATTAGCACACGTGGAGCACGATGGGACTATGCGTGACCATCAGCCGGCTCCGACAATTTTCATCCCCCTACAGCATCCGACGGGCTACGCATTCGAATAGTTGTGTGGCTGCATGAGGTAGTTACACGTTCTATTATGACAAGCACTGTATGTTTTGCATTATGTTCGGGATGTGCCATGTTACGAGCCGTACTACCTATCACCACCTTCTTGTGTACCAATTTTGAGGCAGATTCGTAAGTTTCTACTGTGTTCTTAAGTGTTTTTGCACCACTATAGTTCTGTAGTTCTCACATACTTCATATGAACTTATTTTCTTTTCTTTTAAAAACATGCAATAGTTACATTATCCAATCTTTCATTTTTTTTATTTACACATATCTTCTTGAACTTGTCTTAGTACTGCAATTTGTTTGCAATTCTCACTTACTTTATTTCCTTTTTCAGTGCCCAAAATACACAGGTTGTTCTTTCTGTTATACGTATAACTCATCAATGTATTCTTTCCATCTGCCTTGAGCGGCTTTTCACTTGTTAAAGGCTCATTTCCATCCCTACTTTCTATATTGTCTATAGGTCTTCCCTTGCTACCTTTCTACTTATTTCCATAGTATTTATCTCCGTTAACATTATTTAGATTTCTCCGTCTTTTTAAATTCATTTTTGCCATCTTTACATCTTTGTCGATTTCTCTTAATTTGCGGTTCGGTTTTATATATATTATTTTACATTCGTCTGAGTTACTTTGTTTCCATACTTTTCTTTCTCTAGTTTTACAAAATGTCTTCTATAACTCATGTTTCTTACTTGTGCTTGTAGTCCCTTTGTCTACTTTCTCTCAACTCATACACTTTTCTTCGAAATCCCATACAAATTTGTTTCTAGTTTCTCATCTTTAAATTTACTAGTATCTAAGTTCTCTTCTACTTTCATTTCTGGCTAAATTTTTCAGTGGGGTTACACTTCAATAAGCATAAGCTTGTAATCCAACAACTTCTTCTTTTTCAAAACCATCGGCGTTCATAATTTTCTACCACACTATAAATTGTTGTCACTTGCTATAAATTTAGAAGTTTCCATACCAAAAGGTTATTAGATACAATAACTTTGGTAACCTCTTTGTCTTTATGTAATAATAGCAACTATCCATTAATTGTATTCTTTCTTCAACCTCTCTTGTTTTATTTCCATCATACTTAAGAACAAATATAACATTCATTTGTTCTTTCTACGTCCTTACTTTCAATCTTCATACATTTCCTCTCCACACATTTTTTGGGGATGCTGTCCCTCGGACCCCCGCCAGACATGCCCATAATGTAGAATTAATGAAGTCTCCAACGACAATTTAAATATTGTATAAATATTTAAAAAAAAAAAAAAAAAGTGTTTGTACTCTATGCGTGGTTATGTAGGTTATGAACAAATAAAATGTTTGTATCTATTATTATTTTTTAAAAAAATATTACTTTTTTAATTTATTGATTTGAACATGTACTGTGAACATGAAGGACTATGAATCATATAAACATGCGACTGTGCTTACCGTGATAATCTAGAGATTAGTTCTTCATGATTGAGTGACATGAATAGTGGAAGGTGGGTGACAGTGAGACATGGGAAAAATAGAAAGGAGAGTAAGTAACAGTATGAGTGGCACATAGGATGTGCTAGGTATTCCATTGGATATATCCCACATAAGCTGTTAACATTTTTTATTTCTATTTTTCTCAACTATATCTTAATAGAGTCTGAACTATGCACTAGAATACGTACGAGGGAGTATCAAAAAGTTCTGCAATCACCTAGAAGAAATCCACTCTCGAGAACACTGACACTATGATGGTATTAGTCCTCCCTACGTGTCACTGTGCCTAGCGACATATTTTTTCCAGCGTTCTTCACTTCCCGTAAGCCAGCTTTGTAAAAGCCTGCAGTTTGGATTTGAAACCACAGTTCAACCTGAGAAATGACGTCATCTCTATTATCAAAATAGCGTACTTTAGTGAATGCTTCATTTCTGGGAAGAGAGAAAATGTCACTTGGCGCTAGGTCTGATAAGAATACTTACGGTGGAGTAATATTTCATATTCTAATTCCACTGTCTTCATCATGATGCATGAGCGGAATAAGCTGGTGCATTATCTGCCAACAGCAGCACCCCTTATGTGACCAGTCCAAAACGTTTCTTCTTCAGTTCCTCTCGTAACTTAGTCAGAAGATCGAAATAATAGGTACTAGTAATAGTTTGCCTCCTTTAGTAGGTTATCTGTCATGATGACCCCTTCATAGCTCCAGAAAACGGAAATCATCGCCTTGGCGGCAAACTTATGCACTCTTGCATTTTTAAAACTGAGGAGGAGGGGTGTTTCCATTGTTTGCTCATTTCTTTTGTTTCTGGGTCATAAAGATAAACCCGACTTTCATCTATTGTCACTAGTCTGTCGAAAAAGTCCTCTTCATTCAAATCATAGTGAAGAAACATTTCTCCTGCAGCGTTCTCGCGATTTCTCTTCTGGAAACATGTGAGCAGTCGTGGCATCCACCGTGCTGATACTTTCTGAATGATATTCCAGGCAGACCCATAACTCATACCTAATGCACACATAACAATTTCAATGGTTATCCCCTTGTCTCCCATTATGATCTTCTCAACTTTCTTTGTCAAGGCGGCATCATCAGTGAAAGGTGGTCTTCCAGATCTAAAGACGTTCGCAGTGGTAATGTGTTCAGTTAGAAATTGCCGTTTCTACTTGGATACTATCTCACCAGATGGGTTTTCATCCTCATAGACTTCTTTCATCTCTTTGTGGATCCGCTTTGCTGATTTCCTATGAAGATGAAGAAACTAATGACCCTCTTTGCCTCAAGCTTGTCAATCGTCGCACCGTCAGTGATTTTCCTGCAAAAAAAGGAAAGAAAGAGTTGTTCTAACGAGTCCAGAATTTGCACGGTTAACATACAAGGATCTAATTGTAAAATGCAGTCCTAAGGAGTTCGTAGTTCGTTACCTTCTAAATTATTGCACAAGCCTTTTAATATCTTCTCGTATATCTTAATTTCAATCCAGTTTCCAAATATCTATCCTTCAGACACTCTGTTTCTGTTTTGGATAGAAGAATTAGCAGTTAAAGTAAAATTTAATGTGTTTAGCTTGAGAATTTTGTTGTTAGTAGTAAACAAATATCTCAATCATAATTGGCAAAACTTGTAGCTTGTTCGATGTAACAATGAACAGACAAAAGAAGCTACTACAAACATTTTATTCGTGCTAAGAGCGAAATTTTTTGGTTGATATTTAGTGGGTAAGTGATAGGAGCTTATTGTCGTACTGTCTCGGTGGTTCTTAATGGTAGACAACAGTGAGACAAAAGAGTTTGGCTTCTTGTTTCCACATATTGCACACGAAATGTATGAGTTATTTCTTGTAGTATACTGTTTCAATCAATAAATTAATTTTCTTAACAAGAAAGCCAATGGAGAAAAGAAAGATGCTTGAAATAAAGTATAGTGAGATCACAATGCTTTGGAGCTCAGAACCTCTGAAAAATAGGCAATACTTTTGTGGTAACACATATCAGGGAAACATAGAGGAATTGAGCTAGTAGACATTGTGAGAACTATATAAAAATAATGCCTCTTAATTTTACCGGTCTTAAACTGTCGTATATTGGTTTAGTAGTTGACAGAAGATTCTTATGTGAGTTCTAACATGTGTGAGTAAAGTGTTTTAATTATTCCCAGGAACATATTCTGTTGATTTAAGAATTTAAAGGTTCATGCTAGAGAGCTTACAATTCTCGCTGAACATTCACAAATGTGTGTACTGTAGAGGCATGATTTTACAGCAGCAACACCGATAATTTTATTTATAAAAGCTAGTTATTTACCTTTTTGCTTCATCTTTTCTTTACATTTTAGATCATTTATTATTTTACTAATGTGAATACGTATTCGTCTTATCGTCTCTAGTAGTGGTTTCAGTTCTTTGCAGTTAACAACTACTTACATTTGACCAATAACGTGATCCACGTAGCTGTCAATGGTTATTTGCAGGAAAATGAAGTCACCATTTGAGGACAGCTAACTCTGAATTTCGGCAACAAAATGAATTATTGCACTTGAATTTTTCATATCTTAATATATCCAGATGATACTTTGCTTGATCTAACATAATACTTTTACATGTGATCAATACATTCAAATACAATAACAAAGGCTGGCTATATTATCTTAATTTCGGCTCTCAATCCTTAATTTCTATTTATCTTTTAAAACTTGGAATTGTTGTACTAAATGCTAAACTGAGCACTCCCAACATGGCCTCTATCAGACATTTTATTAGACATCTTTTTTGAAATACTGGCGAATATCCAGAATAATCACGTGATACCAACGTGGAAAACAGGTTATTCCCTACCAGACTACCACGTGAATATATACGGCATAAGAAATTATCGACTGCAGTTTTACTTAACATGATAAGTAAACCCAGCATGTTTTAAAGACTTACTGTTTTTAACTAGACAACGACAATTTTATCATATTGGAGTTTGATGCAAGTCATTGCATATTGCATTATATGTAGTATTAAGTGGTACAGCAATCAGATAATAAGTTAAAGATATGTAGTAGCTTACAATGTAGTATGAAAAGCAAATTGAAGTAGGAGAAATAACCCATTATACTTCCAAGACAATTTTAAAACATACATATGTATTTTAGTACTGAAATTCATTCTAATTTTAGTAAAATCTTGACAATCGTATTAACATAAAATCACGTTCATTTTATAAACAGAATTATAACATAACAGAAAAGCACATTTTTAACATACACAGTTAAAAATTAACTTCATATATATATATATACAGTAAAATTATTATTAAAACATTCACAAAAATACATTTTTTGTTACAATTTTTCTCTATGAATTGAATAGAAAGCAAGACAAAGAATTTTTTTACTTCTCTATGTAATAATGATTCTTCTTTTATTTGGAAGTAAATATTTGGAAAAGATTAATGGTAAAATATAAGACCAAAGCAAATGTTATTACAAACATAAATCTTCATCCATTCAAAGTACTTTCTGATCTCTTCTTTTCTTCGTTTCTTCTTCAGGCTGATTGTTCTCATTCTGCAAATAAACTAACTATAAAGAACAATCATTGCAAAAGTCTATTATTAAACAAAGTGATAGTTTAAATACTATTATTTAACAACAAACTCATATTTTTGTCCCTACAAACTGCACACTTTGAATTCCTTTAGAATTAAATGTATCAATATCACTTTTAGTAACCATAGTGGGGCAACGGACGAAATGAAATGAAATTATACCCTGTAAGCCAGAATAAATAAAAAATAATAACGGAGATGAGTATTTAATCAAGGAATCATCTCTAATACTTTAATCAATTGCGCCAAATGAGCTTTATGGTGGACAAACACCATTTGCGTGGGTTTTCTTGGGGATCTCCCGTTTCCTCCCACTTTCTTCATTCTACCATTTCATTTATTTCTAATCATTCCAGTCTCCTTTAGCCGGCATAATCGTGGGACGTAAAACTTAAAGATTTCATTTCATTTCATTTTAATCAATCTTGCCTATCTTGTATTTGTGATTTTCAGAACAAGAAATTTACCAAGTAACATAAATGGGTAAAATAATGCTAGTTAAGCTGTGAATGGTAGCATATTCATCTTTGTTGTTAATGTTCATAGGACTTGGCATAAATTTCTTTCATTTTATTAACGAATGTGTCAACCAATTGTGTCTTTATTTTCATTTTTTTTTTTTTACTTTCATTTTATAAATCTGACATAGTACTCTCTGTAAAGAACACCGTGTAAAAGTAATATCTGTGAAGAATTATATGATATTACCTAATACGATTTTCTTTCAATAATGTAAAATTTATTCAAGTAATTTGATCCTACCTAAGCTTACCAAGAAAGCAAACTTTTCGTTGTTCTGCAACTAAAGTAAAACATGTCCTTTTATTCATTTCTTTAAGTTATAAGAGAGTGAGAGAGGTTCTAAACCGAACAATACACTATTTGCATTCTGTGACTGAATGATTAATTCGACTTCTTGTGCATATAGTAAATTTAGTTTTATATGAGTTACCGTTTATGACGTTTACACAGACACTCATGAAAAGAGACAAAACTGATTACCATTAATTAGTTCCATACTTCAAAGTAGTGTTTAGCTTTAAAAAGATAGTCTGATTGGGATTTACCACTTTATATATATTTTTCTCTAACGACTCAATCCAGCCTACTTTTTGTTTTCTGGAATTGATAAAGCGTGTATCGTATCTTGATCGTTCAAAAATAGAGCATTCGGAAGAAAGCATCTCTTACTAAATTGTTATTTCAGATTATTATTATTATTATTATTATTATTATTATTATTATTATTATTATTATTATTATTATTATTATTATTATTATTATTATTATTATTTAATTATGTGTTTATTGTTAGAAAGAAAATAAAATATTTTTTGTAATTGAAAATAGTTGCCAAAAGGAAACAAATTCCTGAAAAGAATGAATGACGTAGTTATGCGTCTGGAATTCAATATGGAATTTGTAAATTTCACCCTTGTCCTCGGATAGCAACTGAAAGAAACGACCTTGCTAGGCAACTCTACAAAACCTGTTAGGCGAGATCTCTTTTCTTTTATTGTCTTTCTCTATTTTTTTTAAATGTACTGCTTTCGTCATTAGAACAGGCATGGTGCCTGGTTTTTTTTTTTTCCTCAGTTTTATAACACTATGAATTAGGTATTTCTTAGAGAAAAAGTAAAAGAAAGCGAATATTAATATATTTTTGTCCAGTAGAATTCAATATGTAACTTTTTGGAGCATCGTCTTGAAAATTTTGCGATTGTTAATGTTTATTGCGCATTTTTTTAAAGTATGCAAAACGTAAATCTGACGTAATTCTTTACTAGGTTAAGATATGTACAAGGTATTATGTATTTAAATTATTTCTTTTTGTGGAACGAAGTAGTAGATATTGATATTTGGGATCTCATTAAGTGTTTTTCTAAGCAATATTTGTAATCAATTTGTACCATATAAAAGTTGTGGAGAATAAATGGTAGCTAATACAAAATTTGTGTTACAGTCGTCATATCACAAATTTACAAAATTAGTATGTAATCGATTATTGTAAACCGAAACAAATTTTGCGTTGAATTTACGCTAGCCAATGAAATGCAGCCAGGCCAGTAGCCACAACGCTAAGATAAGGGGGCTAAAAAATTTTAAGGGAACTAACTTCATTTCATCTTACATTCATACATACAAACCAATAAACAACTAAAGTTTCAAGATGGAGTGAAGGTGGGTCTCAGGGGGACTCAGTGCTCCCTGACCACCCATAGCTACTGGTCTGAATGAGTTGGTTTTCATAGTAGTTTTCTCTAGGATATGAATATAAAAATTGTTTAAATTAACTCTTTGCAAACAAAGATTTATATAAATTCCCAACCGCATGCGAATTCAATACAAGTATTATGCCTTTCAATCCTGTAATATTAATAGCCAAGCACCGGGCCACAATCCACTAGTGAGTACCGACATAACTAGTGAGCCGTGAAACTATATAAACAATGGAGTGACATTCCAATTAGTGATGGAAAGTATTTCCAAAGTAATTTCATGCCGTTCCTTCTGCTTTAGACTTATGTAACGTTAATAATTAATTTTAAAATTAATAGAACAACGAATCACTAATTGTATGCTTTTTATCTTTCTCTTTCTGTGTATGTTTGTGTGTGTATGTGTACTCCAGGGGCGCATCAAGGGGGAGGGTCCACCAGGTCCGGACACTCCGCCCCTCACCCCCAAAAAAAACTTCCTAACTCAACGTACATTTGTACACTTTCTCAATAAAACTACTACACTATTTTTTTTTAATGATGGTTACACGTTTCACTAAAAAGAAATCATGTTGGTGGCCGCCAGTGGATCAGACCCCACTGGCTGAATATATAATGTCAGTTGTTTTTAATTTTATTTATTCTATTCGCCCAGAAACACAACTTCAACTAAGATCATGCAAATCCTTACTGATTTTGCGAAATGCCATTGAATTACAGTAAGGTTATCCATTAGTTATGCCACGCTTGGAACTGATTGGTTGTTCAACTTCAATTACGTTCTTTTATTTTTTATTTATTTTTTAACACAAAAGAGAAGTAGTAGTTGATTCGTGGAGGGAAGCATGGTATTGCAATAAATTTCTGCGCAGTTACACTACATTCCTCTTATCGTTATGCCATGTAGTGTCCCTAAAAAAAAAGAGAAAGAGAAGTGTTATTGCAATAGAAACTTGTTTAAGAAAGGTAAGTTAAGATTTTCAATCAGGTTTTGCAGCCAGCAACAGTGACGCATGTTAAACTATGCAGCCAATCAAATTTAAGCAATTTGCACGTCATTTCTTCCTCTTTCTCTATCGTTAACATAAATGTAAATACGGAGAAATTTTGTAGGGCGTTTGCTGGTTTATACGTTTAAAAATTTAAGAACGCGGAAAAAGAAGCTCCTAATCTAAATAGGCTTACGTATTGCTACTTACTACAAAATAGAATATCCATTTCTTTTTCAGAAGCCTATCCTTGTATTTACATGCAGAAGCCTACCCTTAAATTTTGTAGGGAGGATTACAACGAAAAGAAGCATATATGTTTTGTGTCTTGCAAGTTTTTTTCACAACTATATACAGGATGTCTCAAAAGTTCCCTGACAAAGGGTAACTCTGTTATTATCAGAGTTACAACAAAATGTAAGAGGGGAAACCGTCTCCAAATATGATGTTTTCAATCTAAAGTGAAGGAATTTTTCAAATTGGGCGAGACGTTTGGGATGTACACTCTTTATGCGCCCAACGTTAAATGAAAATGCAACGTTGCCATTTACCTGAACCCACCACATAAGTGAATAAAGTTACTGTTTGAAATGGGGGCTGGTCATCCACACGTTAGCAAAAAAGACAGTAACTTCATTCGCTTATCTTGTGGATCGAGGTGAATGACAATGTTCCTTTTTTTTTAACATTGGGCGCATAAAGAGTTTACAGCCAAAAGGACTGTTCCGATTTAAAAACATCCTTCACTTTAGATTGAAAACATCATATTTGGAGACGGTTTCCCCCTTACATTTTGTTATAACTGTGATAATAACAGTTACCCTATGTCAGTTGACTTTTGAGACACCCTGTATAAAAACTTGCTAACTATGTCAAGGCCACACTTTTCTTTACAAACAAAAATTAATAAAAATATTTTTTTTGAAAATCCTTATTAAAGCATTTAAAATTACTTAAAATTATATTTTAACTTTTGTAAACTTGGAAATTTTGGGGAGGAACTCCTTCTATCAAACCTCCGGTACGCCCTATCCTATTGGTGAAAATGAAAGAGTTTTAAAATTGTTTTTATTTCCCGTTCAAGCTTCTACAGTGTGTCAAAAACATTCTTTCACCTTTTTAAAAGATTATATACTATATTATTTGCACCAATACTTCCCAACCTGGAAGAAAAGGGGTTCAAGTTACTGACAAATAAATTGTGAAATTAGGGATGAAACACCTGGTGTAATGATGATTTACAATTAGCTTTAGCAAATTTGATTGACACTATGTGCTCGACATTTTGTCTTTCCTAACACTACTCAAAATTCCTGTCATTAAAAACTAAATAATTCTGAAAATATATTTTTTTACAAAATTATAAAAAATGAGTAGTAAAATAATAATAATAATAATAATAATAATAATAATAATAATAATAATAATAATAATAATAATAATAATAATAATAATTATTATTATTATTATTATTATTATTATTATTATTATTATTATTATTATTATTATTATTATTATTATTATTGAGTCAAACATTCAATGCTGCATCTCAAATCGCCGAAGGGGGCAGACAAAAAGCATATATGACCAACAAGCGGAAAGAAGGTGAAGGTGTGCAAAGTATTTAAAGTTTACGAAGGAGGCCGCTAGGTAAACAATATTAAAAGCCTCTGATATATAAAAACATTTCTAAGCAGAAAGCTTTGATATTCAATAAATATGTAAGTAAATAAAATATTTAGTTGAAATCCTAAGCTTATGCTTTAGTTTATATATATATATTTGGTCTAGGAATTAATTCGTGCGGGTGGACAAGAGATGGCGCAACGAACGGAGCGTCCCACAGTTCCGTGTATCCACACATGTGTTGCAAACCCCTGTCATCGCGTATCGTTCGTTGTATAGGGCAGTGGATTAAAGCGTCAACAACACCAGTTTGTAGTTAAGTGAACATGGCGCAATTTGTGCCTGATAAAGTATTTTTGCGGGGTGTCCTGCTGCATTACTTTAACATGCAGAAAAGTGCGACTGAAAGTCATCGTATTTTGGTGGAAGTGTATGGTGACCATGCTCTAGCTGAGCGAACGTGTCAGAAGTGGTTTGCACGGTTTAGAAGTGGTGATTTCGGCTTGGCAGACCAAGAGCGAGCTGGACGGCCAAAAAAATTTCAAGACGAAGAATTGACAGCATTGCTCGAGCAGGATTCGTGTCAAACGCAGGAACAACTTGCAGCAGCATTAGGCGTTGATCAAACAACAGTCTCCAAACGCTTGAAAGCCATGGGAATGATTCAAAAGATGTCACATTGGGTTCCACATGAAAGACAGAGACGTTGAAAGACGAAAAACCATTTGCGAATTGCTGCTTCAACGACAGAGCAGAAAGGGGTTTCTGCATCGAATTATTACGGGTGATGAGAAGTGAATCCTTTACGAGAACCCTAAACGAAAAAAGGCCTGGGTGAAACCAGGTAAACCAGGTCCATCACAACCAAAACGAGATATTCACTGTGCAAAGGTTATGCTTTGCATATGGTGGGATATGAAAGGTGTGGTGTACTATGAGCTGCTGCAACCGGGTGAAACTATGAATGCAGAACGTTATCGACGACAATTAATGCGTTTGAAGCAAGCTCTGGCCAGAACGCGACCAGAATGGGAGAACAGACATGATAAACTTATTGTTCAACATGATAATGCTCGCCCACATGTCGCAAAACCGGTCAAAACCTATTTAGAAAATGTCGGATGGGAAGTTTTACCCCACCCGCCGTATTCACCAGACGTTGCTCCTTCGGACTACTACTTGTTCGATTGCATGAACAACGATTTGATTGGACAGCGGTTTACTTCTTCAGAAGATATCGAAACATGGGTCTCTGACTGGATCGCTTCCAAGGATGAGGACTTCTTTTGCCACGGAATCCGTACATTGCCTGACAGATGGGCGAAAGTGGTGGCTAGCGATGGACAATATTTTTCTTAAGGTATTTATGTATTTTGTGTTTGTACTACAGCTTCAATGTGTGCGTACCAACTGCACGAATTAATTCCTAGACCAAATATATATATATATATATATATATATATATATATATATATATATATATATATATATAAAGATGTACACTAACAAGTTCATGTGAATGCAATGAAAGAATTGGTAAAATGAGAAAGTGGAAGGAAACTGGATGCAATCATGATATCAAGAGACGGTCCGAGGAGATTTTCTCCCAGAGATACATAATTTTTCCGCGGGGCATATCTCCGAGCCTGCGTAACATGGATTCTCACTATTATAGAAGTGGTACTTTAACCCCCGTGTAGTCTCCCACGTGGGACAGGAAGAAGGGAAACGAGAAAACCCACAGAGACAATGTCGCTCATCACGAATTCATATACGACTGACCTGGATCGAACTAGGAATGCTTCACATGAAAAGTGAGCTTTCTTCTGTTAAACTATTGTTTAAATATTTAGATTTCCGAGAAGAGTTTCAAAGGGACAAAGTAAATATTTGTATTTGATGCAGAGGAGTCATTTGGGGAGATCGGAGGCAGATTGCCCCGTGAGTTTCAGAATCGCATGACTTTTAATAAATTGTATACTAATAAAAAAAATCAACAACATAACTCTTGTGTCAGTGAACAATCTTGCACCCCCCCCCCTGTCAAACTGAAATGACACTACTAGTCTGATATAAAAGCTAAAATTTGATTTGACTTTCACTTTAGTCCCTTTCGACAGCGAGGCTATATAAGGCGTGGACTTACAGCTTAACATGAGATCTAAACCACACTAGCTCCTTCCACGAATTGAAGTCGGATCATCCACGCCAAAGGCGCGTACACTAACCGCTTAGCCACGAGAGAGCTCAAAAGCTTAGAAAATGTGCAATTTTTGTTACAGTACTCCTGAAACAATTATCAATGAAAAGCAACAGTATTAAGCACGATCTATGATCTTGTATACTACAAGTCACACAGAAACTTGTCTAGCACGTAGCACATAAAAGAAAAAAAGAAAAACCAGGTAGGCGTATTTTACACGAGCATAAAATAATTAACGTAACGTTGTCCGTTCTGAATGTCCAGCACGTAAAGAAAGTATTTTTGATTGGTTGATTGGGAGCATTTTTCTCGAGAATGTCTTAACGAACAGAATGAATAATACTTAATCGAATGTGCCTTTCAAGGGTCTTATTCGATCTTGACCAAATTTGTCATGTATAGACCTTGACCTCCTTAGTTCAAATATGAAGTTTTGTTTGGTGCACTCTTTTGAATGCAGAGGTAAGTAATCATTTTTACATAATAGTCTTCGAGTTTATTATATTTGGAGATTCCACAAACAATTCTGTTGTTCTCCTAGAAAAGAATATTATAGATAACTAGAATTTTTTAAAGAATCATTGTTATGACTAAATAGTACGTTTTTCATCTTCGTACTATTCGTTAAAAAATACTATTCTGTTGAAATATCCGAGATTTCTGTATCTTCTATCTTTTAAGTAACGAATTACTTAAATAACGTATTAATTAAGATTAATATTTAATTATGCTATACGTATTAATTAACAGAACGATGATAAAATTTATTATTATTATTATTATTATTATTATTATTATTATTATTATTATTATTATTATTATTTTACAAAAGTTAACGTAGAAATAAATAATCCTTGAGAAGAATGATCATTACTTCATTCCTGTTAGTACCAGTGCCGGAGTCAAGTACACCAACAGTGCTTTTACTATTTCAATAAACCTTGGGTAAAAATATCACTAGGACTGCGGTGGCTCAGTGGTAGAGTGTTGACCTCTACTGCGTGGGGTCTCTGGTTCGATCTCAGCTCGCACCACGTGAACTTTGCGGTGGTCAAACACCAGGTGAATTGGTTTTCTCGGGGTTCTCTCGTTTTCTCCCACTTTCTTCATTCCCCATTGTAGTAACTTCTCGTCATCACCGGCATAACCTTGAGATGTAAAACTAAAATATTTTATTTCATTTTTTGATTTTAAATAACTAACGCAAGAGTCGTAATCAAATAACTGTAGTAGTAATGTAGAAGGAAGAGTAACGGCGAATTAAATGAAAATTGAAAAAAAAAGACAATCGAATATTACAAGGACTAACGGTCAATGCTCTGCTCTTATTCGCAAACGAGTAGTTATAAATAATTGAATCAGTGAGTGTGAAAATAACATTTCATAACATCTTATTTTTTGAAAAAGAAATACAAAACCACTTATCGGAAATGTTTATACAAAATATATGTAAAGGGTATTTGTAGCGTGTCACTTCCCAAAATATCAAAAACGTAAAGAGATTGTTGGATATTTAGTTATAAAGAAACTGCTATCGTGGAATGTTCTCCTTCATTTTCGTAATATTTAATTTTTTTTCGCTTACCTATTCAACTTATTTCTACTTTTCGAATGTAAAAGAACTTTGATTTTTTTTTGACAAAGTTATTTCAAAAACCAATTACAACGTAATAATGCACGGTAATTCTATATTTTTTTCTTTTAATAACTTATTTACAAAATCACATTAATTAAGATTGGAAATAAAAGAAAATGTGTGAAGATGTACTAACAAATGATAAGAGATATACTAAGTTAAAGAAAGAAATAGCATTACTTGGAGGAATGATAGTTTCGTTAAGTTTTACACCAATTTTCAACACAAACCCTTATGAAATGTGAACTTACAACTGAATATATGAATTGAGTCAGACGTATTCCCACCAAGAATTGAACCTGAGTTCCATGAATGCTAACCATTTAACTGCGAGAGTTCTAAGATGATCGGTATTCAACGCATATTTTTCTTCGATAATAATAGTTTAAAATACGGTTGAACTACATTCAATTTATCAGCATAAATTGATAGAAATAATATCTTACGTCCTATCCATATATTAAAATAGCCTTAAAATACTGTTTTCAAACAAAACGAAAACATATTTTAAACTTCTTTAGACTAATGTTTTACCCGAATTCCATTTAATTAAACCATTTTAATTATTAATTTATATTTGCTTTGGACAGAAATCTTTCAAAATACGCATTGAACAAATTATTATGCAATGATGAGCCTATATGCTTTTTTGGAAGTTACTAAATTAATTCGGAATTGTACAGATCACTCTTTTCAGAAAAAGCACCAATATTGGGTTAATGTTTTTTGTCGTTTAAAACACTAATTAAAATATTTTTTTAATTCATAACGTGTCTGCACTGTTGCATATTCCATTGCGCATATTCCATTAACGTATAATTATTTCTGAATTACGTTATCCATGATCTCACAGAATTTACAAGCACACTTTCACAAAATAAAGAACAAACTTAATTTCTAATTAATATCTCCATAATTCCTTGAGCACTACTGCTGCAGTTTGCACAAATCTTCAACGACTTCCATTGCACCACCGATATCCGTCACTTTCTAAAATCATTCTCCAATGTTGGGCCTTATTATAAGAGAATCCTTTCTTCCTGTATAAACATCTGGCCTGGCTGATGCAACATTCAACCTCTTTTCGTAAGCAGATGGGGAGGGAGGGATACTTCAGAGTGTCATCATTGTTGTTATAGCCATCAGGAAACAGCAAATCAGAAAAATCTACGCTCGCAGAAGTAATTATCTTTCAAAAATTTGTTTTATTTTCATTTAATTACTATATTTTCAGTTAAATAAAACAATTTCAGCAATGTTTGGTATTACAAAATGGAAACTTTGGTAAGATAAGTGTGAAACTTCTTTCATTATTGCATCATCAACATTTTCCGTAGGGAGACAATTTAAATGTACCAATCATTACACCTACTTTATATCTATTCATATTCATATGTAGTACATAAACGTAGTTCATATTCATACGAAGCTGTCACAGAATGCATTTTATAAATCCCTTGATAAGTTAATCTGAAACAATAGAAAATAAATTTCTGGAAAATTCAGCAACAAGAAACATGAAAGAATGGCCTCTATACCATGAAGTTTATAATTGATCGACTCAGATGCCAAAAAGACAATAATTTAGAGTATTATTTGGGCCTTAAAACTTATCAATCTACAGCATAATAAGTCTTATGATAAAAAATGAATCAAATAAGCCTAACATGAAATCAGATGAAAATTTGTAGTTTACGTCTCATGGATATGCCTCATAGGCTAAACGAAATGGATGACTAATCAAAATGAATGACTACGGAAAATTTGGTGAAATAAGAATGTGGAAGGAAACGGGAGAACCGTAAGAAAATGTACGGACACGATATTGTCCACCACAAACCACATGCCCTGGAAACGAACCAGGGATCTCTAACATCAGAGGTGAGCGTTCTCGCACTAAGCTACCGTGCCCCCTGATATTAGGTTAGTCCATATTCGTTCACATTAGATTTTAATAGATGTATTTTGTGTTTTATGGGCAGATATTAACAAATGGAATAAGTACCAACACATTATTTTACCTAATCAGTTTTAACCTTCTACATTATTGCATAATAAGTCTTGCAATATGCTAGTACACAATATACCATATACTTTTTTTTTTTTTTTTTTTTTTTTTAACAACACACTCAAAGTAGGTTTACATTCAAAGTATAGTCCCTAGGTTGGACTGTCTGCAGTCACTTCCTGACAGTTTTACGATTATGTCGATACCCTGTCATGTTCTTAGAAGCAAAGAAACCAGTCATTGTTTTCCCACCTCCTATCGGTGAATCATCGTGATTTCAAGAAATGAGCCATGGACTGACACGAGTAATAATCCGAAGGGGATAGGTAAAAACTATATGTCGGATGCGGTATCAATTCAATACCATGAAGTTCCTGAACTTCTGTTGTCTTTTTCGAGCCGAGTGTGGTCTTGCGTTATCCTGTTCCGTCAGGGCACGCTTTCGGTTTACCAATGCATGATGTTTTTGATGTAGTGCAGCATACATCCGCTCCAATTGTTCGGAATATATGTCGGCATTGATACTACGACCGTTAGGAGTGAAGTCGTAACGAATTACTCCATTGTAGTTTCATCACACACAGAACATAATTTTATGCTCGAAATGGACTTGTTTGACAACCGGTTCTTGGAAGTTGATCCTTGCTTAACTACTATTTTTGCACATTTGGACTTCGAAAAACACGTGCTTTCCATTGCATGTGACAGTCCGTCTTAGGAAACGGATTTTGCAACAGTTGTCGACACACATCTACTTTCCTCTGGACTTGAGCTGGGGTCAACTCATGTGGCAGTTCCTGATGGTTTTCCCGAGTTCGTGAAGGTGACGCATTGCAGTGGACTACGACATGCCGACTAGGTTTGACGATCGTCGTGTGTTGATGGGTAGATTTTTCTCAACGGTGTGTCGTATGACCACAAAAGATGTTACCCTGCAGTGGCCAAACCTTGGTTAATCTTCGACATTTTTACAACCTGCACTAAATCTCTCAAACCAATAAGTTGCTGTACTGCGGTTCACTGCACTTTTCTTTTTCACATGACAACTTTTCCTTTCGTGTGGTTGCTGCGGCAGCTTTATGCTCGTATTGAAACTCATACAGTAACAGCTCATGCATTAGACATTTTTGAGCATTCATCGTCACTGGCACTAAAAACTGACTGATGGTACTGACGAAGTGGCGGTCTCCGCGTTAAATATTTCACTTACCACAGTACCTCTTGACTCAGTTTGACCTTGTACTTAGGTCGATCACGGCGTATGCATGCTTCTATTCTTTAGGTTGTGGAAATATTGTAAGATTTAAGTCATACTTGTATATTCTCTGATCTGAGGTTGTTCGATCTGTTGAAAGGGATGTAAAAGCACGAATTTCGCTTTAATAAATATAAAGACACACCAAGAGTATCATAAAAGCAAGCAAACACGTGGAGAAAGAAATAATTTATCTCTCTACGATTTAAAAAACAAAGAAAATGAATTTCTTAGATGTGTCTGTGGTTCCTCCCATCTGCGCCAATGAAAAAAAAAATAATACTTGATTTCTTTTTGGCAGTCAGGAGACTGATTTATGACCCTTAACATCATTACATGTCGAGGTAATGCCAACAGCTGTGATTTAAAAACCTGCGCTGTTGTGTTTGTTTACGCTCCATGCGACTTAAAGTCCATACGTGGCGATGACGCAGCGTTCATTATAAGACGCTTTCCGGACTGAAGCCGATAATACGCCATTCATTATATAATGCATTTGGGACTAAAAGTGTTAATATATTATTTATATAAATTACGTTATTTCAGGTGATCCAACGGTATTTGGTAACCTTGTTCCCCCATGTGAAGTTATCGATGCTGTAGTGGAATCTGTGCAGTCTTTGAGATTTAATGGATATGCTTCCAGCGTGGGTAAGTGAAAGGATTTTCTTTAGCAGTTTCTAAAATTGCTAGTATTCTTGTAATCATAGAGTATGTATTACCAACTAGCAGCGTTCACCCCGCTTCGCTGCGGTCACCCCGGAACGCAATAAACTTTGTTACTTAGATAATTTTTACTTTTTCGCTTTCAAGTGTTATGATAAAAACCATAGAAGATTGCAGTAAATCTTAACATTATATCGCCTGTCATTTATGTTAACCCGCCCCGCTTCGCTGCGGTCATCCCGGTGCTGGCATATTGTAAAAGTGTCTGTAAAAATAAGCAAATCAATTAAAAAATTTTAAACAGAAGATTCAAGCTATTTTCCGCTGTATATCGCCTGTCATTTATGTTAACCCGCCGAGTGACACGGTCATGCGGGTTGCATATAAATACGTTTATTTTTACCTATGATGAACTAATAACAAAGGATTTGTACGTTATGGACACTTGAATGGTCAATTATCTCAAGACACTGGTAATTAAAAATTAAAGTGATATGATAAAAACCATCTAGGGTCCAAATCCTAATAACCCCCCAAAAATGAAAGAAATTGGTTCAGCCGTATTAGCGTGATGAGCGGACAAAGGATTTTGTACGTTCTCTTTTATATATATAGATAATGAGTTTTTTATAATCCTATACTGGATAAGTGGAATCCACTATATGGTACCTAGGTATGTCTCCAGCTACAGATGAATAAGATTTATTTGCTATATAAATTTGAAAAGTTGAAGAAACAAATCTCAGGTAAACATAGTTATTGAAAACATTTCCATACTTAACGCATCTACACATACGAGGTGTGTTCAAAAAGTATCGAACCTTAATTTTTCCTCAGTGTACATGTAGAGGGGACACTCATGCGCAGTGGTGATTTTTTCCCGTCCACAGAAAGTGTCAGTCGCTGGCAGTCGGCCAATGAGTGAAGACGTGTAGTGAATGGTCGTCGGATTTCAGTTTTTGTAAAATGACCGAAAAACTTGAGCAGTTTTATTACATTAAATTTTACTAAAAGCTTGGCGATATGGGGCAATCCAAATGAAATCGACCAATGATGGTTGCCGACAATTTTTTTTTTAAATTAATTTTTTACCTAAGTTTGTATTACATTCAGAGAGTTGAAAACGGATATTCATTTATTTTTTAGATTTTGTCGTACCGGCCATTTTGTATATACACCTGAGCGCATTTTGAACTTTTTAGTGCATTTTGTTAAACAATGTAACTTTTTAGGTTTTAAAGATACTGAGTTCAAACCAAAACCATATGAAAGATAATGGAATGGACAATATTCTATGTTCTGCGCACATTGAGACGTGCTTCAGAAAATCGAGAAAAGAAGCTCTGAACATTGAGGTTGGAAACCTAGAAATCGCAAATTTAGAAGGTACATTTTGAAACGAAATAAATGATATTCGCCTTCAATTTTTTGTCTACATAGAGACTAGATAATAGACAACGTCCCAAATAAGTTTCAGATCTGAGAACTATATACTTGATTTTTTGGAAATTTTTAAACATCGCGAATTTACGAAAATCGTGTATTTTCACCATCGAATATCTCAGGGAGGACAGAAGTTAAAAATCTCCAATTTGATTCTTATTTCATCAATTATCCATTTTAATTAATCATCCGTCTCATTTACTAAAAGTCATAAACGTCAAATGTTATATTAAATGTTTATTTTATTTTATTATTAATAATAATAAATTACTTTTCAGAGAAAACTAAGAATGATCGGGGAAAAATCATAAAAATAACGGCGTCTATATTTTCACCACGCATCATAGCAGAATATAATGTTAATTACGGGTAACAAAATTTATACTGAATGCAGAATCAACTCTGAAGCTTTCATTTAGGACATAATAAACTCTACCTAATATAGAATCTCAGTAGTTTGTACCGTAAGTTTTCTTTCCGGAAATAGTCCTCCGATTTTCAATTTGATTTTCTTTCTTCATTTCTTTAGGTCATCAGTCAGCGCGTGAGGCAGTTGCTCAATATTGTTCGTCTTCTGAAGTTTCGGTGGAAGCCAAGGTATGTATGTTTGTCATTCATTGAAACCGATTTCTGTTATTCTTCACGCAGAACGAAAATGGATTCGTGGGTGTGTTGTGTACTGTACAATGACTTTCTTTTAAAAAATGGAAAAAAAATCTTTCCCTTTTTGGGGTCGCATTTCGCAAAATTTCGTCTGACAGCGTTTTAAGCCTAGGGTACAAGAAGAAAATGTTAAAGTTATCTATACAGATCTATACAAAATGTTAAAGTTCTACACCTACTAGTTTTGGAGATCTAATGAATGGTGAAAATCTTTCAAAGCTCCCTTTTTCCCCTTGCATAAAACCTAATCTTATCTACAGTCTGAGCTACATGCAGATTCTTTATGAAAATTTTCAACGTTGTACTTATCATTGTTTCTGATATTTTATGATTGGCAGAAAGTAATAATTTAAGCTCGGTTTCTCCTCGCATTTCGCAAAATCTCGGCTTATTTCCAGACAAGAGTGCAACGGTAATACTTAAACAAAATTTCAAAACTCTATGCCGAATAGTTTTGGGGATCTAGTGATGAATATATATATATATATATATATATATATATATATATATATATATAAGGAGTGTTCAACAATTTTTGTCCCTGATATAGAAGACGGAAATGAGAATCGATTCTGGGTATGCACCACATCAAGAAATATGTTTCCATTTAAACAAATGAAGTATCAAGAAACATAAAATAAGTTTCTTAGATTACCGTATAGTAGTAAAGTATACTTTCCAGAAAAAATGAGCATTAGTTAGCTTCAAGCTATTAGAATACACACACTTCAGTACTTACCAAAACAATACATAACAATAAGGGATAATAGAAACGAAACTTACCGTTTTTTGTACTATTCGAGGTAAATGGCCAAATTTCATGGAGAAATACCGCGCGGACTTACCCCACAACGACTGAGAGAAAAACATCTTGATTTATAAAATATCTTATATGATACAATATTATGTGATAGCGATCTTTGATATGTCAGCATTAATTATATAGCAAGATTATACAACGAAAGTTTACGAATTTTCACCTACTACTTAAGTTTATTCAGTAAAAAAGTAGATTACAAATCAATTTTCTAGAAAACGAGCTCTCATGCGACAAATAGAAATATAAGGCACGCATTAGCGTGATATTTTTAGCAGTTATCACCCCATTATATTTCCAGCATTGTCATGTTTTCCAGTTTTACTGTATGCTTCTGCGCTCTATTACTCACTCTGCGGCATATATCGATATTCCTATATACACCCTCCATTCCAAAAGAAACCGAATGTTTAAAAAACAAAACAAAAAAGCAATGTACATTTTGGAACAAATAATTTTTATTAATCAATGTATTCCCCTTCTGCATCGATACACATATTTGCACGCTCCAATAAGTTGTCAAACGACTTTTCCATGTCCTTTATTGGAATGGTCTTTAGGACGGCGGTCGTCGCCTTCTCAATGGCATCAATCGATGCGTGCCACTTTCCTTTCATCGCCAAATGCAGTTTCGGGAACAGACAGAAATCGCACGGAGCAAGATCTGGTGAATAGGGTGGATGATGGAACCGAATAATGTGATTTTTGACCAAAAATTCAGTTACAAGTCGCGAACGATGTGATGGTGCATTATCGTCCAAAAGAGTCCAACTGCCGATTTCGCGATATTCGGGCCGAATACGACGAATTCTTGCCAGCAAACGCTTCATGACGCCCAAGTAAAACTCTCCAGTGACTGTCTGGCCGGGTTGAACAAATTCTTTGTGGATAATTCCTTTTGAATCGTAAAAACAAATCAGCATCACCTTAACTTTTGACTTCACCAAGCGACTTTTTTTGGGTGTTCCTTCATCCGATGCTCTCCATTCAGCACTTTGCCGCTTTGTTTCGGGCTCATATTCAAAACACCACGTCTCGTCACCAGTTACAATCGATTTCAAGAAGTTTCGATCCTGCCGAGCACTTTTAACGATGTCTTTGCAATGCGCAGTTCGATCAACTTTTTGGTCTTCGGTGAGTTTGTGTGGTACAAACCGCGAATTAACCTTCTTAAGGCCCAAAACTTCGGTCAAAATGCGGTATGCGGTTGTTTGAGGGATGCCTAATTCCATTTCAATAACTTTCACCGACGATTTTTTGTTATGTTTGATGAATTCACGCACTTTTTCGATGTTTTCTTCCGATAATCCGGTTCTGAAACGGCATGATCTTTCGTCATCATCCAGCGTCTCTCTACCCGATTTGAATCGCCTGAACCACTCGTAAACTTGCGTACGGGATAGACACTCATCACCATATGCATTTTGTAGCATTTGGTGCGTTTCACTAAAAGTTTTACCCAGTTTAACACAAAACTCAATTGCAGCTCGTTGTTTGAAACTCATTTTCCGACCGATGTACACAACACACTGACAGTTGAAACGCAATAACTTTCTTGCCGTGCATCCAAATGTCATGACATTTATACCAGTTGTCAATGAGGGACTACGCCATCTACCGGTAAAATATTACAACAGATGGCACTAGTGGTAATATTTGTTTTCAAAAGTTCGGTTTCTTTTGGAATGGAGGGTGTACACTGTATTTATGTATGCGTATTGTTCTTAAGGCGGCTTACTATATACAAACAAGCATAACACATTAGCTACTTACAGCATAACCCCGATTTAAGGACATTAAATTGGTCCCGGAAGATAACGCTATATATACATAATGTATTTGAATCTGCGTTTAAGGAAAATACAGGTATATAAATTTAAGAAATGTATATATTTCAATTAATTGTATACTAACAAGAAAATGAAGCCCTTATGTCACAGGGGAATCTTCCCTCCCTCAAGGAAATCTTAAATGACGCTGATGGAAATAGCTACGAATAACTTAATTTCTATTTAAATTAAATATTGTCGAAAGGTAAAACATAAAACTTATATCAATCAAACGATCACATCAAGCTTAACAAAATGGCATACTTACGAGGGCTACTGCAAACTACTACTAACTTTAGTGGCCTTAATGTTATGTTATTGTATTATGTGTCGTGTTTGTATTGTGTTATGTTATTGTTATTGTCCATTTTAAATCATTCGCGTGTATAAGCCGCACCCTACATTTTCGTTTGCTTTTTCGTGAAAAAAGTGCGGCTTATACACGCGAGAATACGGTATTTGTTGCCAATAATAACTGATAATTGCGCTGTATATGTAAAAAATACACTGTTAACTATCAGACCGAGTTTTCTGCGAGCAGTGTCACTCATAATCCTAACATCCACAAACACACTGCTTATACCTAATAGTTCATCTCTGTTAAAAATTGAACCTTTGAAGTATTTTGCCTTACTTGTTCGTGTATATTTCAAATAGCTGTTTTAATGTTAAAAACCTAATAATAGAAGCATTTTTTCTATTTCTCCCATTAGGATGTGATATTGTGCAGCGGTTGTTCGTCGGCATTAGATTTATGCATAACAGTTCTTGCTAATCCTGGACAGAATATTTTAGTACCTCGGCCTGGTTTCTCAATATACAGAACACTAGCGGAAGGACTCGGAATTATAACAAAACATTATAATCTACTGGTAAGATTTACAATGGATGATGTGTACAGTAACTACAAGTTTAATGAAGCTTTATTGTTAGTAATATTTGTAGCATTTTTAAGTAAAAGATAATCATGACATCAAGCCTGTGGTTATATTCAAGTTGTCTGAGACGTAAACGCAAGGTAAAAATACACAAAAAATAAGTGAACTCAGGAAATATACGGTTTAAAAAGGATATCGAGGAACATTTAGCTAATCGGTTACTTTTTAAAAAGTGGCAGAGCGCTCACCTCTGTTGCGAAGAGTTCCTATCTCGATTCTAAGTCATTTCCAAGGATGTTATAAAATAGAGGTTCTGCCCGTGTGTATCTTCATCGTATTAACTCAATGAAGCCAAAAAACAACTGAGTATCTATCAGAGTATTGAGTCTCATTGGCTAATCTCGTTTCCACCATGTTTGTTGGCTAAAAGGATCGCGATCTTATTGGGTCGAGTGGGCAGAGTGGGGGTGGCGAAATTGTGACGTATGGCTTCACGATTTTGTTGTATAGGCAGATCCTCTATTTTATAACACCCTTGGTCATTTCACTGTCTGAAAAGCATCCTTGTGTTTTTTCTTCTCAGATCTCTTCAATTTTCTTCTACTATCTTCCTTACACGTATTTTACCTCATCATTTACTTACATTCATAATTCATCTCCTTCAGATTAAATGACATAACAGCAGGATTCTAAATATTTCCCTTTTATTCTTTATTAATAGTCATTCTACATAGAAATGTTGCAGCATTCTTAAACTTACATACGCTACGAAGGCAGGTGAATAAGTAATGCACAACAATTTATGTAAAAGAAAATGTAATACATAACATAACAAATCAAGAATACGAGTATATACATGGTAAAGATTCATATAAAAGTTATTTTTCAACATAGCCGCCAGCTCTCTCAACACATTTCACGTGGCACAATTTTCAAATAATTCAATCTTTTGAGAGTATAGCCCTCTACGCACAACCGATTTTACCAAATTTCAGTTTATGATGTACAACGTAATACATAAACTGTATTGTATGAAATGTTGAACATCGACAATATTGTAATTTCGGATTGCCTCTTCTATGGCCGTGACATTCTGTTCGTTTCATGTTGCTGAACGCCCGACAGTGGGAAATCTGCAAAGTTCAGATGGTTCTCTGCAAAGGATTTATACCACCTGAAGATGTTGCCACGATCCACACAGTCTTCCCCATGCATGTACTATTTCCCTGTGAATTTCACTCAAGTTTTGTCCTTTCTCACACTATAAACGAATTACACATCTGCTTTTTATACGTAGATGACTAACATACGTCATCTTTGCTTAATAGTTTACGCTTCTACCATTGGAGATACATTTGATCAAACAACTGGCGACTACAGTGCAAACTTTAAGGTACTTCTCTTTCAATTTTCAAGTTCCAAATCAATATAATGTTGAGTTAAAAAATGTTGTACATTACTTAATAATCCGCCCTCGTATTTCAAATTTTTAAACCGCAATATTGATATTAGAAAAAAAGGTAAAGTTTAAACTTATATTCAGGTGAAGAATAAACTTATATTCAGCTAATTGCTGATCCATAATTCTTAAGTCTTCAAATATTAAATTATTACATTTTAAATTTATAAAGTTATATAATACTGTAACAGTAATAATAATACTTTCAGCCCGATCAAAAGTGGGAAGTAGATTTAGAACATCTAGAGTCTCAAATCGACGCAGACACAGCGGCAATCATAGTAAACAACCCTTCGAATCCTTGCGGGTCAGTATATAGTCAACAACACTTACGGAGTATCTTGAGGGTCGCTGAGAGGAATTTTGTACCCATCATAGCGGATGAAATCTACGATCACTTTGTAAGTAAAACTCTTAAATATTTAGTACATATTTTTTTCTCATTGATAGATACAAATTTTAGTTCTGAGTTAGAACTTCTGACAGATTATATATATATATATATATATATATATATATATATATATATATATATATATATATATATATATAAACTTACATAAGTATATTTAGAAGCGACACTCTTTCAATCAGTCAAAAAAAGCTTGATCACAAAGCTCAAAAATCCACACTGCTCTCTGAGTTGATCTTATTTTTGCATCAAAAGATCCAATATATTTCATTCAATAAAAAATTTTCTTGTACGCCTTATATCTGGAGAACTACTTACATATGGTGTAGCCAAACCCAAAGTATCACTTAACTCACATCAGTATGATGTGCTTATTCCGTACAAAATACGAAAACTCGATTTACAGGCCGTTCAAAAATGTTGTGGCCTCTGATCCAAAAACTAATTATTGGCCAAGTTCGCAATCTTTTGATCCATTTTTGATCATTCCTAAAATTATTATTATTTATTCTTTCCAAACTCGACTATATTGATTCTTCTGTATCATTAAATAACACAAAAGAACAGAAATAGACATTTGGTGCGTCTACGTCTCATATAGTCTCTCTGCTGAACGGGACACTAAATTCCAATCAATCAATCAATTAATAGACACTATAATATACTGTATGTACAGAATTTGGCACTTCTCGTATTTCGCACAGTGATTAAGATATTTTCTATAACTATTATAACTACGATGCTAAACAATATTTAAATAGTACAGAACATTTGTAGACGTTTTAGCCTTTTAAATTTTTAACTTCTTTAATTGATAGAATATTGCCAATCTGATCTTAAGGTTTTTTCAGCACTGATTTTCTTTCGCCTTTCTTAAGCTCTATAAAGAGTTTTTAAAAAATATGGATTTTAATGACGATTACATAGATTATAATATAGGCCCTATATTAAACTATAATAACATTAGGCAAGTGTATTGTGTGTACAAAACTTAACTATCTCCACTTATTACAATAACTGTTTTAATTTTATTATCGATTTCTTTCAGGTATTTTCAGGAAGAACATTCCATTACTTAGCTTCTCTTTCGACTGAAGTTCCGATATTGTCGTGTGGAGGTCTCACGAAAAGGTAGTTGGAATAGCAATTTTATAAACTGTTTTCACTAACAGCATGATTTTTAAGGGAATACAGTAGCGCAATTTTGGAAAGCGTACTCCTATAGTATACAAAGGATATGTATAATTAGAAAAAGTTAAAACTACCATTATTGATATTGTCTGTAAATACAAATGAAAATTAAAGGATATTATAGGTGACATTTTTATTTTTTGTCAGAAAGTTGGGGAGCAATGCTCCCCTATGCCCCTCATAGCTCCGCCTATGCTCCCGGGTGCAGTCATATGTTGCATCGAACAATAGATGTAATCAGTTCCCGTCATATCATAACGTAATGTAATAGTGTTGTTAGTTCTTCTATTTCCCAGTACAGTATTACAATAATGTCTTGAAAATAGATCACCAAATAAGTTTGTGGTGGACAACATCGTGTCCAAGGGTTTTCTCGGTGTCTCCCGTTTCCTCTCGCATTCTCATTCTACCAATTCATCCATTATCATTCACTTGCCTTAATAATCCGTCTCCCTTAGGGTAAAGGGCATAATCGTCGGACGTTAAACGGAAATCTTTCACTTTTATTTTTCGTTTCATTTGAAAAGAGATCATTTATATTATTTATCTGTTGTTTTCCAGGTTTCTAGTCCCTGGATGGAGAATGGGATGGATTATAATTCATGACAGAAACAATATCTTCGGTGCTGAGGTTGGTTCAAAGGTTTTATTGTTACTATTTTTTAAAATAAAGTATTTCATGGTATAATAATCATATTAAAGAAAGATTGAGAATGAGAGTGAGCCTTTGCCTGCTTTTATTATAAAAGAAACATTAAAAACTGTTTCTCGTGCAGAGAACATTCATCACTATTTTTCTATTTTTATGTTCGCAGAAAATGTTCCTGCAGGTGTAATATTTCTATAGGTGATAAATATGTAAAAACTCACTACTGGCAGTAGACCTATTATTTCTATTTCGAGACGATTTGGCAGACCTGCAGTCAAAAATAAGCAGTAAGGGGCCAATATAAATTTTATTATTGCATTTTGGTCGCATAATTCACAACAACAGAGGAAACTAAGAGCAATTTCCCCCCAACAAGGGCCACCTTCCTGGCAGGGAGGACATGCTACGCTCTCTCTCTCTCAACTCTCAATCTTCTTTTGGAGGTTCAGATTTTAAAATATTGAAAAACAAACAATCGCTGAAACAAATCGTGCAATGAATAAAATATATAAGTGACCAAGAAAGTTCTGTCGTTTTTTTTATCCACCACCTTCGAACATCGATATGTCACCTAAGACGTATCTGGAAGATCAAAAATAGTCCCCATCAGCATCTACGATCTTCTGCCAACGTTCTGGAAGGCCATGAATTCCATCGCGGTAGAACTTGGTGGGCCATGAAGCGAAGAAGGTATCAAGTGCATATTGCACCTCTACTAGGGATTTGAACTGGCATCCTCTAAAGCAGCGTTTCCCAACCGATGTGCCGCGGCACACTGATGTGCCGCGAATAGGTCTCTGGTGTGCCGCGAGGAAATCGAAACAAAATTGTTAATTCTATAGGAATCAAATTGCAAGACACAGGAAATGTAAATTTATATTTCACATTACTATGAACCTCTACTATGAATCTACAAAAGTTTCATACTTTGTTACTTTTCTGTACATTTTTAATGTTGAGAAAAGTATTTGCTATCATTGTCATGACCATTATTGCTTTATTGTTGTTCCAGTTTATTTCGTAACTTGAAATTTTAAAATATCGCTCAATCCTTTTGACAAAGCAAACATGCGTAAAAATTACCTACATTTGTGTTTTAAAAGTACAAGAGATTTGTTTGTTCGTTCGTTATTTAGTAATCTTCCTTTTTAATGAAAACTTGGATAAGTTTTCGAAAGAGAAAATGGATTTTTAAACAACTCGAGTCCTGTATTTCACTGCAATTGTTTATTACTTTTAAATTAGAATGAACAATAAGCATAATGATTTACCACAAAGGAAAACCAGTCATCGAGCTTTCTTCTGTCAGAAGATCAGTAGGCCTAATCACAGAAAAGAAATATCACGGTATTTCATATATACAAACAATAATATATATATATATGAATGTGCCGCGAGAATTCAAGTTACACCTGTAGTGTGCCACAAGTTGAAAAAGGTTGGGAAACGCTGCTCTAAGGTGATTGTCCAAGAAATAGAACGGATGATAATTGGACAGTGCAATGTCCGGGGAGTATGGTAAATGCAAGTGTTTCCCATCCAAGGCGTAGAATGGTGTGCCAGGTCATCCTAGCCACGTGGGGCTTAGCGTTGCCCTGTAACAGGAGGACCCTTTTGACATTCAGAAGTGCTTGCTCCAGAGCTTTGAGTTTTTATTGAACACGGTTCAACTGCTGACAGTACACAGTTGCATTGATGCTCTGACCAGCTGTTAGCAGTTCCCGATGCACGATGCTGCGAGGAATCCACTAAACACACAGGAGGATCTTGTTCTGGTGTAGTGCTGGTTTTGGCTGGTTTGGAACTGGTTCATGGGATGCTAATCAATGATGACGGCACCTTGGAACTATGTACAGGACCCACTTCTCATCACATGTCAACACCCTGTCCAGAAATGTCTCCTTCCTCAGACGAGACAACAAAGAAACACAGGTGTCTGCTCGCGTTACCTTCTGTTCCAGAGTCAAATCATGTGGGACCCATCGACCCGACTTGTAGTGCTTCCCAAGTTAATGGAGGTGCTGTCTAATGGTTTCTCCACTCACACTGAATTGTAGTTCCAGTTCCTCACATGTCTGGCAACAATTTGCCTCAATTACTGCCTGAATATCTTCCTTTTGTACATTTATTGGTCTTCCGGCACGTGGTGCGTCTTCGAATGTTTTGTCACCGTCCCTAAACTTGTTAAACTACCGCTGCACTGTCCGCGTAGTCACGACACCTTCACCAAAGGCCTGGCAAATCTTGCGGCCCTCTGCAGCAGCGTTTGACCCCACTTTTAACTCGTACAGGATACATGCCCTTATGACGCTCTGCGGAGGTCCCTGTTCACTCTGTCCTTACGGAAGCTTACTGAACTGGCAGTGTAACTGAAGTGCCACAACCATATAGTATGCTGGATATACCCACACTAACAACTGATCTTCGCCTTATCTCCATTCATATTCAACTCACGGTGTGAGTACGAATGAAACACACACCTCCACAAAAAGCGACAGAACTTTCTTGGTTACCTTTATATATCAACTAGTGTCCTCATATATAGGCTGTACATAGTGTATCTACTGTATACGAAGGAATGCAATTTATCAACCAAATATTTAATGCATGCATTTAAATTGCAGGTAAGGAAAGGTTTGCAGTGTTTAAGTCAGAGGATAATCGGAAGCAACACAATAGTTCAAGGAGCTCTACCCACCATTCTATCAAAGACTCCAGAAGAATTTTTCTGCAATACAATTAAGGTCGTAGAGGTATGTTAGTAAAGTTTATTTTAAATTTATTAATATTTAGATTCTGTTGCTTAAAGAATACGATATACATACCATTTCAATGGTATTCAATTTGTATACAAACATGCATCTTTAACAAAATTCATCACTGGTCTCGTAGAGCATTAAAAGTTGTCCACCTTCCTGAGCGAAAGCTTTATTATTGCTACTAGCGGAGATCAAACTAATTGTAATTTCTTTTGTTTCTTAATGTTGTTTCACTTTCATTAGTATATGTAAAAACTTATATCTCCGAAATCAGGTCGTTTAATTGTATTATAGTGGAGGCTAATGACTTAAATTGGGGAAGCACCAAAGCTATTAATTTTGGCGTATTAATATATTTTGAAACACTCCAACACAATAATATTTGTTGCTTGTCGAATTTAATATATATGCACAAATACGGTGTTGATTTGAAGCTAAAGTGAATTGATTACCGTAAACTTCTTTCTTTACAAGAATATTTAAAAGATCGAAGACCCAAAACTGTGAGTTAATTACGTTAGTTAAGATTTTCATAAACGCTTTGAGCCACCGTAGGAAACAGTTCACACGATGCAAATAGTGTCATGTTATGCGATACTGTTTTTAAGATAATATTTTACATATTAGTATTACATGGGATTTGTTTCGTGTGCCGTGACTAGCCATTCTATACTAGAATATAACTGTACTTGATGTGCACAAAGTTCATATACCCTATAGATATCTAACCATACATTTAGTTGGTATGATTGAAATGTCCAATTTTACGTCCGTTGGGAAACAACCCTCTGTAACGCAATCAATGGATGGACCAAGGTCACGTGTGCGACATCACAAACTCCGTACATGTTCATGAAAAGCCGGTGTGCTCACTGAGTCAAGAGGCACACTGTTATTGAACCGGGTTATGTGAAAGTGAGCATGGAGAATATACGATTGTGGGTGATGTTCCTTTTCAAGTTTAAACTGGATATTTTACACATGTAGCCGCGAAAACCATCAATAGTGCATTTAGTCAGAAATTATGAATGAACGCACCATACACGGTTGGTTTGTGAAATTTCGTGCTCATGACAAAATATTGAAAAACGAGTCCCACGGCCACGGCCTGTTCTTGTTTGTTGAGTTCCTCAGGAATACCATTGAACCAAAGCCTCAGAAAAATATTCTTGCACTTAGAGACGACGTAGCCATACATCATACTATTATCGTTCGGAGTTCTGTCGAACTGACACGCAAAAAGATTGGACTTAGGGTCTCACATGAGTTCACACCAGCTAACACAGATTGCCACCTAGAAGGTGTGCAGTTCTCTGAGTGTACGGAATAACCGGAAAGGTTCGCTGCAGCGGATTGTCACTTCTGACGAAAAATGGATCTCCTGTAACAACAGTGTGTGACCCATCATGTCTTTCACCGTCGCGTCGAGACGAAACCATCATTACCTATCGTTAGAGTATTGAGCTCCAATTACTCCAATTATTTAAAATGGGAAGTCCATATATCAAATGTATTGTTCCTACTCTTTGAAGATTTGGAGACGTAGCTATTTTACTATGATAATTGCCACTTCCATTTCCCCCATCCCCATCGAATTTCCAAAAATCCTTCCTTAGTGTTGTTATCTTACGTCACAAATTCAATGCACTGTCAAAATTTCGTGTCTAGCTTAAGCGATTTGAGTTGGATATTGATCAGCCTGTCAATAGGCCCATTTCTTTTATATAGAGAGATAAGTAAAAGTTTCGTAAAAGTGAAACCTGTAGCATTTTTATATAGATATAAATTGGTTACACACAAAAGTAATCTTAAGCAAATTTTAAACTTCAGGAAAAAATTTGAACTGTTTTTTCTTGACACTCACGCTGACATTGACATTCTTCTCGACTTTTTCTTAATTATCCACAAAATATAAAATAAACTCACTTAACTGCAAAAATAAAAGGAAATCCCTGATGATGTCTGCAGAAAACTGATAGACAAAATAAATATAAAACCAGTTGAAAAATTAACGTAACAAAGGTAAAATAAGCTATTTATTTTTATTTCATACGCACATAACATTATGTGTATACGTATATAAAAGTTCCGTAGATATGAAATTGCATTTTTATGATGTTTGCTTGCTACAAATTAATTTGGTTTGTTGTTTTTTTTTTTTTTTTTTTTTTTTCAGAATAACGCGAAACTATCATACGACATGTTAGCAGCTATTCCTGGTTTGAAGCCTGTAATGCCAGAGGGCGCTATGTATATGATGGTAAGTAAATTAAAATTAATTATCTAATTGATAATGACAGGTTTGCCAAGATTTTCTTCCATTTAACGATATACAATCACGTCCAAAAGACGCAAAAGACTTCATCTTTCTTTAGGACGTCGCTTGTATTGCTGGTTGGTGAGTTGTTGAAACAAGTCAACGAAAAGTGAGGCTTCAGAACGTCCGGCGGATCAAAGTAAAGAAACGCTGGAGTCCAATCAATCGGGATCCCCATTCGCGCAACGTTTGTCCTGCCTCCACCTTCAACTTCCTCGAACTGGCTTCTCTCCATCCGGTTTTATTATCTTGTAAACCACGTGGTGGCCTCTGATTTGCTGCAGAAAATCCAAGAAAACCTCACTCAGAATGGCTAGCCTGAAAAAGCTGTTACACTTTTTCGACTCAGTGTCTTCACCAGGAGTCGAACACGGGACTACTCGCAAAAAAGGCGAGAGCAGTAGCGACTACACTACGCGGATCACCAAGTTGTTACATGAGCCTGTAGTAAATCTCGCTGCCACTCATTCCTTCCTTCCTTCCTTACTGCACAGAAATTCGATAATTGTAGTAGGACACACATGCAATCATTATTTTCTTTATGTAATACGGGTTATTGTCATGGCAACAAAATTGACGAAACATGTCAGTCATATATTGTTAATAAGCAATCTCGTGTTGTTAAACGCACTTTAATAGTAGGTACTAAAAGTTAGAAACAGATGGCCTTATGCAGAGTCGTTCTGACACGTGATTAGTGCCAAACTAAAGAGTTCGAGTAACATATGTTCAGCAGCAATCAGGCTTTTAGTATGATGCTAATCATATGACAAAACGACTCCGCATAAGGCCCAGAGATTCTAGTTATAATTCAGCGCTCGCCTTAACTTTTATGTATCCATTGTGTTTCTTCCAGGGATACTTCCGGGCAAACTATGCTTTCCCTCACCCTACCCCGGAGCTAAAATAAATTGCGATTACTACATGCCACTCTTGTGCAGGACACGTTCTTGAGAAAAAAATAGTGCCCCAGAGCAGCCTTTTTCATATTTTGATTTTACCCACTTCCTCAGATAAAATTTTCTGAAAGCAAGCCTGCGTTCGTTCAAGTCAGTTTTCATTTATTGTTTCAAATTTGCAAAATTTAAGATTTTAATAATGTATGTAATAACTGATATATTTATTTTTCTTCATTTCATATAGATAGGTATTGACATGGACAGATTTCCAGAATTCGCCTCCGAGCTACAGTTTGTTGAGCAGATGGTTACAGAAGAATCAGTTTTCTGTCTCCCAGGAAAGGTCAGTTATCTTTTATTGATTAAATTAATGTCAATTAATCATTATCATATTGTTTCCCCCACTTATTTCCTTCCTTTATTTGGATTTTCTTTTTAATCCGAGAGAGCCCAGGGGGTGTCTCAGAGGCACCCTGGTCCACTTTTAATGCAATTATTCTTAATAGATGTTTCGTCGCGTGACTTCCGCTCTAAAATTCTTCTATCTCTTTGGAATATGCCCCCTGATTATGTTGTTCATACGTTTCCTTATTTTACTCCAGAAAAAAATAGGGTTATTTTTATATTGACGTAAAGGTCCAAGGGTTCCTCGGAGGCACCCTGGTCAATTTTTAGTACCATTATTCTTAAGAGATATTTCGTCCTGTGTCCTGCGCTCTAGAATTCTTCTATCTCTTTGAAATACACCCTCTGGTTGCGTTTCCTAAGCATCGTTTTACTTTACCTCAGAAAAAATAGCATTATTTTTTTATACTAACATAAAGGCCCAAGGGGTGCCTCTGAGGCTCGTATTGAAGTATGTACTTTTCTAATTATTTGATACTGTTCATTGTTTTTATTACCATTGACAAATGATTTCATACCAAAGTAGTGACTAGCGTTTCCTATTAATGACGGAAAATACAAATGGTCGCGATGAGCTCAGGTAGCTTGTATATGCAGCAGGGAGTCTCAGAGGCACCCCTTGAGCGTTTTAAGGGTAAAATTAGCCTGGGCTTTCTCGGGTCAAAAAAGTGCATATAGTACGTGATCTACAGAATTCGTCACATCTTGACCAAACTTGGCATGTTAGTACACAGCAAAAGATGGTGTTGTTAATACAACTGAAGTTTAACGCAGTCCAATCATCACAGCATGACTACCACTTTAGCGTGTTATTTTCATACCAAAAAGGATACGATGTTGCGGTTAATATAAATCTAGTGTTGCGTTTAACACAAACCTGGTGTTATGGTTAGCACAAGACCGATGTTACTGGTTTGACACAAAGCCGGCGTTAAAGAACTAGATGAATGAACGTAGAATGTGGATGTAATGATAGCGGCACTTTGTTCCTTCAATATAAACCTTGTGCTCTTCAGCTCGCAGAGTAGCACCTCAGCTCGCATATTAGACGCTTATCAATGATAACCGAAACCCTTTATTTGCTTAGAACAATGACTTAGCAACGATATCATAGCGCCTTCAAAATCCCATGTATCAGGGAGATAGACTGTACCTAGTCTGTAATTTCTAATGTGCACATTTCCGTGAAAAGTAAAATAAATATTTAAATAACTCACATTAAAGTTTTGTATTAGTTTTCTTTTTATTATTTTATTTATTTTAAGACACGAGGAAGGCTTTACGCGTATATTTGACTTACATTACAAAGTAACAAACAACATATATTATGTGTAATTTATTACTATAGTAGTTTCGTGAACATGTGAGTTTTGTGACAAAAACATTAGAAGAAGTGCTGGTATTTGTTTTCGATGTTCTTAAGTTTGTTCTCCGTGTATCTCAACCCATACTCTTCGAAATGAGACTAAAACAAAAACATTTGACATTGCATTTGATTACTTTGCTGGTGGTTTCCCGTTACTTTTCTTTCGTTCAGGAAGCCTGTTTGCCAATGCGGAATATTAAAGTTCATCATGTTTCTCTTCCTCGCCAACTATATTTCGTTCTTCATAACCTCTTATAAATAAGTATCCCACATATTGTATTGTCCGTCGTAAGAGTCATTTCCGTTTAATAAGAAACAAAATGTTTTGTAAACGTACTTGTTTAACACTGTACACAAAAATACGAATGACGTGTTATCCAAATCATTCCGTACTTCAAGTCACCATATGAGGTAGTTCATTTAACCAGTACCATTTTAAGAATTTACTTCAAAATTTGAAGGAGTTGAAGAAATACCAGGCATACTTCAAAATTTAACACAATTATTGTAACACAGACCCATGTGTTGAATTAACACATCCATTTTTACTGTGTAATTTCAAGATCGAACAACACTGATGAGTGTTGTGTGAGTTTCGGATGCCAGAACTACTGCAAAGTACGCATGTCCATATGTAAAACTGTGTGAGGGTGGATAGTCATTTCGTAAATGTAATGAATGATTTTTTTTTAAGTTTAACGTCCTTTAAGTTAAAGGAGATAGACTATTAGTAAAAGTGAACGCTCGTGAAATTAAAGTTTTTGTGTACCAACTTTCGGCAGATTTGTAAACCCTTACTAGGCGTTCCTAATTATGTTTGTAGGGCTATACGAGTACACTTTATTGAAGTTTTATTGTCTGTAACAAAAGAAATAAACGCTTTCAATTTTACATTTGTATTTACGCAATTTTGCTAGTAGCGTTGCTATATTGGACAAAATATAGTTTAAAATGAAACCTGAACCACAATAAAGTGTTTGATAGGCCTACACTCATACCAGGAATTAAACTCATCCGTAAACACCACACAGTTCACAATGATCGCAGCTGCCGAAATTTTTTCGCATTCAGAAATCGTATTACCGCTCGCACTTCACATTTGGTGGGGTTTCCTATTGGAGCGTTCAGTTTTAAGTGTTATAGCGGACCAGTGAACTGCAACAAAACCTTTTCCTTCCATTGCTCACTGTCTATTGAACTACTGCACACAACGCCACAGGACTGACGTTGCTCTTCCTGGCCATTTCTTACACGTCCAGAAACGGAGGGTGTTTTTCAAATTGTCCTCGTATTATTATTATTTTGCAATGAAACGTTAAAACATGATCCAATTGTTAGTCTTTAATAGAATAATAAGCAAGTTTGTGTGTGTGATGCTCTTTTATGGTGTTTATAAACAACACATTTACGTTCAACTTTCACTACAGTTCGACTGCGAAGTATTGTAAGCAGCTAGTACTGGTAACATTCAAATAATTCATGATTCAAACATCCATTATTCGTTATTCGATAATGAATGATTATTTCAATATTACAAAACATTATTCGGATATCCGAATAACGGTAGGAAAATTATTCGGATAATTATTTGAAATAATGTATATTCGAATAATTTTATGAGCATTCGTATTGGTAGCTCGTACAATCTTGTGAAAAAAGCTAAGGTCAAGAAAAGTGTATTATTTAATACAATCTAATAGTTAGAATAAACAGGAAATTAAGGTTAACAAGGTTTTAAAAAAATAATATATCCTTGTAACTTTTATATTTTATTAGTATTTTAAAAATTCAATTTCAAATTCCAAAATTAATATAGTTATAGCATAGTAACGGTAGACATGTTATTTCAGCGTCGGAAATATCACATGTTATGTTAAATATATTACAGCATTTACTTACAAAAATTCCTTTTCAGTGCTTCGACTACCCTAATTACATCAGGATAGTGTTGACAGTACCTGAAGAACAGTTGCGAGAAGCCTGTGAAAGAATTTCAGAATTCTGTACAAGGCACTATCACAGTGAACAAGTAAAAATTTTGGATGAAGATGGACCTCCGTATGATGAAAAAGTATTAAATAATAATGATTCAACGCAACCTGTACCAGGAATAAGTCTTGTTAACAATATGCCTGTAGCAAAAAGTACTTGTAGGCTTCCATAACTGTTGAAAACGGAACTGTGTTTTCTAGTAAGTTCTCCAGAAGGAAGTTTCCTATAGAGTAAGCGCTCTAAGGATACACGTATTTAACCGGTGAAAGATTTCTGATGCGTGTAACACAGGCTTTTGAGCACTTTTGTGCACGTGACTGTGCATTTTTCATGCTCAATTGATAATTATAATCAGTATGTCTTGCTCAATATTTCCCAGAAGCAAGTTTCTAGTAAGTGCTATTAATGTAAGCACAACCTGAGATCGGTCTCGAGCAGTCAGTGCGGCGGAAAATAGCAAAGTACCAACTGTAAACAGTTATCTGTTTATGTTCTCGGTGCCGAGAACTGGCTGCAATGCAGAAGAATATACTTGCAATAAATAGTTAGGGAAACACCATGGTAATAATTCTGGGAGAAATATCTGGTTTATAATATTCTGCAAATATGTTTATATCTGTTAATATTTTTGTAAGAATTTCATAGTTTTCAATTCTTAAAAAAATGTTTCCACCAGAATGGCTTATTTTGATTATTGTCTATGTTACATGCTTTAAATTGTACTTTTAATGGCATTGAAAATCGGCGACATCTTTGTTCTTTAATCATTGATTTATTTGCGGAACTATTTTATGCAACAGAAATGAACTGGAATTTTATGGTTTGATTTTACTTTATTTATTCTTCAAACTTATTTCAGCGTCTTTTACATTGTAAAAATTAAATTTACCTATAATGCAAATTCATATTGAAAAACGTAAAGGATATTTAACCAAATTTGAGGAAGAAATCGGTAAAATAACATCTCATTAAAATTCTAATGCATGTCAAAAACAGAAAAATATTTTCATATATAAACCAATGGAATCAAAAACAAAGATTGTTGTAGATAGTCAATACCGTTAAAGGAAGAGATTCTGAAGCTATGTTTTGACTTTTTCAATAGGAATAGTCATAATTATAGAAACAACTTGCTATTTTGTATTGTTAAACAGACTGCGAATTATCTCACAGATCCGATATTCCTTCCAGTATATTTATATAAAATTTGATAGATTTAAAAAATACTGGAAATTGCTTAGAATTCAATTTTATCAAGAATAAGCTTAAGAGTTTTGTGGATCCAATATCCGTTTCCTGGTTTACGGACTTACATCACAATGATACTAGATCGATTTCTGGTTTAATGTAAAGTATCCTTTAATAACTTAAATGCTCAATTGAAGTAATTATTTTTGAATAATGTTTTATTGCATGTAATAACCAAGATGAAATGTATATCGGTGAATAATTCCAATAACATTGGAATACAAATACTGTTGGTTAGTTACTTGTAGTTTAGCCTCCCGTTCAGCACCGAAGCTATATACAGTGAGATCTAGATCTAAACATGGAATCATAAGCATGTGAGCTCGCACCGGAAATCGAAATCGGGTCTTCGGCGCCGAAGTACAAATACTATAAGGTTTTATGAACAATAATTAAATTCACTCACAGCAAGAAGTTAAATATTGTTTTCAAGCCCAAGGTTGAAATTACATTATAATTGTCTCAGGAATACGAATTAGATACTTTGTGCAAGTTTCCTTACAATTGGTGTAATACTCTATCCTCTAGAAATGTAAAGCTTCTCAACACACAATATAGAATAAAATTCAGGAAAACATCTTTAAAACAAAATGAAAATGATTTTATATTATTTATATTTATATGATTCTTCTCGTTAATTGAATGTTTTCGCATCACGTTCTAAACTTCAATAAATATTAATGAAATCAACATAGTTTTTCTTCTTTCATTAAACCTGTATCTTAATCAGTAAAAATGGTAATTCGCATCTGTTATTAAAAATTAAGAAGTTATTTATAAGTACATCGTATTAATATCTCATATCTTATTCATAATCATTACTGTATATTACTAGTAAATATTAATAAATTTCATGTACATAATCATTTATTTTATAAATAACCTAAATTAACTTAAAATTATTAATTTCATTATTCTTCAGTTTGACAAGGTGTTGAAAAAGTTAGAAGCTGTTTTTATATTCATCGCTAATCTTATATCAGAGAACTGAATGTGGAGTAAGTTATCATGTGTGGCATAAATAATCGAGCATTAAGACTGGTTTATATAAGTTTTTCACAGAGTTTGATTAACCCTCTCTGTTAAAGTAATAATTTTGTTTCATTCAAACAAACGCGTTTATTAAATTTACAACAAGAACAGTTGTTGTTGTTGTAGTTTGTACTAGGTCTTTGCTTATTAGGTTATCATTTCAGAGAGTAAGTAGGAGGAACCAGCGGAGTTAAGAATTTCTCTTTCAAATTTCCGCTGTTTTTCTCTCTTTTGTTCTTTATTTATATTATATTTTCCCATTCCTCTTATGCCGGTGAAATTTTCCTGAAATCATGCCATCCATTACATAAAATTAAAAAAGTGTTTTGATCTGTAACCCTGAACAATGTCGGTGCTACTAGGATAAAATTGAAACCTCGTTTGTCAATCACTTCCTTCTTCACCACCGATTTGTCAGTAAACATTACTTTGCCTTTTTGATAGATTATTTGAATGCTAGCTAAAGCTAATGCTACTTCGTATACTGAAATTATTACACATTAGCTAGCATTCTCTTTCATGATAATGATGAAACTAGTATATTTTATACATTAGAACAATATAACCTACTCCACATTAAAAACACATTTCAAACTGAAATGTTTACTTCTAAAATCTCTATTACAGACAGAATACTGTATTTAATGTTAAAAGCAAAACTGTACAGGAAAATTATAATAGAATTAATGTAAATATTTCAAGCAAGATAAAAAGAAATATTAATAAACAGTAAGAAAATTGTTATGTATAAAATTGTTCAAATAGTAATATGTAACTAGAAGTTCCTAAAATTTTTGTATCTTGTTCATTTGCATGTACGAAAGATTAATAAAGTCTTTTTTATTACGAAACATATTTTATTAAAATAACTTAGAATGTTACATAATAATTTTCATACTCAGACTAGTCTTTTTAATAAATTTAATCAGCTGGATTAAGGATTTTGGAGGAGAGGAAGAACTGTTGCGTATAATCTGAGAAATAAATAGAACTTGGAAATGGTCAGATGATTTTTCCATATCTTGATGATTCTAGTAGAAAAAAACGAACTCAACAAGATATGAGTACAGAATAATTAGTTATTTATATAAATTGCACTGCAACATTTAACAGGAAACCACATGCCAAAACAATTGACTTGGAATAGAAGTAAAAAAAGATACAAGAGGTGTTATTGCGGTGAAACTTTTGTCCATAATTAATTGAAATAGGCACGAATATTGTATAGTATTTATTAATGTGCAAAAAGTCCATGATTGTGTGGATTGGGATATCTTCATAAATGTACTGAATAAGGTTCGTTTTGAATAGAAAAACCAAAGGTTTCTGAGAAAAAATGAGAAATTGAGAGAAGAATTCGACAGACACAATCCTTTTATCAATCACTGTAAATGTAGGTTTGGAGAAGAATTGAGAAAATTAGGTAGGTGATACGAAAATTCAATGAGGAAATGTTTGTGAAAGTTGGGAAAAGGAAGGTATTATTGGATATAGTTTTAAAAAGGAAAACAAATTAGCAAAGACATTATTTAAGAATAAATTATTTTAATGAAAAGGGTTGCAGTAGAAGGTATGAGAGGGATGTTGACGGACAATATTAAACAGGGTAATTTTTGCGTCGAAATAAAGAGATTACTAACGAAAGATCATGGAGGATCGAAGCTCGTAACTAGTTACAAATGATCTGTCAATGATGCAAGAATATTTACGACAATGTCGATTATTGATCAAGAAATGCTTTCTGCATATTAAAATTAAACCATTCCTGTTTTCTTGACTCAATCATTTGATAAAGTAGATTCGAAAATATTTGTGTCATCTCGGGATTCAATTACCATTAAATCTATTTTCTTAGAGACGTGGATTAAAAGATGATGTATGTTCGAGAAAGCATTTACCGAAAAGACTCGGACATTTAAAAAAAATAGCTTATGAATTTTTATGATCATGATATAATCCGTAAAGTTTCTTTTGTTTTCAGAAGATGAGGATTGGGAACAATTTTATTTATATATAAAAGAAGAAATCCTGACTGACTGATCAACGACTTGAGCAAACCGCTTAGGCTAGAAACTTTGATATTAATTAAAAATTAACTTAACTAGAAATTTTTGATAGTGCATAGGGTTTGTGACGTAAGGTATCACTAAGGAAAGGTTTTGGAAATTTGATGGGGAAGGAAGAAAAGGAGAAGAGGAAAATGTCTGTATCTCCGAATCGCTTAAGGGTAGAGACGTGAAATTTGGTACATGGACTTCCCATTTAAAATAATTAAAGACGTGTTTCTGCATTTTCTGATACTTCCCTAAGAAGCGAAGAAAATGCGGGAGGAAAAGAGTGAGCCTTACGATTGTTATAATAACATGACCATATCAAAATCCCGTAAGATTAGACGCATGTTAGTGATATGAAACTGTATATAAACCCATATTCAACGCATTCTCGTAGTGCGAAACATGGAAGTAAAGGCTGAATTATGAGATGCGTAGGTCGAGCAAATAAAGAGATCTGGGGACAAAGTCCCCAGCTAGCCAAAGGCTAGTATATGATATAATACAACATAAGTTCATGTAAATTTTGATGCAACGTAGAAATGTTTTAAGTTAATAATATGCCTCCACATTCATTTTGAAATCAAAATGTTGAATAATAAAAATGTGTCCTAATCAATGACTTGAGTTAGTTGTTGATACCTATATTTTTAATAGTGGAATGCAGTGTATTGCAATCAGTATGTGCGACAACAAAAGAGCATTATTCTATCACCTGCATTTATTTCGAACTTCCACCACTATATTTACACGTACAACAATTTTAGTACATTTATCATCTCGTTGACAGTTGCGACGTTTCCAGTTAGTGTAACCTTTCCTAGTCGACCAGCACGAAGGAAGAATTTTTTTTTCTTCTTATACGTGGAGAGACAAGAAAGTTCTTACCCTCACCTTGACAGAAATATGCAAGTAATATAAAAAGTTGCACAATAATAGACTTGTGTGTCTTTGCTCATCCTGTTGAATTGATGTTACCGTCAGGAAATTAGGCGGCGGCAGTATGTTAGATAAAATCAAATTCCGAGTTGTGATTAAGTTTTTCCATCTTCACGGAAAATCGGTACAAACGATACATGAACAGATGCTAGCTGTGAATGGTGAGTGATGCCCATCTTATAGCACAGTTGAACAATAGAAGATTAGAACTCAAATATGGCCACACAAGTCTGCATGATGAACTAGGAGGAGGTCATTCCATGACGGCTATACATCTAACCGTGATGACAGGAGTTTAGCAGCTAATGCTTGGAGATAGACGCTTGACTGTTATTTTACAAAACCTGAGACCTATTCCACCACTCAACTTTGCATTTTTTACAGAAAGGTTTTTTTCATCAGTTTGTGAATGCATAAATATAACACTTATTAATATCGTTGCTCCATCGCAAAATGAAAAGGTGCTTGTAGATAGACATGGGAAGCACTCAATTAACGTTTCCATGATATGCGGTCCCAATTACGTGTTTTACAGTGCAAGTGCAAATTGGCCTGGAAGTGTACACGATAGTCGTATTTTACATAATTCTGCAGTAAGCCGTTTATTTGAAGGAGGTTGAAGACTGTTCCCCAGTGAAGTTTTCCAAGACCTCTTTCCATGTTTTTTGTTTCAAAGTTTTAGTCAACTCGTCTTTAAATGAACGAAACAATATATTACTTTTTCCTTTGACCACTTGATTGCTACTTTCTTCTCATCAACTTCTTTTCTTCCCATTTCTAAAATAATTCACTAAAATTCCTATTACGAATCCTTGCAAATTACTAACTAGAATACAGCGCCTAAAATCGCACTTCAAAATTCAACTAACACTTTGCAAAGACTTTGTAACTTTACAGTTGCAGAACTCAAATTGCAAAGTTGTTCAAAAGTAAGTTGCAAAGTTCAATGGTGGAACAGGTCTCCCTGCTCTAAAGCTTCTACCTTCACTTTTAAAAGATCGTAAGTAGTCTATCTGTTATCTTGAGCATATTTCTAAGTTGATACACGTTGGACCTGGAGTACCCTAAGGATCGAATCTAGGAGCCTTACTTTTTATACTCTTTATTAATAACTTACCCAATTCTGTAAAAACGTTAACACGCCGATGATCTTAAAATATATGCAGAAACTAAATCAATTAATGACCATGTGAAATTACAAGATGATTTGGTAAATGTATTTAATTGGTGTGTAGAAGTAGAATCGTTTCCTTATCTGACCGCCCTGAGGCGATATCATTTTAATCGTGGCCTTTTACGCTGTATTATGGGCTTTCTAGCGCCGCGGTGTTGCCAAATTATGCCCTAAAGGGTTGAAATTCCCTATATTTTGTATATTTATAGTGTAAATCATGCAACATTGTAAGATATAATTTAATTAAATTTTGATATCAATTTAATTAACCCTTCAATTAAACTCCTATCAAATTGATTACCCCTTTAATCAAACAGCTATTAATTTATTCAATTAAAGATGATTGCGTAGAATTAATGTAATCGCGTATGATGATATACGTACCGTTATTACCTTATAGTGGTGTTTAATTACGAACGGGTTTAATGTATTATTGAAGTAATGACTGCAATTATTTTGGATTGATAACGCGTGTAAGATGGTTTCGTTGGCGCCCGTACTGTCTGGTTATGCTACGACTTCCCTTTATACTTTCCCCGCCCGTCCACTTTGTATATTACCGACTGTCCATTAACCGCACTGTATTGAACGTTAGCTTTCCGCTGGCGCCATTTCCGTCGGGAGTTTTCAGCCCCGCCCGCTTTGTATTTTGCCGCTTGGTAGCCGTGGACGCTAATGGTATTTTCCGGCACATTTTGTATGTTTATCTAATATTTTAACTTAAGTAAGAAGACAAAGTTTACTTACCTTTGATAAATTCCGCTGCTGCCTATTTCCTGGTTGCTGCCACTGCTTCATTGATGTTGACAATCTTTTTTATGACGTAGAAGAACTTGTTGCGCGAACAAACAAATATTGCGATACCGCATTTTGTAATTTTTGGTTTTAGGATATATTTATAACCTTGGTTGACTTTTTGATTCAGATTATTATTAAAATTAATAAAATAATAATTCATTGAGTGAATATATGAATTTGATATTGTAATTTTATGAAAAGTATAAATATTGTGCCTTTATTAATATTCTATTTTTATACATATGAAGCATATGTATTTTTCCTTTATTTTATACAGAATACACATACTTTAGAATAATGTACGTAAATAAGTTTATATAATAGTATATGAAGCATATGTATTCTTCCTTTATCTTATACAGAATACACATACTATTTGTATGAAATACCTTTTTAATTTTATAGGATGTAGAAATAAAATGCGGGGATGTAAGTTTTAAAAAAATATTGAAAATTAAAAGTATATGATAAAAAATTCTATATATGATAAAAATTCTATATATGATAAAAAATAAAAAGTATTTGAAAATAGGATATATATATATATATATATATATATATATATATAATATTTATTTGATATACATTCATCTATATTTGTTTACATAGGTTTTGTTTATACTTGATTTGAATTAACAAAATAATTTAAGCTTTTGAATTATGGTATATACAATATACATATTATGAAAAAACTATTTACAATATAATATTTCAAACTATTTACAATAAGATACAAATGACTTAAAATACAATATACATAATATATAAATACTATTTATAATATACATTATTTGAAAAAATATTATTTACACCTGAAGCCGTGGATCATAGGGTGTGAGGGGTCGTGAAAGATTTAAAAAATTTGATAATATAGCATACCCGGGAATAACAGGATACAGTGTATAATTGTTACGTGTTTCCTTTTCATTCATTCATACCACTATTTATATTTTTACCATTTATTCATTTATTTACAGTTTGTTCAATTTTATTAACAAGATATATACATTTTTTTACATTACATTTATGCATTCAACATTCACACATTTGCCAACCATTAGGCGCGGTACCCAAAGGGTAATGTCCTGTAGTCGGTCGTGCTCTCAGGATTTAATCGTCGTCGCTTGTTGGATACCTTTTGATGGGTCTTTGTTTCAGGTCTTGATACGATGACAAATCCCCGCTTACGGGTAATCCTACCTGGGATGTTTATTGTTTATCTTTCAATTTTTCCACGAACCAGGTTGTAAAAATGCTCAAAATTAATTTCTTCGCGTGTTGTATAATCCAAAGTGATACCCCGAATTTTATACACATAATCAAATTTTCCCGTCCCTATACGCATAATTTTTTGGCCCCAGACCTATAAATTTGTCTATTTCCCACCCCTCTTTTACTTCGTCGGTTAGTTCACCCAAGTAGGGTCATAATGTAAGTGGAGATTTTTCATCACGGCGTTGTATGAACATGATGCTATCAGTATCACAATACAACACCTTATCGCGACCTACACTTGTTATTAAGTCATACAATTTTAACCGCGCCCATGACGTAATGAACGCTGCAAGAACAACGTTTGAGAATTTCCATGGTTTGTTCTTATTCTCCGTATTGTGATACGTAAGAATAATATGTTTATCTCCGACGGGTAATACGCTTTGTACTTCGTATTGTGGTGCCCATAGGTAGCGCAAAAATTTTTCCGGTGTGTCAACAATTACAGATTGCGACAAGTGCGTTCTTTGTCCCCATTTACCATAAAGCGAATTGAGGAATATCTTGGAGATATACCTCAGGCCAGGGTTCAATTCAATACTATCTTCCATTAACTCTATGCCTTCATGGGCATAATAATCTGCTATGTATTTTTGTTTGTCTCCTTTGGTTTTGCACCAAGCAGGAAAACCAGAGGCTTCCTGCTTTAATTTTAGGAAGGAGCCCACATAGTCTTTAAACAGACTATCCGAGTTTTCCTCCTCACAACCGAGTAGTTCAAATTCCCATACTTCAATAATTTGCAGAATTTTATATCCGGCCTTTAACGCTTTATGAAGTTCTGGTGTACAATACGTGTCTGTTAAAGCACGCTCGGCGTCGGAATGCGTGCAATTATTGATACCTTCTTCCATACACGTGCGACATAGGCCAAACATAAGTCGCCCGTTACACGTATATGGGAGCACCGGAAAATACAAATCTTTTGGGGGCAAAATGGTGCATTTTACTAACCTATTGATACTTCCCACATCTGGAAAGTCCGGCCCCTTGTATATTTTTGGCTTACCTACGGGCATTGGTTTACGTGCCATTACCCAAGGATACAATGATGTTACATCATAATATGCAATGAACTCATTGGAAGTACATTCGTGCAACGCATTGAAACACTCGGTCCGACCACCATGAAAACCGTCCTTGGGTACAAGGTGATCAACAAGATCCTTACATTGAATTTTAATAAACTCTTGTATGGACTTATCGTTTTTCACCATGTGGTCCCAATTGCATTCCCACATTTCAACGAGATTAACTACCCGTTTCTTGAGGTAATTAGCTTTTATGATGGTCTTTTCGTAGCGGTCTTGCAGGGATGCACTATCCTTAGAGGCAGAATCGAGACTGACGTGGCGCAATGCTGTAAAACAACGCTTACACCAGTGGAAAAAACATCCATGAAATTCATAAACTGTATTTGTTTTACTATCATAACCATCGACTTTATATTTACCAATACGCCTTTCCAATCCATTCCCTGAATGTTCAATTTTATTACCTTTGGTACGTTCTAAATACCGTAACCAATACAAAGCTTTTAGACTTTGCCGGTCACGGTGATCGAACCCATAAGGCGGAATAATTGGAATGACCTCATTTGGTAAATATAAGGACCGATAAGTTAGAATTGCCAAACTTGCAATTGTAGGAGAGGAAATAAAACACTGGATACCATTCGTTTTCTCCTCGATTAAGTTCGAAAACTTAATCACAGCCTCTGCAAGAATCTTAACGTCATTCCTACAGTATTCCATCATCTCGTATAGGAGATCATACTCCTCGCCGCTTAAAGCACGTTTTTGGTGCCAGGCGATTAATTGTCCCCGTTCTTTCGGCCTGAGACTGTCTGCATCAAAATACTCTAAAGACGGAATTTTGCCTACATAATTTTGATTTTCGGATGTGTTAAATAAATATGGGAAATATCCCTTTCGCAAATTGCCAGATAAGCCTAATGCTTCAGGGAGCCGGGACAATCTGACTCCCATATACAAATATGTGTCACGGAAATAGATTTTATTTCCAAGTCTCATTTCTACAACATTTTGGCCCGTCATTATTACATTTGGTACGAGATCATGTTTTTCTATTAAGGTTCTTGCACAGAACTGCATGTCATAGTTACTTCCATTATGAGAAAGTACTATGATCTTCTTGAACATTGGCCGACTTATTAGCACGTGACTAATAAATCCGTCAATATCCTGGAAATCAAACTTATGGGATCCATTTTTATCCCTACACACAAAGCATGGATCGTCCAACTTTGTGTCTTTGCATTTATGGCAAATATTAATACAGTTCACGAAATTCACGCAATGTTCTCGTTCTCCCCGTTCATTCTTAGCTAATAACATCGTCTCCACGTCAAACACGGTGTACAAAATGGTGTCGACATGCTCAACTTTGGCAGCCTGAACAAAACAAATATGGTCACCATCCACATGCATGTAGCATGCTTTGCAGAAATGTTCACCACATTTGTGTTCAGACTTCCTGTTTCGCATATCGAACATATCACCACAATCGGGACAAACTTTCTTTAATTCACACATTGTCTTGCCACGTGCAATTACATTTTTATGATTGGCAAAACACTCATGCGAAGGAAAGAATCTATAACAATCATTACACTCGCGTTTAATATCATCACCACAAGGCTCATGACATTTTTCACACGCAGGACACTTATATTCACACCTATGATATTGTATATGATTATATCCTTGCAGACAATAGCAACAATATGATTTTTTGTCCAAAAGTGTAGTAATATTGGTAATCAGCTCATAATGCCCTTCTGTGTACAATATTAATATTTGTTTGTTTGCATGAATTCCCGGATATATTATATTATACTCCCGAGTCAGTTTGTTCTTCTCATAAATGACAATTTGATATTCGGGGGTTAGTTTGTTTTGGAACTTCTTCGCATCAGTAATAGTGCACCCATTTTGATGCTCAATGGTAACATCAGCATCATCGCACAAATCCTTGGCCTGCTTCAACAATCGCTCAGGATGATTTTTTAATTTATACAGTTCATATTTTTGATCGGCCCTAGCCTTCCCGAGGATGATAGCCTTAGGAAGACAATAGGCATTTCTTTCCATAGGGATGGTACACTTTTCCAAAAGTGTTGCATATTCCTCATATTTGGCCGATCCACGGGTTCGACCCCTTCTCTTGCGTGGATTAGCAATGTGGATTTTAAAATCCACCTTACTCCCAAAAAGAAAATGTTCATTACTATTAAGCACGTTTTCAATGGTATGGAATAATACATCAGGATTCAATTCCTTTTTAGGACGCCATGTCATGTACACCGGTTTGTTTAATTTCGACGCTGAACTTTCAATAGTAATACCAATGTACATACCATCATCGACGTCATTTAGCGTATGCTCTTGTAAAAATTCAAATAATGAGCGAATATATGTTTGCGGGTCTTCGATTCCTGTAGTGCGCATACGCTCAACGGTAACTTCCTTTCCACGCAGACCAAAGTAAGGATAGTGCTTAGTTTTACTATTAACAATGCGAAAGTAATCCCGTTTGCCTGCACCATACAAGGTAGGTTCCAATGTAGAACATGTAGTATGTTCTGGTGCAGAACTCGTACTAGCCCCCGGAAGAACACCCAATAACTCGTTGGAATCATCAACAGTTAAGCCCGTAGTCTTCCCTGCAGACACAAATTCTCTAAATTTTTCATGCGCTGCTTCCAGCATATTGTCTTGACGAAAGAGGCCCACACGATACAAATCAATAATATCCTTTGCGGACTTGCAACTCTTCAATACAATAGCCGGTACACAGCCAAAATGCACAAATACCGCTTGCAGTAACTTTACATATGATAAAGTGTTTACCCTCACACCCGTAGCATGGCATTGCGTCAACACTTCCCACGTAAAAACACTTCTTCGGCATTATTATAGCCCCGAGCTTCCTGGGCCGCCAACATGGTGGAAATAACATTGTGCGCTTCCATTTTTTTCAGTCTTCAAGCACTGTTTAAATAAAATAAGTAATTTTAGTTTCGATAAAACTTTCTAAATATTCTTACGCAGTTTTGCACTAATTATATAATTAAAAGTTTTTCGTGCTTCAAATCAGTTACTTAATTTTTCAATTTACTTAACACACTGTTTAACTTTATCGGCAAATCCGTGAGTACTTTCCCCAAACAATAATTTGCAATGTCCCGTAATCAACTAATGATCACAACACGGAAACTACAATCAGGAACGTCTTCACTTTTTCACTGATTTTTACTACTGACTGACCGCTCAATTTTGCCTGTGCTATATACATGAAAATATTGTAAATTCCACACGAAGTTTTCCGAACATTAACGAAATTTTCCGAAGTTTGCCGAAGATTGTGGAAAAATACCAATCCTATACTAACACTGTTTATTGAAAATATAATTAAATGTTTATCAACAGATCCTGATAACTATAACTCCGTAAGTTTTTCAGTTTACAGAATCGGCAAATCCGCTCACAGTTTCCAATAACACTAAATGACAAAATCCTGTAATATTTACCTAACTGTTTTGCAATTGCAGCACACAACGTACAAACAGGAACGTCTTCTATACTGATTCGCCGCGGCTTGCTGCGCCGTATTTATACTTTCGGAAATGTAATCTCGTACCCAAATGCATTTAGTTTGTAATCTCGTACCCAGATACACTTTCTTTAAAGTCTCGTACCCAATCGTGTTCAGTTTGTAATCTCGCACCCAGATAATTTAGTTTGTAATCTCATACCCAGACGTATTAAATCATATATCAATAAAAAATATTTTCTAAAGTAATAATGTTATTTTACAAACATGTATTATTTAAAGTCATGTGACATTTTCGAAGATTTTCGAACTTAACCGAATATTTATTTTTCACGGACAATAATATTTTCATATTTGAAAAATGAACATATCTGATGTGAACATTCCAATGAATAAAAATCATTTCAAAATAACATTGGCAATAAAAAAATCCAAGCAGTAATAAACAGAAACACAAATTAATAAAAATAACATAGTAAACAAAACATATCAAAGAAGAAATAATTTAGCAAAAATCAAATAAGAAACAAGGTTAGAAAAAGGTTTTAGAATAGTTTATGACCCAAAGCATCAGAACTTTATCAAACAAACAATATAGCAGAGATTTAAAGAATATACTGAATTAATCCACATAGGTTAGGAAAACCATATTTAATTAAGCCAATTATTAAACAAACGATAGCATAGAAATAGCATATTTTAAAGATAGTTAGTTAATGCAGTTCTATTCAACAAAGAATAGCAAAAGATAGCATTAGGATAGTTAATTGTTACAAATCGAAGTTAAAAGCAAAATAGCATCCAACAAAACATAACACAACAACAAAGAAATTAATAGAATAGCAATAGTATAAAAACTAGCAGAGAATAAACAAACTTGAAAACCATATAAGAAAAAGAAGAAGCACATTTACTTTAAACAAATTAATTAGCAGTTCACAACTTTTAACAAGTTTCGAAAGATTTAACAACTATTTTTAAACGTTCACAAATATTTATTGGATCCCAACAAAGTTGGTCAGAGTTTATTTTAGTACACTCACATATTGTTCGAACATGTTACACATGTGAACGAATAAAATAATTAGAATCATAAATTGTTCAGTTTCAGTTCATAGGAAGCGTACGAATTAAAATTGTATAGCATAAAATGTATAAGTAAACAAAAGTAACACACATTAAATATTTTTCTGATAATGTAGTTTTTATAATACAATTTTTGAATTCTGTTTTAATGTATTTTGTAACGCATGATTTATTTATTTATTACTAAAAATATTATTCACTTGTAATGCTAGTTTTCATTAAGTAAGTGTTAATAATATTTGTATATTTTACTTTGATACCCATTTATATTCTAACTGATAAAATTAAGAATGTCTTGTATTAGTAAAACTTTTCATATTTCTAATTTACTTGTGTCGATACTTTGAAATTGTTATATGTATTTACATTATACAAAATTAAAAATACAAGTTTAAAACGAAGATGTAACTTGTAAAATTAAAATTCAATTTACGAAAATGAAAATACAATTTTAAAAATTAAAAATACAAGTTTAAAAACAAAGATGCAATTTAAAATTAAAAATGCAATTCGTAAACAAAAAGTGTAACTTTGAAAAATAAAAATGTTTGAAAAAAGTTTTCTGCACACGTTCATAAAAGTTCAGTTAATTTTGTTTTTATACTTTAACTGTAAACGTTAATGTTTATTTTCAACTGACATTAAATTCTTGCAATGCAATTCTTTATGTTTACATGAAAATTTTGCAAAATAAAAAATGCAAAAAATTAAAGTTTAAATGAGTTGCAAACGAAAATATAATTTTACATGATCTTAAAATATTCATTAAGTTTGTGTACTTAAACACATGTAAAGTTAATTTACTCAAAATTATTTGTATGTCTTTAATTATATTCTCTTTATAATATAGTTTCATTAGATTAAAATATTGTTTTTTTAGTTCATTTATGTAAGTAACAAATATTTTTATTTCTATTTAACAAAAAATGTATATGAACACTTACCGCCGCTGGAAAGACAGGAAATCCTTATTTAAATGTTCTTAGATGTCAAATAAAATATGAGAAGTGATAAATTCACAGTTGAGGATGAAACACTTGAATGCTGTAATAATAAAGAAAGACAATATTAATTTACATGAAACATTATAAAAATTTGAAAATGTGTATTACTAAACTGTAGAAATTAATTTGCAAAAATTTAACTATGTTGCATGCTACAAAAAAATTTTTAAGCGGTGTTAACAAAACTGCATGGTGAAAAAAACATGTATATTATGAACAAAAAATAAATTCAAAGAAAAAATGTATGCAAGAAATATTTAACATTTGTTAACAAAAAACGTTACGCTCTCAAAGAAATAAGTAATGCAAAATAATTCTTTCAAAGTAATCTGCATGCTACACAAGCTCAGAGCAGCTACGCTGTGAACTTGTAAATAAATCGTTTGCTGAGCAAACTCCTTGTTAACTCTAATTTGATCGCTTCTTATTAATTTAACCTCTCGTAATAAATTACTCGAACACTTACAGTGTGAACTTACAAAAAATTTCTTATCTTTTACCGATTGCTTGGTACACAAGCTAAGAATAGCTACGCTGTGAACTTACAAAAAAAATTCTTAAGCACAAGCTATTAAGTGTTGTCAATGATACTTACTTTACTTCTGTGAACTTTGATACTTTGAAATTCTGAATTCCACTGTAACTTTTACTCCAATTAGCTGCCTCCAATTAGTTGCCCTGAAACAATGAAACATTACTAAGTAACACTTGTAATTTATTTTCCTAATCATTTTTTGAGTCGCTTCTTATTTTTTATTGGTTCGTATGCCAGAGCATACTCGTAAGAGGAGCTACGCTGTGAACTTACAAAAAAATCTTATCTTTTAAAGATTGCTTCTTATTTTTATTGGTTCGTATCTTTTTTATTATTTCGCTTTTTATTTTTATTAGTTCGTATCTTTTTATTATTTCGCTTGGTACACAAGCTCAGAGCAGCTACGCTGTGATCATTTTATTCGTTCGTTTGCTGTGCAAACTCTTTGTTAACTTTAATTTGATCGCTTCCATAAGAAGCTCAGAGGAATTACATTCCGAAATATTAATTATTTATTCTCTCGTCTGTTACACAAACTCGTTTTTTAAAATTGTAAAGAGCAAATTTCATTTGAGAACTTGTAAATTAGTCGGAACAACTATACTGTGAATATTAGAATGTTTAATCAAACTAACTCAACATAACTTAAGCTAACCTTTCTTATATATTTGACTATTTCTACTTGTTCTTTCAGTGTTCTTTTCTTAACTTTGACGGATCGTTTTCTGTGAAAACTTCTTTTTTATTGGATCGTATCTTATTTTTATATTCTCCTTTCTTATAGAAAGTCGTAATTTTTTAATGGATCGCTTTCATAAGAAGCTCAGAGGAATTATATTCCGAAATATTAAAAAGCTCCTAATAAATTAGTCGAACACTTCGTGTGAGCATACCAATTATTTATACTCTCCTAATAAATTAGTCGGAACAACTTATTTTACTATTTCGTATTATTTTCAATAATATTCTTGCAGCAACATAATTGATCTATTTAAGTACAAAGGAATAAAAAATACCTTTGGTAGCAGAAAATATCTTGCTCCTCTGGTACTTTTGGTTGATACTTCTCGATACTTTTTAGTACTACACCAGTAATAATGGTATTGCCACAAAAGGGTAACCTAAAATATATCATAACATGTGTTAGAGCATATGTTGTAGTATAAAACATTATACCTAACTAGATATCTATATTTACATTAGAGATATATCTATATCTATAACTATATCTATATCCATCTATAACTATATCTATCTATATCTATAACTATATATTTATATTTGCATTAGAGATATATCTATATCTATATCTATCTATAACTATATCTATCTATCTATATCTATAACTATATATTTATATTTACATTAGAGATATATCTATATCTATCTTATATGTTAGTATACTATATGATGCCTTATATAAGATAGAAGAACATGATATTGAGTGTATCTAAAATATATATTTCTGAAATATGTATAAATCATTTGGTTCTGTTAGAATTAAATTTTCAAATATCAGTACTATAAGATACTAGGAAGAGGTGGCAAGAAAAGGTATACAGGTGATGTCAATGGAGTTTTGATAAGTTATGAGAAACCTAAAGGAAACATTTATAAAAAAACGGCTATGAAAACAGAGTACAAAAAACAATACGAAGAAAAAACAAAGGCAGGCATAAGAAGAAAACATGCATAAAGGCAAATGACAAAACATATCAGATTTGTATTATACACAAACAGAAAGCTTCTGCTATATACAGAAAGATAAAAGACATATGATAGCTAATGTCAAATAGTTTGGGTTAGGTTAAAGAAGATATAATAGAATAACAGACAAACATCTTGAAAAAATACAAGTAGTAGTGCTAATAATAGTAAATAGCAGAAAAACCAAGCAAGAAAAAAATACTAAACACAATAGAATAGTACTCAAGCAGATTAAGAAATTCTACTAGTAGTGCTAGTACCAAATAGCAGAAAAACCAAGCAACAAGTATACTAAACACAATAGAATACCAAGCAACCATTTTAAGAAATATATAATGCTAGCACAATAAGAAACCCGTACATCACTCTTAAAATCATCTACAAAGAGGCGCGCATTGGAAATTCTAAGAGACATCTAATAATAGAATTGGTAACAGACATATAATAGCAAACATGGAGGCAGAAAACTTTTCAAATAGCTTAAGCTTAGTTCAGGATAGGGACATAAACTTGAGTATGCATTAGTTAAAAGTACCATACTGGTTTAGCATTAATTAAGAAGTAGCGAACTAATTAGTTAGCAAGTAAAAGCAAAACATGAGCTTAAGTTTAGAATTTAGGAAACATTTAAAGCTTAGTTGTTGTTCTGTATAGCTGCAAAACACTGTCACTTACTCTGAGGGAAGAACATAAACTAAAAAGTATTTGAAAACAAGATCCTAAAACGAATATTCAGTCCTAAGAGGAACGAAAATGGAAAAATGGCAGAAACTTCATAACGAGGAACTACATAATTTATATGGTTTACCCAGCATTGTTAGGATCGTCAAGTCTAGGTGGGCAAATCATGTAGCTAGAATGGAAGAACGCTTTCAAACTCTTGACTGGAAGACCAGTCGGAAAACAACCATTAGGAAGTCCTAGGCGCAAATGGGAGGAAAATATTAAGATGGATCTTTCAGAGATTGGAATACAAAGTAAAAAATGATGCAAGGATAGAAGTCATTGGAGAGCTTCTGTGAACCTCCGGGTTCCATAAAGTTAGTTAGTTAGTTAAAGCTTAGCTGCGGACAAGATCTTAAAGTTTAAAATAATTCAAAACAAATTATTCAGATCATGACCGTAATATCGTATTGGCGTTTATTAAGTATTGTAGGTCATTGGCAATTGACGAATGAGGCAAAGCACAAATACAATAAATTAAATTTAGTTCACATTAGAAAGTACAATAACAGCAGGAATAAAAGTAGCGGCAGCAAAGTAAAAGAGGAAATCATGTAGTACAACAAACAGAAAGAAAATATTTAGCGATTCATACCATGGAGTCAATGAAGGACAGATATATTACATAACAAGTAAAGGTGAGTGGGTTAATCAAAAAGAATCAAGAATATGTTAACTAAAGCATAGTTGGAAAGATACCAAAGAAAGAGCGGATTAGGACATAACTTATGTAAAATTTAATTGGAAGACCATCAAAATTAGGGTAACACAATAAATTGGAATAGCTTAGGTTAGGACAGGTTACATAAAATAAGTCGTCAGACTCAAGCAAGAGAAGATACTAATCTGTAAGAGATGGCTTGTTAATGGTACTTTACTTAGTTTTTTTTATCTACTTCATCATATTATTCTATAAAAAGAGATAGACATACATGAGAAAAAGAGAAATATTCAATAGAGATAAACCAACAAAAGAAATGGGGAATTTAGAAGCTGATCAAGGAAAGAGTAAAATAGAAATAGGTACAAATAAAACGAAAGGTGAAATAGAAATCTAATAGCATTCCACATAGAGCAAATAGGTAAAAATAGTTAGAGAAAAACACAAAGAAAGAAACTTTAATTAGAAAAAGGGCATACAGGCAAAGAAAGAAAAAAAGAGGCATACATGCAAAAGTTTACATGGTAGTAGAAGAAAGAAGGTTAGATTACAAGCGGAACAAAAGAAATAACCACAAAACAACAAGCAGTAGCCGATACTCAATAGTTCACATGCAACCAATAGGAGTAGTAGTAGTAGTAGCAATGATAGTACTGGTAGAATACTAGTGGCACTAGTGGCGGTGACAGTGGTAATACTAGTAGTCGGTAGTAGTAGTAGTGCTGGCATTAGTAATAGTAGTAGTAGTAGTGGTAGAATACTAATAGTAGTAGTGGGTAACAGTGGTAATACTAGTCTGTAATAGTAGTAAAGGTTGTAGTAATAGTAGTAGTAGTATTAGTAAGAGTAATACTAATAATAGTAGTAGTAGTACTGGTAGTAGGGGTAGTAGTAGTAGTAGCCGTGGTAGTGCTGGTAGAATACTAATAGCAGTAGTGATGGTAATACTACTACTACTACTAGTAGTAGTAGTAGTAGTAGTAGTAGTAGCAGTGGTCGTGCTGATAGAGTATTAGTAGCACTAGTGATGGCAATACTAGTAGTCGGTAGTAGTAGTAGTAGTAGTGGAAGTAGCAATAGTAGTAGTACTAGTAGTAGGGGGTTGTAGTAGTAGTAGCAATGATAGTACTGGTAGAATACTAGTAGCACAAGTGGCTGTGACAGTGGTAATACTAGTAGTTGGTAGTAGTAGTAGTGATAGCAGTAGTACTAATAGTAGTAGTAGTAGCTTAGTACAAGTGGTAGTAGTACTAATAGGCGTTCATGCAGCTACAACGATCATGTGTTTTTACATATATAAAGTATCTGTAATTCAAAACTTAGTTACTTAAGAACCCAAGGTAAATACATATGTAGCGGACTCAACTAATACAGATTTACTTTTAATTAGATAGTTTCTGTTACATATACAATAAGGTATCATATACGTAGACTCTCATGGGATAAGCATTTATCTAATGTAGGGTTCCAGGGTAAGCATTCTACATTGAACTAAATTAGTGACTATTTATAAGAAAAAAGGGATGCCTAAATTTAATAATTATTATTGGTAAGCTTGAAAATGAGTTTACAATATATCAGCTATATTTTCTAACAATATCAATAACTTGGTCCTATCTGCAAATATAAGTCGGACAAATAATGAACCGGTTTTTTCTTAGTTTCACATGTGTCAGTGTCTTAAACAATAATATTCACATTGAATTGAAACAAGTGTTTCTGCTTCTATTATTTATATTGACTATTAATAAGGTCTCCTCATACTTTCACGAATATTAACAGCGTACAGTTCTTCCGCCTCTGATTATATTGAAATCTTCTAATTAAACGCGTATCCTACTTATAGTTAAAATTGCGTCCATTTAACTCGAATGTATACCATACTCAATAGTAAAATTGTGGGGGAGTGCTAAAATTCTTGGTTCAACAAATCCTGTAGCGTTCTCATGACAAAAACAAGTGTTTTGTATAAATTGTAGTGAACAATCATCGTAATCATGGGTTTCCTTCCACTTTTTTATATACTTTTTCAACAGCTTTCTTTGTAAAGCAAATCAATATAAAAATTCATTTCTCATAATCGCCATAAACTGAAAGATACTGATTATTTAACAAGTACATACAAAATTCCCTCTGCCCCAATCTTAGTGTCCGGTCTTAGTGTCCATGTCCGCTCAAGTAATTTCATAACAATTTTAAATCTTATATAAATTGTGGTGGGACCCCACCCCGCCTTTGGCTTACATTTGAAAGAAAATTGGTGAGTATTTTTTCGAAACTCATAATTGTGGGACGCTAACCTAAAATATGTCATCTCAATATAATAATAAATTTCAAAGAATAAGTTGAGATATGGTAGTATCCCTGGCTGTATGCAACCCAGCGTTACATAGGTGCTTATCTAGTCTACATAACATTTCAGGCACTTTTCTATTAAATATGTTTGGTATCGTTCCCTAAACTATATGTATTTATTCCCTATATAGTTAAACCTGCTGTACGCTAAGCATTTTAAATGTCAAAATATACAAGTCTCGGCATGTCCTCAAATAAGTCATTATCCAAGGAAACCTAGAAATCTAAAATCTCGATTCCAATTCTATACGTATTTCTGAGTATTGTCCTGAACATCCCATTAATCAACCTTACAAGTATTGAGGAGTGGTATAACATTTCTCGCCGGCATCAAATATTTTAAGGAAGCTAAAGACTCTATTTGTTAATTAAGAAATTTCATTTAAATTTTTTTGTCCATCTAAACAATTTCTCATTTGTATTATCAAACGGAAATAGATATAAAACAAATCGGGTACGCTAATATTCAAATATTACTGTAAACAAGGCTGCGAAAAACACAATTTATGTATACTGTTCAACTTATTTTACACAAATACGGAACTAATAGCTAATTTGATAATTCTGATATAAAATTATGTTTCCAATAATATTGAAACTCAATCGGGTACAAATCAAATTTAGTTTCGGGAAATACTAATTTCAATAAAGTCAAATAGTACGCTACAAACAAAATTCAAGAGTACTATAACTCGTTGTATCTAAAAATGTGTCTACGGACCCTGTAATCATCATTATTTCTTAATAAAATGTAATCTACAAACTAAAATACAATGTAATTAATCTAAATAGCAAATCAGTACAACTACTCCTTTTATAGTCTTAGTATTAATCAATTTGTCCTCATACCAAAATATTTCCTATATTTCTTTAATTGTGGGGAAAATCAGTGATAGAGTGCTTACTTCAAAGCCAAGTTAGGGCATTATAACAATGTCTGCTGCATATCCATAGATTTTCGAGGTTCTATCTATTTTAATGGATCAAAATAACCACCATTTCCCTCATAACTTAGCAACTATAATTGCAAAAAAGTCGGAATTATTCCTCAAATCATTATAACTGCAAGTGTTTTCCCGGAGTGACTTAAACAATATAATGCAATAAACAAAGTGAGAGAATTCTTTAAATTTGTTCTATCAATCTCCAAAACTTTAAAAAACCTTGTGTGCCGTCCGTTTTTTTTAAATTACTAACAGTCTTTAGAATCTCAAACCAAACAAAGCGGCGCTACTAATTCAATAATATATGCCTCATATAATTACACCGTTGGAGGTTCATGTCTCAAATAGCCATAACTTTGAAACTTATGTTTCGCCACCCATTAAAAAAAAGTAATAACTTAGTTCATACACTCTATCCAATGTCGTTAAGTGTCAATATTAAGTGTATTACGCTATTTCATCATTTATGAATCTATTCGCTTTGCTTCACTCTAAATTTTCTATGATATCTAATAAATTAAAACTGCTATTTCGTTCTACGCAATTTCTACTTTCATTTAAGCTACTCCCCATAAAATTTAGTTTTATATGCGTCCAAAAAAAAATAACATCTATAAACTATTAAGGTTTTCTCGGAGTATATTATACGGTTTTAGCACGGTGGAGGTCCCCCCATGTTACTTCCTGTGGTTCAGGAATATAATAAAATATAGGTCCATGTCTCCTATAGCCTAGCTGTTAAAAGTAATAATAAAGCTTGTTCCTTACTAATCAATTAACGTACACGCCCTAGTTGTGGGAGACCCACCAATGGGGAAGCAACGCTAAGCTATGGCTCATATACCCCACAGTTGTAAATGAACTCTATGTATTATCTTGGACTTTAAACGTAATTTTACTCAATAACCGTAAAATTGAAAAAGTACATTTTCGATGAGTCATAATCGAAAAGATCTAAGTGGGAAAATAAAATTCAATTACAAGGCTAATATAAGAAATAACAGTACGGTCAATAAGCGTAGACTCCTCTCATTATGCGGCGTAAAGCATCTAGATATTAATGGAAATTATTCTACAATTACATCTCATGATTTGTCCCTAGCTGGACATTCTTTATTTTTTACTGCTACCATTAAATTAACTTGTTGGATACTCACAACATTTTAGAATTCAAACCCTTTAAACTTAATTATTCTGTCACGCAGCAATTCCTGTAACACTGGCAATGCCCCATTTCATATAAAGTCAATACTTTATACAAAGTTATAATAAAAATACTATCGGTATGTGAAATCAACAATAAAAAGTTTAGTATTCGATGACTATAAGGGAACATCCTAAATGTAATTCAATAGAATTAACATCACAATTTAATGGTCATATTACAAAATAAGGAAAACAAACGTAATGATGATAAAAGACACTGAAAAACAACCAAATAAGTTAATGTTCTTGCAATTAGTTCTTTTTCTCGCAAAACGAAGGATTTTCTTTATATATAATCTCAAATTGATTCCTAGTTAGAAAAAAACCTTAAACACCAACGTGATAAATACGCATTTCACACTACTAAACTTCGATAAAATCACTTCAACAAATCACGTTTCCTACAACTTTGATTCAAATTCTGTACTACATAATAATGAAATAGAGAAATCTCCAAAACGGAAAACAAAGTTTGAAATCAAGCTCAAGATAATAATAATAATAGAGCTTCTTTCCTGCTAAACTTTTTTAGCGTATGCGCCTTCGGCAATTAATTCTTTTATTCCTACGAACCAGTATTCAACTCTGCTTTCCATTGTTTACATTCATCAAAGGTTGTTCGTTTCATTTAAAAAAAATCGGTGCTAAACGGAAGTATAAACTCAAACTTAAGTACAATCAACATAATGAAACAAATCTCTTTCAATAAAACAAAGTTTAAAAACGAAATATCAATTTCATGAATTATTCAATCTTTGCAATATTTAATTCTATATTTTCTATGTATAAAATTAGCTAAAGTTTTCTTACCTTAATTCTGCATAAGCGCTGAAACAATCTTCGATGTCAATACAGCTATCCACGGAAATCAAGCATCCAAACTAGGACACCAATAAATTATAATACAACCACACAATAAATCTTCTCTATACCAAGCGCGGTACTAGCCAAATAATAAAACGGCTATGCTCGGTCGTGTATTTATAAAGTCCCTCAATTCCGTCAAAGCGTAAGTTCGTTTACCTACCCTCCCTTCTCCTATCTATGATTAGTTACAAATATCTTTCAACTTTCTACCATTATGCTTATTTTAAAAGAAAAAATAGATAAAATCTGATTTCCTCATGCATTTTCATCAGATATAATAAATGAGGGGTCAGTCTCCTGCCTTGTCCTAGTTTTTGGGTTAAGCATTCAGTTAACCAATTTATTTATTTCATTTCTAGCCAGCATGTTATTCCAAAAATAAGATTGCACATAAAAGAGAAAATTGTGGAAACCGTTTACTGATTACTTGGCAATAACCCTGTAAATAACGACGCCAGTATACATAGCACTTTCTTTCCTTAACTAGCATTCCATCAAAGTAACCTTTGGTGGCCATTCCTTTCAAATCGTCTATTAGTACACAGTTAGAGGCGTCTTACAGACATAAATATCTTCACATAAGTAAATCTTAAAATATCTAAAGAGTCGCCATAAAGTGGTTCTTTTAGATAATATCACTCATTGTGCCAACAGTTCAGATAATATTATCTATAGGAGAAAGTCCCATAGAGGTTCAGAAAAATAGCACTAGAAATCAAAGCATGTTTTTATTTCAACAGTTGTGGCTATTAATCAAATACTGTCTACATTTATAACTCGTCAACCGTTCTCATTTCAAAAATATTTTATAGCTTTTCTGTACATCAGAATAGACACAAGCATCAAAAATAATATTTCAACAAGCTGTATTTCAATTAGAGGTAAATGACATTTTAAAAATAAATATGTTCCACATGCTTTCAAGGCTAAGTTCCAAATTTCCAATAACAACAAATATGCCGCTTCAATCACACCAAACCCATCGCTAAGGGTTCATTCCAAACAGGTCATATATCTTGTCTCGTTCTCCGACTCATTGTAGTACAAAATTCTGCTACATGATGTCGCCACCTCCTTATACGCAAAGAGAAATTTATCTTCGAAAGTATTAACACAAAAGATGTATAGCTGGTTTGTCTTTGATTTTCTTTCAGCAAGGAAAACTAAAAGTTACAACAATTGTCACCGCTATACCGTAAAAAATATCAAATATTTTATAGTGTAATTTCCAGTATTTATAATTCCACGTACTTAAATAATATTTAAATCAACTATATGTTCCTAAATAATTATAATATATGAAAATGTTATTGTAACAATAAATAATTCTAAGCTGTTCGGAAAAAATCAAGTTCATTCTAGAAATAATTAAAGATTTAAAAAAAACTCCGGGCTCATAAGACCAGTTCATAAACGGTCGGTGCGGTTCGTGTGTCATTGGCGTGCTTCGTCAAAGAGCATCAGTGGTGATATCAAAGGTAACTTGTCTTCCTACTTAAGTTAAAGTATCGGGTAAACATACAAAGTGTGCCGGAAAATACCATTAGCGTCCACGGCTACCAAGCGGCAAAATACAAAGCGGGCGGGGCTGAAAACTCCCGACGGAAATGGCGCCAGCGGAAAGCTAACGTTCAATACAGTGCGGTTAATGGACAGTCGGTAATATACAAAGTGGACGGGCGGGGAAAGTATAAAGGGAAGTCGTAGCATAACCAGACAGTACGGGCGCCAACGAAACCATCTTACACGCGTTATCAATCCAAAATAATTGCAGTCATTACTTCAATAATACATTAAACCCGTTCGTAATTAAACACCACTATAAGGTAATAACGGTACGTATATCATCATACGCGATTACATTAATTCTACGCAATCATCTTTAATTGAATAAATTAATAGCTGTTTGATTAAAGGGGTAATCAATTTGATAGGAGTTTAATTGAAGGGTTAATTAAATTGATATCAAAATTTAATTAAATTATATCTTACAATGTTGCATGATTTACACTATAAATATACAAAATATAGGGAATTTCAACCCTTTAGGGCATAATTTGGCAACACCGCGGCGCTAGAAAGCCCATAATACAGCGTAAAAGGCCACGATTAAAATGATATCGCCTCAGGGCGGTCAGATAAGGGAACGATCCTACTTGTAGAAAATAATAAAAATATAAATATTAACAAAGACAAATCCATTTCCTTCACGAGAGTAGAAATAGGTTATATTATACCTACATCATAGTTAGTATTCCATTAATTAAAGAAGAGATCGGTAAAGTTTCTAGTGTTATATTCGATTGTTATTTGACATTTGCAACACACATCTTTTTCATAGTAAACGAAACTTATAGAAACTTGGCTTAGATTATGAGACAAGAATTTTAGGAATAATAAAAAAATGCATCAAAAGATTGCGATCTTGGCCAAGAATCAGCTTTCGGATCAGGAGCCACAAAATTTTTGAGGGGCCTCGAAATCGAGTTTTCGTTTTTTTTTCTTTTTTTTACCGAATAAGCACATTATACTGAGTTAAGTGATAGTTTGAGTTTGGCTACACTATGTGTAGTTCTCCAGTTATAGACCTACAAGAAAATTTTTGTCTGAAATATATTGGATCTTTTGATCCAAAAATAGACTTTTATGAAATTTCATGTTCTTTATTTCTTACCGGACAGTGACAAAACTTGAGATCTATCCGTTTCAATAAGTATACACTCCGTTGTACGTAAGAAAAATTTTCGTATTTCATAATATTTTAACAAAAGCTTCATATTTTTTCAATTTCTTCGTATTTTGTTTATATTTTAATGATTTTGCCAAAGTTGCCTTAATTTTAAAAAATCTTCATGAAAATGGCCCTATACGTTGAGATTTTTACTCTAGCGTAAATCCTAAATTTTTCCTAAGATTCATTCCTTCATGGAAGAACCATTTCCAATAGATATCAAATAAGACAGTGGCCCAGCGCCTTCAGATCTATGGTATTCGGGGTAGGATTACGGTAAAGAAACCATTTCTTCAAGCAGGAAACATTACAAGAAAAATAAAATGAAATAAAGACCAGAAAGATGAACAATGGAAGACGGCACTTTGGACTGACGAATCTAAATTTCAACTTTTCGCCTTCCACTGCTAGAAGTTTGTGCATCGTTGTCCCGAAGAACGCTTTCATCCCGACCATGTATTACCTTCAGTAAAGGACAATGGAGGTAGCGTAATTCTTTTGGGATTGTTTACAGACTACCAAGTTGATAATTTAGTTCGAATTAATGGAATAATTGGCAAAAACGTGTTTCACAACGTTTACGTGAGGCGTGGAATTCCATCAGAAACGCGGATTTAGGGTAGCAACTTTTCACTACAAGATGATTACCATCCCAAACTTTCTTCCAAGCTATATGCAGAAATTATCTGCAATGCAAAAAAAAAAAAAAAAAAAAAAAAAAAAAAAAAAAATACGTTTACCTCAACAGGGATCGCGTTCAGACAGTCTCATTACGTCACAACATGGCTCACTGTTCACTTCCACACACTGCTACTTGGTGAAGGCTCCAAAAAGAGCAGTCATTTCGCTAATTTTGGCGATGAGCTCAACTGAACATATAGTCTCACTACAAAAGAATAAAATTGTTGTTTCTTACATGTAAACTTGCCAATTTATTGGTTTCCGCACCAAATCTCTTGGTTTAGGATGCTTGTTTAGTCGGTGAATTTTCAGTCTGTTGGATAGTGCGAAAATCTAGTGGGTAATGAATCATTTTTGGTGGAAATCTTGTGGATATTGAACTGGTATATACACGCTGCCTTGTTTTTCTATTCCGCTTCTGCTTTATTCGATGAAGCAATAATGAACTAGGTATGTTGTATGCTAGACGGCCGAACTAATGGAACGTTCACTGCAGTAGCGTAATTTCACATTTGGCTTAGGGGGGGGGCAAAACATCTTGATATAAGTAAAATTTCGCGTTTTTCACTGATTTATTACTATTCTATTGATAAAATCTACATAAATCTCAAACTCAGTGGGGACAAATGCCCCACCCTGCCCCCCTAAATGACGCCCCTGGTTTACTGATGAGATGCATTTGAGAAAATTGTATGAGGTCTTTAAAAAACTCATGTTTAGGAGAGGTGGAAGAGAAGATTTAGCGAGAAAGATGCACTCAATTTCTGTTTCATAATAAAACCAAGGATGTAATGGGACCTATATGAAGTGTACGGTGTATATCTACTTAGTATTGTTATAGTCCAACGTATAATCTAACACACCCAATATTTATCCATATCCAACATACTAAATTGACGAATGAGTAAGCGTATACGAGAATTGGCATAAGCAATATCTTTAAAAAAAAAAAAAAAAACGGCAGAGCCTATACCTACCAAAAATGCTAGCATTAGACCTACATCAATGAATAAAACCATTGCAGCACAGATCACATAGTTTAACGGATTGCAGGAAAGACTTCCAGACAATATTGAAATGGCTAGTAGAGTACATGTATCTCTTACTGAAGCCACACCATAGGTTTCTGGTATGAAGTATGCAGATACTCAGATACTAATGGAGATAATCCATTCAATGAATTTTCATCGTTTGCAATGTCTCTTCTTTGATGCTTCCTAGTCAAAAGCAGAACTTGAACGGACTTTTAGTCACATGAATTTTCGTAAAAAGTAAAACCGCTCAACAAATAGTAAATCAACTTTAACCATTTTTGTTGGACTAGACGCAAAGTAAGAAAAAGTGTTGTTATAACTACGAAATTCCTGAATATGTTTTGCAGAAAATGGGCACATCTACAGTATATTCATCTTAGGAACACATTCCTCCTACTTTAACATCCTCGTCTAAAGATGTAGACAATGAAACATGAAGGTGACTCAGCATCATTTGATCTAATTCTTGACTTTTAGCTAAATGATTCACCTTGCATTAATTACACATATATTTGCACTGTTTATGAACCGACAAGTTCCTTGTCTTAGAAATAAAGTTTTCGTTTATCATTTCTTTTTTGATGGGATTTTAAGTGGCTTTCAAATCTTTTCACTGGTATTCTGTGATTTTAACTTTTTGATCTGGTGGAAAATACGCTATCTGTTGAAAATACAGCTTATATAATACTAGCAACAGATCCAAGTTAGGAGGATGGATTTAGTTTTATTCACCCAGTACTAATATCAATATACATATTTTACATCAATTTTTTTTGTTTTAGATTCCGAACTAAAAATAGGCAATTTGGTCATGCCCATGCCCAATTTGGTTGCTTTGAATATTGCAACTAGTTAAAGTACTTAATTATTTGTAAAACAATTTCTACACAAAGCAATTATTGACAGGCCACACGGTTAGCATTCTTGCCGATCCCAAATGTTTTAATATTCGCGTGCTACCCTGTACTATTTTCGCGCGCTATCCTAGACAGCTGTTATAAGTTGATCATGTAGTGTACAGAAAAATTTCGGCAAGTCTTTAATTTGCCCTTTGATGGAGAACAGAACCCAACCAAACCCTGCGGGGCTTGTAACCTGTTCCTCCTCCTATTATTATTATTATTATTAATATTATTATTATTATTATTATTATTATTATTATTATTATTATTATTATTATTATTATTATTATTATGGATCCGTACAATAAAACTGCAAGCTTATTTTAATGAAAAAAGTGTTATGAAAATTTCAAAAATAAAAAAAACTGCTATGGCCAGGTTCGAACCCACGCCAAAACCGATTTTCATTACTAGAATCTTGCGCTAGCACGCTCGGCTTCGAGAGCCGACAGTATTTACCGTGTATCTACTTTCTGCTATATGTAGGTCATGAGTCTTGTCCTATCTGTTTCGGCCAATAATATAGGAGGATACCTGAAACGTTTACGATCCGCAAATAAGAAAATACGATGACATTTATGAAGGGAGCAAAAGGATTCGGTGTAGGAAAATTTGGTGTAAGAAAATTCGGAGCAGTCGGAAAAGCCGGTGTGGGGAAGATTTGTTGTAGTAGACTGTAGCAGTGATGCCAATTGAAGGGAAATTTCCCTTGGGGCAGGGAAATTTTGAGTAAATTTTGGAGAAAAGGGAAAAAGGGAAATTGCTTGTAATCTCTCAATATTGCAGGGAAATTTGAACCTCTCTTCAATCATTTATAGATTGAATGTATTTACGTATCTGATTAATCTCATTAAAATTCAGTATAAATTCAACATCCTATATGTTCCAAACATAATCTGTTGCACATATTTCACATAAATTCTCACAAGTTATCTATCTTTGCATTGGTTAATATTTTTCAACATTACACATCGATCAACATATTCAGTTAAATTCGAAACATTACAAAAATGCTTATTTAAAATCTTTTATCAAATTTAATCTTCCCATTGTTGAATTAAATGCAATTCAATAAGATGAAATGTTTCTCAATTAAGTTATCACTCCAACTATTATAACAGTTTGGTTTTCTCAATCAGAAGATGTTTTTCCCAACCAGAAAATTTATTTTGAAGAGGATTAATCGATTTAAGAGAAGAAAATCTGCGTTTCGTGAATGTAAATATATGGGCGAATACTGGGACATTAGTGTATGTGTGTTTTTCTAAGTTTACAAATTCTCTGGTGACTGTGCGCACTGAATTATAAATTCTTAAGAGTCCCGCATCTCTAAACTTTGTATTGTGCTTACGAACATTCCTCGTGTAGAGTCAAAGACAGTAGCAGCTAGAGTTTTCTTTGTAACTGTTCGTATTCGTTTCAGTAAATATGAGAATGCTGTTCTTAAGTACATACCAAATATATACTTAATATTTTCTTTGTACTTTAGGTTACATTAATATTAAAATCTATCATAATATCTAGGATAAAAATTAAATTTACATGGAATTAATTATATATTTTTATGATTTATTTAGGTTGTCCGTCCTGACTGAGGTATTTATAGCGTTTTTCCTCAGTCACACCAGGCAAATGCAGAGATTGCACCCATAACATAGGTCCTGGCCTACACTTTTCCATATCCTTTCCCCTCCTCTATCGCGACGCCTTAGATACCTAAACAATAAATCAAGTTCAAATTCTGCGTAAGCTCAAAGGAAGGCTGTCAGGTATCTGCTTGTATGTGGTTATAAGATTGGGGTGAGGGGGTGGAAGCGAAAACGATTAAACATGCGTTTACTAAATACAGTACTTCAACGGTTTGGATGAAGGGAAATTTTGTCCGGGAAAGGGAAATTCTGAAGCTTGTGAAGGGAAAACGGCTCTGAAGGAATTGGCATCACTGGACTGTAGGATCCGTTAAAAACTTCATGCAGTATTACAATACGTATCCATAGTATAAATAGTAGTAAGAGGAGGAGTAGGGGTAGGAGTAGCAGTAGGAGTAGAAACGGGTTAGAAGCCCCGCAGGGGTTGGTTGGGTTCTGTTCTCGACATAAAATGAGCAAATTAGACTTCCCCAAATTTTTCCATACATTTTAGAATCTGTGGATCCGTATAGTAATACTGCACCAGAAACTTAACTTTGAAGATAAAGGAGCGTATTAGTTTTAAGTTCAAACTTTGTGTAAAGAGTACTTCTACTGGCTACTATACGGAATTTAAAAAAAAATGTGATCCTGAAATAATTTGAATTCGAGATTATGACACATTTTAAGGTGGTCTCTAACCCTTGGAGCGCTCTGCGTTTCTGCCTATCTAAAAACATGTAAAATTTGGTCATGATTATTTCAGAAACTACTGTGCGTAAGACATTGTAATTTTGGATGTGTTCCATTGACCGATCTCAAGAAAATGACTAGGCAGTTTTATAGATATCCTGTTTCATTTTGCAGTGGACTTTGATAATTTAAATATGACAACGGCGCAATAACACTGGCTGCTGCTCGCACGGAAAAAACAATCGAATTGTTTTTCTCTCCTCCCTTCCTCGCGTTGTTCGTCAACCTACACGAAATGCTTATCGTAAGTTTCTTTTTCTTTACATGTTATTGAAGTACTATATTCTCCAGTTATTTTCTGCTTCGAACCTGAAAATAGGTTGAGACACAGATAATGTAACTTTTTTAAAAAAACATAAGTATAACAGTCAAGTGATTGGAAAAAGAACAAATCTGTATCCTTACTAATTTTCACCTTTTTAAAAAAAAAAAATCAAAACGTAAAATATTTTTAATATTCAGAATTATACTGAAATGAGAAAGTACTGAAGCAAACTGCGTTTTCAAAGTTTTTTTTTTCTTTCTAAGTATTCAAATTTCAGGCTAAATCCATTCACAGTAAAAGCAAGTGAAGAATGTGTTAAATCTAAGCACAGTAGCAGTGTTTGAAGTGGAAAAATAGCAGAGGCGGTATGTTTTATTATGAGTTTGACTCAACATACCGGCTGTTTAAATATTGTCTTGATCACTAAAAAACCAGAGACGGTATGTCCTCATTACTGAAAAACCAGAGACGGTATGGCATACTACCGCATACTCAGTGGCGTAGCAGCTGCCCCCGCAACCCCCGCAGTGCGGGGGGGCCCCGATGTATAGGGGCCCCGAAGTCTTGCGATGAATAAAGTTTTAAAGAAGTAGAACTTCCACCTTACTTGTGTCGGCTTTACAAGTGGGGCCCCTTCTCTATACTTTGCGGGGGGGCCCGCAAAAATGTGCTACGCCACTGCGCATACTGTCTCACTTCGAGCATTGCACAGTAGGATACAATATTATTGCATCTGAAATCATTCGTCCAATCACTACTTTCGTCTTGTACAGTCTGATTCAAAAAATGTCTGGCCACTTTCCTAACTCTTCAACATCCATCAATTTTATTCATGATGGAGTAACACAATGAAAATCTCTTTTGGACATCTGAGATCTTTCTTGAAGCTGTAGCATCATTATTTCATACATACGGGTGGCTTTTGAATGACTAGTGGGTGGCCAATCTTTTCACTGAGAAAAATCCGTCATCCGGATAGCGATATATTGTACCAATATACGGAATCCATGTGTTTACTACGGAAATCTATACGGAGCCCACATTATCCATATTCTACATACGTACTGCCTTTTTCTCCGTTTAGATGTTACATCATGTCGCTGCAGGATGTCGGACATCTAACAGTTTTCAGTATATTACATATGTACACTCATGTCCAAAATGATTGTCGCATATCTATAACTGTCTTCTTATAAGAATATAATTTAATAATGACTTTGCAGGGTACTTTTAATATTGATACTATGTGCATAATCAGGAAATATATATTTGTGGTAAATTTCATAGGAAAAGAATTATAAATACGAAAATTAGAATGAGTAAAACAAAATGTTGCTAAATGAACAAGGAAGTTTTATTTTCGTTTTATTGTTCTTATTTATTGCTCTTTTGACGTGGAATTTGCCACATACATGTCTTTCCCGATTACACAGATACTAGCATTATAAGAAATACCGGGCGGAATTCGTTATCAAATTATATTCCTACAACAACATATTTATAGACATGTGACAATAATTTTGGACATGAGTGTACATGTATGTTACATACGTCAGCTATGTGTTATATTCGTCCATCTGTATGTGAGATCCTTACCACCTATATAAGCTCTTTCTTTCAATTGCAATTATTATAGTAATATGTAGATGTCTCAGGACCTCTGAAGATTAGAAACATGGAATTTGGTACGTATTTGAACTTCCCATTGAAAATAATTAGATACGTATTTCAGCGTTTTTTTTTTTTTTTTCATAATTGGCCTTGAAGGGAAGACAAGACACGGAAAGAAAAATGGGTGGGAATTAAAATTATTATTATAATGTGTTCATTCCCTTCAGGTTAGAGACTTGAAATTTGGTATTTGAACTTCATATTTAAAATAATTTCATTACGTGTTTCAATATTTTCTGATGTTTTAGTAAAATATATAAGAAAAGAGATGGAACAGGCACGTAGCCAGGATTTCGCAATAGGGGGGGTCCGTGACGAAATCCTGTAGTTATCACACCAGGGACTCGATCATTTTAAACTATTTTACTGGCAACATATATTCGTTCGTTTAGCAGGATTTCGTAATGGGGGGGGGGCTGACATGAAATATTGTGGTTACACACCAGGAGATCAATCAATCTAAACTATTTTACTGGCAACATATCCATATTGGTTTGTTAGGATAAGAAATTTTGAGTAAGAGAATATAAAAAAATATTGAAAAAGATATAGTCTACCGAGGTCATTCGAACTCGGTTCTACTTGTCTTCTTTCTCTTATCTTTATTTAATTCCGTCAAGGGTAGCAACGAGATATCTCTCATGACTAAAGACATCCTATAAAATGGATTAGTGTTGCCGCGAAATTCAAAATGGCTCATATTATTGGTGATTCTGGGCATTTCTTAAGTTCTATCTGAGAGTCTATCTTATCCAACTGGTTTGTCGATCGTCATTTGTAGTTCATAGGATTAGCATGGAGACAGATGGAATTCGGAATGTTCCATTAAAATAATATTCATTTTTAACTTGACTCCTCCGTTTCTTCCACACAAAGCTCCTCATAAGAAAGAGTAACTAAACGCTTGGTGTAGCTTTATATTTTTAACGATGATTCATCTTTTTCTCGTTTGTTTTTGTTTCATCCTTCGTTAAATTTTTTCGTTTCTGGATCCGAAGGGGAGGGTCCCACCCCTTGGCTACGTGCCTGGATGGAAAGGAAAATGAAGGGCGCGAATTGCAATTGTATAGATGTCAAAGGTTACAAACATAAAATTTGCTATTTCAATTTCTCATTTAAAACAATTCGATGGGTATTTAAGGGTTATTTTTATATATGGCCTAGAATGGAAGAAAAATGGGTCGGGATCACAATTATTATAATGAGATATTCATATCTCAGGATCCTGAGAGGTTAGAGATATGAAACTTGGTGCTTAATCTGAAATTTGGTGTGCCTGGAGGTTTATGAAGTGCGAGGCCATAGATCGAGCAAACTAGAAGGTCTGGGTACTTGAACTGAAATTCGGTGTATCTTAGGATCTCGGAAGGTCAGAGATATGAAACCTGGTATTGGAATTTTATGCACTGCATACACTATTGTGTATGTGTTCAAAACGTTCTCCCTTTTACGAAAATGTGTTCCTACACCTCCACCTCTGAAGTAAAGGTATAGAGGGAAATGCTTATACCAATTAAGTTACCATGCATTATTATTATTATTAATAAGTATAATATTTCACATTTAGTGTAAATCCAGAAAATACATAAAAAATAATTACAAAATTTGCAAGTCACATCTGACAAGGGATGGTTCTGAAGTGGTTCCGCTTAGATCCGAACAAGACAATTGTGTGCATTTGATATATTATAACTAGACGAATCCCAAAGTTATAGGTGCCACCGGGCGGAATATCGTGAGTTACAACATATTTTGTAATGTAAAAGCTACAAAGCTGGCAGAATAGTTTGAACCAGTGTTTCTTCCAGACCTGTTTTTTGGGGGGGGCACTGCTCCCCAACCGAAGTTCTGAGAGTGCCCCCCGGAGGAGACCAAAATAATACGTCTATAATATAATAATAAATAGAATAGTATTAGCAGTGGCCCTCCAGAATACCAAGTGTGTCCCCCCGGAACACTCTTTCTGAAAGAAACACTGGTTTGAACCTTGCCATTTGTTCGGAAACGGTTGGGTAAATGGAAAATTCGGCGAACACTTATCAAATCATTTTTAAGAACACACTATTTGGGGTAAAAAACTTTGCCCCAGGGTTCCCCGCAGGCTCCCAGAAAGGGTCCAACTCAAAACTTTCAAATGGAAAAGGGGGGCTAAATAGCACATCGTTTGAAAGCTGTTGTAATATGAAAGAAAATGGAGCAAGTCTCTACTCTACGACAATCCTGTGCAAAATGGCGGCGGATCAAAATGTAAACATAAATAAAAGCTTAGGTCTAATTGAAAAATACATGACCATCCCTACAAATCGGAAACGATGAGACAAATGTGAAAACAGGAAAGGAAGTGTGGTATTATTTTCAAAGTACAACGAATTAAGCAGGGGTGGACTGGCCATAATCAAGTACCGGCCCAATGGCCGCTGCGCCTTCCTCACATCAGTGCCTTTGCGCCCTCCTCGGGAGGGACTAAGACCCGTCTTAGCCTCGGGAAGGCGCACAGTTTTCTCTCTGAACACATAAAAAACAAAGCTACATAATTATTTTATAAATTCGCTAGCCTTTGGCCAGCTAGGGCCCCACCCCAGACCCTGGCATTTGCTCGGCCTGCGGCCTCGCTCTTTCTGTTTTCGGCGTGGGAATGCTATTAATGAAATTAGATTTACCCCTAAATATATAGATTTGACTCTAATATCGGTCATTTTGGACGATTTTTACATATCACGCTTACCAACCCCACGCTCCGCCCCAAATCCCAGTATTTGCTCGGCCTGCGGCCTCGCTCTTTCTGTCTCTGGCTTTGGGAATGTCATTATAATGATCTTAGGGACCTTGAAATTTATAGATTTGACTATAATATCGGTCGTTTTGGATGATTTTTATATATCAACCCTCCCACCCCCACTGCTTCGCTCCCAGATCCCGTCTTTACTCGGCCTACGGCCTTGCTCTTTCTGTTTTAGGCTTTGGTGGTACCGTTAATGATCTCAGCGACTTCGAAATATATTGATTTGACTCTAATCTCGGCCATGTTGGATCATTTTTACATGTCTTTCCCTCCCACTCCCGCCGTTAGGGGCGCTAGTGGCGTTATATACGAAGGCTGTTTTATGTCACACTATAACCTGTATGTTTTCAAAATTTCGTTAAAATTATTTTTCTCGTTCTTACGTTATACCATTAAAACCATTCCTACTGTTATAACCCCCATTTAAATAGCATTGGGTTCAAGTTTCCACCCCTCCCCCTCTGCAAAGGGGAGAGTTGGGGTTTGCTAATTCCGACAGTGTTGATTACCTGGTACCAAAGAATATTTATGCCAAGTTTGCTCAAAATCGGTTGAACCATCTAGGAGGAGATGCGGAACATATACATACACACAAACATACAATGGCATTTATAATATAGTAGATATACAGTATTATTTTACGTATATATGCACATTGAAAAAGTATAAATATACAAAATTATATGATGCCAAAATACATAATATATATAGAATATACACTTGAAATCAAAACAGCAATTACCAAAGATGTTAACCAAACTGGAGTTTTTTCTGTAATGATGGACACGACCCTAGATGTCTCTTCATATGACCAGTGCTCCATAGTGCTTCGGTATGTGTACAATAGATTTGTTCAGGAAAGAGTTATTGTCCTCAAGTATGTGTTTTCAACAAGAGGAGGGAACCTCTTTCAAACCCTCGAACAGTCTTTGGCTGAAGTAAAAATACCTATCGAAAAATGTGTGGCAGACGCTTTTGATGGAGCGTCAAATATGAGCGGACTATATAAAGGTGTGACAGCAAAGCTGAAAGAGATCAACCCGAAACACATTCACATATGGTGCTATTCACATGTGTTGAACTTTGTGATAACTGACATTGTCCAGAGTTTGGGTGTTTGTATATCTTTCTTTGGGCTTCTCCAGGAAATTCAGATATTTTTGAAAGAATCCCAGAAACGACTTGAGGTGTACTTGGAACAAAACCCAAGCATCCGTCTTGAGGTATTGGGATAACTCGATGGAGAAGTAAAAGCAACGCTGCTATAAAAATATTTGGACACTTTCATTACTGGGCACCCGACTCAAAGGAAGTTAGACCAAGAAAATCAAAACCAGTATATCGTGGAACTCGTAACAGCTTTAAGTGTGATTGGCAACTTGCAAAAATTCAATTCCAAAGTCAGACATGATGCAATGTCTCTCATTCAAAAGTTGTGCTCCTTTGAGCCTATCATTGTGGCTATGATGTTTTTATTGATTTTTCAGCATTCCACACCTTTATCAGACTACTTCCAAACAAAAAACTTAGACTATGTCCAAGCATGGCGCCTGATATCCTCAACTCAAAATAAGTTGAAAGAAGCTAGGACCAGTTTGACCAAGCCTACAAAGCAGCAGAACACTTTGCAACAGAAATGTCAAATAGTATTGAAGGACTCATTACAGATGTTCCTAGTCTAGAACAAATTATTATAGAAACAAAATAGCCTCACGTAGGATGTAGAAAAAAAGAAAATGGCAGGGGAATCAGCTTCTGATGAAGTAATTGAAGACAGTAAATACAGATTTGAAGTAACCGTTTTCAACTGTGTTCTAGACCAACTTTCTAACAGCATGCAGGAACGATTTGCTGAAAATCAAAGCTTATACTTAGATTTAGAGTGTTTTGATCCTAAGAAGTTCAAGAGTTTAAGTCTGGCTGAATTAATTCCTGATTGTGAAAAGGGAAAACTTAAAGAAGAGCTTCTTTCGTTTCCATCAATGTGGGAAGAGTTTTCAAAATCCTTTTATGAGAACCAAGAAAAGAATCAAGAAACTGTTGAAGTTCTTACGATTGAAGATTTGATTGAAGAGAACAAGTTTTCTGAAGATTTCATGGAGGATGAGGAGGAATATTTGCGGCTGACTGACGATAGTGTGGATTTAAGGTCTATAAAATATGATGGAATGAAGTGCAATTCTTGCTTTAAGTGCGCCTTCGATGTGATTCCGCAGTACAATATGTACTCAAGATTGTACACAAATTATTCAAAGTTTATAAGTATTTCCTTACATTACCGGCAACACAAGTGTCCTGTGAGCGAGCATTTTCAAAGCTCAGATACATAAAATCAAGACTCCGTTCAAGACTTTACAGATGAAAATCTGGAATCATTGTTCTCAGTGTGCGAATTAGATAATCTATATTGGGGGGGATTAAAAATAGGCCAACAGAATATAAAGTCTGAAGGTGCAAATTTCAAAATGGTACAATAATGCCTTACCCCCCATATATATATATATATATATATATATGTGTGTGTGTGTGTGTGTGTGTGTGTGACATCTGTAATAAAAAAGAGATTTATTAATTTAATAAATCTACCGACAATAACTATGCACGTATATATTGTCTGACACACACACACACACACACCACCAAACCTTTCTGAACGTGTTTAAATGTTGTGCTCACTCTTGTCCCAGTAGCTCTCTAGGGTTTATTTAGTTAATAATTCGGCCCGAGCGATAGCCATGATCACAAGCATATCTTAAATTTTTCCACTCATATTGAAATCTTCCACTTCGCGTTATTACATACAGGTAGAAAAAAACTCCAGTCTTATGAAAACCGCTAAAATTATCAGCTAAACCGGGCATATCTTTTAAAAAAGAAAATCTAAATATTAGCCTATCAAACAAGAAATGGATTGTTGCTGGTCCCGATTTCTGACATCAAGGTCAAATCGAAGGCCAAATATTTAAAATCTCTCAAATAAAATTTCGAGCTTGTGCTTCTACTCCCCGCTAAAGCTGTGCTCTTCACGACTTTTTTCCCTCCAAATATCGATTCCGTGATGAGGCTCAGAAAGTCAACACTTACAATTACTTTACTGTTAGGTTAGATGAGTTGATTCACTATGGGCTACGTTATTCAAATAAAGTTTTTCAGACAACATTATTAGCGTGGACAGCAAACTGTACAACGAAAAGAAAGATGGAAAAATGAAGGGTTAAATTTTTAAAAAACCGCTCCAGTTGACATGCTTATACAGACACGGACAATGACACGGAGAACCAGTCGTATTAACAAATGCTGAAACAAATCTTCAATTATGCGCTTATTCACCTAAAAATCACCTTCACTAACACGTCTGCTTACTAGGAGCGTATCCCCAGCGTGTATGTTAATATATACTTACGAGAGAATACCTATTTCTAAGATTTTGAGTACAGTTTCAACAGTTCATTTCCTTAAACTGTAAAAGGCAGTGATTACTATGCTAATTATCACAAATTAAATGCAACTTTTGAGTTGCATACGCACAAACTACTAGGGAATGAAGACCATGTGCTAACAAAGAGTACACTGGAAAATGAAATAACATGTTATAACAAAAATTAAAATAAGATGATAATCGATACAAATGTAAAGGATGAATATGACATGTCCGAACTTTACCAAGTATGATGGAAGAAGCTATTTGTTTACTTCTTCTTGGCCAACCGCTAAGAACATTTATAAATCCATAGGTGGCTTTGTTATACGCAATTAGTACATTCAAATTCACGAACGATGACGAACTGAAGGGTACGAAGGTACAGTTGCAAGTAACAACCGTAGTCATAATAATATAGTTCAAATAAACAACGTTGAAAATAGTGGGTAATTAGGTGGTAAGTGAAAAGGATCAAAACTGAATAGTTTACATCGATCATTCCGAAGAAATTTGGAGTTATACTGAGCAAAATTTGGGGGGGGGAGCGAGCATCTCCGGGGAGGATACTTCAGCTGACTTTTTTAGGAGGAACAAAATTTGATTGAGGGGGAAAATCCTCTCATCCCCCGGTAATTCGCACCCTGATTTTTTCTTGATGAACTCAGAAAGAGACATTCTGACCAAAATAGACAACAATCTTATTATTGAGAAAATGTGTGAGAAAAGCAAGGAGATGTGAAAGCTCCTTCAAGCATAAAGCTTTGACTTTACTTTCATTTTCCAGTTTTGTTTTTGAATTTCTTTTTTTGCTAGGTAGGTACATAATTCTAAATTTACTTTTGTTAATTTGTAGTAAATGTTTCATGTAATGAACATAGCTTTAAAAGGACAAAAGTATGAAAAATAGCATAAGCTCCAAACTTAACTCAAATCTTCAGTTATAATTAGGCTGTTAACAAATGTAGCCGAAGAATTTAAACAACTCGTGTGATTTTTGTAGTCTCAGTTAAAGTGTGCAGACTTATATAGGCCTAATATATTTAGTACTCAAAATCTCTTTGTTTATGAAAATATTGGATTTGTATAATTCTATCGTGATTAACTGCAATAGCTACTTAATCTTTTGTTGTTTTTTTGTGTACTACCGGGAGAAGCCCACCGGCTCTTCCTTTTATTAGGAGGGAGTATTCCACACAAGCGAAAGCCTCGGATGGATGGCGCCCTCCCAGAGTATGTGACCGCGCCCTTTTTACATAGCCAGTCCACCCCTGGAATTAAGTTAAAACGTCTTGTCCCAGGGCCCCCATGAAAGCTGTTGTTAAATGAAAGAAGATGAAGCAAGTCTCGACTTTCTACGACAACCCTGTGCAAAATGGCGGCGTGTCAAAATGTAAACAAAAGCTTAACTGAAAATCTATGGTCACCTTGAATCCAAAATAGCCACTTAAAACCTATGTCATTCATACCAGTACAAATCTAAATCTCTATTTTTCTCTATTATGTATTTAGAAAAAATAAAAAGACTAAAGAACAATTGAATTTCGATTCACTTAAACTATTATTTTATTCCCTAACAACACATATATGTTTTGTTCCTAATACACGTTCGTCACGGTTCTCTCGATATCTTTTACGTGAATATAACGAATATGCGATTAGCACACAACTCTGACTTCATACTGCTGAACAAAAGTTGAATACCTTCGGGTATTTTTCTAATTTTGTCATACGTAGTTCATATATAAAGGACTTGCTGCACCAGTCAGGTTGGGGGCTCTATTGTAACGTGTTCGTGATGGTTACATTAGTTATGCCATTCGTTGGTTTCATCGCTATATTTCAAGCAATACCAAATATAGAAAAAACATTCATTTACAAGATTGGTGAGCAGTACCAAACCACTTGTAAATAATTTCAGTGCATCGAGCTGCGCAAACTTTGTTGATTTGTCACAATATTCCAAGAAATAGCATATTTATATACAAACTCATTTTTCACGCTGGCAACCATATTGGATTACAGATGATACTCTTTGATATTTTGAGAATATCTTCTATTAACCATAAATGTAATAATCACATTTCGCTTCTGCAACACCAGTGGTTTGAGCTGGACATGTGTTCGATACATAGTGTGGCATTTTGAACTCGAAAACGATACATAGTCGCGTTTTTGAACATTTCGCATCTTTTCGTCACCTACTGATCAACATTCATGTCAAACTTGGTTTTCCTAGCTTCAGCAGTTTGGTATGCCGATATAGATTTTAAGTGACCGTCTTAAATTCAAGATGGTTATAGATTTTCAATTAAGCTTTTATTTACATTTTGACACGTCGCCATCTTGCGCAGGGTTGTCGTAGAAAGTCGAGACTTGCTCCATCTTCTTTCATGCTCAAGGCACTGGCTGAGAGTAACGCGGCTGAGCGAATGAAAAAAAAAATCTTTCATTTAACAACAGCTTTCAAACGATGTGTTACTTAACCCCTCTTGCCATTTGAAACTTTTTAGTTGGACCCCACCTGGAACCCTGTGGGGGCCCTGGGACAAGACGTTTTAACTTAAATCGTTGTACTTTAAAAATAATACCACATTTCCTTTCCTGTTTTCACATTTGTCTCATTGTTTACGATTTATAGGAGTGGCCATTGAAGTTTTCAATTAAGTTTTTGTTTATGTTTACCAGTACATTCTGACCCGCCGTCATTTTTGCAACTTGGGGATGACGTCTTCCCACGTTCCCCCTCACTTTTACCCCTTCAGTCAATGGTTGATGATTATGCCCATTAAGACTTTTTCTAACGATGACAAGATCTTCAACATAACAATTTCATTCATTTTCACCGAAATCCAGAACATGGTTATACTCGGCCATTTTTAAATCACCTTCTGCTGTATTCAAATAGTGGCCCTCTAGTGGAAAACCGGTCAGTGGTTGGTTTTTGAACCATTGAGACTTTCTTTCAGGATCATATCTACAACATATCATAGTTTCAAGGAAGTCCACCGAAATCCAGAATTCTTTCTGCTGTTTTCACACAAGTGGCCCTGTAGTAGTAAAACGGTCAGTGATTGGTGGTTGGGACCATTAAGACTTTCTCTCAGGATAACAGTATCTACAACATATCATAGTTTCAAGGAATTCCACCGAAATCCAGAATACTGTTACCTTCTGCTGTTTTCAAAAAAGTGGCCAAATGGTCAGTGATTGGTAGTTGTGCCCATTGATACTTTTTCTCAGGATCACAATATCTACAACATATCATGGTTTCAAATAATTCCACCAAAATCCAGAATACTGTTACCTTCTGCTGTTTTGAGAAAAGTGGTCCTGTAGTGGCCAAATGGACGGTGGTTGGTTTTTGTGCCCATTGATACTTTTTCTCAGATTCACAATATCTGCAACATATCACGGTTTCGAGCAATTCCACCGAAATCCAATTTCCATAAGGATTGTGCTTAGTACGGTACTTTTTGCGATCCTGTTCAATTTCGCTAGGCAGGTTTTACTATATGCTTATGCCAGAAATGTTTATTTATTAATACTTCTCTGAAATTTCATAAAACCGAAATGTCGGTTTTGAAAACCGCTTTTGCGGTTTCGGTTTTGAAAACCGCATATGCGGTTTCGGTTTTAAAAATCGTTTTTGCGGTTTCGGTTTTGAAAACCGCACTTGCGGTTTTCGGTTTTGAGAAAACCGGTTTTCTCAAAAAGCGAAAACTGCAAAAGTCACAAAAATTCGACAGCACTAATGTCAAGTAATGACGAGAAAACAGCAAAGAATCTTTCCCATCTTCGACTCACAGTTGCCAGATGGAGGAAAAAAATGCTCAAAATTTGCAGAGGGGGAAAGAAGATATTTTTCTTAAAATGTCTTAATGTGTAGGGAAATTCTTGTTTAGTATACTTTTACAATTGGCAGAATAAAAAAAATAAGTTGCAGTTTCTCACAAAGAGGCACGGCTATCGTTATTGGGAAGTAAAATGATATACAGTAAAATAAAATATGATCGGCGTTCCCTTCACGTATGAACTATTGCAGGTGTCTGGGACTTGCGATAAGAAACCAGTCAACACATGCAAAACCACAACATTCTCATTTATCGGAGTGGCAACAAATCAACAATAAAATTGTGTATTGCGATCTATTTTTTTTTCTTTTCTTTTTTTTAAGAAATGGAGGTGGTGTTTTTTAGTTAACATAAGAAAGACTGGCAGTACTATTTAAAAACAAGGTGAAAGAGTAATGATAATATAAAAGATCTCAGTCTAAGTGGATGAGATTTCAAGTTGGATTTCATGAGTTGCAGGTGTAGTGATCTTAAATAGGGATATACCTTATTTTCTATTTAGCTTAGTGTTGTCATATTACCCGATTTTTGCGGGCACCACCCGATTTTCAGATTCTATATTCGTCCCTCGCTTAAACGTATCTTAATCACGAAAAACCACCCGCATTTTGGGATTGAAGAAAAATCTAAGACGACTTAATGGATAAAGTCTTGGCATATTCAACGTAAACCGCTACAACTCTGACAATCTTAACCGCTACACCTCTGATTTTTATATATTTCGTAAACTAGATCACAAGGAACACGAATCTGAAGGATTTTTGACATTCCGACTTCCGGAACTCGAGATATTAAAACTTTAAGTTTAATATAGATATATTCTCTATACGAAAAATATTATGTCCTGTGAGATATATAAAGGTAACCAAGAAAGTTCTGTCGCTTTTTGTGGAGGTTTGTGTTCAATTGATCCTCACACCGTGAGTTGAATGCGAATGGAGAAAAGGCGAAGGTCAGATGTTTGGTGTGGGTATATCCAACACTGTACCTGCTTGTGGCAGTTCAGTTACAACGTGAACTTGTGTAAGGACAGAGTGAATATAGAACCTCCACAGAGCGTCATAAGGGCGTGTATGCTGTACGAGTTCAAACTTGGGTCAAACGCCACTGCAGCGGGGCGGAAGATATCTCAGGCCTTTCGTGAGGGTGTCGTGATTACGCAGACACTGCAAGGGTGATTTAGAAAGTTTAAGGACGGTGACAAAACACTCACGAAAGACGCACCACGTGCCGGAAGACCAACACATGTACAAAATGAAAATCTTCAGGTAGCAATTGAGGCGAACAGCGGAGGGACCTGTGAGAAACTGGGGCTAACATTCAATGTGAGTGGAGAAACAATCCGGCAGCACTTCCATCAACTTGGGAAGCAGTACAATTTGAGTCTATTAGTCCCACATGAATTAACTCTGGGCCAGAAGGCTACGCGAGCAGACACCTGTGTTTCTTTGCTGTCTCGTCTGAGAAAGGAGCCATTTCTGGACAGGATGTTGGCATGTGATGAGAAGCTCCATGGCGTCGTCACCACTGGTTAAAATCCCATGAACTGGTTCCAAAACAGCTGAAACCAGTAATGCAGCAGAAAGTCCTGCTGTGTGTTTGGTGGATTGCTCGCGACATCGTGCATCGGGAACTGTTACCGGCTAGTCAGAGCAGAACATTAATGCAACTGTTTACTGTCAGCAGTTGAGCCGTGTTCAAGAAAAACTCAAAACCCTGGAGCCAGCACTTCTCAATCGCTAAGGGGTTCTCTCGTTACGGGACAACGCTAAGCCCCACATGGCTAGATTGACCCGGGACACCATCCTACGCCTTGGATGGGAAACACTATTGCAACCGCCATACTCCCCGGACATTGCACCGTCCGAATATCACCTGTTCCATTCCTTGCACATTCATCTTAGAGAACTCCAGTTCAACTCCGTAGTAAAGGTGCAAAATACACTTGATACCTTCTTCGCTTCATGGTAAACCAACTTCTACCGCGAAGGAATCCATGCCCACCCCGAACGTTGGGAGAAAGTCGTTGATACTGATGGGTACTATTTTTGATCTTCCAGGTACGTCTTAGGCAGGGATGTAGCCACGGGGGGGCCCATCGGGGCCAGCCTCCCCAAATGATTTCCTGGCACTCCTAATGGCCAGATGTTAAAACATCATCGTGAGATTACTTCGCTTCAGTCATTTAAAAATAACAAAGTTTACATATAATTAATAATTTACGGTAAAATAGTATGGAAAAATAGTATTTTACCATACCGATCACAAAATAGTATGGTATTTCTTCCTTATAGCCATCCGAAAATAGTATGGTATACTTTTTGTGACAGCAGATTACACAATTTACGGTGATTTGTATTTGACAGTTTGAAGACAAACGTTTCGACAAGGTACTATAAATTCTATCATAAAACAATGGTACTAAATCGTAAGTACATTATATTATTTATATGCTGTAATTAGTGTTTTAAGAAAACTTTTTATCAGATAGAAAATTTGGTGAAAAGCAACGTTTTTATTCAGTTTTTCAGTTTGGAATTCATTCCCTTTTTTAAATGCTATTTCGTGTAAAACAGTAAGTGAGATATAGCTGTTAATAAAATAATTATGTCTTTTTCGTCACGAATAATAAATAACATTTTTGTCAGAAAATCTTAAATAAATTAAGTGCAATTTTAAAGAACATCAATCTTATGTATAAAAGTAACCAAGAAAGTTCTGTCGCTTTTTGTGGAGGTCTGCGATAATTGGCCCTCACTGGCGGCAGGGTTTCGTCGAGTCGAAACATATATCTCGTGTCGGGGTGTTGAAGTTACCACCGCGTAGCAGCGACCAGCGAGAACTTTGTTTTGGTCGGCACTTTTTAGATTCTTTGCGGAGAATCGTGAAGGAACCAACACGAACTATCGCCAGTCATGTGCATGCGGTTATTATTATATATTATTTTTTCCTGGAGAATTGTTCCTAAAGTGAGCTCCGGGGGTCAAGAATAACCTCTGCCTCAACATCATGAAGTGAAAAATCTTGAGATAAATGCGATAATTGCATGAATTTAGATGGCAACTGTCGTCGATCATTAGAGAGTGAGTATGGGAGAACTATGAAATAAAGTAAATAGACACGCGTGATTTTGTTACAAAATTACACACATTTTATCTAATTCCAAACAGTTATCGTCGAATATACACGGTTAAAGGAGCACTCTGATTGACCCAATTAAAAAGACCTTAACGATTTATCTCTTTACAAGCAACGTTTCCTTCATCGCCTTCGTAGCGAAGTAGGAAGAACACTTGCCTAGTAATCATAATGTTGGTGGTTTGAGTCCCCTGCGGGGTAATTTTTTGATACTTTTTAAAGTGTTTTTTAGACTCACCTTAATGTAACTAAATCACACATATAGCCGATTTAACATTTAACGTTTGGGGGAGTAAGTTTGTGGTTCGTTGGCGCTTTGTCGCGTCTCTGCCCCTGGTGGTATAATTTTCAAAACGGTAGAGGGGCCACCGGGAATCGTCGCTGCGGCGCCGCCAATGTTTGGCGAGATGTCGCTAATTGCCCATTTGTGGTCCACTGACGCTTACGGCATGGGGACAATTCAGTGTGAATGGCGAAACCATTCAACAGCACCTTCATCAACTGAGAAAACACTAGAAGTTGGGTCTATGGGTCCCACATAACTTGATTCCGGGTCAAAAGGCAACGCAAGCAGACACCTGTGTTTCTTTGCTGTCTCGTCTGAGGAAGGAGCCATTTCTGGACAAGGTGTTACCATGTGATGAGAAATGGGTCCTGTACGAAGTTCCACGGCGCCGTCATAATTGGTTAGCATCCCATGAACGGTTCCAAGACAGCCGAAACCAGCACTACACCAGAAGAAAGTCCTCCTGTGTGTTTATGAACTGCTCGCGGCATCGTGAATCGGGAACTGCTACCAGCTGATCATCGCATCAATCAACTGTGTACTGTCAGCAGTTGAGCAGTGTTCAAGAGAAACTCAAAACTCTGGAGCCAGCACTTCTGAATCCCAAAGGGGTCCTTATGTTACAGGACAACGCTAAGCTCCTCGTGGCTAGGATGACCCGGGACACCATTTTACGCCTTGGATAGGAAACACTATTGTATACGCCATACTCACTGGACATTGCACCGTCCGATTATCATCTGTTCCCTTCCTTGGACAATCACCTTTAAAGGATGCCAACTCAAATCCCAAGTAGAGGTGCAAAATGCACTTGATACCTCCTTCGCTTCACGGAACACCAACCTCTACCGCGATGCAATAAATGGCCTTCCAGAACGTTTGCAGAAGGTTATCGATGTATTCTTAATCTTCCAGATACGTGTTAGGTGACATATGAATGGTGGTGGGTGAGAAAGCGATAGAACTTTCCTGTTTACCTTTATAGATCGGTTCTGTGTATTGAAATAGTTATGAACAAAGGTATAATGTTTGGTTGGGGGCAGTAGTTCTTGGTTAAACATAATACAAACTATCTGTAATATAATTTATGAAATTATTATTATTATTATTTTGTTATTAATAATAATAGTAAGAAGAAGAAGAAGAAGCAGCTGAAAACAGTGTTTTTAGTTTTCTGGAAGAAAACCAAAATTTTCCAGGTTTTTTCAGGCTTCAAAAACACTAGCTGCAACACATTTTTTTTTTAAGATTGTAGCTCGCCCCCCTTCAAAATCGACGAGCCCCTCCTACAGAAACCTGCTGGCTACACCCCTGGTCTTAGGTGACATATCGATGCTCTAAGGTGATAGGTCAAAAAGCGACATAACTTTCTTCGTTAATTTTATACATACTATGTAAAACTACTGTATAAGTTCTAGTATCTCGAGTTCGGGAAGTCGGAATGTCAAAATTCCTTCAGATTCGTGTTCCTCGTGGTCTAGTTTACAAAATATATAAAAATTAGTTTTGGTCCAGTTTGCTTCCGTGGTCACTTTATGTTCGAATATCTCGAGATCGGAAATTCGGAATGTCAAAATTCCTTCAGATTCGTGTTTCTAGTGGTCTACTTTACAAAATATATAAAAATAAGGTGGGGTCTAGTTTGCTTCCGTGGTCAGTTTATGTTCGAATATCTCGAGATCAGAAATTCGGAATGTCAAAATTCCTTCAGATTCGTGTTCCTCATAGTCTAGTTTACAAAATATATAAAAATTAGTTTTGGTCCAGTTTGCTTCCGTGGTCACTTTAAGTTCGAATATTTCGAGTTCCGAAATTCGGAATGTCAAAATTCCTTCAGATTCGTGTTCCTCGTGGTCTAATTTACAAAATATATGAAAATCAGGTAGGGTCCAGTTTGCTTCCCTGCAGCCGAAAAGTACATTGGAAGTGTCATCAAAGAAGTAACTTAGAAAAAAAAAAGTGCGAAGAATCCAAGGTCAGTATTTGTAACACACAAGTTCACATCAGCACTTACGGTTTAGAACTCCCCACTTTTCTGACTTTAAAATATTGCAACCCTAATTTAGCTGTGACTTGTTCAACCATCGAACAATCCCTTTCGCACAGTGCTGCATATATTACCATAATAGTCTTGGAGCAAATAAAAAGAGTTAAAACACAGACATAAATCAATACAATTGTCTCGATCGATAAATGCTTTCACAATTGTTAAAAGGTGTAATTAAAAACATCAAACATTGTTTCTGCTTTGAAAAGGACAAACAAGGTTTCGTTCATAAAACCGCAAACACGGTTTCGGGCGGCTTTCGCTTTCAAAAAGAGCTTCTGCGGTTTCGGTTTTGAAAACCGCTTTTGCGGTTTCGGTTTTGAAAACCGCATTTGCGGTTTCGGTTTTGAAAACCGCTTTTTCGGTTTCGGTTTTGAAAACCGCATTTGCGGTTTTCGGTTTTCAGAAAACCGGTTTTCTAAAAAAAACCGAAAACCGCAAATGTCACAAAAATTCAACAGCACTAATTTATTCTTTATTCACTGATAATTGGCGCATTCTAATCTTTTTTATTTGTAAATTACTATATATATATATATATATATATATATATATATATATATATATATATATATATATATATCGTCGGCGGCAATTCAAAACCTGCTATGTGCATTTTGCAGGAGAAGCGAAAAACAGTATCCTGGTTAGCTTTTTGGCTTTATAAAAGTGATGTTATAAGTAATATTTGATGCTGCACGTAACTTGATACCTTTTCAAGTAACTTGAGAAGGTACCAGTTACGTGCAGCATCAAATATTACTTATAACATCACTTTTATAAAGCCAAAAAGCTAACCAGGATACTGTTTTTCGCTTCTCCTGCAAAATGCACATAGCAGGTTTTGAATTGCCGCCGACGATATATATAGAGGAAAGTTGCCAATTATGGGGAGGTTTTTTTATAAGGCTTCCTGCTTAAACATGATTTGTAGGAAATATGTGTAACTTCCGGTAATGCTCTACGGAAACCTTGTTCGTCTATTCTACACATGAAAATGTGAGAAAAAAACAATAGTCACAGAATAAAAAAATAAAAACAAATAGTACTGCTGTTTCCCATATTAGGCTACCGGGGTTCCTAATATGGGGATGCTGGGGTTCCTAATATGGAGCTATGACATATAGATGCTTACATCAATATTACTTGCATAAATCAAGGACACACAACCTTTCAGAGAAACTATTGTAATAAATACGGGAAAATGAAATAAGAAGAGAAAATATGAAGATATAATATGATTGTATTGACGTTATTGTTGATCAAAAATAAAATAGATCTACATTGTTCTAAAGCTGGAAAAACATTAGGTATAATACAAAACGTTAATACAAATCATTATGCCTACATAACTGTGAAGAAAAATAATTTTAGATGCAGAACACAATATCTTGGAACTATTTATAGAAACAAATGCATTTATAGTAAATGGTTGTTTGAAAATAGATTTATAAAAAAGAAGTCTTTTCCCATTTCTCGTTTTTAATTAATTGATAGACGAAACATAAAAAATGTGTCTCTTCCTTTTTACTGAAGTTGGAAATCTAGAAAAACTTAAAAGCCTGATACTTTTTCACTCAAATTGTAAATCCACAAAAAAGTCATCTTCTATTCATGTATACTACTTAAATTGTAAATCTACGAGAAAAAAAAAGAAACACTGTTTGCTTTGCACTGAAATTAAAACTCCACAAACCATAATTTTACTTAGAGCAACATCTTTCACAGACGAAAATGTCATCATCGACGCCTGCACAGAGAACATAATCCCACCGTGAACACACTGCACATTGAATCCACTCTTCACCTTCACGATCTTCAGAAAATAGTCCATTGCAATAGAAACACTCGGCTTCTTGTTTGTTATCTTCGTCGGACATATCCGACAATTGCATATATTCCCAGTTAGATGAACTACTGGAATATTGTTGTGGCAAAGACCTACGCTGGAATCGTTTACTTTGTAAATTATCCGCTTCTCTGCACTCTTTGGCTGTCTTCCTTGGCTGCTTCATCTTCTTTATTTGTCTTCCGAGGAATCCTCTTTTCTCGTCGATAGAAGAAATATTTTACTTGAAAATGCCTTTTCTTTTCTTCGATGCTTAAGTTCCGCATTCTGTTCATTTTTTAGTCTCTATTTTGGTTTCCCTTTGGCATTCTAAAACTCGCTTGTAAGGTGAACTTGTGATAATTTGGGCTGATCCAGTTCGAGATTGCTTGTAATTTTGTCGAACAGGACGTGCTGGAATAGGGGAAATATCATGTGCTGTCACAGTACATGTAGGTGGTGGCAGTTCTACAGTTCTACTTGAACCTGGTGTGCTTGGCTCAGAAGGGTTTTGGACCTCGATGGAAATCCTTTCTGGTTCTGGTGGTATGGTAGCAGATACTGACCTACATGGATCGGATGTGTTTGCTTCGGAATGTTGCCCGTCCTCGATGGAAATCCTTTCCGCTTGGGACGTTATCGTAACAGCTACGGACCTACAACTATCACTTGGTGTTCCATATTGGAGGAAGTCATGAGTTCTGAAAATATGTCTATTAGTCGGAAATAGGCCTGCTCTTTTGAAACCACTGGCTGCATTTTCGGCTGTTGTTGCTCTCATGTACGCATTTCCAAATAATTCGCCAACCTGATATATAGTCACAACACGTCCTGGATTCATTCGCAACCAGCATTCTATTTCCTGCCTGTAATAGCACTTTAATGGTCCCATAAATGTTAGATCCAAAGGCTGCATCTTATGGATGGAATGTGGCGGTAGCGATATAATGGTAACATAGTTCTCGCGTCCTAGATTTATGACATCTAAGTTCCGTACATGCGAGAAATGGCCATCTAAAACCAGAACCACTGGATCTTCTGTAGGCTTGACGTAGTTTATAAAATGTCGGAACCACTCTGTAAATATATCACTTTGTATCCAACCAGATTGGTGACATGCATAAATAGAACCAGGTGGGGTACCATTCATCAGTTCAATTTTCATATTCTTGCGTGGGAATACGAGTAGCGGTGGAACGTAATTTCCTGTAGGGCTCATGCATGTCACTACTGTGATAAGAGTGCCTCTTTCAGCCGACTGGAGAGCAGAAAGCTGGCGTTTTCCTTTAAGAGCAATGATTTTGGTATGTTTACTTTCAACAACGGAAATGCCAGTTTCATCGCAATTAAACAATCTTGATGGAGAATGCTTGATTTTATCCATAGCCGGTTCAAATAAGTCAAAAAATTTATCTACTGCTTCAATAGTAAATGATGTAGCTCTAGAATGTGAGAGACCCTGTGGCGTTCTAATCGATAGCTGAGGGTGACGTTTAAGAAATTGTTTCAACCATTTTTTACCTGTTATCTTCTCTGTCCGGAAAAAAGGATTCGAAATTTCATTTCTGACTGCCAATTCGTATACTAAACGTCGTACATTCGTCATTGACAAGCCAAATAACTGTTTTTCCATACTAATGCAATGATTCACAAGGTCCTCTTCAATATGTAACGGGAGATCGTGCTTCCTACCTAATATGGTTACCCTCGGCGCAATATTCTGACCTGATTCAATGGCTTGGGTTACATATCTTTCTAACGTTGTTTGTGGTACATTATAAATACGAGAGGCCTTGAAACTTCCCCTTTTCTTCTTCATCACAGAGGAAACAGCTGCGTCCATATTCTCTTGCTGCCATTGTTTCCTTTTCGGCATCTAAAACAGACAGAAAAGTATCCTCAATTTCCAGAACAAATTAAGGGTTCGTAATTTGGGGAGCCCCTTATTAGGAACTTCTCACCACCCCATAATAGGCAACTTTCGTTGACATTTTTCTCACGCATATGTCAACAATTAGTAAATGTAGAAAACACGATATACACTATTTACTATGAGCTTCGTTTTCTACTCAAGCGCGTAAGATAGTGTAATTGAATATTTCTTACCTTTACAGCGACACACAGACGTTACTTTCGAGACGGTGCAAATTTTCTTCTGCACAGCAAACATTTCCATCCGACTGAGACAAAGAAACTAATTGCGACGCCACCTAGCTTAGGCCGTGTTGCCAGTTCGTGACACTAATTTACCGTTCACACAATTTCTCTTCCACAAAATTCCCTCGTTTATGAGAAATCCCACCTCCCCATATTAGGCAACCTCCCCATATATAGCAACTTTCCTCTATTAATTTCACATAGGTCTACTGAACTGTTTGAACCCGAAGAAACCAAATGTATTCAGGAAGCTGTACTGAAAACATGAAAAGCGAACTTGGGTTTATCAATATTCATGTCAGTTCAATATCGAGGTTAGAAGAGGATGATTTGGACTTTGTATTGCATTTAAGCTGTTTGATTCAATAACGAAACAGACTCTGCCACGACCAATTCGACAAGCATTTTTTCGAAAAGCACAGTCAATTTAGACGAAAAGTCCTGGCATATAATTATTGTCTAATGTAAATAAAGTGTCCCTGGGAACACCGATGCACGAATTTCAGATTTATCGGCAGTAGCATTGCTTCTTTGAAATACTATCCCTTAACTACCCGTGACACGGAGGGAACATTTTCGATGTACAGTAATGTTTTGACTGACAAATGCAGGTTTTTAAAAGAAAATACCGAAAACTACATAGTTGTGTATTGTAGGATGACTATATGCAGTTCAAGTAATACAACTTTTTTGTCTATAGAGAATAAAATTTCTCATTTAAGTTTAGATTTTGATTGGTGCATATTTGCATATTTTCGTGATTTTTAGCATGTGTCCTCTGGGCGAGCTGATCCTGCCTTGTTCTGTACGTTGCTTGTTAGTGTTTTGTTCAGTTGTCCTGAAAAATGGCGACAGGTAGGGTAATGCAGAAGAGATACAAATGGTCATTGGATTTTGGACATAGGTATGGCAAGTAAATATTTATAAATACAGTTTAAATTGTTGATAACTTATATTACTATGATTATAAATTTAACTTGAATGTAATTTAACTATAATTAACTGTCAATTAAAATAAGGGGCATGTAGAGTATGTTAAAGATTTTCTCAAATAAAGTACGTGGTATTTGAAAGTTCCGTGTTCTCCAATCATCAGATAAGGTGTAGTTCATTTCAGTGGGTGATATCAATAAAAATAAGTAACTACTCCTGAGAAGTCCTGCTCGAGAATCGGAGTAACTACACCTGGAGTAATCTCCTCCCTCAATTTCGTATCAATAAAACAAGCCACTACTCAGGTCTAGTCTGCTCCAGATTTATGAACGTTTACTCGCGCTTCCTCTGCACGTAGCACTGAGTCGTATCAATAAAAGAAGTAGTTACTCATTTCTCCCATCCGTCGCGCGGTCATTTCGTTGTTTTTAACTTATGGCGTAATATCCTAAACGCCATGGAAGGGACAAGTAGCAACGACAGTTTCAATTAAAGTGCATTTGTGGATATTATAAAAATTCCAGTGGTACTTTCAAAGTCACAGTTACCAGAAAGTAAACGAAGGTAAGCCGAAGCTTTGAAGGCAATTACAGTGAAATGCAACGAAATATCAAATACATCTACAAATGAGAGACAAATCCAAAAGAGAATCTTTAATATCCGAGCGAGCATTAAGAAAAAAAAAAAAACATTTGAAAAAGAAAACGGGAAACAAGAAAGTAATACTGAAACCACGGGAACGAACTTCTTGGAACTGATGGATGTTGATTGGAATCCAGCAATATCAAGATTAGCACAACAAGTGCATATCACGTGTTGTCCAAGGTCTTTGTAGATTGGCTTGAAGAACGAAATCAGACACTTGGTCCCTTTGTTTCCTTTTTTTAAATAGTCCAGCCAGTCACGTCATAAAGCGCATCCATCTGATTGCGTTTTCCACACCATACGCGTCCCCTTTCACCTTGGCATAAAAAAATATACATTCTCATGTATACAACCTTCCTATCAGCGTTGAGTTGAGTTGATTTTGAGTTTAATGTCCTTTTCAGTAGCGAGGCTATATGGACGGATGAGTAACTTGGAATCCGAACCATATGAACTCCCGCCGGGAATCGAACGCGGGTCTCATGCCAAAGGCATGTACGCTATCCGCTTAGCCACGAAGGAGCTCTTCCTATTAGCGTATTCGTCTCCAAAATACTAGGTTTCTTTATTGCCACGTGTTTATAGTCAAGTGCTCCGATAGCACCCGGAAATGTATATTGTTCTTGCCACTCTGCCTTTGCTGTTTCAATATTACACACACCTCCGGAAACAATCAATTTTCAAATTTCGCAATAATCGCATCCATTACACTTGTAGTAGTCATAGACACAGTACTTTGAGCCACAACAGAATCCCCTGACATTCAATTCAGACCTGGAATCCCGAATCACTCACGTAAAGCAAGAAAACCCGCATCTTTTTGCCATTACGTAGTGCACCATCCCAAATTTCCGTTGATTCTCCTAAAAAATGTTGTGCTAACTACTTTACATTTTCTTTCATGAACCTATGTTTTTTGTAATCTCCATTTGCAACATTTCTATGCAATTTATAAGTTTTACTACATAGCAAAACAATCATATACTCTGAAATATTTCGCACGGAGTCACCTATTTAGCTTGCTCCACAAATTTGGAGAAGTTACTAGCATCACAGAAGAGTCTTGATTTTTATTGATATCAAACGCGGAGTAGTTATTCGGCTCGAGAATAGAGGTGTGGTTACTTCAAAAGGGCGGGGCTTTTCCGAGGTCAGCCGAGACGACTAGTGCTCAGTTCTCTTTTTATTGATACCAATGCGAGTAACTACTTCAAAATTGGGCGTAATGAGTAACTTCTCCGTTTTATTGATATCACCCAGTAAGTGGGCTTTTTTTTTTTTTGGTTATAGTTAAGGAGCCGTACTTCCCATTTAGGGAAGGACGAGAAACGCCATACTTTCCGGAATTATTCAATGACTATCTAGGATGTTAAAAAGTAGGTAATAGACTGAGTTCTTGCCCTTGTACTTAGGGTGTTTAGGTAGTGCAACAGTAAGATGTATCCTCGTGCACGGGAGATGAGAAGTAGCTGTTCTTAACTATTACTTTTTTTTTTTTTTTTTTTTTTTAATTTTATTTTGAACCTAACACCCTCTCGTTTTCATCATACTTGGTTCTCATGATCTGAGGTAAAATCTGCAAAATATCACGTTTTGATATTGTGCTGTTTTTCCTTTGGATCCCTCTAAAAGTATATAGCCTATATAGGGCACATGCAGGCACAAAATCTAGAATGGACGTAATCTAATCTTATAAAGTAATCTAGAATGGACGTAGAAAGGTGGGATATGCACAAAAATGTCGATCTTTTGTGAGCTTTAATTTCATATCACATGACTACGAAAATTCGAATAATTTTTTCAAGAAAGTTCGTTTTCAAACAATTTACGTATTAAATGTCGGAGAGTAGATAGAGAAATATTAAACCTGATCAAAGTTAACCTTAACATTTTGAACCAGCTCGGCAACACAACCGAGCCAGATTTATTCCAAATTTACATAGAAACATATTTAGAAGTTTTGTTATGGAATCACAATACGATCATGTGTTCCTATTAAAGAGTACTATGTACAGTAGATAAGAGCAATGTTGTAAAAGTGAGTTACCTCACTCAAACACAAGTTTTGGTAAGAGTGCACTTTGAGCAGAACGAGTGATTTTCGGTATGTTTTAGTTTCTCCACCAATCTTGCAAATATAAGATCTCCCGTGTTATTTACTTTACAGAACATAGCTGAGCGAGCGAAGGGAGTTGGAAGCGTCGCAGGGCTCGTTTTGGTTCCTATGAATGTTCTGCTCAAAGTGCACTTTTGCCTAAGCCTTTTAAAAGGGACGCGCTCAAGTCATTCTGTTGGGCTCTCGAGCGGACCGTTCTACCAAATTTTGATGAATTTCTTACATTTTCAGGCAAGGTTAGGGCTTTATATTTCTTTTAGCAGAGCATGCACTAAATGAGGAGCTCCATTATTACTAGCAGATTGACTTCAGAAGGCTCTGTAAATACAGTATGGACGTATGAAATTTATGTGCATAATTTATTAAAACACGAACAAACTTGTGCTAGGAGACCACTATAAAAAGCACAAATGCTATTTAACCGAATCAGGGTAGGAGCACTGCGGGAGGGACGTTAGCGAGGGGGTGCGTCCGTAGAAACAGGCACGTGAGCGACGAGAGTATTCACATAAACGAGGATAATGGAAGAGTACACTTACACATACAATACTTTCACTATCACTCAAAATTCATTCCAGATATCCTGTGCACTGACAGTAATTACGGGTCATTCCACGTCAGTTCAACCAAGGCTTTTAATCCACTATCTCAGGTTTGGATGAAATTTGGTAGAGTTATAAAATTTTTCGTGCTGAACACAAGTGTGTAAATTTTATTGCAATAGCATCCAAGGGCGCCGATCCTGAGGAGGCCGGGGCCCCCAAAGGTCATTTGGGGCTCCTATTGTATTTATGAATATACAGCTGTTTTGGAAGAACACTAAAACAATCATATTTCGGTTCCTATTAATGCCAGAAACATAATTCTTTTTTTATTCAGATTGTCTTGAAGTTGTTTACCATTAAAAACATGAAAACTTTTCTTAGAGCTGATAAAAAATTTATATAGTCATTTGAAAGGTAACATTTTGAGAAGAAAGAAAAAAAAACTAGAACGTCATTTTGTAAACTTCAAACCTTTATCTCAAAATCCCCATCATGGATTTCAATGAATTTGGTTTTGTTTGAAAGCTTATTACATCTAGTTTCACAGAATTATCCCCAATTCTGGCTTAAGTTCAAAGGTTCGCCCCCAGTTTCAAACGTACGAAAAACCAGTTAAAACATTAATAGGTTAGTTTAGGTTAGGTTAAGTTAAGTTATCCGGTAAGACTTTACTTAGACTAGAACAGTGACTGGAACCGGTTCTCTTAAAAATTTAATAGATTATCTTCATTATTCTTATATAATTCTGTAAAACTCGATGCGGAAGTATCACATTCAGGAACTCATTTATACAGCCAACGAATCTGTCATTACAGTAATAAGGTAGAAAGTGACCTCTATACAACTCTCCATAAGAGAAGAATCCAATACGTACCCTAAAACCTGATAAGCACTTATCTGAAATACTGTAAAGGTGTGCGACTTCAACGGCATTACATTATGCCTCTTGCTTGCCTTTGCTTCCTCAGTCCTTGCACCTCCCTGTATGTGCCGAACATGTTTAGCGAAATGGTAGTCTTCTAACAAAATAAATGTATTTAAAACATCAAGAAATTTGTTGCCCAGAAATAAACTATTTTGCAGCCATATTTTGTATGCTGGTTAGTTTTTAACCTGTGCGAAAAGATTAAATCTCTCTACATTATGCAAGGTTTCAAGTACCAAATAAGTGCTTTAAAAAATCGGTCAATTTATATGAAGTTGCGTGAGTTAACTTTGCTGACGTTAGAATAAACTTGTATATCTTATGTATACACTATATTTTTCAGTACTTTCTCTTCTTTAATTTTGTTTCTTAGCATGAAAAGCCTTAATTGAACCCTAATAGTGAATATTACTCGCTAAGTTTAACATCGAAATTTAACAAATTATACTTCTTAGGTTAAATGGTTCTAGGTTCTTAGGTTAGAGCTGAGGTTTGTAATGAAGTGGTGAAGTATCAAAGTTGATGTTTTTAGTGTAATTTTATATGGTAATGAGCTAATTACTATAGCTAAAGTACACTGATAAAGTTGTCATATATATATATATATATATATATATATATATATATATATATATATATATATATATAAAATTTGAAATGTTTTGCAATGTTTGATGTATGATATCTCTGGTGGGATATGAAATTAACGGCAAATTTTTACTTTGACTCCAACTGTGACTTCAACCGATTCATCTGATCCGGTTCCCGGAGCAGTTTAGGAATCATTCCTAAACTGCTCCCGGAACCGGATCACATCGATTACAATTACTAACACAGTGAAAGTAATGTACGATGTTAAGAATTATACTATAAGTACAAGGGCCACAATGTTACTAAACATCAATTCAGGTGAAGCGGTGACTATGAATTTTGAGATCTAAATGGGGGGCTACCACCCCCCAAACCCCCCGCTCAAGTACCATAAAAACATCCAAAATAATAATAAATAATCACACCACTACTATAAAGCTAAGATAAGAAGGGAAAAATTAAAAAAAAAAAAAAAATACTTGTCTCTAATCATAAATCAGTGCATGACAAAGAAAAAAAATTACATCTCAACAAGACAATAGGACAAGCAGCAGCAAACCAAATACTTTGCCTAATACTCAAATGCAAAACAAATCAAGAATAAAAATAATATGAATTAAAAAAAGAAAACACTCACCATTTCGCCATAGAACACTCATGAATAATGAACTCATAACTGCTGATTCTACACACGAAAAAATAAGATACCAAGAACACATGCGCAATACTCAACATTACTGAAAAATGTTTCTTTCCGCACACATGTCGTTTTATTAAACCGAGCATACTTGCTATTATTACAAACAAGAAACCAATAAACGTCCACTTTTACAATACGTCGAAAATATCTTCAGCTTTAGACCACAACCATGATACGTTTTCTCTAACTCAATTCAACCAATTCAATTACGCGCTTCCCGCATGCCACAAACAGCAGCACACACATACATGCACACAGAACATGTGACATCACACTAACAAACTACCATATGACTACACAGACACCTAGTGGGAAAAATATGAACTAAGACGTCACACCAAAGGCACGAACAATTCCAAAAAGTGACTCACGCACAAACAGTTCGAGGAAGTGACTGAACCTATAAGAACCGATTAAAGTCACAGTTGGAGTCAAAGTAAAGACTTGCCGAAATTAACTATATATATATATATATATATATATATATATATATATATATATATATATATATAAGAGAAAACTATAGTAGAAATTTCAACTATGATATTTCAAAAATTGTCAAAAATTGCATGAAAAACATGTTTATACTACTTCCAATCATTTGTTTCTAAACTACATACTTAACCAACTTATAACGAATGAAAATAAATATTAAAAGAAGTAAGAAATTAATAGAACATTGTAAAATATGAAACAAATTATTATAATTGAATTAAGAATAAATACAGTAAGTAGAAGCTTATTATTAACATTTCGGATGGAAATGGCGGCCAATATAAGAACAGAAAAAAATCAAACATTTGAAACTACAGAACAGATTTAAGACTAGGAACATTTGTTTACCTCTTACATGGGGAGAATGTCTACGATGGAGTAGGATGCGCAACAAAGCGTGAAGTAAGTAAAGCCAGCTTCCGAAAGACTACAGGAGATCCACAGTGTAGAGAAAACGTTTCGATTTCTGCAAATAAAACATCAAATGTGCTACCTATAGTCTTGTCCCACAAGAATAAATTGTTACTTATATCTACCTTAAGAACTGCGAAAATACAATCTATTACTTAAAGAAAAGTCATAACGGAATGGTATGATTACACAATGACTATTAATTTACATAAATTGATTGTTAGAATTTCAGGAATATTATCCAGTGTGATGGGTTAAAAGAAGACTTTACTAATAACTTACAAGCATCGGCTTGCAAAATTATCAGTAAGGAAATGCATTAAAAAACAGGGAAAACTTAAAACGTCAATGATAGAGGCTACTGCTCCAAACTTTTTGCTTCAATTTCTGAACCTAAATCAAGTTATGCTGCAGTTATTACTGGAACATGTATGGAACACGAACAAAATTATAAGATGTTTTGGGAAGGCTTCGTTCGAAGAAAATTCATCCCTTCTTAAAGCCATTTATTAGGATTGTTAATGAAATATTTGTTTGTAAACTATCAACAAAATTGAATTCACAAGTCATATTTGAGAAAATTGCCTTAAAAACTGCCACGAGTAAACTACCCCTTGTGAATATTTTCATGACAAGCAATTATGAACATTTATAGGGATATTAATAAAATATTTATCTGTGATATACGAACGGAATCACCTGATTCGTTTTAAGAAAATCATTCGGGAAAAATTCACTGTCAAGTGTAAATTATTCCTTATGGGTCCTTTCAAAAAGAAAGAAAGAAAAAAAAAGTTATGCCATATTGTCAGGTTATTAGTGAAACGTTTACAAATAGTATGAGCGTAAAGAGTATGTATGTTATCGTTAGGAAATGACAACAATCTGTTAGGTAACACTGTATTGTGTTACATATATTGTACACAAATAAACCTATAGTATAACAATTTCTTTTAGTAAAATTAAACCCCTCAAGTATTATTGGAAACAAATGACACCTTTTAGTTATTTTCAAAAGTTATTTTTTGTTCTTCAAAAGTTATTTTTTGTTATTTCTCGAAAACTGCACGTTAGAATCTATTTTCATGCATGTTATCTTATTCACTCCATGTGATCTATCGACTGTATATGCTTTATACAAGGTAGCCCAAAAGTAGGTATACACCCCTGCATTGATCAAGTATAACATTCTAGTTTATAGGTTTATTTGTTTCGGCTGTTTCGAGCTTAAGATATAAGTAAAAAGACCTTAAGAACAAATAATAAAGAAACTAAGTCTAACTGATGGATAATAATAAGAAATGATATATAAAGCAATGAGTTGATCAGTACGGGACTGTATACCTGCTTTTGAGCCACCCTGTATTTAGTATTTTAGTTCAACAGAAATTAAGATTTCAGATTTTATAATAATTTTAGGCTAAACCATACTGTGCTGTTTCTAGTATCATAATGAAGAGCGTAATAAGAATATAATTCATTATCAGATTTACTTCAATAAGTAGAATAGTTCTTGTACAGCATAAATTTTTAGGGTTACTAATTATTTAATTTTTGTTCATTTTTCGGAAACTACGCATGATTTTCCACACATGCATATTATTTTAATCAGTTCAAAATATATATTGGTTGATATGTGTCTCGTCTTTGGAGATTTTCATTTTCGTTACATTCTAATAATAGTGTAGAATTTATGAAATCTGAACAAAATCGCCTCAGTCATTTTTGAGAAAATCGTCTTGCAAAACCCCACCCCCAAAAGTAAACTACGCCTTGTGGATTTTTAAAGGGTAAACGAGTTAGGGCATATTGACAGGGTCTTACTAAAAATATTGATTTATGAAATATGAAAAATCGTGTGAGTCGTTTTTGAAAAAAAAAATCTGGAAAAACACCCCAAGGTTATGTTAATTTTTCTTACGACAAATGAATTGTCACATTATCAGATTATTAATTTATATTTACATTAAATCTTTATTTATGAAATATGAAGAAAATCGTCGTAGTCGGTTTTCAGAAAATCTTGTAGAAATAACTAACCTCCAAAGTAACTATTACTTATTGATTTTTCCAAGAAAAATGGCTTATACCACTGGATGGGATTGTGGATGAAATTTTCATGTATGAAATATAAACTCAATCATTAGAGCCGTTTTCGAGAAAACCGTAACTTTTTGTTTACACCCTTCAGTAAACTACCATTATTTTTTGGGGTAGGAAGAAAATTCGAAAAGCTCTGTGGAAAATCTTGTAAAAAGCGTATGTTTCAAATTTGGTGCAGATATGTTAAACAATATGGTCTCTGGTCAAATGAACGAACGGACAGATGGACATTCTTTAAAAAAAGAAAAAAATCGGTAGGAAGGGCCATGAAACGTGTAAATCCGACTAATTTGTAATTAATTTCTTGCAAAAGAAATCTAATTTAATCCAGAACTCGCTAAGAGCTTCACGGAAACAAATGAAAAGAAAAAAAATGTCAAACATCTTTGCGTTACTACATGGAGAAATTCAAAAAATAATTGTTATTTTAAAATACCGAGATGATTTTTATATTTAAATAACATGATTCCGTCAACTAAAGAAGTATCGCTTGAAATAGATGCACTATCAGTCGTCTCAAGCTATTTCTAGAGCTAATCCCCTAACCTGCATCATTTGTTTAATGACAAGTTAGTGTTTAAAGCTTCTTATCAGAAATCGAACAGCAGCAAACGGCGATTACATTATTTTGTGAAACTATCCGGTGTTGAGCGTGTTTTACGCATAAACTCACCTACTTTCGAGTTAACTCACGCTCACCTTTTTCAAAACGAGTTAACTCATGATAAAACGAGCGTGCCCATTTACAACCCTGACAAAGAGCATATAACACATGAATATTGCAGTTAATTCTATTATTTCACTATAGTCTACAACACGTCTTACCTTCTCTTTTGTGACAGTAACTTTAGTGTACTGTATAGCCCCTTCCGGATCCTATGGTACAATTTGTACCATACGCATTTTTCATAGTACATTGCGTTATTTCTCTTCTATTTGAGCTTTTTGTCCTTTTTTCAAGTCCAGAGGCCTTGTAGAAGACATTACGTATGGTTTCAGACCGTCCTGCGTCCAGACATAGGAGGTGATGACGTCATAAGTCAAAAATTTCTTTTCTCATTTTCTAAGCGTATGTTCAATATTTTTTGGCGGGCTTATTTTTCTACGTAGAAGATTGAAATTTTGTACAAACATTCAGTCCACCGAGTAGTATTTACCAGATTTTTTGTTCCGATGTCAGTGCTAAAACAGGGGGGGGGGACCAGAGGGGCAAAGGGGTGAAAAAAGGAATATTTTTACCCCCAAAATCCCGTTTTTCGTAATTTTCCCGCCTCACATATATGATGGGAACACTTGAGTCATACCGTCTGAAAGGCAGTTCCATTCTGAAGAGAATGACGGTCGAATTATTATTCTAGGGTAATTAGAGACGTCTCAGTGAATTTTTTTCAAAATATACTTCTGTATAGGGTAACATGGGGAAATTTCTGAATTTTTTTTCTGGCGGGTCTATTTTTGCACCTAGAAGATTAAAATTGTGCACAAACATTCAGTCCACCGAGTGATATTTAACGGATTTTTTTCAGATTTCTGCGTTAAAACAGGGGGGGGGGGGTCCAGAGGGGCTAAAAGTTGAAAAAAGGGAAATTTAGACCAAAAGATCCCTTTTTTCTGCAATTTCCCGCCTTAGATACATGATGGAGACATGTGAATGGTACCGCCTGAAAGGCAGTTCTATTCAGAAGAGAATATGGGCGACACATGACCCTAGGGTAATTAGGAATGTCTCAGGAATTTTTTTCCCTGAGATCACAGTGTTTTGTGGTAATTTGGGGCATTGGGAAATGTTGATAAAATTTCTCCCTCCCTTACTATTCAAGATAGAAACTTGAAATTTGGCACACACGTTCAGTATACCAAGTACTATTTCTCAGATTTTTTTTTAGATGGTTACGTTTACACAGGGGGGGGGGGTCCAGGGGGAGCCAAAGTTCGAGAAAAAAAATATTCCCTCCGAAACTTTCACTTTGACATTTTTTTCCCGCTTCTGGTATATGGTATGAGCATGCAAGTGGTACCATTTGAAAGCCAGCTCTATTCTGAAGAGAATGAAGTATGATCCTAGGATAAATAGTGACGATACAGTAGCTGCTTGACTGAAAGTCTAAAAAATAGCCCAAAAAGCCAGGATCCGGAAAGGGATAGTAATTTCCAAGGCGTTAGTTGTTGCATCTATCTTTTCCTTCGAGAGATTGTAACTACAAGCAGTGGGGCAACTCTTCTGTACGAGGATAATGATCTGGGAGATAGGCACTTGTAGTTTATATGCATAGTCACTTTTAAATTTAGACGTTGGGAGAAGGGACAGCAGAGTGTAGGAACTCTATGACCTCTGTCTCTGCTTCCTTATTCTTGTACAATACTACACCAAGCCACCAGTGATTGTCGTTTCACCCCTGTTTCTCGCGTTCTCTTAACGTAGTACAACTGCATGACTATTCACATGTTGAAAATACTTTTGACAACAACTGTATGTGACACCAGGATAAAACTGTAGTATGCGTGTATGCCTGATGTTGGTTTTGTTTTTGCAGGCAGGAATCTCTCTACAAGCATTTTTCTTATTCATTGTGCATGGAGTCCCTGGTTCGATCGCCGGCTAATAAGTTTATAGTGGACTACATCGTATTTGTGAGTTTTCTCGGGGTACTCCTGTTTCCTCCCACATTCTCATTCAACCATCATCCATTTGCCTTAATCATCTGTCGTCCTTAGCCTAAAGAGCATAATCGTTGGACGTTAAACTGAAAGATTTTCTTCATTGTGTTGTTTTTCATTGCATGGAGTCGAAATTCTCTTCACTCCGTTAAGTTTAACGTCCACAGTGAAAATAAGATGGATCATAATATGGTGGAATGACGAAAGTGTTAGGAAACGAATGAACCTCGAGAAAACCCCGCACATGGTTTGTCCACCACAGAGCCCACTTGGCGGTTGGAACCGAACCAAAGTCCCCATGTGCAAGAGATGGGCCCTCTACCACTGAGTCACTGTGGCCCACCTTATTTCATGTAAATAGCGTTGATGATGTCCAGTTGATTTGATTATCATAGGACCACTGCAGGCTTCCTCTCATCATGTAAGTCTTTTCACATTACTACGCAGACAATCGCACATACGCCTTTCCTACTGGCTGTTGCATAGAAATGCCACCAGTATACTACTTCAAAATCATTAATATGGTGGCAGATGTTCGAAGTTTTTGTCTGTCCTTAATCAGAGCAGCTGAACTATCAGAAAGTTTTTTTTTCAATCTAATTAGTACTAGGCTAAGATGAAAGACAAGCTTTTTTCTTAAATAAATAATGGCAACTGTCGTGTGATGGAGACATTCAGACATACATACACAATTTTTGAATTTCATACATGATGTTTGTAGTAGACTCCTATTGGAAAAATAATTGCATGGTTATTGGCCCAATGAAATCACTGGGCCTCATCTTGAAGTAAAACGAATAATTTTCTGCAGAGTACGCATACCACGGTCATTGTCTTCAATGTCCTGCTTCAAGTAGTTGGTACAATCTCCCTCTTGCAATAAAAGTATGTCTCTTCGAAACCAACAACTGTTTACGTATAGATTGTACGAATTCGTCTGTAGTTTCAGTAGAAGTTACTAATTACATCTGGCAGCAGTCACCCAGTGCTTGTGTATAATGTAGTTCATTATGTAGCTGCAACTGTAACTCCTCTACAGCTGGACACCAGTGGCATGCTGAGTCATCACATAAGATTCACTTATATCATTAGTTTTACATTTTGATGTGTTGTGTGGGAACTACTTCCACTTGCCATGACACAATGTTTAGGTTGTTAATCAGAGAATTTGGAAAACCTAATCTTATCATAGGATTTTTGTTTTTGAACAGCTCATAAAGTTCCTTCAGATTACCCAACACTAGTCTCTTCTATACATGAATTCTACAACGACCACGTATTTTTACGGAAACAAAGTCTTTTCAGACATATGGCGGTTGACATCATTACTGTCGTAGAAAATGATTACTTTTTCAATTACGGATTCATAAACTTCCCAGGTGTAGGATAGGTGTTACCTAATTACTCTTTCTTTTAACCAGTGCTTTAGCTTTTCTTACCGTTCTGTTGCTAGCCTAAAATGTCAAACTTTTTTTTTTTTTTAAATCACCATAGTGCGATTTCATTTGTAACTTTTCCTTGGCAGCAGATGACTTTCGTAGAGATTTATTGAGCTATTCTAAGTTGATATCTAAGGTCTCAAATACGTTATCAGTATTACTACTGCTACTGAACAGTCATCTGCCTCCATATTTGTAACTTGTTGCAGCTTCATTTGTTTCACACAACTATTAAAATATTTATGCCTTCCACAGTAGTGTCTGCCGTGTTACACATCCAGTCAGTAACAGCACAGAGACTTCTTTTAACTCCGATGTATCTTTCTTAAAAGGGTTGGGGCAGAAAATTGCTTTATTTCTCTTACTTGTTCAACCACATATGAGAACATTACATACATCAAACTGTTTTCGCTAATAATGACCCTACTACTGAACCCACTACTTCACTTGCAGAAACACAGTCTTAATGTAACCTAAGAAAAGAGGAATTTCGCTGCAGGAGGATCAAGACAAAACTGAATGCTGGCTGTTTTATTGACTAGCATACTGATAATTGTGATATCTTGTAGACTGTTTAGTCGTACTCGTAACCTTCCCATAAAGTTACATCAAGTACAAAGGACATTTTCGAAAGGTGGTGTATAAATACGGTAAATTTAAAATACCATGCAAGGGTAACACAGAAATGATATTACCTATAATGCGTCGTGGGATTCGAACCCAGATACTGAAGGCAAATCAAACTGCTGTCTAAGATTCGCTACACCGAATCAGTCTATGAAATCATATATTTCTACTTACCGAGGTTTTGTCCACAAAACTGTTAATAGATCGTCCGAAAGAAAAAAAGGCCAAAACACCACCGTTAAGTACCGGGTTCGATTCTTATTGTCTCGAAATAACCTCCAGACAGTCGTATTACATGCTAACACCGACTAAAATAATAATAATAATAATAATAATAATAATAATAGTTTAAGATGTTAAGATACACTAATGTTGGGCAACGAATCAGAACATTTATTACATTGTATTTAAAGTCCTGTAAACAAACATTTGAAACTAAAATCAAAACTTCATACTTACCACAGTGAAGTACAAAATTAACAGCACTTAAAAAAGAAAAATTCATTAAGCACAACCGTGAGATACATTTTGAAGAATATATATATATATATATATATATATATATTTGGAATATAACAGGCGCGACACAAATTTGTCTACGATTACAGATGGAGATTCTTTATTACCACTGAAATGTGAGTTTGTTGTTCTGTGAAGAAATTCAAAACTAACTTGGAAATTCTTCTTGAAATTTTACAACTTAAACCAGCACCATTCCCAAACAACTTGTGATTTCAACAACTAAAAGTCTAGTGCTGCCTGCTTTTCTAACTTAAACTAAAGTTGTTCTTAAAACAACTTGTGATTGCAACAACTGAAAGCCTAGTGCCGCTTGTTTTACTGGGCTATCTTCGCTGGTAGCTGAGGGTGGCGGAGTAATACATTAAAACCACAGAAAGTAATCCCACTGGCATGCGATTACTAGACACATAAATAGTGTTTCACTTTACACAGAAAAATCAATTTTGAGGATTTTGTGTTTCTCAGGAAAGATTTTTTTTTTTTTTTTTTTAACAATAATGTACAAATTACACCAACATTTCACGTCACAATAAGGTGATGCTTCTGTCCGATGTGTGGGTGAGGGGTGATGATTACATCGAAGAGGATTTGCTTCCAAAATTGGGCTGACGTTTGAGCAGACAGGGTTCTGAGAACTAGAGAACTCAAATGGGTAGACACGGAGCGAAATAAAATTGTTTCTCACCAAGGTTCGGAATGACTGAATAAATTTTTCCTATAACTGTTCCATCCAGTTATACGGGTAAATTCAAAATAAAAGATGATGTACAAATAAATAAATAAAATAAAACTTGTGAATACTGAATTAACTAAGGTTTTCAATGATGTTCGCTTTCCTTCAGACCTTGGATTGCCCAAATATACTGCTGATTGATCTTTACAAATCTGTTGGACTAATAAATAGACATACACATAGCACTCACCAACACATTTGTTCATTCTAAGTGTTCTTGGAAAACATAACTCATCGACTGCATCACCCAGGCGTACAGTTCGTTATTTGCATTCCTCAGTTAAGGGGATAGCATATATCAAACCATCAACACAAGATTATGAACACTGTTCGAGCGGAATCATTAACCACTGAGAACTAAAAAATCAACTGGTAGCCGTACTAGAAAAATAAATAAATAAATAAATAAATATACCGAAGTTTTGATGGGAAAAATTAAATAATATCGCTCAACGAAAATAAAACAAAAGCACAATACCACATCTGCAGTAAAATTTTGAATGAGTTCGTTTTATAAATTTTAACCATGAAGGACTCAGTTGTACTGAAATAGTAGCATGTAAAAATGTAAATTTAACCAAATAATCGTTATTTAACTTCAAACCGTTACGTATTGCTTTAAAAATGAAAATAAGTAATTTTAATTGATTTTGCCCAATACTACCGTCCAGAAAGATTAGATTAGATAATCTTAGTTAAAGAAAAGTAGTCAATCACTGTATTTTTAATAGCCTCTTATCAAAGTCGTGATATAATAATAGATAATAATCTAGATACTGATAATAGTGATTATCTTCTCGCGTATTTGATTCTAGTTTGCATATACTGATACGTTTGCGTATGTGATAACAGCAAGAGTGTGCACTTAGATGTTACAGTCTGGGTTGATTGATTTAAATCATATTTATTTTGATTAAAACAAAAATAAAGTGCGCTATTTCTGACTATTCTGGAACACTAATCGAATGTAAATTTGAAACTCTCATTTTAATCCGTACAATGTAATCGTTAGATCTTATTAGTGTATGTTTAAATAAAATATCTAATTTTCTTAGAATTTTGACAATGTAACGGCTTGATTGAATCATTTCATATTGTGCAAGAGACTTGAGAAAGCTTGAATCCAAATAACATTCAAAACTCAATTTTATAACAACTAAGTAAACTTGTAAAACACATTTTCAAAATTAAATCTTGTACATACTGACTTTTCTATGTTCTAGTGGTGATAATCCGATTTAATTGACTTCTCATCGATATTTCAGAAATGATATATGAATGGCTTTCATCAGAATGAATTCTAAACTAAATTGTTAAAAGTGACGACTAATCAGATTTTAGAATATAGCACTTCAGTAGCAATAACTAGTTATTAAGGATCCAAGCAGTCTAGTGGTTTACGAAATGACGAAACCACTCCATTCATGTATTATATTTATTTCCTATATATTATATAGTTTACTTAATAGTACCTCATATGGTACTTCACACTTATATTATACACTTTTATTTATCTTTACTCGTCGTGTGGTAAATCTTGGAAGATTCTTTGAACCATGCGTCCTGTTCTTCCACATCTATGGTAGAATTTTCTATACATTTAAATACGATATGGTCCTGGAATCACTGTTTCCATCGCTGTTTTTTTTCTTTCTTTTTAATTTTTCGCTTATAGGACAACAGGTTTTAATTACTTTCTATATAATGAAATTTCTTTGAGATATGTTAATAATTAAAATGATAACTTTATATTATATGTCAAATATACACACACACATACATACATATATATTGTATAAGCTTCTCATCAAACGACAGTTTGTCATTTTAAAACTTTAATTAATAATAGAAGTAAAGTTATACAGCTAAAGAAAGAATACAAGTTGACTATCATGGTAGAGTATTATCCATGAAAGGAATTAGACACAAAACACAACTCTTGGGTGGGAGGGGTTGGTCATTTTTCAAACATTCCAGTTCCTCAGGAAATGCTTGCTTTTGAACTTGTTTCACTAAACACATTAAAGAACCTTTCAGCTCTTCTGCTGTTAATGCGCCTTGAAGCTTCTGCAGTTGTAGACAAAGCGACGACACCAGGCTACAACGCGTTTCACTGTGGGCAGAGATGAATAACGGCTAGTGATATCATCCTCCGTAACTGCACACATAGCACTGACACACTTTTTCCTTTCTTCCATTACCTTGTCAGATATGGGGGGTAGTCCCGCAGCCGTTGGCAACACTGGATCGTACAACCAGTTGGGACCGTTCCACCACAATGAATGACACACTAATTCACTACGGTTCACACCCCTGAAGGCACAATCAACAGCGTTTGCAAGCCGTCTACAAAATCCCATTCTGCTGCACGAGCTGTTTCTTGTATTTCCGCGACACGATTCGCCACAAATGTTTTCCATTTGTCAGATGAAGAAGTAATCCATGCCAACACAACCTGTGAATCGGTAAATACCTTTACCTCTTGCACCTCAAACGTTTAAGATTGCGTTGAGCAACTTCCACCAACAACAATGCAGCGCACAACTCCAATCGAGGGAGAGAAAGTTGTAATTGGAGCCACCTTTGTTTTTGCAGCAATTAGCTGCACACTGACCATTCCGTTTGAAAGCTCGGCCCGTAAATACGCCACTGCAGCATAAGCCCGCTCGCTGGCATCTGAAAAGCCAGTTAATTGACATTTTTGAGTGTTGGGAGGCATGATGCACCGCTCAGCTTTTGCCTCTTCTAATAGGGGTAGCTCTTTGCAATATTCCTTCCACTCCGTGCATATTGAACTAGGGAGGTTTTCATCCCATCCCAAGTTTTCCTTCCACAACGACTGTAGAAGCACCTACGCCTTGATGGTTACCGGTGAAAGGAAACGAAGTGGATCGAAGATTTTGGCGATCTCAGATAATATCATACTCTTGGTCCACACGTCACGCTGCGAGGGAAGAGAGATATTGAAACCAAACTCGTCACTGACTGGTGACCACTGCACTCCGAGAGTCTTGATGGTGTTGTCATCGTTGAACTTGAAAGGCACGGACATTTCGCGCATATGCGACGGTACGGCTTCTAGCATTTCCGCTTCACTGGATGCCCATTTTGGCAATTCGAAGCTTTCTCTTCTTAATAGCTCGATCAGTTGTCGTTGAAAGATCATCCATGGAAAAATCCCGCTTGACCACTGGAGCAGCCAGGGGAAAGTGCTCACCCTCATCTTCTGCCAGCTGTTGTAGAAACCGTGTGGCCAGGAAAGACGCACTTTGTCCATAGATTACAGTTCGTAAACGAAAGTCCTGAATGGACAAATCGGGCCATTCACGCCACACAATTCTCATGTAATCTCTGTCCACATTGTTTATTAACACAGCACGATACATTTTCGCTATATCAGCACACAGGGGAATCTTGTGGCCTCGAAATCGCACTAATAGTGGGAATATGTCATCTTGGAGTTTGGGCCTGATCATAAGTTTATCGTTCAATGATACACCAGATGACGTTTTGGCACTCGCGTCAAACACAACTCTTAATTTTGTTGTTGAACTACTTGGTTTCATCACTGATGGTGGGGCAAGTGTAAGCTATTCTCTGATGGAACGTTTGTTTCATTTGTCGGCACAATTTCCATGTGACCTACCTCGAGATATTCCCGCATAAAATCCCGATATTGTTCTTGGAGGGCGGGTGACTGCAAGCTTGCGTTCGCTGTGCAAAAGCCTCCTAACAGCAATGTCTTTAGATGCACCAAGAGTCCTTGCACTATCCTTGAAGGGTAGACTTACCGTGAATCTTCCGTGTTCGTCCCGGTAGTGTGTATCTTTGAAATGTTGCTCAAACATTTTCTCCTCTTTTGTGAGATATTTCTGGGGCGGAAGCTCTTCTATTTCCCAAAACCTCTACAGACTGGTTTCAACTTCGCAAGATACATGGTGTGAAGTAACGGTAACACTACGTCCAGTGGTATCGATGCTCACTGCGACGATCCAACCGAGGGCAGTCTATCGCTACGGGCGACCCAATGGGTCCCACTCGTTTTCCACTACACAATAATAAAGGAAACACCACAGCACCTAGCAGTATGTCCACAGGGCCCACCACATTGAACGTTGGATCTGCGAGTTTGATACCGCTTAAGTGATTCCACGAGCTTGGGTCAGGAACCGGTGCCTTAGGTAGATTAGATGTAATCTTGGGCACAACCACTACCTTGGTGCTGAAAGTTTCGCTGTCGTCACTACTGCTTGAAATTTTAAATCTGCACGAGAGGTGCCCACACCTGCACCCGTTATTCCGGAAATCACTATTTTTGTCTTGTTTTGCTAGTCCTAGCTTCTGCACACAATTTTCCGTGACAAATGACGTCTCGGAAGCGGAATCGAGCATTGCACGAAATGGGCGCCAAACATCGTTTCTATCTTTCACCTTTATAATACCTGTTGATAACAACACATGCGGAGCGTTTCTCTCGGCAGCAACATGTGAAGAAACAGTTTGTTCTCTGTCAGATGAAACAGATGCGCTTTGAGTCTCAATGCGATCATAGTGGAGTAATGTGTGGTGTCGCTTATGGCATACACAACAAGTAGATGAAGAACACTGGGTACTTTTATGGAATCCGCGTAAACAATTAAAACATAGCTCTTCACAAACGACACACGATCTGCTACAGAGCGTTTTTTTTTTTAATCAGGGCACTTATGGAGAGTATGTTTAGCATTGTATAACTCACAGGGGCTTTGTTCACTGGGTCACTGTATGATGTGTCACTGCTTGTTTCTTTTCCCTCTGCTTCACTGTATCACTCGATGATGTAGCCTTCCGTCTGCTGCCACTAGAGACTGCGAGCGCGCGCGCTCGATGATCCAAGAAGTCCATTAATTCTTTAAATGAGGATTGTTCATTTGATTTTTGCGCTAGTTCCCACTGCCGACGCGATTCACTATCGAGTTTTTCGGTAGTGTGATACACGAGAATAGCGTCCCAGTGCTCTACGGGTTGCTCCATCACTTTTCACGAACGCGTACACTCGACCGTCGTATCGATTAATTTCCCCAGCGCGCTAGCCGATTCTTGGTGAATGACCGGTTGCATGATTAACTGCTTTAAAATCGAGTTCACGATTTCGCATTTGTTTTGATAGCGAGAGTACAGAATGTTCCACGCTTCCTGATAATTAGTGTCAGTAATTTGCATAGCCTGGATTAGTTGCGCGGGTTCACCTTTTAAACTTGTTTTCAAGTACTGCAGCTTTTGAGCTCCCGAGAGCTTCTCGTTGTTGTGCATCGATGCAGTAAACAAGTCCTTAAATGATAGCCACTCGAATAAATTCCCGCTAAAAGTTGGCAACTGTAATTTCGGCAATTTCATTTCACTACACACTTGAGCTTCACTATTGGGAGGGGATTGTGTCGTTGCTTGCAAATCCATTAGGGACACACTTAGGGCTACAAGTCTGCTTTCCATTTCTGCGAGCTCATCATTGGAAACTGCAGCTATTTCTTTCAAAGTTGAGAACAGTCTTGTTGTAGCTCGTTGACCTTCCCGCTATGAACCAATATGGCGTTCGCATTGTTCTGACACAGCAGGCTCACTGCCTTTTCCTGTCTTGTAATTTTTGCTTTCAAAGTACGTTTTTTGATGTTTAAGTTCTCCATTGCTTTTGAATGTCACTCACACTAAAGAAAACAAACGCTCACAAAAGTTCACCAAAGCTGCATTTTTTGCTTCATCCGGCATTAAAAGAGGACCATGTATAAGTTTCTCATCAAACGACAGTTTGTCATTTTAAAACTTTAATTAATAATAGAAGCAAAATTATACAGCTAAAGAAAAAATACAAGTTGAATATGTAAAACGATATGGTCTATTGTCTTCTCTTCTCAATTTTGAATTGTTCGCAAGTTTCTTTTTGTTTTAGAAAGATACTTTTCCACTCGAAAGATATAGAACACTCAAAAAGAACAAACACTTGTCGCGTCTCTCTCTCACTTGAGGACCACACGCTCACATCATAGCTACGCACACACACAAAAGCAACTAGTCTAACGGCTTTTTTTCAAACATACCCTATGTCCGCCCAAAAGAAAGAAATTCCGAGGGTTGACAAAAGTGAACCCCGGAGCCCTCTGCAGGAGGGAGAAATACTATTTAAGGAACAGATCTTCAAGGAAGGGCGATCGGCCCGAACTTAGTATTTCTGAATTAATAATGAAATTTCTATTCTTGTTAATAAAATTTTTAACAATAATATCCCACTCTTTTTCTTCATAAATTGCTTGTTACATATGGAAACCTGTATAAAAAGGTTGTAACATATCGCCGTCCGAGATTCAATACCGCGTGACTAACATCTCACCAATTTTACAGCAGAGACATACACACACACACAAAAAAAAAAAAAACCTAGCTTCAGCCTCATTATAAGCGGTATTATTTTGAGGGAATAATAGAGCCGTTTGTCGTGATATAGGTGTACTACTTAACCAGATTGTGCGCTATCCTATATTGATTCTGATGCTATCAAAAACTCAGATTCGCCAAAATTGGAGATACGCGGTGTTGAATGTTAGATAACTAAGATCTCTCTCTCTCCCTCTCTCTCTCTCTCTCTCTCTCTCTCTCTCTCTCTATATATATATATATATATATATATATATATATATATGGGTGATTCCACGAAAAAGGGAAATTTTCACTTGGAAAATTTTTGTTCCGTTGATGGTCGCCTATTTCAATAAAAATATCACATGCACTTACTACTACTAAGTACATGTTAATTAGGTGTTCAGCAGAGCTGAATCGTTATTGGTGTAGTAAATAAAAAATAATAAACTTTCCAGCACCCACGGAGTTGAGATTAGTTAACACGGAGTTGAAAATTGCTGTGGAGTTGAGAAACGTGATACATCTGGGTGATACGTTTTTGGTTTATAAGTGATTAAGCTTATAATTTACATAAAAATTGAAATAATTTTCCAATAGTTTTTGTAAGTTAGAATTATTCTCCTTATGTTGAATAAAATTCTAACAAACTAGATGACACGTAATTTCTTATACAAAAATACTCCAGAAAATACTACAAACATATGAAAATATATCTAATGAAGGTTCCAAAATTGAGTGTATATATATATATATATATATATATATATATATATATATATATATATATGAATATATATGAATATGTGACGTAAACAAAAAAAATACGCATACACTTATCGAATATTGAAAAATTATTGCGCTTTCAATATGTTGACTATCATATGGAGAGGACAAACTTTTCACATAAGCTTACAAAACAGACGAAGTAGTCACTAAACCTGTCTATTGTCTACTTCATTTGTTTTCTGAGCTTATGTAAACCGTCTGTCTTCTCTGTGTGATCAAGTCAACACGTCGAAAGTGCAATACTTTTTCAACATTTGGTAAGTGTATTTGTATATTTGGTATATATACAAGGTGTTTCAAAACAATACACACATCTTTTGGGAGCTGATTCCTGACACCAAGATAAGACGAAAAGTATAGACAACTGGGTGCACAAATGCTTCCTTTCGGAGTTATAGGCTGCTGAAAACATGAAAAAAATGAACTTTAAAGGTCCATAGCTCCAAAACTATGAGACCTGCCGTAGTCGGGTCACGACTTCACTTAGGAACTAATATGTGCAATATCCAAAAATATGTTTCAGAATCCTGAGGTACTCACGAAGCAATTTTTATAGAGGGAGTTTGGTTACGGGCGTATAATCTGAAGTACTCACCAACTACTTCTATAAAAGTTGTTGTGGAAGTACCGCAAGATTCTGAAACATGGATATTTGGATAGCGCACATACTAATTTCTAAGTGAAGTCTGGCCCGACTATGGTAGGTCCCATAGTTTTATGCTATGGACCTTCAAAGTTCTTTTGTTTTCGGCAGCCTATAACTGCGAAAGGAAGCATTTGTGCACCCAGATTGGTCTATACTTTTAATCTTATCTTGGTGGTAGGAATCACCTCCCAAACGTTGTCGGTATTGTTTTGAAACGCCCTGTATAATGCACACTAAATGACAGTGTAAGGAACTCATCATTTCTGTTTTCTTTCGATAATTCGATGTTCTTTGTTAAGTAGCCCTCATTTTCCACTCTAATGAAGGAAATGTCTTGAGGAAACAGGGAAGGGCTGTTCTAGTCTACACAGAATGACAACTGCCAACGCTTTTTAAACGTCAGGTTTAGTAGGCCAGGAGAAATTCCTCCCGATCCGCGTCATAAAATTGACTGTCCGTATATTGCCCTCAGACTCTTCGACAATCCCTGAAAAGAAAACAATTAGTTGATCATAAGATTCAGACGTCAATAGGTTAAAAAGAGATACCATCCATCTTGACTTGACTGAAGTTTTACCTCCGGCTATTTGCAGCCCCAAATCTGAACTTCCGCGAAACACTCCTAAAATGGGCTAGGACCCACCAGCCGGCCTTTGAGTGTGAATGACACGTGGTCAGCGTGTCGGCTCCTACGACCGTTGCGATGGTCTGCGCGATCAGGTTTCAGTACATCTCTACTCAAATGAGTTTTTCAATTGCCTCACTGTGCGAAGTAAACACCATTAATTTTTGAGCTTCCACCGGGAAACAAACCCAGAACCACGCACGAAAGGCGAGCATACTAGTCACTAGACCATAAACGAGCTTTATTTCTATCAATATATTGAAAGAACAAATATTTGGAAGAGCATGAGCATAACAAACACTACAGGATTATAAACTCCGTGAACTTGTCTCAACACCGTGGATTCCTTAGTTTTCAGATGGACATGGAGTTGAGAACCATGGAGTTGAGAAAATCGAATATAATTTATTTTTACCGGCCCACTTTTTAACCAGTACATGAGAGTAATTGTGTACGAATTTTCTACGTTAAGGCGTAGGTTCCTCAAGGGAAAGAAGGTATATACCATACAAATACATTCAGTAATAAATACCATGGTGTTCAGAATCAATTAATATACGCACGTGCTTTCCACACACAAAAATATTTTTCCTACAGCTTTTAACACATGCACACAACTTTTTCTGTTCTTCAGTCAAACATGTCTGCCTTGTCTTCTTGTGGGTGTTGCCAATGTGGACGATCATGCTATCTATTGAGAGCAATGATAATTTTTTCTATTGCCATGGAGTTGAGACGAAATAGAGGTGACAGAAACGAAGCATAGTCAAACTTTCGAAAATAATCGTTATAAAGGTTTACTTTCCACAAAACCGAAACATTGAAGTATTCTCTTCCATTTAATTACCATTAAATGATGTTTGATTTGCGACTTCAGTTGTAATTTATTGATTAAAATCAGTCAACTGTAGTCTGTGACAGCCCACGGTGTTGAGAAATTGGGTAATAATTATTTTTTTACGTATGTTTCGTGTTATATTTCCAAACTGTTATACATGGCATACCTACTTTGTGACGGTTACTACCAAACAAAATAAAAATGAGGTGATTCTTTCTAGTAGTAGTTTGAAGAAATGCCCGTGACAGAAAATTTCCCTTTTTCGTGGAATCACATATATATATATATATATGACATATAATGTAATGTTACCATTTTAATTATTGATATAACTCAAAGGAATTTCATAATATAGAATGCAATTAAAATTTTCTGTACTAAAAACAAAAAGTTTTTAAAAAACACCAAATTGGAATCAAGTTTGTTATGGCAACACTGTTTCTAAGACTATGTCGTATTTAAATGTATAGAATTGTCTGTGACATCGATGCGAAAGGAGAGTACGCATTGTTCAATAACTCTTTCAGAACTGACTAGAAGACGGATGAAGATAACCTGTAAAGATTCTGCCGCTCATAGGAATAAATTATACTTTCATTTATTCCTGAGGGGAATGAATTCCACTTGTATTTTTTTTTCGAAATTTGGCCAGCTAAAGCTCTCACCACAGTCTTTATACGAGGGAGTACTGATAAAGTTAGAGCTTTACCAAGAAAAAAAAATGAGCTAGGAAGCTGAAACTTCCACACTATTCCACATATTCTCCTAGTAGGTCGATGCATTTGCGACATCTGTACTACAACTTAAGTCCTTGTAAATAGAAGTCTTTAGTCTGCTGCTGTAATCACTCATCTGTAGCATCAGTTGCCGCTTGAACACTATGAAAACGGTGACTATTAAGATGTTTTATGAGATTTGGGTACAAATGATAATTGGATGGAGATAGGTTAGGGGAATAAGGCAACACTTAAAAGCCTAGGGTGGCCAATGTGACCTGTGTGTCAAGTGCCGTGTGTGAGGAGGCATTGTCGTGCAAAAGCAGAACACCTTTGGAGATCTTACCACGACGTTTGTCCTTGATGTTTTCGCGCAAACTTCGTCAAGAGACTACAATAATATGCTGCATTGATCATTGCATCCACTGGAAGATAGTCCACCAACAGAACTCTGTCCTTATCCCAAAAGATTGTTGCCATTTGTTTCTGTGCAGACCTCGGCACACGGCATTTCTTTGACCGGGGAGAAGAACTGTGGCTCCATTCCTTAGACTATTCTTTAGTCTCGGGATCGTAAGTATATCCATTTCTCATCACCAGTGCGAGTTTCTCCAAAAAACCAACTTCTTTTCTTGCAAAATATTCCAGAAGTGCCCGCGAAGTTCTCACTCTTTCCTGCTCTTATTCCTTCGTCAGAAATTTTGATCCACTTTGCTGCAACCTTCCTCATACCCAGATCATTTCGAATAATGGTACTAACTCTTTCACGTGATATGCCCAAACATGTAGTAATCCTTTTGACTGATATTTGACGATCTTCCATTATCATGTCCTGGATGGCTCATTTTCGGGAACAGACACAGAAACAGGCCTGCCACTGGGATTCGTACTTTCAGTATCAAAATGACCAGTTCTGAAGTTTGCCATCCAGCGTTTTACAGTTGCATATGACTGCCCACGTCCCCCAAAGTTTGTTTCATTTCATCGTAGATCTGCGTCGCACCTTTCCCGTGGAAGAGGAGAAGCTTCATGACGGTCCTATGCTCCTCTGGATTGAAGCTTGCTGGAAGTGCTGCCATGTTCACATCTGAAATGAAAAAGAAAAGGATGTTTATATCATAGAACATTGCATTTTGCAACATAGTCTATACAGATCCTGCCGTATATACCCTGGTAATTTCAGCTTTCTATCTCATTTTTTCTTGGTAAGGCTCATCTTTATCAGCACCCCCCACCCCCCCTCGTATATGTATTCGTATTTTGGGACTTCTTCAGTAGTTGGCATGGATTTGAGGAACGTTGCGAAGGTAGCTGCAAAGCTTCGGTGTGTGAAGTTGATAAATTGAGATAATTGAACAGAGAGTTAAATAAGTAGAAAGCGTCTCTACTTCCACAGTTGGCATACTTTTAGCGTAATGTTACGTAAATAGTTCCATGAGTTTGGTATGTGTTCACAATTTTAGATAATGATAAGTAAGATAAGTAAGTGGAATACTGTTATTGGTAGTTGGCATATACGTTTTGCGGATAAAGAGCTTGCTCTATCCCTCGATTTTCTACACTAATTTTTATTTTCTTACTTCGTATATTCTTAACCTTGAGCTGTAGGAGTTTGGCTTTCGTCAACCTGCTTGTGTTAAAAGAAATTCAATATAATGGTTAGTTTTGGTGCTCGTAGCCTTGATCATTTAAGCAGTCAAAAATTGTAATTTCTAGCATTATTCTTTCTTTTATTTTGAGTAGTGATTATTGTGTTGTTTCACTCGATCTAGAAGTTTTGTCGTGATGGTATTTGAATATTTCGAAAACACGTCGCACTAATTTTATTCATCGGTTTGTACTATTTTCCTTATTCCATTGAGAATGTTTTGATCCCCAGTTAACATACTACCTCGAGATAATGTGTTTTGTTCTCGTTGACACTGAGTTGATAGTTTTACTACGCTTGTGTAATGACTTATAGTTTTAGGTATTGTGATTGGTTGGTGACGCCATATTGGTGTACGATGTTTTCTCTGTGATGGCGCTACTGTAAAATACTCGGGTATATGTCATTTGTCATGGAAGAATCTGTTGTGCTTTTTCTTTTGTGTTTGTCGGAGCTTTTCAGCTTTTAGAATATTGTAATTAAATTTTTATGTACTTGTTGCTTTATTCTGAATTACCTAAGTAGAAGTTTGAAATAGTTAGGTTTAAATTATATTTTTCGAAGTACATGAATGAAGTACATGAATGAAAATGAAAGTAGGCTAGGAAGGATTACGTCGTTGTCGTGCTACAACATTGTGCACTGCGTGACTTGGAATTAGTTCCTTGCCTTTTTTATAGTTTTCTTTCCTTTTTGCTTTTAATTTACTTCTTTCAAAAATGCGATTAAGTTATCTTTGGGTCACTTTTTAGGTTTCGAGGTTTTATTAAGGGAGCAAGTGAACTAAAGAAGTTTACCTTATATTTTGTACTCTTAGGACTGAAACATCTATATTTTACACTCTCAGAATTAAAATGTCGTGAGATATGAATTGGTTCAAGCTGTTGCATCTGAAACAGAATGGCTCCTATTAAAAAATAAAATAAACAGAACTTCGAAAGTGAGAGGGGGGAGATGGTACGGTAGCTCAGTGCTAGGGCGCTTACCTCTGATGCCTAGGGTCCCTGGTTCGATCCCCTGTGGTAGACAAAATAGTGTCCGTGGATTTTCTCGGGATACTCCCATATGCTCATTCCACCAAATTTTCCATCATTCATTTGTCTAATCGTCGTCTTCCTTAGCCTATTTGGCATGAACGTGGGACGTTAAACTGAAAGATTTCATTTCATTTTTTCGAAAGTGAATGGACTCACTTTTTTTTTGGGGGGGGGGGGGGCTCGGAGAAGTGAGTGATGGATTCTTTTAATTCTCATAATGTGCTTTAGTCGACTTTTAGGATAAAATTTATCATTGGGTGTACTATTTATAAGACTGTCATTTCCTCATTAGCATCTTCTTCACTTTTTAATGTGAAATACTTTTGCTTACTTTCCAGAACTCATATCAGCAATATCGCTTTCCAAGAGGACATTCTGCACTTAGACACTATTATGATATATTGCTGGACATCATAAATAGACAAGATTTTTATAGATGATACTAAATGCGCGAGACGTTACCAGAATCAACTGTTCGAAAGTAGTCACAACCAAGTTCAAAAGTTGTGCCATTTGTACTAAAAATATCATTCAATAAAGTGCACTAGAAAATGCTCTTGTAAGCTTCAGTGTTTATATAAGAAACAAAAGTAACATAAAAAAAAAAAAAAAAAAAAACACCTGAAAAGAAACTTCGTGAAAACAAAAATAGGTTACACTTGCTACCTAGGAGGAGTGGAGAGTGTTAAACCAGTCCGCACCACATAATATATATTTTTATATATATAAAACTAAAGTAGATGATGATGTAAGTAAATAGGAAACTAGCAAAAGTGAACATTAAATTCGATGTAAAAGAATCAAGAGCTCTTAGGAAATATTTTATCCTGTAAAAAAATGAAAATTTAATTCCGTGGTATTTTGAGTGTGGTCCATAGAGTATCCTATTGTATGTTTGTGGGAGCATAGTAAATAGCGACTGCCAGCCGGCTTCTGGTCCAGACTATATATAAGAAGTAGTCACGACTTTTACCTTAAACCAAATGATGGAAGCGTTTACAATATTATCCATCAGTTGCTGTTTATTATTATAATCTTCCCTCGATTTTTCATACCATTCTTTCAAAATATAATTTCTTAACAATGCCCCAACCGTTTTTCCTTGGACATTTTCTCGTATTTTTCTGTTCCAGTAATCACATTTTCGTCATATTCTCTACACCCACATTTAAAATGCCTCTAGTTCTTTCTCATCGGTTTTACGTAGTGTTCGGGTTTCTGGTTCTTGGAGTATATTTCGCATGAAACATTTGATAAAAGTCTTTTCCGTGAGTTTTTTTTTTTTTTTTTTTTCATTTTTAAAGAATTATTTTGATGTTCTTACTTTATTAGCAGTGATAAATTGATTTAAAAATTAATCGTCTAACGCACTTTCTGTTTTTTTTAGGAGTAAGCAAGAAAAAGGATCTGAATTGGCATCTCCTCCAGGATATAATCCTACTGTAGCCCAAGTCTTCACAGAAGCTTCAAAGGACTCTGATTCAAGTCATCTGATTATTAAAAAGTCATGGGATCTTGCGTTAGGTCCAATGAAGCAAGTACGTTAAGCTGAACGTTTATTATTTTGTGATATGTTATTTTTAAAATTTATGTTCTGTTGTATTAAATGAGTGTTAAGTAATTTAAGTTTGATATAACTGTCTTACTTTGACGGGCATTAAAGATAATTGAGAATGAAACAGATTAAAATACTCTCAACTACTGCGTGCAATAATTACGTTAATCTGATAAAGGTTTCTGTTGTCTTCATATGATTAAAATGTCTTAGAGCTTACGAGCAACGTACAGAACAAGGCAGGATCAGATCTGACTCAAACTTCGCCCAGAGGACACATAATAGAAAATAAGAAAAAAGCCAAATTGGAGCTGCTCCCATCCAGAAACACCAGAGATATGCTCCGCAACATAACACACCACATGACAAAATGATATAAGGTAAACGTCGCAAGATACCCATTTATGTTGAAAACGGAAAGGATGGGCAGCACCAGGATGATATCAAGATATGCTATAACACTGACTTGGCGGTCATCTTGAAAGCCGCGATCTGGGATATAACGTAAGGTATTGAAATGAGAATCGGGATGTGTCATATATCATGTAAGGTAAAATGCAAAAGGAAAACCAATAATGTAACCGCGAAAAACGTGTGTGTAACATGGTGTGGACGGGACGAAGTGTGGAAGACTCGAGCAAGACAAACGTGTATTCGAAGGACAGAGTAATAGGGCAAGACCCCACGACAATGTTACGCGACAAGTAACTGCAACAATGTCTTTGCATGGAAGTGCATCCGCCTTGACAGATTATGTCTTTCTAGGATATTCGGATTCCGTTTGAAACAGTGAAAACCATAGTTGCAACCCGCGATATGAGCGCTCGTTTGGAGACTACATAAACTACAAAGGACTATCTCTTATGGAACAGCAATCCGGCAGCTCGCTCCGGAGTGTAGGAGATATCATCTTAAATTGGTGATCAAAAGCACGACCTACCTGGGATTGAATCCCACTCCTGGACAACGTTTTGTACGTTTCTTGTTCAATTTTCTTGCTGTTTCGTGTAAACAAAGGACATTTCGGCCCACGTTTGTTTAAACAACACTATATGAAACAAAGTGTGTACGGATGAGAAAGCCCAGCCATGTTCTAGCTTACATTTCTTTTCCTTTGCGCGGTTTGCTACACTGTTTCGCGACTGTTCCAAACAGTCACAATATCAGGGAAAGGCAGCGTTCTGCATTGACTCGATAAATTCCATGAGTTGTTGCAGTCTCCCACGAGAACTGCTAGTTTGCCACACAATAAAACTACTCGAATTGATTCTAGTGGTTTCGAGAGTCTCATCCACTTTTGTTACATCGTGGTTCTTCAAAATCTCCAGCATGTGTTCAGTTGCTTGTCGTTCGTCCACTGTCGGTTCTGTCGATTGGACGTACACTTGTTTTGGAAGTAAACTTTGCATCAGTAACACCACATTGATAGGGTACGCCATTGCAGCTGTACATTGATGTTTGTAGATTAACGATAATGCGGACTACATTCACTACACAAAATTTTTTGCGTTTTGGCTTGTGTATGCCACGAACACACTATCACTTCCCACTGGCCGGTCCCTGCTGTCACGTTCACTTCGTTCCATATATGCAAGTGAAACCAGTAGTCTCATTGTGTGGTAAACTAGCCTTGTAATGGGACACTGCAACAACTACCTGGGAATTCATCGAGTCAATGCAGAACGCTGCCTTTCCCTGATATTGTGACTGTTTGGGACCGTCGCGAAACAATGTAACAAACCGCGCAAAGGAAAAGAAACATTCGTAAAGAAATATAAGCTAGAACATGGCTGGGCTTTCTCATTCGTACACACTTTGTTTCAGATAGTGTTGTTTGAACAAATATGGGCCGAAATGTCCTTTGTTTACAAGAATCAGCAAGAAAATTGAACAAGAAACGTACAAAACGTTGTCCAGGAGTAGGCTTCAATCCCAGGTAGGTTGTGCTTTTGATCACCAATCCAAGATGATATCTCCTACACTCCGGAGCGAGCTGCCGAATTGCTGTTCCATAAAAGAGAGTCCTTTGTATTTATGTAGTCTCCAAACGAGCGCTCGTATCGTGGGTTGCAACTATGGTTTTCACTGTTTCAAACGGAATCCGAATATTCTCGAAAGGCATAATCTGTCAAGGCGGATGCACTTCCATGCACAGACTTTGTTGCAGTTACTTGTTGCGTACCAACATCGTGAGGTCTTGCCCTATTATTCTGTCCTTCGAATATACGTTTGTTTTGCTCGAGTCTTCCACACTTCGTCCCATCCATACCATTACACACATGTTTTTCGCGGTTACATCATTGGTTTTCCTTTCGCATTTTACCTTACCTTACATTGATATATCACACACCCCGCTTCTTATTTCAATACCTTACGCTATATCCAAGATCGCGGATTTCAAGATGGCCGCCAAGTCAGTGTTATAGCATATCAAATATCTTGATGTCATCCTGGTGCTGCCCATCCTTTCAGTTTTCGACATAAATGGATATCTTGCGACGTTCACCTTATATTACTTTATCGCGTGGTGCGTTATGTTGCGAAGCATATCTCTGGTGTTTCTGGATGGGGACAGCTCCAATTTGGCTTTTTTCTTATTTCCTATTTTGTGTCCTCTGGGCGAAGTTTGAGACGGATCTGATCCTGCCTTGTTCTGTACGTTGCTTGTTAGTAGTGTGACATCGTCCTCTTACATTTGTAGCGTTTTCACGTCTATTTTAACTTTGATAAATCCTATTTATTTTAAATCCTCTGCAGGATTTGAAGTGCTAATTCCACACTATCATTGTGAATTCATAAGGAACTAGAAAATTGAATTATAAACTTCAACTTACAAGCTACAATTATTGTTTAAACAACGGACAGTGTGTGTTCTAAATACTGCTTTCCTGAAAGTCGTAGAGTTGCCGTATCATATACTTCGGTGATAATTTGTTAGGAAATTCGTGTGTACAATTTTGGTGGATTGTATCTATTGTGGCTTGTAATTAGAAATTTATATACATAATTCCATTTGCAAGATCCTCGAGGTATAAATTCAAATAAATTTTAAGACGTGAATTGGTGCTTTGGTTATGATTTGACAGTTGATAAGTTTTGTGATATGCAGTGATGTATAAAGGATTAAAAAAAATGTACGACTAGACCATAATGTGAACCCGGTTTGCCGGCATTTTGTGCTGACTCTGTAAACGACATACATTCCATCAGTCTTGAAGTATTAAATATACATTTTTTAATATTCCTTTTCTTTAGTTTTTGTGATTTTTTTCAGCATATGTGAGTTGGCTAACATTTTACGGTTTATATTTTAATTAGTGTTAGTTATGAACTAAAAAATATGTGGGTTCCTGTATTTATTGATTTTCGTACCTGGCGATGTTGATGAAAGTAATAGCAGTTGTTGTTGAAGTTTAGCGTCACTTTTCAGCTCCGAGGCTATATAAGACGTGAACTTTCCGGTTTAAGGTGGAATCCGAAAAACCGCATGGGTTCACTACTCTCCCATCGTGAACAAAATCCGAGATCACATGCACCAAAGGCCCGCGTATTAGCCAGTAGCAAGAAGAACGATAGTAGCGTGCCCTCGAAATGCTCTCAGTAGAGTCTTATAAAAACGAAAATATTCTTCGCTCTAGAAATACAAAATGCGAGTGGGTTCCATTCTCTGCTAAGCTAATCCAGTCAGGTTGTTATTGGTCAATCACCCAAGATCAAGCTTCTTATTATTCTCCCGTCTTTCATTGGTTGAAACAATACATCAACAATTGGTAGAGTCAAGAACAATAACAAGATATAGGAACTTATTTAAGAAGCTGATGCCTGTTTCTAATAATTTGTAATATGAGAAATAAGCTATTCCCTTGCCTTATTATAATTATTATTATTATTATTATTACATCTGCAATTAAATTAACTAGATGATTTCGATAATTTCTCTTATCATTAATCATAAGAATAGTCTTTAATCATAAAAATCTATGTCAAAGAACTTAAACATCAACATTTCAAATTGAAATACTAAGCTTGACCTCCGCTTAAGCACCTGATTTATTAATTTAATCGTGTACATTTCAATGACTCCTTGTCATTATCATCGGTACGTGACTGTTAAGAAAGTTTTACATGAGTTGGTTTCGATTACGTTAATAAAATGGTGATTAAAATAATAAGTAGGATTCAAGGTTTGTATCTCATTATTAAATATGCATCCCATCAGGATTATTATATTCGTAGTGTAATTTCAGCAACCAATTCTGTTCCCTTCGACTGTTACCCAGTAGTGAATAGTTTCGGCTTCACAAACTTTTTTACATTTTATTGAACTTAGTCCTTTTTGGATCAAAAGATCCAATATATTTCAGGCAAAAATATTCTTGTAGGCCTTATATCTGGAGAACTACATATAGTGTAGCCAAACCAAAACTACCACTTAACTCAGTGTGATGTGCTTATTCCGTAAAAAATACGGAAACTCGATTTAGGGACCGTTCAAAAATTTTGTGGCCCCTGACCCAAAATCTAATTATTGGCCAAGATCGCAATCTTTCGGACCATTTTTTGGATCATTCCTAAAATTCTTGTTACACACAGAACACTAAAATCTAAACAAAATATGCTAGATAATTTATCTCATCAGTTCAGTTAGTTATCTCAAGAATTAATTGAATACAAAAGCAGCGTTATAAAAATTTGGAAAATTCTGTTGTAAACTAGATTTCGTGAATAGTATTTTTACTAAGGACTGAAAAAAACATTATTTGAGTCCATGAACTAATGTAAAAATTCCGTAACAGTCACGCACCGATAATGACAAGGGGTCATCGAAACATGTGGCCTACTCCGATAAAGCCATAGAAATTACCGAAGTTGTCTATATTTAATTCAAGACTCAATTAAAAAAACGACAACAACAAAAAAAAGTTAAAGAATAGTTTCAGTTTAATACTTCATTCTTAAATATGCATCCTATCAGTTCATTTAGTAATTACAAATGTTTTCCAAATGGTTAACACATCTTAATAGAATGTTGCCGCGTTGTATAAATTGCTAAGTCAAGTTTTATACAGTACTGATTTACATATGAAAAGTGTTAAAGTGCAAGAATTTACTTAGTGGAGTTTGCTGATTTCATTGTTCGTCAGCTTACGCACCTAAATATATAATGCTGACATCCCCATTAAACCATTTCAATCAGTTAATAAAAGTGTAAAGTAACATGTTAGTAGACTTGCAAGTAAGGACCCTAATTCTACGATAAAGTTACAGAAGTAGTATGTTTAATTCGAAATGCTATTTTAAATAAATGTAAAATTTATTTCTATTATTATACAGGGCTTACATAAAGTCTGGGCGGATTTAATTTGCTTATAATTTTCATAAAAATGCTCATAATGAAATCAAATAAAGTGCAAACGGTAGCGGAAGGATTAAATTTTTAGTTGGCAACACTGTTAGATAAGCGGCAACTCTGAACACGTTGAGAGAGGGAGGGCAAGGGTCAGTTTCTTACCAAATTCCATCCATTGTTGTTTTCATTGTTGTTTCAATGTTGACTGTTAAAAGTAAGTTGTAAGCTGTATTGGTGTGTGTGTGTCTTTTAAAGAAATAAATAAATGAAAAACTCCTCTGAGAAGACTATTTTTTTTACCGTATCAAAGATGGCGTCGGTGAAAGAGAAAGCGCAATGTGTTCTGTGGTACGCAGAGCTAAAATCACCAATTCTGGTGTGTCGAAAGTTCACCAAAGAGTTCAAAAAGCCGGCACCGACTGAGAGTGCAAACCGAAAGTGGCATGCTAAGTTCTTGGAGACAGGAAGCGTCCTGGACCGTCCAGGGCGTCTGTGGCTGGCATTTCGGATCAAATACGGCGGAACGCTGTGAGTGGATTCCAGCGCCGCCTACGCGAATGTGTGGACGTAAATGGCGCCCAGTTGGAGGTGTGGCGGTGAATGAACTGAGCTGGTGCAGATTACAGGTAAAGATTTAATTCTTCCGCTACCTTTTGCACTTTATTTGATTTCAATATGAGCATTTTTATGTAAATTATAAGCGAATTAAATCCGTCCATACTTTATGAAAACCCTGTATAAGGGCCCGTGGTGGCTCAGTGACAGAGCGCTTACCTCTGATGCGTGAGTTTTCTCGGTGCTCCCTCCCACTTTCTTCCCTCCACTATTAGCAATCATCTTATGATCATAGTCCCTTAGCCGCGGTGCACAATCGTTTGATGTTAAACTCAAAACAAGTAAATATTATATATCTATGTTATTATTAAAGTCCTAGGTGAGAGCGAAACCTTGGTAAAATGCATTTCTAAGAATTAAAATTCCATGTAGGTAAAATGGTAGCTAATGAGGAATGGGAAACTGTTTTATATTTTCAAGACTTGGATTATGAATTAAGTGTCAGTATTAAGGATTTTTGTTACATTCGCATACTTTTTTTTTTTTTTTTAATTTTAGTGCATAACTTAGACAATAAAGAATCTAAAAATTTAAAGTAAGAAAGATAGTTATGTTTTCATTTTGTGTAATACCCATTTGTGTATTTGAAACGAATAAAATCAGCATACCCCACGTGTTGTTATTTATCAGGTTGATTATTTTAGCACCCTTAAGTATCTCTGTTGTCCGTCGAAGCAAATGTCTCCAAGAAGTAGGGGGGCACAGTGGCTCAGCGGTAGAATACTTACCTCGGATGTGTGGAATCCCTGGTTCGATTCCCGTTGAAGTAAGTTTGTGGTGGACAACATCGTGTGTGTGAGTTTTCTCGCAGTGCCTCGCATTTCCTCCTACATCCTCATTCTACCAATTCTTCTATTATCATTCATTTGCCTTAATTATCGTCTCCCTTAGCCAAAAAGGCATGATCGTGGAACGTGAAACTGAAAGATTTCATTTTTATTTGTCTTCAAGAAATAGATTAAGTTACCTACCTACATTTCAGTACTTGAATTCTTCTTTCGCATATTCAGTTGATACATCTTCTTAAAACACTAAAAGAAAAGTATATATATAAATATATATATCCAGTCACTTGACTTTCATTGGATTAAACACTTATAAGCTAATGAACTAAACATAGTGTATAAATAGGTATTTTTGCTTGTAACGATTTTTTTTTTTTTTTTAATTATTCCGTCTCTATATTTATTTAGGATTGTCAAGCACTTCGTTGTGCATTACTTTTTTTTTGTGTGTGTGTGTGTGTGTGTGTGTGTAAGAGTTAAATACCTTAATGAAGTGCTTACAACTTTTTTGGTGAACCTTCATCAAGACACTCAGATCGACAACAAGAGTGCCGGAACTGGATATTAATCAAGGTCATTTTACATATTCTTATACTCTAGTCTGTGTTCTGCTGTTTATTCTTAAGACATGGGTCATGTTAAATATAAATAAGATCGTAATTAATGTTATATAACTTCTCTTTTAAAGGGGATGTGTGTGTGAAGAATTTGAACTTATTAATCAGAATTTTAATCTACCGCATATAGCGAAGCGAAGGCTTGGGGAAGTAACTAATAAATAAATAAGTTGATTATATTAAGTTAAAGTTAATAATTGTAGTCATCCATCAGTTTAGTTTCTTAAGTAGTTTAGAAATAGTTATTAGTCTATTTAATACTATTTGACTCCTTTCTAACCACCTTCATTGTCTTTTAAGTTATTTACCAAGTTTTACAAAATAATGGGGAGGGGGGTCATACGGAAGACTTTTAACCTTTTCGAGAGGACGAGGCTATAAGCACAAACTCATAATGTGTCCCTAAAAGGTTAAGATATATATATATAGAAAACTAACTTACTTTTTTTTTTAAGGTTCCAATGAACTTGTTTATTATGTACATGGCTGGAAATTCCATTTCTATATTTCCAATTATGATGGTTGGAATGTTAATAATTCGGCCGGTGAAAGCACTATTCACAATGCAAAATAGTAAGTAAATCCTTAACTATTATATACCTCTAAACCCTTAACTGTAGGTTTATTATTATTATTATTTATTGAGTAGTAGTTTATGTTCCATTTTGTACGTTGTTTTTGGAATTGGACCGGGAACAATCATATAATTGAGGTATTAGTAGAGACGAAGCTTTTTCGTTAATGCAATATGTGTGAAACGTTAAAAAAAAAAAAAAAAAAAATGCGTATATGTTTCAGGAAACCTCAAACTTATCGTTTCAGAGCCAGGAATCACATTGATGTTATCACGAATTTTTGTGAAATTCGGCATTACTTGCGATAAATGCGAATAAAAGCGAAAAAGTGGAATTATTGCTAATAATAACTAAAAAGCGCATTTCCAATATTATTTAACTTAAAAATCGTTGCATTTACGAAAAAGCTCTGCGAGTTATTTGATCCAGAAACTGTTTCACTTCATAAAGATGCAGGCATCAACAAAACTAAACTGTTTCTTAAATCCTTGACTGTATTTTGTGGTGGAAATGATCATAAACTGTTGGTTGCTTACCGTGAATTTAAAAGTAAGGTTATTAAAGTTCTCAACAGTGAGTCTAAGGAAGTTGACATTGTATCATTATTAAACAGTTTGAAAGCTAACCACGGGTCTTTTGCTGTCAGCTCGTTACGTTCAATATGGTTGCTAATCTCGAGTGTTAATGCCGAGAGATTCTTCTCCAGGGAACAAACTTAAAAGATGAATTGGTTATGTCTTGCTGCATGTTGCCTTTAACTAAGGATGACGTTAGATGAAGTGTTTAAAATTTTGCATTAATTTCTATATTTTAGTGAATACATTAGTTAGAATGTGCACCTAATCCAGATACAGCCTCATTTTTGTATTAGATGTAAACAGTATATTTTTGGTAGTAAGATGTGTAAGTTCCATAATTTTTTTTTAAAAAAAAGCTTGTGCTACATTAAAAAAAAATAAATGCGAAAATTGTGGAAATGAATGCTACAAAATATCAAAATTATTGCGAAAAAGTTTCGTCTCTAGGTATAAGCAGATGCGAGCGTAGTAATGGGTAGTGTACTGATAGTTCAATTATGATCGTTTATTTAACACATACAAAATAGATATTTCTTTAAGTACAGCTAATATTTTTCAGCATATTAAAGGTTCTGTTATTTTATATGTACTAGCTGAGTTATGTTCTTTTATGATTAAAATATTAACAGTATGAACAATGTTTCCAACCTGACTTACAAGAACTTGAGAAAAGACATGCTAATCTTTTAGCACTCATCTCATTTTCCTTGATGACATAACTTCTACTTATGAAATATCATCTATAATATATTTTTAAGATTAATTACTGTTCTTTTTCTTCTTCTAGCAGTAACGAACTACAAATTTACGTCTTCCTACTTCTTACATTCCTAATACAATGTAGATTCTTGAAAGTGTGTATTGTCGTGTCAAACTTGGACAGAAACTGATAACTTGAAAGGAAACGAGCGCGTAGCGTGTAAAGAAAACTATAGAATAAACACAAATGTATGTTTTGTGAATACCGATAAACTAGCTTATTAATCACCAAATTAGTATTTTTAGGTGCAGCTTAATGAAAAACAGCAACACTTATATATGTACAAAACCATTAATTAAACCAGGTTGTTACGCTGATATATTGTTGGAGGACAAAAAAAAAAAAAAAAAAAAGCATATTGAGCATATAAAATTAAACAAGGCCGAAGTAGACAACAAATAAAGAGTCCATTATAATATCAGAAACTAGTACGAACGGAATCCAATATACCCCATACCATAACTTTCGGTGCCAGATCGGTGTGGCATGCAAAATACATGCTTCGTTCAACCTGTTGCCGCGGTACTGCCAGACAGATGCGACGTTATGGCTACAAAGAGAAGGACGATACGTCGAAGAAGAGTTTTTACAAAATTCTGTCCGCCAGATACCATGTTCTCAGCACTATTTCAGCCGCACATGCGTATGGTTCTAATGAAAAGGAACACAGCAATGTACACCATTAAATGCTTCATACATTTATAGACATTAAACCGTATATGTGGGCATTGGTCGCTGGATAATATTCCCATATTTCTGTAATGTATCTAAATAGCCATGCCATGTCCTTTCAGTTGTAACAAGGTCATTAGGATATTTGACGTTGGTGTTCCTCCTTCCTTGAACCGCCAATTCCGTCCAAAGACGGGTACCACATTTACAAAAATATATTCCACTATACTTAATGCAATGTTAACTTGAGAGGCGGATCACAAACGCATTACTACATGTTGGCGCGCGAACCTTTTCACAGGGAAGCCTTTGTGTGCATATGTTTTGGTTTGTACCGTCTGCTTGGTTGGTTCTCAATCGCCAGTTGTTTCGACTGGCACTGTTCTGGGTCTCAGCTGATACGCGCGGAGCGGTGATTTCTCGTGCATTTCCTGCCGCTAACGAAAAATATGTTTTTTGGTCTATTTGTTCTTAATAATTCATGAAGATACAACAACAGGAATAAATGTATTGGATATTCGCACGTGATTTATTTGGAATCCTCACAGTTAAAACCCGAGAGCATGTACACTATTTTGCTTATTCATTTCGATTGACTAAGATAAGAGAGGATAAGAAATGAAGTTACCTTCATATGCCTACCTGGAATAAACAGAAACACACGAGCAGCCACCTTCCCACACAATAAATTAAAAATAAAGTTTTTTATTTATATTTATTTATTTATTTATTTATTACAAAGCACCGCAACTGTCTACCTTAGCAGTGAGTAAAGCAGCAGCCACCCGGCAAAACGAGCGCTACGTTACGTTGTTAAAACTCCCGAGTCAGGGATTCAGCTAGAATTTTCAGTGTGGAAGGTGTAAATAGAAATTTGAAAAATTTCTATGTATTTTTGACCACACAAATTTGAGTTGGGGCTTTTTAATTTTGGGATAACACTTCACAAGGGGCAGGTGTCTGGCGGAATCACTGTCCCATGTATATGAATTTCCCTATTAACTACAGAGACAATGCCAAGTAACTAACGATTTACTGGAGTTCTTCAATTCCATCTACATCATCGCAATCTGCATCAGAGTCTGCCAGTTTGAATGATCACAGATTCTATATCATTCGTCAGTCCATCCATCCATTCTCCACAATTTTCCCTGTTCTGCGATGGCATGCAACATATAGGATTTTCACCTTTCTGTTGTTACTTTACGAAGTCCCTCTCTCAAATTTTCAATATCTGGCATTTTAAACATACTATTTTTAACGGCTACATATCCATTCTCGATAAGGTTTCATCTGCAATGCCTTGGTGGCAATGGTAGAATTTTGTGTCTCGCCTCACAAACCATTTATTCACTTTGTATTGTATATAATTATGTTGAACTTTCTTCACAATGTTCAGCAGATCACATTTCAGCATTTGCGGAGTATATGTAGGAGTTGCCTCTATTCGTTAGAATTCGTCTCCAACCATTGTTTAATTTACTTTTTTGAATTAGGAGTCTTTTCAGAGAAAACAGTGTGATATGGTGCGTTGTCCATCACAATTACACTATTTGGTCGTAGTTTTGGAAGAACAGATGCAAAGCAAGCCTCGAACCCACTACTGTCCATCTCTTGATGATAATCCCCATGTGCCTTTTTTGCTCTAAATATTAATTCTGCATCAGTCACAAATCCATCTTCACTCCCAACGTGCACAACAATCAACCTTCCTCCTTTTCCCAACAGTGGTTTAATTCCAGTGATTAATCCTTCAAGAAACTCCTGTTACTACTATTTATAGTGGTGTCTGCTCAAACATAAGTTACTGTCCCCCCTTCCCCCCCCACGTTGACCCAAGTGTCATCCAAATAATAAATATGTATACCTCCTCCCTGTAGCGCTTAATTTTGCGAAGATACTTATGTCGCCAATTGATTATGTCTTCTCTATCGATCATGGATGATGAGTATTTTATACAATCATATTTAGAACCAATTTCCTTCATTACGTTTCGGGTTGTTGTATTATTTACAATAGACAACTCTTTATCTTCAGCAATAGCACGAGCATTTTTTTCTACCATTGGCTCTTCCTTTCTTCTATAAAAATAATGAACTTTCTTTCGCACACTACCCCTCCCAAAATTATCTCTAATTTTCTGCACTTACTTTCCCCACAATCACTTCGATTTGGCCGCTTTTTGCCCAGAGTTGTAAACTCTCCTGCGCTATTGAATTCACGTTTCACGCGAAATATTGCTGCCACACTAACACCAGTGAAGTACGCTGTCATATCAACAATTTCCGCAGCAGTTTTGTTTGCATATTTTTCTCTTAGTCGGGCATACACATTGATGACAATTTACTTTGCTTGACTTTGAAGAGGTTTCCCTTTCTCGTATTTGCGATAATACCGAGAAGGCGATAATCCGGATTCATTCATATTTTTAATTTCGTGCTCAACACACTCGATGGTTTCAATTTCACTACATCCAGTACTCATACTAAGGCATGCGCGGAGACGATATCTGGTAGAGCAGTGTTACCATCTGCACAGAAATTGCAGAAGTTACATGTGAGTCCCATTCTTTCTTTTACTTCATTTATCAGCAGTCAAAGAAGTTTCTTACAGGGTAGCTACTATAAATATATTAATCCATTTTCTATCCATTGTGGAAGATTTCCAACATTGGTCAGTCATTTTACTGATCTTCTGATTTTAGTATAAGATTTTTCAAGTTCATAATCTTGCAACACTTGCAAGAGACTCGTATCTTAGCTGCCGGCTTTTGACTTGTTTCTTTCCTTGTCTGTTTCCGATTCTAAATCGTGAAGTCATAACCCGTTACTAATAAATCTAGCGGTACGTGACGTTTGGGCGCGGACGTTTGGGCCCCGCCGTTTGGGCACTGGACGTTTGGGCGCCAGACGTTTGGGCGCGAGTTAAAAAGTCGTTATGTTAGGCGCTGAGAACTAAGTTCGAATCAAGATATCACAAGGTGTCTACTGTAGTGGAAGTCCTTGAATTATACTGGATTTTGTTTTACATACTAGAAATACTGGAATTTCAAAATTATAAAAACTGAATTAACAATTAAATTTTGTAAATTTAAGTTTCAACGAAAGTTAAGTGTGCTTTTTATTTGATAACTTTTCAAGCCAAATGTAAGTAGACCAGACTACATATGATTGACTGCATTACATACATAGTGAGCCTATTCCATTAAAAAAGTTAAAGCAGGCCTTCTACTGTAGTTACGCAATAAGTGTGAATGTTAAACACATTTCTAGTGGCTAAATGACCAATATATGTACACTTAACTATTATTTTTCACTTTGAAATCGTTTTGTTTTTTCCTTTCGCCACTTTCTTTAATGCAGATTAAATGCTCACAATGGGACGAAAAAAATGTGTGTTAAGTTTTGATTTTTATATTGGAATGTTAATAAAAAAAAGTGATACCATAAATACGGCATACTACAATTCCTAAACTCAATGTGTTAGACATCCTGTATGCGAAATATGTCTTAGACACCATGTATGCAAAATATCTTTCCCTCAACTCGATTAGGATATAGGATTTTTAGATTTCTGGGCTCTCGGCATCTAAGGCCATTTAGCCCGTCACGTTTGAGGGAGCACACTATCCGGGGAAAGGGAAGGAAGAAAGGATTGGGGAAGGAAGGAAGCGGCCTGGACCTATAAATTAGGTACCACCCCGGCATTTGCCTGATGTGAATGAAGAAAACCCAGGAAAACCTCATTCAGGGTGGCTGGCCTGAAAGAGCGTGTTACACTTTTTCGACCGAGTGCCCCCACCGGGAATCGAACCCGGGACTGATCGCACCGAAGGCGAGAGTGTTAGCGACTACGCTGAAATCTTTTATTGGTAATTCTTTATTGGACTTAAGGAAGAGAAGAGTTTGGCAAACGTAATACGAAAGAAAACAAATTTTAATATTCATGAATATGTAATTATTAACTTTCTTTAAAAAAAAAAATACAAAAATTAAAGCAATATGTTTTATTTAACATTAAGAAAATTATTAACAGTTCGTCTGATTCCTTCATTTCCTAGCTTTCTTATATATTACAAAGATTAGATCAACATTAGATCAGAAGTACAAGAATCGTGAACAAGCGAAAAATCAATCCATGACGAGGTTAGGCAACCAATGCCAGAAACGCATTAAACTATTTAATTTAGATGAATAAATAAGATAGAAAATATACAGATAAATGAGGTAAGATAAAGATAGAAGTGTAGGAAATGTATATATCTTGATTGGCGCTTAGTTTTAAGTGCCTAGCTTACTTTATATGTCGTAAATTGTGATTTTTACTATGTACCTCGCGCCCAAACGTCTGGCGCCTAAACGGCTTTGCGCCCAAACGTCCGGCGCCAAAACGTCCGCGCCCAAATGGCGGCGCCCAAACGTCCTGTCCCGAAATCTAGTACCTTTTATTTTAAATATTGTTTCTGTATTGACATTTTTACATACTTACACTCAATTAGCTCTTTGAATTGATCTCCTAAGTAACGTATTTCATGTGTAACGTAAAGAACTATGTAACGTGCGCGGAGTGGCCTGAATTGAAGCTGTGTATCTGCTGTCAGAATAAGGTCGTGTCGACTGTATTTCTGTAGCCACTGTTCTCCCGTGACCAAAGGCAGAAATCTACTGCATGCGTGTATAATTATTGGTTGTAGGCTGTCGAGACATATTTCAACTGGTAGGATATGCTAATGTTGATTAGTAACATTTCCGAAATGAAATTGCAACTCTTCATTCGATCTTAATGAAGGACTGTGCAGTACTGTACTCATTCTGCAAATGTCGAGTCCATTCTGGCGTTACAATTTTAACTTTTAGGAACGGCTTTCAGTTTTCTTCAGAGGAGAGACAGAAGAAAAAGAGAGAGAGAAAAAAGATGTCTGCCCTGACAGCTATCCAAGACTGAATGAGTTATTTAACAAACATAAACGAGGCTTACCACACGTGTTTTCTCTGTCCAAATGTTTTGTTTATATGCCACACCCTTTTCTAAATGATCAATATTTGAATCAGTTGATTAATTCGTTGTAACTTTGGAAAAAGATACAGTAAAACAGCCAGGGGCGGATCCAGGACCGACTTTTGGGGAGGAGGGGGAGTTGTCATAATGCTACTTTTAAGGGCTGTAAACTCTGGGATGGATTTTATTTGTATTTAAAAATACAATAAAGTTTCTTCTTCTGGGAGGGCGATCGCTCCCCCCTGGATCCGCCCCTGAAAACAGTGTTAATATGTAATTTCATTCCATTGTATTCTGTTCTATTTTTATTTTAGTTCCTGATATCAAACTCAGTTTTTCATCTTGCAACTGCTATTGGAATTTATTTTCAGTTTCCTACGTTTGAAATGTCGCACGAAATTCGAACATCTCAAATGGCCATCTTCGTGAACCATCCCAACTCTTTTGTTTCCTTCTAGATCAAGTATCAAAAATTAAAAAAGTGTTTACATATTTTAAATAAAAAGTCGAAATACCAAATTTCAATTTTCTAAACTTCATTGATTTCGAGATTAATCTTAGTGAGCCACCCACCCCTTTCAGTTCAAATATCTAAAAACTCTTAAGTTCGTGCTTAATTATTCTAAGCGTAAAGTGAAATACCAAATTTCATGTATATAAGTTCAAGGGATTCCAAGACAATTTATTATAATAATTGCTACCCCTATTTCCCCCTTTTCATATCGAATTTCGAAAAATTCTTAGTACTACCTTACATAATAAATCCTGTGAATAGTCCAAATTCAAAATTTCTAGCTGAAGCAGTTTCGCCTGGGCGTTGATCAGTCAGAACAACTTCTTTATGTCTAGTGATAAACTTCTAAATTTTTTCTTAAATTCTAGCATTTATTACGAATTTTTTCTTTTAAATTCTAGCATTTAATTATTATTATTATTTTCTTAAATTCCAGCATTTAAGATAATTGAAGGTAGCCATGCGTCAGTTCAGAAGTTCGTGTACTTCCTCGGGAACCTAATCAATGTTGCGTTGGCTTTGTACAAATGTCAGTCGATGGGTCTTCTTCCATCTCATACATCAGACTGGTTGGCGTTTGTGGAGCCACAGATGCGAATGGAGTACTCAGGCGGTGGACTGTCATTAATGTAGTTAATGGTTCCGTGAAGCAAAGACGGGGCTCCAGCAATACACAGCAATGAGACAATGGTGAGAATAAAGTGGTGGTGGTTTGTGTCCCATCTTCCTTTGAGAATCCATTTACAAACAAGAAAAAAAAGAGAGAATGGATTTTTGCGTGTGTTGTGTGTTTGCAAACTGTGGACAGGATGTGATGGAGTGAACTAAACGAAACAATCAAAAAGATTGATAATAAAAACGAACTTCCTGTAATGAAACTCGTTAATTTATGAATATACTTTGTTAAGTTACCGCTCTGTATTTAGGAACAGAAGTATTATTTTAAGGAAATAATAAAAAGTAAAAAATAAAATCTCCAACGACTGGTTTTAAAGTCATGAACGTTTTCTTTCTTTTATACTATTTTTCAAGGGTTAATGCTTATGTTGTTATTTACAATTCCTTTTTACGGTTCAAAGAGAAGACAATATGTGATTTTTTTTGGTTTTGTTTTTGTAATAAATATATAACCAATGTTGTTCACACTTTATTTTCCTGCTATTTTGCACGCAGATTATAAACCAAATATAATAAAAGTAATTTCCTGCAATTTATTCCATGTTGCGTAAAATAATAATACTTGATGTTTGGTTACTTGATACATCAATAATAAGCACTATTATCACTCAGCAACAAAAATACAGTTTTGCACTGAAGCATAACTCAGTCATCCGAATCGGTATCACGAAATAAAAAGTTACGTTTAAAAGAAATATTGACTACCAGCAAACAGCTATTCGTTCGTATGAAAAATAATTCCTTAGTTTCTATTTAAACCAACATTAAATTTTATATTTAATTGGAATTTTTCTGTGTTCTTTAATTGTTTATAGTATTTTATTTTCAACATATGTTAGGCCTATCTTTTTATTAAACAAAAGCAATTTTAGAGAATTTTTTTAAAAAAAATCTCAAACATAACATTTTTTAAATATATATTTTCTTTAATTACCCAGATTTCTGCATTCGTCCATAACTACTTAATGCGGATAATTGGAGTTTTACTGTAGTCTTACACATGATTGCTCTAATTCGAAGAAATGTTCGAAAGGAAGAATAATTGCTAAAATGAAATGAAATGAAATGAAATATTTCAGTTTAACATCCCACGTTATGCCCTTTATGCTAAGGAAGACCATGATTAAGGCAAGTGAATGATGATGGATTGGTAGAATGAGAAAATGGAAGGAAACGGGAGGACCCCGAGTAAACCTACAAACTTATTTAGCCGAGGATCGAACTAGGTACCCCACGTACCAGAGGTGAGTGCTATACCATTGAGCTACCGTGTCCCTTAATAGTTGCTAAAAGTATTCGAAAGCAGTCATCATATATTGTTACCCCAAACTATACACTGTGCAGTTAACTGTCCACGAAAAACTACAGCTAGCCAAAATAGGTTTTATTTGGTCGATGTGTGGTAAGCACATTTGCTTCCATCCTTTTTATTTCTGGCTTTCTAGATCATAGTTCGGTACCTCTTAATTCAAACATCATCTTAATTTCCTTATGATGCTTAGTCAATGCCAAATTGCGTGCCTACACGGGAAATGAACCGTTTTGCTTTTTTGTACAGTTACGATGATCGACAATACGTAATAAATTTGTAGCAATGTGCAAAAGACTTTAGGGCAGATCTGTAAATAGGAGACTTTGTGTGTTTTATAGATCAATTTATTAGAAAATGGAAGTAATTGGAAACCGCTCATTAACAATAGAATGTAAGTTGTTTACGGAGCACAACTTCTGTTGCTGACTGCAGAAATACTGACCCCTTAGCTACTTTTAGAAGTTTTCTATTCAGAATTGTAGGTATAATAGATAAAATATGTTAATTTGTGTGTGAACTGTTTTAGGTAACAAGAATTACGGATTGTATTGACTGGAATTTATAGTCCTATTTAGGGTTGCCAGATCTATGGGTTTAAATACTAATTTACCCATAACCCTCTGTGCTATTTATACTTTATAATAAGTTCTTAGTTATTTACAAAGACTACATTGTAACAAAGGCTAGGTTTAAAATTCTTTTCATTATGGTGCCTGTATTATCGCCAACACTGTTTTCAGTTAAAGATTCAAAATTAGTTTCAATGGAAATGAACTGTATGTATAATGAACTTTCTAGTTCGAAATTTTAATGAACAATTAGGGAATCAAGATCACTGTCAGTCACAATCTCAAACCTAGAACTTCTTTCCTCCATCCAGGATCTTAACAAATGTATACACACTTCCTTTCTGGACACTTCAAACTTCCATGAAATTTTGTTGATCAATAGCCAAATGGAAATATTAAGTCTTCACAGATAGCCAGGGCGAATATGACTAGACTCATGTCTCTACCTTACAAAGCCCCATTGAGGTTGAGCAGGAAGAGTCATATCAATACTTGATAGGAATGGTAATAATTGTAATTATGAAATACGTTTTTCAAGAACGAAAATACACCAAACCTATGTACTTGTAGAAACGAGTGTTCAGTCTAATGAAAGCGTTATGGGCAACTGATAGAATGTTAACAGAATTTACAGTAGCTGAAATGTATGTTCAAATGAACTTGAGATGAGCTGTCGAGATTTCCTCAAAACGGTTTTGAAAAATAGGATTCTTTCTCACGCAGTGAAGAGTTCCAAAAAATATGTATAATACGTTAGACGTATATAATCACTAATGTTCACTTTGTATTCGTGTAATAGTGGTTATAAGTGTAAGAAGTAACGACGGAAACAGTATGCAGAATTCTTCGGTTTCTAATTTGTCTTCGGTAAGTCTGCTTTGACCATTTCATTCATTTTTTCGATTCAGTGATTTGATCTTTCTATTCCGGTTTTGAGAACTTTCGTATTAGCCTGTATACTGTAAGAGATTGATTCCTTTCTGTACCGAAGTTTAATATTTAATTCACATTGTATTACCGAGCGGGCGTTAGCGAGTGAAGGGGGTTAGAGCCCCGCAGGGCACGTTGTTTTCTGTCTTCGTTACGAATCGGTTCATTGAATGAAATGGCCAAAGTAAAGACTTGCCCTGTTCAATCTGACAATCCTTGTATTTTATTTGCCCTGTTCAATCTGACAATCCTTGTATTTTATTATCTAAGCCGATAGTTAACAGCCTTAAGTATATTCTATAAAACGTTTATTTCAACCAAAAGAGAGTACTGTTCCACCATTTGGAGTATGGCTAGCGTATCAATTCTCTCTCGCATTGACTCAGTTCTAAATTTCTTCCTTGCCATTGTCAGGAAAAGAATACCTTCTGTACGCTGTTTAAGTAAACCTGAATTGTTGACTGTTCTTGTCATCTGTACACATTTATCTCGTCGCATGCTATTTGATATGATGTTTCTTCATAGAATTCTAAATGGGAAACTTAGAACTGAAGAACTAATCTCTAAATTTAATATTCGGATACCTGCAAGAAGAACTAGAAATAGTGAACTATTTCATTGCAACACGCCTCGATTATCAATTATTCAGCGTTCTTTGTTCTATAGACTGGCATCTGAATTTAACTCCATTGCTTCTGATGTGGATATTTTTAAATCTGAGAATGTATTCCGACAGGAAATTATTGCTACACTTATGGACTTTTATATAGCTTTTTGTTTATACTTGTTATTGTTAATTTTATATTCTATATTATATAGTTTCAGTGTAAAATGGCTGCCTTGCTGTATCTGGAACTTAGGCATGCATATATATATATATATTGCCGATGAAATTTCAATGTGTGTTTATTTTGTATTTGTGTCAACATGTTAGAAATACAAATGCGTATGCAAATTTTGGCAATGTGAGCTCAATGCTACGAGAAAACATTATGTGAAATGTGAAAGCCAGGGGCTTCTAAGGCCTTGCTCTCGTATGATTAACGAGTTAGAGGGAGAGCGGTAGACATACTGCACGCCGTATGAGTTATCCAAGTAGTCGGCAAAGTGTGCTTTGAGATCACATCCTCAGATCTGTGTAGTTGGTACTAGTGTATCTCGCGAAAATGTATTAGTATATGAAGATACGTACAACAAAAATGGCTGTTTTCTCTTTTGTATTTTATAATCAATAATGTGAATAACATTGTTAAAGTTATTTTGTAAATATTACTGTAATCAAATCAAAATCTTTCAGTTTAACGTCCTACGTTTATGCCCTTTAGGCTAAGGGAGGCGATATAATCAAGAAATGTTAGATTTAGCCTACGTATAAATCATAATAACAAAAAAGTTAATAAATGTTACAAAAGTATTGTAACCATTAAAAGAGGAGTGCTATACAGGTTCACCTGTTTCGGAAAGGGAAATGAAAGTAGATTAAGTATATCACAAACTGTTGAAAGAGACTGTACCTTTTATATAGGGTGTTCATTTATTATGTAGCCAAAATTCACTGGTGAAATCCTTACACCTAAACAATTAAAATAGTCCATACGGCGAAGAACGCGTTATTTCAAAGTTACGAGATGCCGAAATTGAGAAAATTGTAACTTTGAGGCTGCCTAGCTCGAAAACAGATATCAAAGGCGGTTAAAGAAATATTAGTACACTATCTAAATAACCATGTTTCAGAGTTGGAACGTATCGGCGCAACGGATTTTAGAGAGGGAGCTGCGGTATAGGTTCCGCTCTTCCTCTCAAAAATCATGTGCGCGGGTACAACATGGTATATATAGATATAGATATAGTCCTCAAGCGCATGAGTGTCTATTTAGACAGGATGAAACAGTCACAATTGCAGAAGGAAGCAACAACCGATTTTTAACACCCAAGTTCTCTCTAAATGCGAATTCAAAGATACATAAAGTAGTAGTAGTTCGCAATAAGCATATGTATTGCATGTTCTGTCGCGCTGTAAAAAGAGAATTTGCAAAGATAAACATACGTTATTGGCTAGTGACAGGTTCTCGCCATCACAAACAAAATTTAAAAATTAAATCTGTTAAGTTTTACGTCCCACGATTATGCCAGTTAAGCTAAAGGAGACGGTGACGATGACGATGAGAAATGAATGAAATGCTGGAAGGAAGAAAGTGGGAGAAAACCCACGCACACGGTGTTTGTCCACCACAAAGTTCACTTGCGCGAGCTGGAATCGAACCAAGGACTATGCACCAGAGGAGAACGCTTTACTACTGAGCCACCGCGGCCCCAGACAAAATTTAACCGCAGATCACGAATAACGATGTACATTGTTAGTAAGTGAACGCTACTTAACAGAAATAGGTTTTATTTATATGAAATTACGGTAGGCTTCCAAACTGAAGATTCAATATTGAAACCAGAAGTACAGAACCTATCACTTCCAGCTTCTTGGAACAATGAATTCATATCGAAAACCATTTCTTGCTATCTTATAGATCTTACTCTATGGAAATCAGTATTTAAATTTTTACCACTTCCTTTTCAATAGAATATAAGAGAATATAATGATCGACAAGTTAGAGACAAATGTAAGCACATACAACAAATAAGAAGTACTCATCAGTAAATTTAATGACTTATTCCAAATGAATATGGTTTGAATAAGAAAATACTAATGGGAAAAACAATATACACAGTCCAGTACAATCAAAGAGCGGAACTACACATTCCCACATCATTCTAGTGTCTAAACAGGCAAATTTAGTTTCATGTGATCCCTTTGGTGTAAGTGCTAAAGAAAATGAAAATATATTCAAAAAAAACCATTCGTTTGTAAAATGAAAGTCAGCTTTAAAAAAATCAATTGATTTTTGATACAAACTTATTTCCGTATTTAAGTGTACAAAACCACATTATTGTAAAGTTTTATAGTGCTTATTGTGACGCAGAAACTATTCAATTCATTGCAGGACATCGTGATTCTGCGGAACTGAGTTTTTAAAGTTAAACCTGCAAACGTACATACGAACTGTATCCCCTCAATTGTATTTTTTTTTTCCAGATCACCGATATACACAGTGTGCCAGTGGAAAACAAGGATGTTATAAAATAGAGGATCTGCCCGTATGTATCTTCATCCTATTAAATAAATGAAGAAAAAAAAAACCGAGCATCGGCACGTTTGATTGGCTACGCTCCTTTCTGCTTTCGTTTCCGCCATGATTGTTGGCTCAAAACATTGCGATCTTATTGGGCGGAGTGGGCAGAGTAGAGTGGTGTATCTGTGACGTATGGCTTCAAGATTTTATTGTAAGGACAGATCCTCTATGTATAATATCCTTGGTGGAAAAAGTAAATTTTTTGCATGGAACACCAGAGCCATCTATGGAGAAGTATATGTACTAATTAGTGATACATTTCGACTACCTTCCGTCAAAGTTGCAAAGTGCTAGCAGCGACGGTCGGTGCGTACGAATCTTGTGTCTGACAGTACCTGCTGAACGTCGGTTGGAAAGGGAGCAACGTGCCAACATTGTTTCAAATTGTGTAAAAGTGCAACAAACATTTCAAGATTTAGACTTTTTATGATAATGAGGCATTGAGCCGTAAGAACGTATTTATGCAGTACGTAAGATTTCATGATAGTCGGGAGAGCATTGAAGACGATTCATGACCAGGACCAGTAGTGACTGCGAACTGATGAAAACGCCCAAATAGTGCCGGAGGTCGTCAACCTAAAATTTGGGCAAACGAAAGGTGTGTGAGCGCTTTGTACGAGACACTCAGTGACGAACAAAACTATTGCAGATATAAACAATTGGTGTGGATCGAGGATTCATATCAAACATAGGAACGAGTAATGAAACATGGTGCTTTCAGTAGGAACCACTCACAAAGCACAGAGTTCCGAAGGAAGTTTATCCAAAAGAAAAGGCGCCTGCAGAAGAGCCGAATCAAAACAGCTGAGTTTCCTTCGATTCCAAAGCCTCGCTCACAAGGAATTCACTCCAGAGAGTCACGCTGTGAACGCCAAGTAGTATGTGGGTGTTTTCCAACGTATGTTGGCCAGGATTCGTAGAATTCGACAGGCCTATTATAAGCTACAAGTCTACCAACGTTATGCTGATTTCGATCAGTCGACTGCCAGTATGCAGTAGCAGAACATCCAATTACAGCCTCTCTGCAATTCCAGCGCGCATATCAATACGGGTGAGTATTGAAGGGGTTAGTTACAAGAAACAATTATGATAATTTTCAGAACACAATTTATTACTCCCAAGTTTGATAGTAAATTGTGATAAGTGCGAACAAGCAGCAGCTATTAGATGTAGATAGTCTAAGGTTATGTTCTTCGTAACTCTGTATGACTACCGTTTCTCTTGTATATGCCCCATGCTAAAGCCATGTATGAAGGCGTGGAATAATCATTCAAACATGTTACTTAACCCTTTCACTACCACTGGGACATATGTGTCCTACGATATATTCTGAGAACCAGTAGTAATTTATCGTATGTTATTGCTATGAATCAATGTCCCATTGGTAAATAGAAGCCTGCTAATGTTTTACACAATTCTTATAATTACATATTTCACTTGTAGATCGGGTTGTTGTCAAGTTTCATTGTTAACCCTGTGCTCACTAGATGTCTCCTGTTTACTATTCAATATGGTAACTGTCTCACATTTTATTTTATATATCTCCTGTTTATTATTCAATGTGTTAACTGTTTCACGTTTTAGTTTATGTATTTGTAGTGACTTTTCCATTTCAATGTTTTCAAACTATTTAATTTATACATAAATCATGTACTCAAGAGGGACATGGTTTTTAGCTACTTTTTACATTCGGGACAATTGTATCCCACTGGTATTTTTAATGGAACATATTTATCCCAGTGATTGTGAAAACCATACCTATTTATAACTGAATTTTTCGATCGTCGAGGGAAAAGGGACTTCAGATGTCAATGGTGCACGAAGTCGTAAAGGCAAGCATGATGCAGATGAAATTCAAAGATTTCTTAACGTCTCAGACGTTGACTGTGTAAGTGATGATGCCATAGCTGATGAAGATTATCAGACAGCAGTGAGGGTGAAAGTGAAGATCATGGAACAGATGAAAGTGAAGAACAAGCTGCTAACGATAAAGCAGTGGTTGCATGTACTAATAAAGAGCTTGCAATTTGGAATATGCTACCGAAATCGAAAATATCTGTAATCATAAATACGATGCAGGTGTTTTTCTGACAATATATCATAATTGAAAATGAATTACAGGATGATCATTCATTTCACTACCACTAGGACATATAGGTCCCACGTAAGAATACCAGTGAGACACATATGTCCCAACGCTCCTTAAGTTGAAAAACGAAACAGCGGGATTTTTTTATGTTTATATTTTTGACAATTTTAATTAAAATAACCATATATTAATATTTTTCACTCCGAAAAAAAAATGGTAGTGAAAGGGTTATGGGACGAATCACATTTTGTTAAAACAGAAAACTATGCGTGTTCCATCGAACTCTTTCATTTCAGTTTTTCTCTCAAACTAGCTGTTTTTTGACTTACCAAATCTGGATACGTGCCCATTTTGATATGCAGAACACTAACCAAACATTTTTTTCGGCCTCCTTAAGAATACTTGCTTGTAAGCTTTACAGGAAAAGTCAGAATGAATAACAGTATAACTATTCCAACAGTTGGCTAACGTAGCATAAACACAGTCCGCCTTATGCAGTCATTTTGACGTGGCGGAAAATGAGTATTACTACCTCATACAAAACATTTTATTGTCAACAACAAGTAATGACTTCTGGGCCGAAATCTCCTCCAGGAGCATTTCTCCGATGGTACTCAACCTGGGCTACAAGTATTTTCGCAATACTTTCATCCCCGTTTATTGCGTCACTGCGGAGGAAATTTGAAATCACAGAACTATTGAAGAAACTGTTGTTGTTTTAAGTCTAGTATATCTTTACAGCACCAAGGCTATGTGAGACGTGAACATACAGTTTAAGATGGAATCCGAACCCCAGTGGCGTCTCGTAGAGTTTAAAACGGGTACGGCGTAGCCACAATATCTACATTTTAGAATAATGGTAGAGGTCATTAAGAAAAAGTTATCTATTGTTTATTGTATATTAGCAATCTTCTATTTTTGACCCTAATATATCCCTCTACTACATGGTTAATGAACTTCAGGACGCGTTTACTATACGTTATTCGGTTAAACTGAACTTACCTGGGTAATTTCTTTTCGAAAATTTTTCGAAGATTTCTACATAATTTAATGCGAGGAATCGATTGGTGCAGATTTCGATTTTTGGAGGTGACTCCACCAAGGTCAAATCGAAGGCGAAATAGTTAAAAAGATCTCAACTAAAATCGCGACACACCGACCTCTGGGATAGTTTCTGGTAGACTTTTGCAGACTTTGTGTTGTCCGATGCTGAATATCAGGGACCACTTCCGGTGTTCAGGCAACATTTGGTTTCCGTCTACTCACATTCGCCGTAGATCCAGTTTGACGCAGTTTTTTACACCAGATTCTGAACACAGCGCTTCGCACGTGATGTTGATCCTGAGTACATAGCAGCGAAGACTTCTGGTCTTTTTAATCGGTCCCATTCGCAGGAACTCTTCTATTATCACAATTCGTTGTTGCACGGAAATTGTCATCTTCTCGACGCGACTTGTATACCAGAACTGCACAGGCAAGGAATTCGAGCTCAACTGCATATAGGGTAATACGCTGGAACCAGACAGGAACAGATCCCGCAAGGCGCTAAACAATTACACATTAGGGTTACCAGAATCATTCAGAGAATTACGCGCACACAATTATTTGGTCGTCTCTGGTACTACACAATCACGCTAATTTTATGTGGGTCATTCTGTATAATATCATTCGTCACATTTGTTTTCGCTGTTGCACAATAATGTGCAAGATAACACAACTTTTCTATAGCTACACTTATTTTTACAAATCTTGTACATAGATTGTATTAACTTTTCACAAGTGTCTGTAATCTCTGGCAACTTCTACCATATCCATGATGAATCATCCAGCCACTACTCCCAGTCGTTTGGGGAAGATGGACATACTTCACATTCGTCTACTTGTCCCCAAATGTGTCCAGTTTGGAAAACACTACGTAAAACATATTAATGTACAGCACAATGGAATATATCAAGGTTAACAATTTTCTTTAAAAATAAAAAAAAGGCAAATCAAATACATCTCTATGCCTTACATTTAAGTATCCACTAATTTCTGTAAATAAACTAATTCGGATTCAAATTAAATACAAATTATAGTTTTTTTTTTTTTTTTTCTGAACCAGGCAATTCAAATCACACCTATCATTAGTTCTTTGAAGAACAATTTAATACCAGACAAGAATAAATCAAGACAACATGAGGTGAAAAGGTACTTACAAAACGAGGAGCTGACTAGCAAAGTTTACATGATAAGGGTTAGAATCTTTGTTCCCACGTCGTAACTCTGTAATAAACTATTATATTTGTTAAGGTTTTCTATTAAGACATTCACTTTTCACGTGTGAGAGACTGAGTAAAGTAGTGACCAGGCGTTTTTGAAAACGTTGGAAAGACAATGATCTACCAACTGTAGAATTATGTACTAACGCTGACTGTTAATGTTACAACACAGCTAACAATGAAACATTTATTCATAAGTTTGTAATTTGAAATCGTCCGATTTCTCTTTATTTAAGTTAGCGCCCTCTTACAAATGAATAACCTTCGAGTAGTTTTGATATTGATATCGGATAGCTGAAGAAGGCTCTACCAAATGGATAAATATAGCAGATACGGACCTTCCAGAAATCAGCAAAAGAAGTTCTCAGGCATCTTGGTACACACCAATAGCAGTACATTTCCATAAACATCTTTTACAATCCGTTGCTGTTCCAGAGGATAAAGCTATACTTGCTGCGTCATCTCCCCATGCTGGTGCATGGTTAAATGCGTTACCTTCTCCCCAATTAGGTCTTCACATGTCGAATGAAACCTTTCGAATCGCAGTAGCCCTAAGACTAGGTTCAGCTGTTTGTGAGCCACATCGCTGCCCAGCTTGCGGGGAATCAAGTTACCCAACGCGGCCTGCATGGCCTCTCATGCATGAAGAGCATAGGCAGAAACACCAGACATTCATCTGTTAATGACATCATTTTGCGAGCTCTCACGACGGCAGGAATTCCTTCGATTCGTAAACCGTCAGGCTGTTGTCATTCCGATGGTAAACGACCTGATGGCATGACATTAATACCTTGGATGAGAGGCAAATCTCTAGTATGGGATTTTACATGTTCGGACACATTCGCCCATTCAAGCCTCCCATTGACCGTTGTGAATGCTGGAGAAGTTGCTAGACGTAGAGAGGCAGAAAAGGAAAGGAAATACAATAATCTCCTCGATAAATTTATATTTGCTCCAATAGCTATCGAGACCAGTGGAGCATGGGGTTCTAGAAGCCTTGATTTTATTAGAGGTAGGCAGACGCATATCTATCGTTTCTGGAGATGTTCGTTCAGCATCCTTCTTATTCCAACGTATATCTATTGCGGTCCAACGTGGCAACGTTTCGTCAGTTCTTGGTACGTTGCCGCCTGGAAGGGAACTGGAGGAGATGTTTCTTCTCTAGTACAACAGATACAAGCGAACAATAGAATAATAAAAATAATAGAATGTAAAAAAAAAAAAAAAAAAAAAATACACGTTATTGTTTTACGAGAAAAAAGAAAATGTAGTGTTCCAAATTATTATTTTATTAAAAATGAATCCAGTATAATATTGTACATCCTTGTTGCTTGCAGATTTTCAATAGGACTTTTTTTTTTAAAAAATAAACAATTCTTGTCTTGCGTAATTGACAGTTTTGTTGAACAATACAATATTACAATGTCTTTAAAATATTTGAAATGTTGTCAGGAATGCAACTTTGTGGTTTTGATATGAATGGAAATGCAGTAGTAGTTTTAAAGAGAATTCGTGTCTTCCAAGTTGACTTTTCGTCTTTTCTGTGAAACTAGAATTGTTATCGCAGCTGAATTGAAACCATGAAATCCAAGTAACGCAATAGTCATTTCTCTTCCAATTACTGCATCTATAGGATGAATCTGTGTTTCTTCCCTATTCCAAACGAAACACGTATTTACAGGCATTTATCTAACAGTTAGGAAGTATCATCAGTATCTATAGAACGCATAACAGTATTTTTCAATCCGTTCTTTACTATGTTCTTGAGATGCAACGTTATTCTTTAATCTGCTTCTTATCATACCCTTCCCACTGTTTTTCGTAAAATTCTCCCACTGCTTAAAAGATCTTGTGGCGTAAGACAAACTCTGTCAGTGTGTCACCTTGGTCCCTCGTTCAATGCAATTGTGGTGCGGTGTTTCAAACAATCTTTTACACATATTCTTTCAACTTCGCTGTGTTCGCTTTGCATGATTAGATGAACACTCAACTTACTAAAAACGGCATTTAAGTATCTTGAACTTCCAATAAAAAAATCCTTCGTCTCTTTGCCTTCTTGGATAAGTACCTACTCTACCCATTCACATCTTCTAAATATTTGAAGTAATTTATGTCATATAAATTAATCATTGTCCACACAGGGAAGTTGTTCAGCTCTAAGATTTAAGAAAGCTGATATCTTTTCCATTTCACTAGTATATGAAATATTTAATGGGAGGGGTTACAATCCTCCAGAGTCTTCCTTTGATATGCCACTGAGGACAAATCACTCTAATTAAGGAACTTACAGCAGTAATATTTCCTTTCACTTCTTCACATTTTGTGACGTGGTTACAACTATTTTTTTTTTTTTTTTTATGGTGTTAATTGTTAAATTTCAAAGTAGGTTAAAGCGCTCTTCTTACCTGAATTTCTACCAGTTTTTAGGTAATTTGACATCCGACAGCAGTTATCACCCAGTTCCTACACCCCTCTTCTGTCTGGTTTCACCTTTAATGTTTTGTGTTTTGTCTATCCCAAACCAAATTAATTCTTTGGCACCCAAAATTCGCAATGTTATTGCATATGTGAGTATGAAATATGTTTATATAAGTGTCTTCTAAGATTGATGATGCTTTTAAAATGTTTGTAAGAACTGCACCATCATACGTAAGAAAGTGACATGAAAATCACAATGTGACGCAATTTTAGATTTCAGCCGCCATATTGAATTCACCTCATTTTGGGTGATGACTTCCCATCTTAAGATTATAAATCATAATTTGTACTCCTACCAATGTACTCACCTTGCTCTTTTCTACCCTTTTTTGTGTATCATCAATCGTCGAATATTTTGCCTCTATTCTGAGAGCATTATCTAGACATAACTAACTAACTCTATGGCCTATGGAACCCGGATGTTCAATGCCACATTCACAAAAGCTCTCCACTAACTTCTATCCTTAGCCAATTGGATCCAGTTTCTACTTTGTATTCCTATCCCTGCGAGATCCATCTTAATATTGTCCTCCCATAGGTCTTCCTAATGGTCGTTTTCCGATTGGTCTTCCAGTCAAGCCTTTGAAAGCGTTTCTAATTTCTTCCATTCTAGCTACATGACCTGCCCACCTAAGCCTCATAGACTTGACGATCTTAACAATGTTGGGTAAACCATACAAATTATGTAGTTCCTCGTTATGAAGTTTCCGCCATTCCCCATTCCCGTTTCTCTTGGGTCCGAATATTCGTCTCAAGATCTTGTTCTCAAATACTTTCAGTCTATGTTCTTCCCTCAGAATAAGCGACCATGTTTCGCAACCATACAGAACAACAGGCATGATTATCGTTTTGTATATTTTAAGCTTCAAATTCCTCGACAGAATTCGCGACGACAAGAGATTTTGAACCGAATAGTAACACGTATTCCCTGCTTTTAGTCGATATTTAATTTCTTCGTGAATATGATTTTCGTCTGTCAATATTGATCGTAGATATTTGAAAGTATCCACTTTATCAAAAGTATTATTTAATATTTTAATGCATCCATAATTTGCCATATTACGGTTCCGATGAACTTCCATATATTTAGTTTTTTCTCTGCATTTATTTCTAAACCCATGTCCCTGCAAGTGTTTAATAAGATCTCTGCATTTCTTTCTATTCTATCATCCCCCATTAAATTTACATCATCAGCATATGCCATAACCTGGTGAATACCGTTCAACTCTAGGCCCTGGTTGCTATCTTTGGTTTTCCTTATAAGGTATTCCAGAACAAAGTTAAATAATAATGGCGACAACGCATCTCCTTGTTTCAGGCCATTTTCCACGTGAAAGCTCGTGGACAAAAATTTTCCTACCCGGACTTTACTTTGGGATTCATTTAAACATATCTTAATTAATCTAATTAGCTTTCTCGGTATTCCAAGTTCTGTAAGAACGTTGTATAATGTTTCTCTCATAACCGAGTCGTACGCCTTTCTAAAATCAATAAATAGTTGATGTACCGGGGTATTGTATTCCCACCTTTTTCGAGTATTTGGCGAATGGTAAATATTTGGTCGATAGTTAATCGATTTCGTCTAAATCCGTATTGATAATCTCCAATAATTTCATCTGCGTATGGGGCCAATCTTCCTAATAGAATATTTGAAAGGATTTTATAAGATGTTGACAGAAGAGAAATGCCTCGATAATTATTAGTCAGTTAGTTTTGTCGCCTTTTTTGTGAATTGGAACAATTATTGATTCTTTCCACTCTTGTGGCAATTCTTCCTTGTTCCAAATAAGGAGAATGAGTCTGTGTATCTTGTTCCACAATTTTTCGCCACCAGCTAAAATTAACTCAGCCGGAATTTCATCTACTCCTGGAGATTTGTGTTTCTTTAATTTCTTTATAGCAGTTTCTACTTCTATTCGGTTGAGTTCTGGAATATACGGTTCTGCGGTGTATATCTCTTTTTCTCCACGCACATTAGTTTTTGGTTGCGTGTTCAGCAAATCGTCAAAGAAATCTTTCCATCTATTTAAGATGCTACCTGTATCCGTGAGAACTGTACCGTCAGCTTTCTTTAATATATAAGCACGAGGTTGATAGCCTTTCTTAAATTTATGACCCCTTATACATGTCCCGAATGTTTTTTATTTTTACTATTGTCCTTAATTGAATGTTCCTTAATTTTAGCTTTCAGAAAATAGAGTTTCTTTGCTCTAAAAGGTTTGGAAGTTTCCCGCCTGATATCTGCGAACTTATGTGTAGTTATTTCTTTCGGATTTTGTAGCCAGCGTAATTTTGCCTGTTTTCTCTTCTCTGCTAGTTTAATGCATTCCTGGTCGAACCATGGTTTATTCCTACGCATTTCCGCGTGTCCCAATTTTTCTTTTGCTGAAATTTTAATGCTATCTCTAATTTCAATCCAAGTATCCTCAACATTAGTGCACTCCGAATCTTCTCAAACCGAGAATATATTTGAAACTTCAATCTGGTATTCCTCTCTTACATGGCTCTCTTCCAATTTCTTTAAATTAAATCTCTCCGTTTTCGGACATTGAATATTACCTTTATTCAACGATAATCTCTCTCGTATTATCACTGCTACCAGGTAGTGATCAGTGTCACAATTAGCCCCTCTCAACGACCGGACATCAATTATGCTAGATTGCCTTCTTTTATCTACTAAAGCGTGATCAATTTGATTATGTGTTTTTCCGTCTGGTGATGTCCAAGTATATGTATGAACGTCGCGATGTGGGAATTTTGTACTCTTTACGATTAGGTTTTTGGATGTTGCAAAGTCCACGAGTCTAACACCGTTGTCATTACTTTCCTTAGGCAGACCTTCGTTCCCTATAATCGGTTTGAAAATATCCTTTCGTCCTACCTTCGCATTAAAATCCCCTAATAGAATTTTCATATGGTACCGCGGGAGTTGGTCAAATATCCGTTCCACTTATTCGTAAAACCTGTCTTTTATATCGTCATCCTTATCTTCAGTTCGGGCATGTACCTTTAAAATAATATCATACCACCGTCCCTTACGAGTAATAAAAGAAAGTCTGTCAGTAACAAATTCAACCCGTTTAATTGCTGGTAATATTAGTTTGTGAACAAAAAACCCTGTTCCTAACTGGTGATTTTTATTTCCTTCCCCGTAAAAGAACGTAAAATTTCCGGAATTCACAGATCCATTTCCTTCCCACCTAACTTCCGCAACTCCTACTAGGTCTATCCTGTATTTTTCTAACTCACTCGTTATTGATTTTAACGCGCCCGCCCTATAAAGACTTCTAATATTCCATGTTCCAAATCTCATGTCCATTTTCTTTTGCTGAGGTTGTGCCGAAAAGGAATTAAGTGCTGAAAGGAACGCTAAACTCAAATCAAATCCAAAATTTTACCATTATCTCATTTTCGCTTAATGGTGGAGTTTAGCTCCCAACTTTCAGTTGTTCGTTACTGGTAATATGCCTGAAGTTGACGTAATTTGAATTTACCAGGGGCACGGTGACTCAGCGGTAGATTGCTTGCCTCTGGTGTGTGGGGTCCCTGGTTTCATTCGTGGACAAATAAGGTTATGGTGGACAACGTGTCCGTAGTTTGTCTCAGAGTCCTTCTGTTTCTTTCCACATTCTCATTCCACCAATTCTTCCATCATCATTCCACTTGCCTTAATCATCATTATCCTTAGCCGAAAAAAGTCAAGTGTGGGACGTTAAACTGAAAGATTTCAGTTCATTTAAATTAACTTAACACTATAATATATTCACTCCCAATCAAAATATCACATATGAGAATAACTACTTTTCATCAAGAATATAACGTCAATATTATATTTTAACTTCTTACGTCTGCGAATTTGCAGCTGACAATGAAGTGTAACATTTTGTATTTACTTATAGTAATAAAAACACTATGTACTAAACAGTTGCTTTTTATTACCCACATTTTCGTGTCACATAAAGTAATAAAAACAAATGACACATTGTAATTTGACAAGGGACTACATTCATATGTACTTCACACGATTATTTACACATTTTTCCTTTTAAATATTATTAAGTCACAACATCAATTAACAGCACTTCAATCACCCATCAGTATTAAATTACAAACAAATATACAATTCATATTATACAGTCCAAGATGATGGCGGACATTCTTGACAATACATTTAACAAGCATGATGTGGCCTATGATACATTGTAGATCCGCACTTGATTATCTGAATGCTTGTCGTATACGACTATAAAATCTATTCAATAATCTGCAAGAATACAAAACAATACGACAACACATCACCAAAAGTTCGCAGAAACCAAAATATAAGGTCTTTCTCAAAATATTCTCTTCTACAAGAAAACATGGCAGTTACAATACAGAATTAACTGCATCATTTTGGTCAATATACATGAAAATAACTATTTTTTAATACAAAGATTGTTTATTGATAAATGTAAGCTGAAAATAATCTAGAAACAACAACTATCTGGCAAAGTTTCAAGCTCTTTATTGCAACCCTTTTACCTGTAGATGAAAATTATAACCATTTCACTACGAAAATATTTCATTTTCGGGAGGACAAATAAATAAAAAAAAAAAAAAGCATAAAATCAACAAACAGCAAATTTAATTTGCAATTATGGTGAAGTTAATTCAAAAAATTCCGAAGTTATTAATTTTGTCTAGTCAGCTTTGTGTTAAATATATAAACATTTTTCCGAACACAGGCAATCAATAATTGTTGGTTCCGTTGTAAAACAGATTACAAATCATCAAACTTCATTTCAATACCAAATCAAAACTGAAACATATTTACACAGAGGGAACACAATTACCATTGCACCATATTAAATGTTTCAGAAGCTAATGCTATACTTAGCAAATAAAATATGCAAAGTGAATCAGACCCAATTAAAATTACTAACAAACAATCGAGTACTTCGGTATGGTCAAGAAAGCCTTATTTCCTACACTATTTTAAAGAATTTTAGCAAAATACTATCTCAACTGTAATATACAATATGTTTTCAAAATATGTTCCGCGATATTTCCAGAATCTATCCGAAACGCCATTTTAAAATATAACGTGCAATATTTCTTAATAAAACGTGGTCAGTTCTTCAACCCGTGTCCTTCCACCTGCAAACAAAATAAGAATATAAAGTAACAAATTGAAAGGACTGAGTCATGCTACAATATCAAATGAATACCTGATACCAACTTCAATATACCTAAACTATACGTTCTACCTAACAAATGAAGAAACCCATGCCTGACATTCACTCATATATTGATGCATAATTTAAACAAAATATGTGAAAAACCATTCATTTCTTAATATTATATCTAACGTACAGTGCTGTAAATTGGTATAAAGGCAGAGGAACATTTGAAGATAGAAGAAGGCAAGAATGCCGAGGATAGATAAAGGTGATCTATTTACAAAGTAACATTGTATACTGTACAAAATCAAAGGCATATCGTTTGTTAATACGTCACTGGCACGTGTAGTTTACACAAAAAGATAAATTAGATCATTTTCGGGTGGAAATTGGTGTAAAGGCACCCAGTGTCTTTGACAAAAATGAAAGTATAATTTAAAGTACAGAATGGAAAATGAATGTTCAGTATTTGATTGGCCCTTCTTTCCTCTGAATGAGTTAGCATATGCCCTTCGGCATTGTTTTTATGAGACCTGTTAGTTGTTGCCGAGGAATCGCTGACCACTCTTCTCGTATCGCGTTTTTCAACTCAGCAATGGTCCCAAATTGCCGTCCATTGCGATAAACATTGCGCGCAAGCATGCCCCATAGGTTTTCTATCGGGCTAAGATCAAAGCTTCTCGCTGGGCACTCCACAGCCTTTGTCTTGAAACCACTATCGAGTTGCTGTTGCCCTGTGAATAGCAGCGTTGTCCTGCTGGAAAATTAGGTTTTGATCGCCCAACTCCTCATACATCTGCAGCAATTCTATTTCTAACGTCTGTGTGTACGTCGATGAATTCATCTTGGTGTTGAGCCATGCAATGTTGGATGTACCTTTAACACAAAACGCTGCCCAAATCGTAACACTTCCTCCACCAAAATTTCTGCTCATTTGCACTTGCTTTTCTTCCTTAAGGTCATGCTAATAGTATTGAAAACCATCCGAATCATCTAAATTGAACTTCTTCTCATCACTAAACACAACGTGATTCCATTCGGATGTCCACGACATATGTTTCCGCAAACGAGTCGCGGCTGCTTGTGCGTCGCACTTAACGGTAGTTTACACTTTCGTTTCTTGAATGTAAGATGTGGATCTTGATTCAAAATTTGACACACTCTTCTGGATGTGACAGGTAACTTGAAAGCAGCAACAATTTCGGAAGATGATATATTTCCGGCCCTTGCCTTGCGCACAATTAATAGTTTCGTGGACTCCGAGAGTTTTCTCGTTCTACCATACGTCCCGTCCTTTCCGTATTGTGCACCCAACCGAAAGTAATTATCAACTACACAACTTGAACGATTTAACCGTTTTGAAATTTGCCGATTTGACGGGGCCGTGTCCTTGTACGCACAGACACGTGCTTACTCCTCACTCGACAACAGTTTCGCACGAGGCATGGCTCACACAACAGCTCACAGACGTTCACACCCGCGCTTCTCTTATCGCACTGTGTCAGCTGATTCTCACAGGCGTATCAGGAGTAGTGCTGAAAGTGTAGAGGGCGCCAAACAACAAGTAACCATGGGTGTCTTTATACCAATTTCCACCCGACATTCGTCTCATTTCTCTTTTTGTGTAAATTACGTGTGCCAGTGACGTATTAGCAAACGATATGCCTTTGATTTTGTACAGTATACAATATTACTTTGTAAATATATCATCTACATCCATCCTCGGCATTCTTGCCTCCTCCTATTTTCAAATGTTCCTCTGCCTTTATACCAATTTCCAGCACTGTAAGACAAAGAAAATGCAATTGATAAAAAGTTACCACGAAAAGTGCCCTTTCGACTTACAATTGCAACATACATAAAATTAATATCTACCACAGTGGTATGTGAAATGTTAATGAAGATTACGGTGATGGTGAAATGATACACTTTCCTTCAATTAAAGTATTCAATCTGCTCCGTTTCGAAATGTACCTATTATACAAAACTTGAAAATATTCTACAAACAGCAACATCGTCTACAGTTAGATTACTCATTCGTTCCCAGTTTGAAGTAGCTTTTATCCAGGTAAATGTACAAATTAATTTTCCAAATGTACAAGGTTCAACATGTATTTTAGAACACTAGACAATTGTTTTAAAGGAAATTAAATTCGCTGCATCTAGAGAAATCACACAATTAAGGAAATTGTTTCATGATTAAACGAACATATCAAGTGAATATGAAAGAGGAATACAATTTAAAAAGTTATTTGGAATAAAATTGCAGCTTTTTTTATTTTAAAAAATAATTGTCAAACAAAAGACAAGACAAGAGCAAGAGCAGTTTTGTAGAATGTACAGAAGATGGAAGCACAGTAAAATAATTAGTAATGTGGCTCCGAGGTGCATTACGTGCTCGGCTACACATTCGTTCAAGAGCAACCAGAGGCAGGGCAAAGAGGAATAGTTCAGTAGTGTTGGACCGACTGTGCCTGAATGGTTAAATACGGCACCAATTCTCAGCAGGTTTCCGCCTTTAACTGAGAATGAATTCAGTCATATCGCGATTCCGGACTATCCTTCTGAGATATTGGTGTCCGTATTGGAAAAAATGCACCCTAGTACGTAAACATGAAATCAATGACTCTAGGCAAGCGCAATATACAATAACATGCATGATCCGAACGGTCGCGTCATGCTACGCACCGAAAGAACAGACTTTGTGTGGGCACAGGTATGGGGATCAAACAGCCACATCCCGAACCCTGGCATACGAATTCGAGTTATTGCTCAGGGACCAGTCTCCCTAGAACTAATTCGACATCTAACGTTGAGAAGCATATTTGCACGACGTCAATTTATGTGGCTCCTTTTGACTACGCAATAAGGCTGCAATGTACAGTGGATGTCGCGCACGGAAAACTGAATGGCACGGCATCCTATACTCGCACAAATGCTGGTTCTGTCTACAGTATATCGGGCGCATCTATGTCTGTACCGTGGCAACTGACAAGGGACCATTCCGATTTGGTGAATTCAATTGCTGAAAATGATCGCTAGCACTGGATTCAGCACCAAAAGAAACAGAAAAAGATGGTGTTTATTGGGAGACCGTGTACAGGGTGGGAGATAAAAATGAGGGCAAAGTGCGAAGATAGAGCGTAGAAAATGTTTAGAAATGCCATGTTAATTTTGAAACGAGTATAGGGATTGAGGTCAAATGTTGGATATGAAGAATGCATATAGAGCTCCACTGAATAGGCGTAATATAAACAGTGTTTTAAATGCCAATTGTACTGTTTTGAGAAGAGTCACTAGTGTTACAACTGGAACGTTTTATTGGAGAGGTCATTTGTCTTTGTGCAAGGTACCACGCCAGCATTCATCCAGTGGAACTACTACTCATTCCGTTACACGGTGCAAACATTCTTCTTGATGTTCAAGGATTCTACCTCTCGTGCATAAAACGTGCTCATGGACCATACAACAGGGTCTCTAGTTCCTCATTCACGTCACCTTTACGACAGTTGATACATTGCCATAGAATGGAAAGCCTCCTGTTACAGAGGTCTCAAAGTGTATTCACCACTATTGATTTCAATAGATGGCATGCGTCAACAGTCATGTGTCACAAAACCCCTTTTCCCATAAGTCCAACATGGCGGCTTATCAGATGTCCCAAATGATTCACATTACGCTTATTCAGTGGAACATTCCTCATATCCAACTTTGACCTCAATCTCTCTACTCGTTGCAAAATTAACATGGCATTTTTAGAATTTTCCACGTTCTATCTTCGCACATTGCCTTTCATTAACGCCCACCTCGTACACGGTTTGCCAATAAACACAGTCTTTTTCTTTATTTGTTTTGGTGCTGAATCCAGTGCTAGCATTCATTTTCAGAAACTGAATTCACCAAATTGGAATGGTCCCTTGTGAGTGATGCCTGTACTCTGCATTTCCACATTGCTCTTGAACCGGGCGCTGTGACATGGAATGGAATTGAATTCCCAGCACGCTTCCGACTAATACGCTTGACGGGTCCTTTGACCAGCAAGCGGTACATCGATGAGATGCTCGAGACGGTTATGGTTTCTTTACTGCAGGCCCTGTTTGGGACCACTTTCCATCCAAACAAAGTGCAACTGCATGTGACAAGCAGTGTGTTCCACTTCCTGGATGGATATGCTGTTCCACTGCTGTTTGTCCAGCGCGTTCACCTGATATATTGTCGACTGATTATACCTATTCCACGACTGCACACCTCGCACACCAGACTTTCCCTAGGTACTTGATGAGTTCAGAAACAGACATACGATGTCATATCCTAGTAAGAATTCAAGATCTCCCCTTTGTATGTCTCGTCATATTCCAACCGTCCTGGATCCCCATGGTGAATCCACTAGGAGTTACTGACTTCTGAACTTTCTGCTAGTCTTTCGCGGCACTATCATCGCACTTTTACCTTAAGCTGACAGCCACACTTGGGGCTGCCTATTCTTCCCCTTGATATTTCACTTTTACTGTTCGGTTGTGTATTTTGAATTGGTTATTTAAAAAAAAAAAAAAAAAAAAAAAAAAAAAAAAAAAAAAAAAAAAAAAACGTATATTTTATTTTGAACGACACTTGAGATGGTCTTTACAACAACGAGAAGAGTCCTAACTTCTGTTAATTGACAATACAGAGTAAGTCAAATATTTGGACATCAATTTATTTTGAAATCGGATAGGAAAATGTGAAAACTTGTTAATGGGAAATGGTAGTAGAAGGGGAGGAGAGCATGACTCGTAGGATACATGGTTATTATGACTGCTATCTTCAGTGCAAGTTCGAAATTCCAAATGAGAAGGGAATTTCTTGAATATCAAATAACACTTGCGTGAACTCAGGAATCCAAAGGTGTACTTGTTTATAGTATATTGTTCCATCTGTGATCTAGGTTACCCTAATCTGGATTGAGTTTAGGTCCTTTAGTCTTGATAAAAAGGGACTTAAAAACGTTTGTTTCTTTATTGCTGGAACACGGATATGAAACCATGGTGCGTTCTATGTTACGTTCATGTTCCAACAGTACAGACAGAAATGTTTTTGAGTTCTATTTTATCAGGACCAAAAGACCTAAACTCAACTTAAATAGGGCAACCTAGATCACAGATGAGATAGTATAATCAACATCACAAGTAAAATACAAAATTAACGTACAATATAACTGCTAACGTGTAAAACTTTAGCCTGTTAAAATAAATCTCATTTATAAACTACACATTGCCAAAATAAGTCTTAATCTCCTGAGTTATAAAATTCACGAAGTTTGCGGAGCGTTAAATCAGCCAATAAAATTATTATATAATATTTCTATTACAGGTCGTTTCCGGTTTAGTAACTTCATCCTTAAGAAGAATATAAGCCTGATCAAGGAACGTAAATGGGATCTCAATAAGCGTTTTAGAGAATATTTTCAACACTTCAAAAGTGAATCTGGCCACATTGCTTGTACCTGGAGTTGATTTGTCAGTTAATATTATTTCAAAACTTCATGCCTGATACCATAAAAAGTGTAGAGCTTTAACTTGCTAGAAGAAATCTCACTGACAAAATATTCATAGCCAAAATTAGTGTTTGCAACGGGCAAAAAGTGAATTGAGGCACACCATATTAGAGCAATAAATTGAAGACATGTGGAATTCCGCATACATTATTAATATGAATGTTTTTTTTTTTTTTTTTTTTTTTTTTCCTCCACAAAAACAATAAGTTAACTGTAAATGCGGGTACAATTATTAAAGGAATCAAAAACCGAAATTAAGTGTACAGAACACACTGTACAAATTGTTATTTTAAAAGAAAACAAAATTAGAATAGAAGATGTAAAGGTGAATCAGTAATAAAAAGGTGCTTATGGCGTTCCTAGAGAGGAAAGAATTATTCAGTTAAAGTAACAAATACGGAGGCACAAGATAACTCACTTTTCTTAAACGAGAATGACCCAGTTCGAGGAGCAGAGTTCTGGATTCATTATTTCCACATAGTATCCTGTTCAGTGACGAGTCCTATTTCTGTTTGAATGGACAGGTCAATCGTCACAATTGTCGGTACCGGTGTATCCAAACTGAGTTGGTCCGAATAAGAAACATAGTCCTACAAATGTACTGTTATGGTGTGACATATAGGACATCGTATCATTGGTCCATTTTTCATCGACAAAATCTTAGCGGCGCAATAGTGCCTGGTGCTTCTGCAGGGACATTTATTTCTTTCCCTTCTGAACCCAGACAATTTTTCCTTCTTATTTTCAACATGTTGGCGCTCTTCCCTACTATGACGTTGGTGTGCGTCAATAGCTCAATAAACATCTCTAAGGGAAGTTGATTGGTTGCCGCGGTCCTATGAAATGACCACCCAGATTACCTGAGGTAACACCCCTTGATTTTTATCTATGAGGCCACCTGAAGCAAACGGTGAATGCTGAGAAAAGGACACGGCGACTACGGTTGTGCATTAGACGGAATGGTCACCACATAAAATATGTGCCATTGGTAGGTGATTTTCAAACTTCCAGTGTTCATAACGTGCAATCCATACAAGATATGAAAGAAGCAATTAGATGTATGGATTCCTGAGCTCACACTGATGTTTCTTGATATGTAGCATCTCCCCTTTCCATTTCGAATTTGCATTCGAGATGGCGGCTATGTACCTTACAAGCTGCGCTCTCTTATACTACCATCTCCCATTAACAGTGTTCACATTATTCTCTCACGTTAAAAAAAAAAAAAAGAAAAAAAAGAAAAAAAAAGAAAAAAAGAAAAAGAAAAAAAAGTCCAAACTATTTTGGCTCACCTTGTATTTAGTGGACTTTCTAAACTACTTTTGAAATATTTTAAATGGGAATTACTACTTACACTAAATGGGAATCTTGGAACGTGATTGATGCGTCAAAATTACTATGCTTTGCTAGGCATATAAATATAAGCAGATCCAGGTAAAAGGGTATATAGAACAAGCACTACACAAAACGTGTGTTTACTATACAAGAACTGTTTTGAAACCAATCAATGAGTTACATTTGAGTTTCAACGTCAAAATTATTTATTTGTTATACTGTGATACATAAAAACGCAATCTCTATTAACAATATAGTTTAGTAATCGGAATATATGGACAACACTTGCAATTGCTATTTCACAAAAATTAGTAAACTGATTGGTTTCTGAAAAGTCTATAACTACGTTGTTGCAAAACTTGTCACCGCTACTTTACTACAATATCTGCGTATTGGTCAAGGAGTGCGCAAGCTGTGAGAGTCACTCCAACGATCATGCACGTACAAATTTCTATGTCACTTAAAACAGACTGTCCATAGTAAAGTAATCAATACTTAATTCTGAGAACTAGCTATAATATAAAACGCCTCACCTTTAAAATACGTCTTCATATGACTCAATGCTACGATAGGGCGCTTGTTCAATACTACGACATTATTTACAATATGTATAGGCAGGATTATGCGGGCATTTTAAAGATTGTTTTCACGCATTAAATTGAGAGCAGTATATACTTCGTAAGCAAGACCGACTCTACGCAATTTGCTGTCCAGCTCAATAGTATCATTTGCCATCTTCCATCTTACAAAGGATCAAATTTGGAACCAAGCATGTGATCTATCTATTGGCGGCATGAAAACTCATACTTTCACTGTCAGAACATATGCTAAAAGTCATAAACTACTCATATTTCAAGACATTCAAGTCATTTTAATTTTATGTATAAAGACATATTTTGAGAAAGTAAACTTTTTAGTTTAATGGCATACGATTATGACATGTAGATTAAAAGAGGAAATGATCAATGCAAGTGAGTGATGATGAAAGGTAAATATCTATAAATTTCATTTTTAATATTCCTTCCTTTTAATATGGCTTTTGTACCAGGACAAGCACATTAACAAACAACTATTTCGGGAAACAGCACAGATCTCTATAATGAACATCGTGTGTATTCTGAAATCAGTGATAGGTTCTATTGATATGGTCCTCTTCTAACCATCTTCAATAGCATCCGTCAAAGTAATAGTCTATTTCCTTTCACCATATCTTATATTTCGTCCCTCAAAACACAATCTCAAAAAATGTTCTATTTACTTCATTTTCCTGATAATTACCTTTCTTCTCCCCACTTTTGTTAAGACTTCCTTCTTCCTTCCCCAATACAGCTAACTATTTTTTTCTCAACATACTCGAATGGAAGCTTCTGCACATCTCTCTCCGTGCTTACAGCACCCTTATGTAACATATTTCATTTTACATAACTTGTGTAAATAATGAAATAAATTTTCGTTTTTACGAACCTTTCGTGTTGCGTAGATTTATTTATTCCTAATAATGTTGTTCACCTTTCTTCTGCGGGTACTGTCTCAGGAACGAAGGAACCAAATTCCTAGAGAATAAAACATGAGTTTCTACTACTCTTGCATGCTAGTTTCTTCTTCTTTTTTAAATTCTCATACAGTTAAGTAATATGTATTCTTTACGTTGAACGCAGGTCCAATATGAAGATGACGTACTTACCTGTATCAGAATTAAAAATAATAATAAAAAAAAATGGCGCGCAAGAACAGCAGAAACTTAAAGTTTTCTCCCAAAGAATGTCATTCTCCGATGGTGCCCACAGCAACGAAGGTGGGCGAAACACATCAGGAATAGTAAATAAATTTACGCAACACGAAAGTTAAAAAAAAATCATTATTTACCCTTACGTAACATATATTAATGAACCTTTTAGCTAACTGGTACTTTAGGAGCGCTGAAACTATAAAGGTAACCAAGAAAGTTCTGTCACTTTCTGTGGAGGTCTGTGTTCCATTGGCCCTCACACCGTCAGTTGAATGCGAATGGAGATAAGGCGAAGGTCAGTTCTTGGTGTGGGTATATCTTACATACTACCTGGTTCTGGCAGTTCAGTTGCACAGTGAACTTGGGTAAGGCCAGAGTGAACATGGGACCTCCACAGAGCCTCATAAGAGCGTGTATGCTATACGAGTTCAAATTGGGGTCAATGCCGCTGCAGTGGGGCGGAAGATATGCCAAGCCTTTGGTGAGGGTATCGTGACTACGCGAACAGTGCAGCGGTGGTTTAACAAGTTTAAGGACGGTGACGAAACACTTGAAGACACCAAGTGCCGGAAGACCAACACATGTACAAAATGGAGACCTTCAAGCAACAATTGAGGCGAACCGTGGCTAGACATGTGAGTAACTGCGACTACAATTCAGTGTGAGTGGAGAAACCATTCGGCAGCACCTCCATAAACTTGGGAAGCAGTACAAGTCGATGGGTCCCACATGACTTGAGTCCGGGCCAGAAGGCAACGCGAGCAAACACCTGTGTTTCTTTGCTGTCTCGTCTGAGGAAGGAACCATTTCTGGACAGGGCGTTGACATGTGACGAGAAGTGAGTCCTGTACGAAGCTCCACGGCGCCGTCATCATTGGTTCCCATCCCATGAACCGGTTCCAAAACAGCCGAAACCAGCACTGCTCCAGAAGAAGGCTCTTCTGTGTGTTTCATAGACTGCTCGCGACATTGTGCATCGGGAACCGCTACCAGCTGGCCAGAGCATCAATGCAACTGTGCACTGTCAGCAATTGAGCCGTGTTTAAGGAAAAACCTCCGGAACCAGCACTTCTGAATCGCAAAAGGGCCCTCTTGTTACAGAACAACGCTAAGCTCCACGTGGCTAGGATGACCCGGGACACCATTCTACGCCTTAGATGGAAACTATTGCATCCGCCATACTCCCCGGACATTGCACTGTCCGATTATCACCTGTTCCATTCCTTGGACAATCACCTTAGAGGACGCCAGTTCAAACCCTTAGTAGAGGTGCAAAGTGCACGTGATACCTTCTTTGCTTCATGGCCTAGCAAGTTCTACCGCGATGGAATCTATGACCTTCCAGAACATTGGCAGGTCATTGATGCTGATAGGGACTATTTTGGATCTTCTAAGTAAATCTTAGGTGACATATCGATGTTCGAAGGTGGTGGGTGAAAAAGCGACAGAATTTTCTTAGTTACCTCTATACATTAAGGAAATTATGAGGTGAGATCATACGTTTTCAATTTACTGATAAAAGAATATACATGGAATATTAAAGACTTTTGCTGACAATTATACAAATTAACTAATCATCTATTTAAATTGCGTTAAATTAATATTTTAAAAATTTCATTTTGGAGTAAAGGAGCTCAATTTTTCAATTTACAGCACACTGTTTTTCGTAGTAAGGCTCTGTGGATCATTATCGTACGATTTGGCAACAATTAAACGTTTATGTGATAATAATAACTAAATATTATAGTCTTTCATTAGTGACTTAAACATATGTAATTTGAGTGACATATTACAAAATGTCAGAAGTTTCACGGCACGCCTAGTAATCATGCAGTATATCCACTGACAACTACTGTCTTTCAATATTCAACTGAAAATTTCTACTGATTAACTAAACGCAGCCCCGTATAATTTTCTGAGCTGCGGTGTCACTGATTTATAATATGAGTGTTTGCTTTATAAAGTGCTTTCCGCTGGCTTTACAAAACAATTATTCAGTAAACAACGTTATCAATAAAAAAAAAAATATTACTAAACTGAACGTTTGCTGCTTACTCTAGAAACTCCTACTCGCATATACACTGGTTGTTGTTACATGCAAGAAAAAACAGTCCTTATAACATACAACTAGATTTCATTTAACCTACAGTAGCTATGGACATCCTGCTTTAGTTTTCGTTTATTAATATGTAATGAACGTGAAAGAGAAAGCACATGCAATCCACTCGTAACAACCAAATCAAAAGGGAAATGACAAACGATGTGTGATGACTCACCACACATTTGCATCCTGTCTCTCACAGCTCACAATCACACCTCTGACCCTACTTAGTTGGCTTCTTATGCTGGTCTGCATACTCTTTTAGCTTCTGCCATAGTTCAGAAGGCTCATCAACCCTGGGAATCTGAAAAATAAATATACGATTTTTTGTGTCATTGCATCTTTTTGAACGAATTAAATCATTTCACAAATATATGTTTTAAAAATATTGATTTTATGCAACAAATCAACAAAAATACAAGATTGAGTCAAAAACTTTGGAATATTTCGGTCACTTGCTTTCCGTACGCCTGAAGTTACGACGACAACTGCGTAGTGCTTATAAGTAGAGGCCACGATATTTCACTGTATCAAGCCCCTTTCGGCCAGTTATTCAATCTCACGCCAATACCAGTACGTGTCTTTTTTCGACTGGAAAGAGTTCTCCTCCTCTTCTTCTGCAGATTCCACCTTCTCTTGGCTACTGAAGTATCGCGAGCGCAGAAAGTAATAATCCGAGTGAGTGAGGTCTGGACTATACTTCTGGTTTGCATCAGTTCAATCCCCCTCAAGTTCCTTAATTTTATTCCAGATCGTTCGAAAAATATGAGATTTGGTGTTATCTTGATCGCTTTTTGTTCACCAATGCAAAACGTTCCAACTGTTTGGAGACAAGTTGACTCTGTGCGACCGTCCGGAACGAATTCCCAGTCAGTTATCCTATCATAATTCAACCAGACGCAACGTCAGTGTTTGGCGACGGGTTCTGGCACCTACATATTATTTAACCACTGTTTATGCACAGTGACTTTGGAAAAAAATACCCACTTCTCATCACATGTTATTGTTTTCTTCAGGAAATGGAGATCATGTCGGTTTTCCAAGAGTTTCTGTCACACATTCACTCGTCTCTGTGATTGAGTTGGAACCAATTTGTGAACTCCGGAACCACAATGGAATGAGGTACTCAACTTACCTGATAACCTCTCAGTAAGGAAATTAACATGGCCTGGCACACAATCTCGGAATCCACGGTTTTCCGCCAACTCAGCCTTTCTAATTGGCGAGGTTCTTGTGGCTTGCATGAAATTTATTCAACTAATATTCAACCAACTGGTTACTATGATGTGATCAACTGCTCTTTCACCTTTCCCACAACAAATGTTTCGGGCTGCTTCCGCGGCGTCCTGGTATAGTTTGTAAATGTAAAGCGGAAGTTCCTGAATTAGATTGTTGTACATCCATCTTTGTGGATGTCAAATTACATGAAACGCAGAAATGCACGATTGCGGCCTCAAACCTCATTATCTATATACGAACTAGCAAGCACGTTCGACAACTTGAGCTGCTTCGGCCACATAACATGCACGCCATAAACGATGCTTATGGCAATATTGCAAAATTTATCACTCATCCTTGTAACTTTGTTTCTCTCTTGAAAAATATCAACAAGTTTTGATATTTAGAATAACTGTAGATTCTTGACAGAATCAAATTCTCTTTGGTAAATTCTTAAAAGGTATTACAATAATTCTAGTGAGACTCTACTGAACCGGGCATAGATTTTTGATAGTAACAAGTTATAGAACATGTTATAAAATTTTCTAAACTTTACATTTATATAGTTGATTTCGAGATAATTTTATAAGTAAACTTTTTTCTTATGAAGTATTGAAAATGGCCATTACAGCAATTCACAAAGCCCATAGTTTCGTGCCTTTTCGTTTTGTTTCAGTAATAATCAAATAATTTCCCTCTAAATATTGGCTTTACACAAACTGAATTATCTACATTCTCTTACAATTTTGATAAATTGACACAATATGGGCAAACAAACAAACATTTAACCAACAAAGACATAAATGAACATGGAAACATTATAATCTACATATGTTCCCAATGTCATTGACTGCAAACAGAACTTTTACTGCTACTGAAAATTTGTTTTCACTTGGTTAATAAATTCTGATTCCTACGAAATAAAGTGAATGGTAAAATAGAAACTCGTGGTAATTATTTCTAAGCGTAATAATACTTAACTAAGTGTTGTGTAAAATAACCGGCTACTTAAGTTACTATCAGTTAAAAGTTCAAAGAAATAATAGTGTACATCCCACCCCCAAGATATGATTACAGTCAAGAATCACTATCAATATAAAAGGTAGTTTTAGGTTTATGGTGCCGAATTCGATCGATAGGTAGCAGCACACAAATCGTAGATCGTAGCACACAATCGCAGATGTCACCGGTGTATTCCCGATGTGGTGCATAAAGTGCGTTACTTGATGCTATATGACAACCCACCGTTTCAAAGAACAGTAGCAAGGGCAGTTAAAACGTTCCGCCACGACAGTAAATCGAATAATTACGCAAAATACACATCTGGTAAAGAAGCATAAGGCTCTAGTTTATATGCACCTTCTTCACATATCTTGGAAAGAACACGAACAGTTGAAAACTGTACGAAGTTATATTTTGCAGGGAACAGGTGGAAGTTTGCAGCAACTCTGAATGAGGTATGGGTGAATCTGTCAGAATGTGATTTTTTAAGACCATCCTTTATCGTCTCCGTCAATGCAGCTTATCAAATGAACATTTTGAAGTCACTATACCGCCATGATATTTCATCCCTACAATGACGGCAACATATCTCGCCTTGTCATTTATCAGGACAAAATGTCCAGTCACAGTCAAAGGTGACGCATATTAAACAAATGGCACACATAACAGGAATTCATGTAACCCTTTTTACAGATATCCCTGTGAAATCTCCTTATGTACTCCTTTTGAATTAATTGTAACGTGATTAACTTGTAGTGCAGACATTAGGTGATACTATCCCTTCACATGCCATCACTACGAAATAGCACCGTGAGTTTCCTGTACACGGCAGTTGTGTAAAGTTATCCCAACATTTCTTTTGTAAAGGAATGACACGCCCCTCTGGTACTCCCAATATTTCTTCTGTAAAAAGAATCAATCCATTTGAAATAATCCAATTTCAGATTTAAAAATTGTTAACAAAATCTTATTTCTTTTAATTTTGTACACATAACTGTACCACATTTGGAGAGTTGGAAATAATTTTTTTTTTTTTTTTTTTGAGCGGTCATTTTGTATAGGTGTTTACGTGCATTTCACATTTTACATAGGTTTGATATACCGCAAACCTTTGTAAAGTTCAAATACACTTGTTCGTCTATATAAAATGGCAGCTCAAAAAATTAAAATGAAATGAAAAATCAAATAAAAATAATAATAAAAAATAAACATCCAAAAATGAATGAATTCGTTTTAAATACTCAAAGTATAGTAAATATAGTACAAATTTTCTTTAAAAAAATATAAGCAACCATCATTGGTTAATTTGATATAGATTTACCGAAAAGCATCAAGTATATGTAAAAACATTCTAAGTAGTTGACGATACTCCACTACAGCGCTAGCAAACGTTGCTGACATTTTATGAGTCACTTTACTTGAATATTTGAGTGTCAAAAAGATAAGCTGTTTCTAGGTGCCGCACATGTTATCAGAGGACAAAAAAAGTGTCGCGCAAGGGCTGCAGCTAACAATTTGGCATTCTTCAACTATATCTTACTTTTTTGGGTTAGAACTGTTATAGTGGACTAAACTGAGTCCATCATATTGAGGCTCAGACGAAACAACAGGCCATGGTGTGAAAAAATCCACCATATCAACAACACCAGAAGGTTTCGTGGCCAGGCACGCACTTTTCACGCCTCTCGTACAGTTAATGTGAAACTCGAACCATATGTATTCACAGAGAATTGAACCCGAGTCCCCACTTGAAATGCAAGAATGCTAACCATTTGGTCAAGAAAGAACTGAATAGCAAAGAAAGAAAAAAAATCGTAAGATGGAATTATACTTACATCATAATTCTGGCTAATGTAGATACCTGTATATATACCAGCACCGAACGTTAACTGAAAAAAAAAAAAAAAAAAAAAAAAAGAAAGAAAATATTTTAGTAAAACGGTACGAATGATACTATAAAACGCAAATGAAATTTTTAAGAAATTATAGTTCACAGCATAGTTCATCGTTGTGTATTTTATGTAACTTTTCACACACAATACAGGATACATACGATAACGAGTCAAGTATCTAAAACAGTGACATAGTGTATGAAGGTAACCAAGAAAGTTCTGTCGTTGTTTCACCAACTACTTTCGAACATCGATGTCACCTAAGACATACTTCGAAGATCAAAAATAGTACCCATCAGCATCGAGACCTTCTGCCAACGTTCTGGAAGGCCATGGATTCCATCGCGGTAGAACTTGCTGGACCGTGAAGCGAAGAAGGTATCAAGTGCATTTTGCACCTCTACTAGGGATTTGAACTGGCGTCCTCTAAGGTGATTGTACAAGGAATGGAACAGGTGATAATGGGACGAAGCAATGTCCGGGGAGTATCGCAGATGCAAGAGTGTTTCTCATCCAAGGCGTAGAATGGTGTCCCGGGTCATCCTAGCCATGTGGAGCTTAGCGTTGTCCTGTAACAGGAGAACCCTTTTGCGATTCAGAAGTCCTGGTTCCAGAATTTTGAGTTTTATCTTGAATACGGCTCAGCTGCTGACAGTGCACAGTTGCATTCGTACTCTGACCAGCTGGTAGCAGTTCCCGATAGCTGGAGCTTCGTACAGGACCCACTTCTCATTACATGTCAACGCCCTGTCCAGAAATGGCTCTTTCCTCAGATGAAAGCAAAGAAACACAGGTGTCTGCCCGCATTGCCTTCTAGCCCGGACTCAAATCATGTGGGACACATCGATCCAACTTGTAGTGCTTGCCAAGTTGATGGAAGTGCTGCCGAATGTTTCTTCAATCACACTGAATTATAGTCCCAGTTCCTCACATGCTTGACCACTGTTCCCTTCAATTGCTGCCTGAAGATCTTCATTTTGTACATGTGTTGGTCTTCCGGCACTTGGTGCGTCTTCAAGTGTTTCGTCACCGTCCTTAAACTTGTTAAACCACTGCTGCTCTGTCCGCGTAGTTACGACACCCTCATCAAAGGCCTGGCATATCTTCCGCCCCGCTGCAGCGGTGTTTGTCTCCAGTTTGAACTCGTATAGCATACACACCCTTATGACGCATTGTGGAGGTCCAATGTTCACTCTGTCCTTACGCAGGTTCACGGTGTAACTGAACTGCCACAACCAGGTAGTATGTTAGATATACCCACACCAAGAACTAACCTGTTATCTCTATTCGCATTCAATTCACGTTGTGAGGCCAACTGAACACAGACCTCAAAAAAAAAAAAAAAAAAGCGACAAAACTTTCTTGATTACCTTTATAGTTACATGGAAAATACCTATATTGTGCAAGACTCATTTAAATGTAAATGCTAATCTACTATCACGTGTAACAGCATCTCAACTTACAACGCGTTGCAGAGGAGAAAAAGCCTGTCGTTACTAGTTAATTTCATTTTTTTCCGCTTTCAGAAATACTGCATATGTTTTATGCGATCGTGTTCATTAAGCGAAGCAAACGGTGCTCCTTTATTTGAAACAGAACACATCTGAGGCGATTCTTTTGAATTGCTTGGCAGATGTTGACCAAAATTTGGATAACAGTCAAGACTATTGGTGGCAAGGCTTTCTGTAAAATAAAATCTGAACTCGGTTGAATTACTCTCCTTCCACAAAAATTAAGAATAAATTACGCCTAAAGATATGCAACCATTTATGTTTGTGAGTGCTATATAAATTCTAGGCGTTAAGATGTCTAGAGGAAAGTGAGTAGTACAATGGGTTAGGTTAGGACGCCGAAGGTGCAGGAGTAAGCGCTATTTGCCCTCATTGCCAATTAAGGAAGATTGGGAAAATGCATTACTATTTCCAATTTTCTGATACTGTTACTTAAAATACCTCGGGGAAATATAGTGAGTTCAATTTAAAACTGGCTCCAAGGTATAGCTTTTCTCCGTACGCTTTCCCAAGTCTCTTCTTTCCGTTCCCTTCCACCCATTCCCCCACATCCGTCCGCTGCAAGCATAAGTACAAGGCTGGCACAATGTGAAACTATTGACAAACAACTGAAAAATATTTTAAATTTAATGTTTTTCGGGGCCAGTTTTAAATTTACGGTTACTGTTAGACGGCGTATGTCTACCACGAAGCCCATTTGGAGTGAGATGGGATCGAACTACGGACCTCACGCACTAAAGTTGAACTCTCTACCGTGATCCATTGTGGATCCTCCAGAGAAACGAGATCGAGTTGAAACTAACTATTCGCATAAGAAAGGAATGTATGTTCGAGTTCCGCTTAAGCCGGTCATCAGTTCCTATAGCAAGCTTGTTTTCCAGTAATAGAAAAACATAACATTTCGTTGATGACGAAACAAATGCATAACAGTAAGTTTAACAAAATAATTATAGGGGTATTTTTTCAGTTTAATATAATTCAGTTTAATTTTTCAGTTTAATATAATGTTCATTCTCTTTCTTTTAAGCACGTTTTTGAAATGAAAGTTTATTTTGGACTTCGTAAATGACACCTCTACGTAAGGCACTTTCTCTCACCGCGCGAACTATATAGTTCATCATCATATGAGTATGTGTATGTGTGATATCTATGTAAAAGTCAGGGTATCTTTGAAGTATTGACTCTCACATGAAAAGCACTCATCCTCACGGTAATTTATGTCATATATTTTTACACGAAAGAATGTTCGTTGCAAAATTAAATACTTGTTGTCTAAAAGTAGGAAAATAATTACTAAGTATTAGTAAGATCAGTGAGTTATTCATCTCGTCTTACGACTGTCAGACGCATAAGACAAAAGTATCTCACTAGACTATTTGTTAAAACTTTGCGCTTTACTCCAGTTATAAATACAGCAACAAATAGATTTGTTTCTGACAGCAAGGAAGTTTATCGCTGACGCAAAGAAACATGAATACACTTTATCCTACATGATTTCACTGATTTATCTTTTCTTTATTATTATTATTTTTTAAATGCTTCCTCATTTAAGTGGCAAACACCACTTGACAGCTAGGCCATAAAGTCAATTAGAAATGAGACAATAACAATGTTATCAGCACTTCTTTTCACACTTTGAATTAATTGGGTTGAAATCTCCCCCTTCAGTGAAAATTTAATCGTAGCTTACACGAGAAATAATTTCGTTATCAAGAGAACCTACTTTTTCCTCTCCTATGAAATGATAGCTCAGTGGCAGTGCTCACTTCAAGGTCCCGGGTTCCATGCTAGGCTATGAGAGTTCACAGTGAAGAAGAATGTTTGAGTTTTTTTCGGAGATCTCTCGTTTCCTCCCACATTCTCATTCCACAAATTATTTCACCATCATCCACTATCATTAATCATCTGTCTTACCTATTCACTTGCAGTATTAAAGAAGTTTCATATACAGCCGAAAGGTCACTTTACACTGAAACTTGAAGAAGAAGAAAGTTGGAAGTCGCATCTTGCGGGAGGGAGGAGGAGAGGATGACTTCCTACAAATAACCAGATAAGGTAGCTAATTAGTAACTACTGTAACTGGAGCGAATTAAACGCATTAACATATTTTCTCGCGCTTGCGCGGGATTGTGAGTGTTGCTAGTTTTAAATATTACTTTATTGTGAATCTTTTTTAAAAAAAATGATTCCAAAATTTTGCCGCCCCTAGATTCTGCCGCTTCTGGCGCTTTGCTGGCATTGTTCGAACACAGAATAGCACTTACCTAAATACAGGCCTGGATATCAAACGCAAATATTTCTTTTCTTATAATTCCATATCCGAGTACGCCTCATTGTGGGTCCACAAGCCTTCGAAGTTGCCAGCTTGCAATAGGTTTTGTCATTCAGACTAAAGCAAAGCGCCTAAAATGTCCATCAACCCGCTGTACCTAGCTCCTTTATTGGTTGCCTTTCACAAGGGTATCAACCTTAAAATTCTAGTGTCAATATTAAACTATTAGGGTCAAAATGCTAGAATGTAGAACAGAAAACTTGAAACCAATCAGCAAAAACGGCACGTTTCTAGCACTCCTGGTTTTCGAGATCTCATTGTTGATAGCATAGGCCACAAACATATAAACCCAGCATTTTAATATATACTAGCTGAACCTGCGCTCTCTACACATCACATCATTCACATATGAGCATGAATATCCTTGTTATTCCTCACATCTGTACATATCCCTTTACAGACACAAGTGAAAGACGTCTTGATAAAAAATTGGGAAGAGATGCCATACAGGAGAGACTTTTTTGGATTACTTTTTCAATGTCTCGCACCGTTTGCAAAATTTGAGCCCACTTCCGGTTGGAGTTTTTAATTTATGTATGATCAGTGTTTTCTTTCTCCTTGCATGTAGTATGTAATAAGCAAATACATTACACACACAATTAATTATAATGTCAGTAATATATGGTGTTCATTGGGCAAAACACTCCAAACAACAAAGATTCAACTTAGAGTGAAGAAATTTTTACCCTTCGTTTTTCATTATCATTTGGCCATGAAACAAACGCCTGAGAGGTATATAACCATCATATACAATTATGTTGTGTTGGAGTTGAGTTGATTTTGAGTTTAATGTCCCTTTCAACAGCGTTAACGTGGAATCCGAACCACATGAGCTCCCGCCGGGAATCGAACCCAGCCCTCCCACGCCAAAGGTACGTACGCTAACCGCTTAGCAACGGAGGAGCTCTATGTTGTGTTGGAGTGTATAACGCGTAGGATATGATGTTTTAGTTTTTTCTTCTAATTTCAACACTTCCAGTGCACCCCTAAAATTGTAATAACGAAATAATGGCCATATTTTTTTTTTTTTTTTTTTTTTAGAACTGGACAATCTACACAAAATTTGCAATCAATCAGTGAAAACGTCATCTTTCTGGAGCATGTAGTTACCGAGATCTCATTGTCAAAAAGATTGGCCGCAAACATATAAACGTCCACAAACGTATAGTTTAAAAGAACTCCAAAGATGGCAGCACAATTCATTTGCATTGATTTTGGAAAACGCTTATTAAAATACAAAGGTTTTGAACAATAATTTTAAAAATAAACTTTATGAAAAAGGTTTATTTTTAAATCACTTATTTAAAGTACACATACTTTAAAACAGGGTGGAAAAAAATCATGATTTTTTTTTTAAAAAAATCATTTTTGTTGATTTTTTTTATTTTAATCGATTTTTTTGATTTAAATCAAATCTTTCTTCTCATAAATTACAAGTCGCGAACTGAAGAAAAAGCATTAGGAATTAGTATTAAATGCTAATTATGCCATTTAAGTGAAAGTATTAGGGTTGAATTTTGAATTAATCCCCAGTTGTTAACCTCTGTTAATCCCAAACAATGTTTCTTAACCCTTTTAAATTATGGCTTTTTTAAAAAGGAAAATTCAGTCAAGCAGCTATATCGTCATCCCTATTTATCCTAGGATCACGGTTTTACCTCATTCTCTTCAGAATAGAACAGCCTTTGAAACGGTAACATTCGCATTTCTCTATCATGTCCCTGATGCGGGAAGTTTTGAGAGAAAATGGAATTTTTCTGATTTTTTTTTTCAAATTTTGATTCCTTCTGGACTCCTTGTGTTAACGCACATATCTCAAAATCAACTGAGAAATACTAAGGGGTGTACTAAATGTGTGTATAAAATTTCAAGCTTTCTTGAATAGTAAGGGCGGGGAAATATTTAACAATGAGCTAAGAACATACCCACGATGCCCCAGATAACCCGCATGTAATATAAAAATTTCGTCTGGTATCTCTATTTATCCTAGGGTCGTCATTTGTATATTATTCTCTTCAGAATAAAAAAAGATTTTCAAATCGTATCATTCAAATGTCTCCATCGTGTATCTGGGGCGGAAAAATCACGAAAAAAGGGATTTTCTGTTAAAAATGCCCTTTTTTACTTTCTACCCCTCTGGACCAACATCGTGTTTTAAGGTAAAGATCTGAAACACTGAAAAATACGAAGGGGTACATTAAATAAATCTGCAAAATTTCAATCTTCTAGGTGCAAAAGTAAATCTGCAAAATTTGAATCTTCTAGGTGCAAAAGTAAGCCCGCGAAAAATAATATCCCCAAAATACCCCAGATTCCCTTATAAAACAGTATCTCAGGTAACAGTTTCCTGAAACATCCCTATTTATCCTAGAATCATGGTTCGTACGTCATTCTCTTCAGAATAGAACAGCCTTTCAAACGGTACCATTCATATATCTCCATCTGAATCGTGGAAAAAGCTATTTTGTTAAAAATATCTTTTTTTTTTACATTTTCCTTTCTGGACCCCCGTTTTCACGCAGAGATCTGAAAACATCTTAAAAAAAAAATACTAAGGGATGCACTGAACGAGTGTGCAAAATTTCAGTCTTTTGAATGCAAAATGTAAGCCTGCCAAAATAATAATAATAATAATAATAATAATAATAATAATAGGCATAACAAAAATGTCTTTTTAAATTTATGATGTCATCACACACTATTCTCGACGCAGAAAGGCGTGAAAGCATATGTAACATGTTCTACAATGCCTTCAGTCTTGAAAAAAAAAAAAAAAAAAAAAAACGAAGTAAAGAGGTTTATTGGTACTTTTTTAATCGAATAATGAAGATTCGATTTTAATAGAATAAAAACAGGTAATATAATTTAAAAGGTTAAGCATTAAGGAAAAAGTATAGCAACATTTATCAAAATGTCACTTTTTTTCACAAAAGTTACTGATATTTGGTAGGGGCATATTTTTAAAAAATTGGAACTAGTTTGAGGCAGGAAATACATAAATTTCGCCTAAAGTTATAAATCTTTAAAAAAAATCTGAGAGGGGATAGGACCCCTCTATATATGCCCTATTATCCGGGAATAAACAAGCAGACGCGCACACGAAAGAATTTTCGTCTTAAATGCCGATGGTGATTTCCCCGTTGCAATAGTTAACGATTTGAAAACCCAAACCCATTGTTACGAAGAGAAGAAAGCAGCATTGCTTCGTTACCCGTTCAAAACGGGATTTTCCCAAATCATCCAGTGCACGACACTTGTTTTCATACTACAGGGTTTGTATGATAAGTAATGAGACCAGGTCTGGAAACATTGTTTTATTGATCTGATCTGTACAGGGACTTAAAAGCTTTCGAAGTACTCTCCTCTTGCGTCGATGCACTTCTGCAATCGATGTTTCCACGCTGCAAACGCCCCCTGGAAGTCAGCAGCCGGCATGTCCTTTAGAAATGTGGTCACGGCTGCTTGGATGGCTGTGACGTCTGCAAAACGGGTTCCTTTCAAGCGTGGCTTCAGCTTCGGGAAGAGGAAGAAGTCGGCCGGGCTCACATCTGGGCTGTAGGGTGGTTGTGGAAGGACTTCCACCCCAATCCGGGTCAAAAAGGAGGTCACTAAGAAGGCGGTGTGGGCAGGGGCATTGTCGTGATGCAACTTCCACCGGCTAGCGATCGCCGGTCTTTTCCGCTTGACGCTCCTGTGCAGTCTCTCAAGGACTTGTTTGTAGAAGGCGGCGTTGACGGCTTGTCCTTGGGGTACAAACTCCTTGTGGACCACCCCCACATTGTCAAAAAAAACAATCAACATTGTTTTCACCTTTGACTTCGACATTCTGGCCTTCTTGGGGCGCGGGGACGCAGGAGTGTGCCACTCCGCGCTTTGACGTTTCGTTTCAGGGTCGTACTGGAACACCCACGACTCGTCACCTGTTATGACGTCATCTTCAAAGTTAGGGTCACTGTTCATGAGGTTCAACAGTTCCTGACAACAATCAACACGTCGTTGCTTTTGTTCGTCAGTCAACACTCGCGGCACCAGTTTCGCACAGATTTTTCTCATTCCCAATTGTTCCGTCACAATCTTGTGCACTGTTGTGTGGTTCATATCGAGTTCATCAGCAATCAATCTCAACGATAATCGACGGTCTGAGTTCAGGAGATCCCTCACTTTTGCCACAGTTTCGTCCGTAGTCACTGTTGTCGGGCGTCCAGCCCTCTCCAGATCCTCAACGCTTTCCCGGCCGTTCCGGAACGCACTGTGCCAACGAAACACCTGGGCTTTGGATAGGGCTTCCTCTTTGTAGGCCTCCGTGATGAGAGAAAGCGTCTGAGTAGCCGTTTTCCCCAGGCGAACGCAAAATTTGATCGCATAACGCTGTTCGATGGAACCCTCCATGTTTGTTGATTTTCCGCCGTGACAAGAATGTTCACAAGGGCTTTGTCCAAGGCTTGTCCGCGCTCCACTAAGGCTCGGAGCCAACTGACGCGCGGTGCGTTGCTTTGCTCGGACCCCCCCCTACATCCTCCATCACCGACAAACCCGCTCCAGCGACACGCGCGCCGCGGCGCGGCGAGTCTCATTACTTATCATACAGACCTTGTATGTTGTACATACTGTACATTTGAGTCTCATTGTATTATAATTATTAACTTCCGTAACCGAAATACCAGAACAGAAACGGGATTTTACTTATTTTCACTTTAAATTATTTTATTTCGGAATTTTGATTTAAATCAGCGATTTTTATTTAAAAAATCAAGTGATTTAAATCGTGATTTAAATCAGACTGATTTAAATCAATCCACCCTGCTTTAAAATATCTATCTTTCTTGAACATGAAATCACAAATAACCGTAAATCAAAGGTTGAAATCCAAAGTTATAGGTTGGAGGTGAGGCGCTTTGGTTGTTATTGTAGCATTTTAATAGATAGATATATATTAAAATACCATCTCGGTATTTATCTCGTCAGATTGGGAAAAACCATTAAAGAACATATTAGCATGTCCGATCTTGGGACTTTCGAACTGAAAACCTAGAACTGATCGCTTACCTATGCTCGGTCGATATAAAACAAACATCCTTATGGCACACACACACAAAAAAAGATCAGTGGCAGAATTTGAAATTAATGTTAAAAATAGTATTAAAGGACATGTAGAAGATATTAGATAAATATATATGTATTATTATAGATAAACTGTTGTAAATAGATATCAATGCATTGTTGTATTAACTTGAAAGTTCCAGTTATTTCAGTGTCTTAGACATCACGTCATTGTAAACGGGCTATAGGAGAAGCAAAGCGAATCATTGAGAAAGTTATAAAGCACAAGCAGAAGTGTCCGTTTTTTGCACGATAAGATTAATGTTACTCAAAATCTTTGAAAGTACAGAAATGCGTGAAATACATAACTACGAGCAATGCCTTCGTTAATGACCCAGAAAGGTATACAACCTGGGTGATCGGTTGAACTACTGGGTTGCCTATCTCCCAGGCACTATGATTCACTGTACATATTTTTTGCATAACTGTTGACCACTTTTCATTCTCTCCCCGAGTCAGAAATTGAGAAATCAGTTTCGTGCGCGATTATCTGGTGAACAAAATTTGGTGGTTCTAGGCGACTCCTTCCTATGCGAACACACACAGATCCACCTTCTTCTATATACCACTACTAGCCTTTGGCTAGCTGGGGATCTCTTCCCTACGCCCTTGCATTTTTTTTATATCAACATTTATCTACTCTTTAGGGATTTCGAGATTATGGCCATGTTATTTGAACAATTACAATTCCCATAGTCTTTTCTTCTAAGGCAAATATCAATAAACGCTAAAACATATCTTTATAAAGGCAACCAAGAATATTCTGTCACTTTTTCACCCACCACCTTCAAACATCGATATGTCACCTAAGACGTACCTCGAAGATCAAAAATACTCCCCATCAGCATCGACGAACTTCTGCTAACGTTCTGGAAGGCCATGGATTCCATCGCGTTAGAACTTGGTAGGCCGTGAAGCGAAGAAGGTATCAAGTGCATTTTGCACCTCTACTAGGGATTTGAACTGGCGTTCTCTAAGGTGATTGTCCAAGGAATGGAACAGGTGATAATCGGACAGTGCAATGTCCGGGGAGTATGGTGGATGCAATAGTTTCCCATCCAAGGCGTAGAATGGTGTCCCGGGTCATCCTAGCCACGTGGGGCTTAGCATTGTCCTGCAACAGAAGGACCCTTTAGCGATTCAGAAGTGTTGGCTTCACAGTTTTGAGTTTTTCTTGAACACGGCTCAACTGCTGACAGCACACAGTTGCGTTAATGCTCTGACCAGCTGGTAGCAGTTCCCGATACACGATGGCGCGAGAAGTCCACCGAACACACAGGAGGACCTTCTTCTGGTGCAGTCCTGGTTTCGACTGGTTTGGAACCGGTTCATGGGATGCTAACTATGATGATGGCGCCGTGGAACTCCGTACAATACCCACTTCCCATCACATGTCAACGCCCTGTCCAAAAACGGAACCTTCCTCAGACTAGACAGCAAAAAAACACAGGTGTCTACTCGCGTTGCCTTCTGTTCTGGAGTCAAATCATGTGGGACTCATTGACCCAACTTGTAATGCTTGTTAAGTTGATGGAGGTGCTGTCGAATGTTTTCTCCAATCACACTGAATTGTAGTCCCAGTTCCTCACATGTCTGGCTACTGTTCGCCTCAATTGCTGCCTAAAGATCTTCATTTTGTACATGTGTTGGTCTTCCGGCTGCATGTGGTGCGTCTTCGAGTGTTTCGTCACCGTCCTTAAACTTGTTAAACCACCGCTGCACTGTCCGCGTAGTCACGAGACTCACCAAAATCCTGGCATATCTTCCGCCCCGCTGCAATGGCGTTTGACACCAGTTTGAACTTTTACAGCATAGACACCCTTATGACGCTCCATGGAAATCCAAAGTTCACTCTGTCCTTACGCAAGTTTACGGTGTAACTGAATTGCCACAACCAGGTAGTATGTTTGATATACCCATACCAACAAGTGACTTTCACCGCATCTCCATTCGCATTCAATTCACGGTATGACGGCCAATTGAACACAGACCTCCATAAAAGCGACAGAACTTTCTTGGTTACATTTATAATTATTATTTTAAAATCAAAAGTCTAACACAAATTTTCATGCATCTAATCTTACGAACACATTGGCATTCCTCTTTTATGAGTACAAATGTATACATTTAAATCTAATATTACATGTTCTAAGCATTTAACCTGGAAAAAACGAACATCAATGTATCTATGAAATAGAAAATAAATAGGTCTGTGCACTAACATACAATATTGTGACTACACATCTTGTGAAGGAGTGAGGTCCATAAATCTTAACAGAAACATAATATCAATAGTGTACGCTAAGCCTTTACAAATAAATTACGGGTTTAAAATTTGAATTTTACATAAAAATTGCATAGACAATTCCTAAAACATTAAATAAAAAAAAAAAACTTTATCAGCTATTTCCATTTAAAAAATATATATCGGGTGTTGCGAAATAAGTGATACAACTCTTGAGAGGTGACTCCTGCCACTGAGACAAGAAAGAAAGTTCTCTTGAACTTTCAGCTATCGGACATAGTTTCGCATCTACGAGGTGTCGAAAGCGTGGGAAAATGCCTTTCGGACTCCAATAGTTCGGAAACTATCCAACGTAAAGAGGGCGGGTTAAAAATTCACTTAAGAAGTCATACCTGCTGTATTGAATTTTGCATGTTACACAATCCTACCGTGCACGCGCAAGAGATTCCTCAAAGAAACGTAGGGAGTTCCGGATAATCTGCCAAATGAAAATTGGTCTAAATGGATATGAATTTATAGGGTTTCTACCAGATAATAATTCGTTTGTATTAAGTTGATATCTGGAACAAATACAAAATGGTGGACAGCTTCATGCCCGTTGTGTGAAGTATAATCGCCAGGTACGGATGCTGGCCAACAGTGACGTTCTGAGTATGAAGTGTAGTGAATTTGTACCCAAATGCTCTAGAAAGACATTTGGAGTGTCGGTAGAGCACAACATATGAAGTAGGGTGATTCACATGTGTGGAAACACGTGACGAAAAATGCCCAGAAATGCACTCATAGTCAGTAAACGTTGAGTTCAAAGCGTCGGAAATGTAAGGATTAGCGTCAAGAACCCGCAAGCCATTGCCAATTCACCAAAAATATTCCCTCAAACCGATGCAATATGATGTGCACGGTTGTATACCAATAAGGATGCAACAACTGAGGCCAAGTTGAAATTGTGCAAGGAGACTCACTAAGAATCTGGATAAAGTAAATGAATGTCAGTAGTGGGATCGCATGATCGATATTGAAATGTGGCCAATGTGTGTGTTCATATCGACATGTAGCTAATGTACAAATGTCAACATGTCCCACTACTGCTGGGACACCGTCTCACGTGCGAAAAATAGGAAAATAACTACTTGGGTCTTGAATCTGAGGCCGTGGGCTCCCAGTAGGATTGGAAACTGCGACCACGCGAGTAAAAGTGAGCGCTCTAGCCCTGAGGCTTCGAAGGAGCCTCACTTTCTCTGTATTTATTTCTTTGAGGAATACCCACTCTGGCAAGCGCTCTTGTACAGATTCCCAACATGCTTGCGTGTTTCATTTTGTTACTCCTACTGCACAGTTGTAAACAATCAGAGCTTTAAGACGTTTCTTCCTATTTCTCATGTCGTTTTATTTTCCATATGTATGGTGTTCCAGCAGTAGTGTTACATGTGTCAAATTGGTTCATTTTCGTCTTTGTCTTGGCATGTGCACTGTGTGTAAGATACGAATTTCTGGAGGTATTTTCCTATATTTCGAGTACGTCCTATCTCCCAGAAGACGTGGGACATGATACAAGTTTGTTATTTTCACGCTCTATCAGAATTTGAACCATGGATTAAGATATTTATTTTCATATGTGTCGACTGTGAGACAATGTCCCAAACAAAGAGGGACATTGATACAATCGTGTTCTAGTTACGTTCTACCAAAAAGTGCACCAGATGTAATAGCAGAATGTACAATGTTATTTTCCTAGTTTTCGCACGTGGGACGGTGTCCCAGCAGTAGTGGGACATGTTGACATTTGTCCATTAGCTACATGTTGATATCAACACACACAATGGCCACATTTCAATATCGATCATGCGATCCCACTAGTGACATTCCTTTAGTTTACCAAGTTTCTTTGTGAGTCAACTTGCACAATTTCAACTTGGCCTCAGTTGTTGTATCCTTATTGGTATGCAACCGTGCACATCGTATCTCATCGGTTTGAGGAAATATTATTGGTGAATTGGCAATGGCTTTCATGTTCTTGATGCTATTCCTTACATTTCCGAGGCTTTGAACTCACATTTACTGATTATGAGTGCAGTTTTGGGCACTTTTCGTTACGTGTTTCCATACATGTGAATCACCCTGCTTCATCTGTTGTTCTCTATCGACACTCCAGATGTTTTTCTAGAGCATTTGAATACAAATTCACTACACGTAATACTCAGAACGTCACTGTTGGCCAGCATCCGTACCTGGCGATTATGCAACCACACACAACGGGCATGAAGCTGTCCGTCGTTTTGTATTTGTTCCAGACATCGACTTAATACAAACGAATTATTGTTACCTGGTAGAAACCCTATCAATTCATATCCATTTAGACCGATTTTCATTTGGCAGATTGTCCGGGACTCCCTACGTTCCTTTGAGGAATCCCTTGCGCGTGCATGGTAGGATTGTGTAACATGTAAAATTCAATACAGCAGGTATGACTTCTTAAGTGAATTTTTTACCCGCTCTCTTTACGTTGGATTGTTACCGAACTATTGGAGTCCGAAAGTCATTTTCCCACGCTTTCGGCACCTTGTAGATGCGAAACTATGTCCGATAGCCGAAAGTTCAAGAGAACTTTCTTTCTTGTCTCAGTGGCAGGAGTTACCTTCCAAGAGTTGTAACACTCATTTTGCAACACCCGATATATATACATAAATATACGAGTAACATGGCCATCTTGTTTTAATAACTGCAACCCGACTTTTTTCCCTTCCCTTCTAGGGGAAATATTTTTAAAAACGCTGAAACACCTTTATTATTTTAAACGAAAAATCTAAACACGAAATTTCATGTTTCTAACCTTGCAAATTTCGAGATATGGCAATCTAACTGTAAGAACTGTAACCCCATCCTTTTTTCTTCCTTTCTAGGGCAAATATCAAAAAACGGTGGAACACATCTATTTGCTTTAAATGAAAAGTCCAAGTACCGAATTCCATATCTCTAACATTGAGAGATTCCAAGATATGGGCATTTTAAGATAATAACTGCCACTTCTCTTCTCCACTCTTTCCTGTTGAATTTCCGAAAATCCTTACTTAGTGGGACCTTACATCACAAACCCTATGCCCTATGCGCAAATTTCAAATTTCTAGCTTAAGCAGTTTGGCCTGGGCATTGATTAGCCAGTCAGAACAACATCTTAATATATACATATTATATATATATGGTTCAAGGTTACATAAAATGTTCTATCCTACTCCAAGTTTATTCATTCTGATTGTACTGATTTTTTGTATTTTCGGCCTTTGTCAGCACCAAGGCTATGTACGACAAGACTTGTACTTTTAAGTGGAATCTGAACTACTGTAGTGTATTCGGTGCTCTTACACCGGGATCTGTTCACCAAAGAGAGACGCGCTAGCCACTAAACCAGTAAAGAGGAGCCCTCTCCCACGCTTTCAACTTTCACCTCTGCTCCGTAGCATCTACCCCAAATGTTGAACTGATTTATGAAGACAATAAACTCTATTTTAGATAGTAAATTTGTTTGCGACTGTGTAATTTATGTATAGCGTTGAACCATATTCTGACATAATAATTTATGACAAAATAAACCCCAATTCATGGGAAGATGGAGTACCGAAGATCCTACTTGCACCAGATGACAAAAGACAGTAGTACCGTCCTTGAGCAGAATTACATACAATATCCCTTATTTTTCTATTTTCTACGTTTAACGTCGCTAGCGAAAGTGAAGGAAAGAAATTGCAACATCCATGACTCTACCTAATGAACTGACGGAAACTCAGCAACAATGGACTGAGGAGCTGCGGTGGCTCAGCGGTGGAGCGCACACCTCTGATGCATGGGGCTCTTGGTTCGGTCCCAGCTTGCACTGAGCTTTGTGATGGACAAACATCGTGTACGTGGTTTTCCTCGGGGTTCTCCCGTTTCCTCCCACGCTTCATTCCACCATTTTATTTATTTCTCATCACCGCCTCCTTTAGCCTTGCCGGTATAGCCGTAGGACGTACAGCAATTGAGATAGTATTACTGGCGTATCCGATATTTTATTTCCAAAGCACATGCAAATTTATCAAAAGTACACAATTAAAATCACATTAGTATATGGAAAACATTGAATTACGTGTATAGAAGTCATTGTGTCATTGTATCCGGGAAAAAAGATCCTTCATAACTCAAGTAGCTACTGCGGTCTGGACACGGGTTCGATTACCGCTGGGGATACAGTCTCGGATAAAAACCCGAGAAATGATTTGGATCTAGTTTTAAGTAATGGTTCCTGTCTAACATAACCTTGTGTTGAAATGCGTCGATCAGTCTAAGTTTCCGAGAGTTCAACACAAGTATGTTATGTATTTGTAACTCTATTCCTACCAAGATGAACCTATGTTACTGTAATCTAATAAAAGAACTTTTGAGATGAACTTACTAAAAAAAAACGGAATCTCACAAGAAAAGTAACGCGCACACTGTCCATATAAATCAAGCGTACATGGTGCTAATATATAGAGCCTGCTGTAGCGTAAGATCGCATACTCTATCAGTACACCGCTTGGACTACAAAGTTATTTAATATAGGCTGATCTCATATTATCGATCTATTCACCAATTAAAAGACTTGCGGGTCCCGCGCCGCTTTTCTAATAATTATTACTGCGTGTGTAATAACAATCAGGATCCATTACTGAACATTTTACTTTTAGCTAATACTGTGAATCCTTAATGTTCACAAAACACTTCAACATGGGATCGTGTTTTTGAAACACTAGTCACTAATTAAAAACCCATCAGTTGTCTCTAGATGCCTAATTTACTGACGGATACACTTCTAAAGAAACTATCATGAAAACTTATTATTGTAATTAGTAGCAGCCACGAAGCTAATTTATAAACATGAAATGAACTCTAATGCCGCACAGTCTGTCCTTATGTTATAGGCACATATGAAATCAAGCGGAATAAAGATCGAGAAACATGAATTCGTGTTGCTCACCACGGAACTGAACCAGAGCCACTCGAGTTGAGCAGTCTATTACTGGGCTATTGTGCTCTCGGCCCAGAATAATTGTTTATTAATATTCTTCGATTCTGTATCTTCAAGTACGAAAACATGCTAAGCAAGAATGCGCTCTTGTGCCTTTATTCTAATACAAATACAAACTCACTCGAGAATCATATAGCGGTGAAAAAAATATAAGTGGTCGTCGACCTTCTCAGAGACATAATACCTCGCGTTTCTTAAGTCTAAAGGCAAATATCATGAATAAGAACAAACACCACGAATAATCTCGATACCAAAATATGAAACTCATAACTGTCATTTCCTTTAGGAACTCTGGGATTGCAAAAAACTGACATGCTATGTAACACGTGTTGGGACAAAATTTATTTCCTTACAGTCAAGCAACAAAGAACGGTGATTAATATCAGAAGTGCACAATATAATAGTTTCTTGACAACTTGGTTTATCTACCTGAATAAGATTCTGATTTTTTTTTAAGTCTAAAACACCACGTAAGCATGCAGGTTAGGCTTACCTCATCCTGGCATGCATTAGGCTTAGCAGGAGATGAAAACACAACAATAAAACAGGTCTAGAACAGAGCATAAAAAAAGGGAATGCTTACTGCTCCACCTACTAATAAGTGAACGGCTATGAAGCATATCAGAAGTGTATTGTAGAGGAATGTTAAGATCGTCATGGCAGAAAATTATCCGCCGTGATGAAGGCGGGCGAATATCTCATAAGCGCCTCCTGGTGCCGAGAGTATTTTCGGACTGCTCCTGTCGCATTTTAAAATAGCACACACGACAGACTCACACTGGACAGGGAAAGCCTTGCATCACAAGAACCCAACCACCACCACACTGTCAATAAAAACGAGTTTGTGTATTTTTACTAACAGAAACAAAGCAGGTTGGCTAACCGCACAACTTTTCACTCCATTAAGATCGCTCGAGTCTATTTCCCAATGGACGACGAATTTGGTCGAGGTCTCCGGAACGAGGTCACTCAATTAACAGGTACATCATCATCACCTTTCAACACAATATTACACAAATCTGTCACGAATGACGTCAATTTGTGTATTGAATGTAATTCTTCTATGAACAATATGAAACCGTTGTACTAATATCCATTACAATTTTACAGCTCGTAGCATCGTAATTTGTCTTTTATGAATTTCTTGACTAAATTGAAACTTGAAAATATTTTTTTAACACTTTAAATAGGTTATAATATGCATATTTGTATTTACAATGGATTTACAATCTTTTATGTCTCTCGATAACTGGAATGGGAAAGAAAATGAGATCAAGTTATTTCCTTCTTGACATTGAAAAAATCAGCGGAAAATTCTACATACGATCGATGGGTCCGTTCCCGATACCTCCTCAACGGTACTAAACGTTCTTCGTTATTACTATTTGACGATCGGAAAACAAAAACAAACATCTCACATTCTGGCAAAATTTGAAATTCCTAATATAATCAGAAATCAAGACTACTCCTTGAATATTATAATAAGAACCAAAGAAAAGAAAAGAAATAATAAGAAAACAGAATAATGTCTGCGAATTGTCCAGGTTTCTTAACTAGGGCACGCATCATTACAAGACAGACTGTCACAGAATTACAATGAGTTGGGGGATTTTATATATATGATATATATGACATAAAATCTTTTAGTTTTACATCTGACCATTATGCCAGCTAGGCTAAAGGAAACGGTGATGATGAGAAATAAATGCAATGATGGAATGAATAAAAAAGGGAGGAAACGGAAGAACTCCTAGAAAATTCAAAACACGGTATTTGTCCACCACAAAGCCCATTTGGCGTGAGCTGGGATCGAACCAGGGATCCTACGCACCAGAGTTGAACGCTCTACCACTGAGCCACTGTGCCCCCATACAGTATTGAATTCAGGCATGTTCAAGAGGGGGCATATATGCGCCCCCTTAGAATAGTTATACACATGCACTGAAATATTTGCTTTTTTCTATTTAATTATTTTCCCAAATATTCTTTTTAAAAAGAAAATTAGTTTCTTCTCTTGCCCAAAATAATTGTTCTAATTAACAAACTGCGTTCTCATATAAAGTCGAAGTTAAATAAAAACTTGAAAATTAAATGCAGACGCACACAAACGCTTTACAATGTTAGTTAGGGAAAAAATGACAATAGGTTGGTTATTGCAACCGACCAGACAATAACAAGTCCGGAGTTTTGTTGGGACAGATTCCTGCTGCACTATTGCAATCTAGAACACAGACCACCCTTAATTTTTATTGCCCATCCTTGTACAAAAGTCTGAATTCAACACTGCCCCCATATATATATATATGTGAAGGCAAAATAGAAACAAGATATAACCAACTGTTTGACAACGCTTTCCTTCTCATTAAGACACTCGATAGTTATCTTGGAATTTTCCGCGTATTGATGTGGAAAAAAAAAAAAGCCATTTGATAGTTATCTTTTTTGAAACAAGACGTATAACGGAGTATTTAATTACTTACGAAACATGAATAATAAAAGAGCGGACAGGTTTACGTCTTTTTTAACTTCTGAAATAAAAATGAAATCTGTCAGTTTAACCTCTCACGATTACACTCTTTAAGCTACGGGAGGACGGAAGATTAAGGCAAGTAAATGATAGCGGAAGAACTGGTGAAATGATAATGTGGGAGGAAATGGAAGTTCCCCGAGAAAACTCATGAACACGATGTTGTCCACCACAAACTTAGTTGGCCGGGGATAGAACCCAACGTACCAGAGGTAATTGCTCCACCACTGAGTCCCTGTCTTTTAACTTTTTTAAACGGTTAAGGAAAATAAATCTACAATAATAACCATAAATATAAGATCGGACTTTTTAAAACAATATTTATAAAATGCATTATGAAGGATTTTTGTAAGGTAAAATGAAGAAGTGGGACTAAATGTTTCACTATACTCAATTGTAACCAATCGTAACGAATGCTTAATTAGTTGCAGTATTATTTCTTCATTTTGCCTCACTAAAATATACTTATTTGTGTATTTTATAAATAAAACTATTTTTGAAAGTGTTTTACTGATATTATTTTCTACTTTTTTTTTTTTTAAGAGATTATTTTACATTCAGTAAGTTAAGTTCGTCGTAGTCTCACAATAATAAACACAAAATAAAATCTCGAAAATCTAGATGTTGTACTGTAAATGCCAACCTCAGAGCATTTCTGGTTAACGAAATAGGATTATGTAGTTAGTACAGAAGAATTACACTAGACTCAAGATTATTCGGCCATTAATGTGGCGGATGGGCAGGCTGGATAACAAAACAGCTAAAAAAAAGGGCCTAAGTTCTACAACTACTCACTCCTTGTCCCATTTTCTGATCTCTTAGTGCCTGCTCTTAACTGACGTAGTGTCATTTGAAATACACAGAGGGTTGATTAATTCGTGTGTCAATTTCATTTGTTCACTGTGCAAAAGTGGTATGAGGTAAACCCGTGCAATTTGGTGTAACTTTACACGAAGGACATAAGTTTTGTTTCGCCATAGAAGCATGTCACTTGTACTAAAGATTGAAGAGATATAGGGTCAAAGGTCAAATTTCGAATTTTTTCTTATGGGATTGCAATGGTAAATTCTCAAAGAGCTTGAAAAAACGTAAATCGAAGTGATAACGAAGAAAAAGCTGTATGGTATGATTCTATGTCGCAAACCCGACCAAATATGCTCTGTCAGATCAAGGTCACATGTCACCTTGAGAACCTATTTGGCATGATGAGGTAACATTGCGTTGTTTACAGTGTATTCAAATGGGTTCTCGAGATGACCTGTGACCTTGATCTGCCCGTGATCTCTGACCTTGACACTTGATTGACGCATATTTGGTCGCCTTGCAACATAGAATCATACCATACAGCTTTTTCTTTGATATCACTTCGATTTACGTTTTTTCAGGCTTTTTCAGAATTTACCATTGCAGTCCCATAAAGAAAAAAAAAATCGAAATTTGACCTTTGACCCTATATCTCTTCAATCTATAGTACAAGTGACATGCTTCTATGGCGAAACAAAACTTATGTCCTTCGTCTAAAGTTACACCAAATTGCACGACTTTACCTCATACCACTTTTGAACAGTGAACAAATGAAATTGACACACGAATTAATCAACCCTCTGTTTATGTATAAAACTTATGTTGGTTGCAAAACCGTTAAGCTGGTAGTATCATAGAATTCCTGTCAATGTCCCCCTGTTGATATTTGAATGGCACACGATTTCAGAGTTTTTTGCCCATTAGTCTAAAAATTACAAGGGCGTATCAAGATACATGGTCCACCCTATATGTACATATATAGGGTGTTTCAAAACACCCACAACGTTTGGGAGGTGATTCCCGACACCAAGATAAGACAAAAAGTATAGACCAACCTGGGTGCACAAATGCTTTTTTTTTTTTTTTTTTCGAAGTTATAGGCTGCTGAAAACATGAAAAAATGAACTTTAAAGGCTTATAGCTCCAAAACTATGGGACCTACAATACTCGGGTCAAGACTTCGCTTACGAACTAGTATGTGCCCTATCCAAATATCAAAGCTTCAGAATCCTGCGGTACTTCCGCACCAATTTTTATAGAGGTAGTTACTTGGTACTTCACATGAAATGCCCGTAGCCATTTGTTGCGTGAGTACCGTAGGATTCTTAAACATGTACTACATTTTTTGTCTTATCTTGGTATCAGGAATCACCTCCCAAACGTTGTCGGTGTTGTTTTCAAACACACTATGTATAAATATACATGTTCGGGACCTCACACTGGCACCATGTTGCCACTACTACCTTCAGTGATGAAACAGGTTACGAACTTCGTGATCCATGAGCCACCAGATCAAGTGACCCTGAGTAATCTGGTCTGACCCGGAGACGTCGAAACATCGTCATACACATTAGGAGTATGTGTATGGCTGGTATATAATTCTAACAAACCATAAGATGTCCAAACTCGCGAGCCCAGCATTTGCGGTCAACCGGGCTCGGGCTCAATAACTGAGAGCCCGAGCTCCAATGAAATCAGTGACCGCCAGCCCAACCGAGAGAAGTGAGCCACAGCTCTCTCTGTCCTGTCGCTATTCTGTAGTTTTCTCTATTTTTTTTTTTTGAGCCTATATATGAAAGCATTCCACTGAAAGATAACTATACGATTTATTACAATCACCGCCCACTGGAGTCACTCTCTATATCAGGGATGCAAATAACCACTCTCCCGGGGCGAGTGGTTCATCGCTGCGGGCGAGTATTTAATATCATACCGAAAGTATAGTATGATAGTATTGTTAACAAACTAACTTTCCTTTCTTGAGAAGATAAATATTAAAGTTCAGAAAAGGGATATTGAGATAGTGCAACATTTGAAGACAACATTCACAGCACTTAATTTCCTCTTCGGACTAGGTTATTCTGCAATTTCCCTTCCTGTGTAGGTTTAACTGTACAGGTGTAGGCAAATGATTAGCATCCATGTTTCGGAATTGGAGGCTCTTGGCTCAGATTTTACGCACGGTTATCTTGGATTTTTTTTAGATCATCTTCCATTCCATCAGGCGAATACTGGAATGGAACTTTTAAAAAACAATGCCGGACCAACCTCCTTCCATTTCCTTTCTACTGCTGGTGTTTGTCAATGATTCCAGTGTACACTGGCCCTGAAGGTTGCATTTGGAAGTTGATTAATGGACGGCATGATGGCTCACCCCTTACTTCTCTTGCGAGAGGTCCCTGGTTCGATTCTAGGGCATGGTAGTTTGTGGTGGATAGCATCGTGTCCACTATTTATCTCGGTTCTCCTTTCATAATCATTTGTCTCCTTTAGCCTACAGGGCATAAAAGTGGGAAGTTAGAATTGAAGATTTCATTCATTTTTGTATGTTTATTAAACTAACAGTGTCGTTGCAGTATATATCATATGAAGAAATTTGGTTTTTCACAGTGTACTCAACGTGAAAATTGGTGTTTGTGTCTTTTGAACAGCTGAACAATGTAAAGTTCTCCTCCCGCAGTTTACCAGTCAATAATTCTCCTCATTTCTTCCTGCCCATCTCTCTCCACTCACAAACTATGATCTACTTGAGTCTTGAGAAGACAGAGGAGTACAAATTTAAATTGCATGCCACCTCCAATCTCCTTTCAATAATGCATTTCCATCACCTTTCATTCCCCACTCAAAAACTTTAGTGTTGCCGTAGGTATCGATTTTCATTATATTTAAAAATAGCATAATACCAGTTCTTCAGAATACGTTTCCTTTTGGACATAAAGGAGTGAATTCGAATTTAAACGCAACGGAAGTGTCACTGTTCATCTCAGCGTCCCCGAAAACCATGGATTTGACACTAATATTGGTCATATTCGATAATTTTTAAATATCAACCCCCTTCTCCCCTACGTTGCACTGTCAAAGTAAAATGATAAAAATCATCCCAGGCCCGATCATCATTTATGTTGAAAACTTAATCGAGATTGGTCGGGTGGTTCAAGAGATTACGAGTCACAAATAGTGACTTTAAATTTTATAATATAGACTAGATCTCGGCTACCTGGGAGCTCTGCTCCCAGCCCTCCACATCTACTCGGCCTACGGTCTCGCATCTCTTATGGATCAGCATTTGCATCAACAGTGAATTTCCTGCATTCACTCTTAATATTTCCTGAATTTGGCCAGGTGGGGGCTTTAATTCCAGATCCCCCGCCTTTGCCCGGCCTACGGCCTTGCATTTCTTAAATCCACAATTTTAGCGAATTTCAAGTTTCTTTTCCTGTTTCAACTATCTAAAAGTTAAGATTCTGTATCCCAAGAAAACGCTTTTTGAAATAACATGGAAATTTCTTCATCCCCTTTAGATCCCTTAAAAACTAAAAATATTCACTTTTGACAATTTTCCTGTGAGTTTGTCTCGGAAGGATACGATCATGCCGAATTCCATCATTCTAATACTGCCGGAAGTGACTAAATATTTTGGGATGTAGATGTACCATATCCGTGTAACGTGGGTTCCTGTCACCACGGCATGGCGCGTCCTCAGGTTGCGGATCGAGAAGGCCTCTTGATATAGAGGTTAGCTGCGAATATACTGAATAAGCAATCGCAGACAGACGACTACGAGTGGTCCTCCAGCTTGCGGGGTTGAGTAAGGCTAACAACCTCATCCTGTAAAAAAAGCACTTGTTCAGAAATATTCACAAAAGCCTCGGACAAGGACGGATAACTTGGCACGACCTCAGCAAAAGAAAATGGACATGAGATTTGGAACATGGAATATTAGAAGTCTTTATAGGGCAGGTGTGTTAAAATCCGTAACGAGTGAGTTAGAGAAATACAGGATGGACCTAGTAGGAGTTCAGGAAGTTAGGTGGGAAGGAAATAAAAATCACCAGTTAGGAAGAGGGTTTTTCGTTCAGAAACGAATATTCCCAGCAGTTAAACGGGTTGAATTTGTTACTGACAGACTTTCTTTTATTACTCTTAAGGGACCGTGGTGTGATATTATTGTTCTAAATGTACATGCCCCAATTGAAGATAAGGATGACGATATAAAAGACAGTTTTTACGAAGAAGTGGAACGGATATTTGACCAACTCCCGCGATACCATATGAAAATTCTATTAGGGGATTTCAATGCGAAGGTAGGACGAGGGGATATTTTCAAACCGATTATAGGGAACGAAAGTCTGCCTAAGGAAAGTAATGACAACGGTGTTAGACTCGTGAACTTTGCAACATCCAAAAACCTAATCGTGAAGAGTACAAAATTCCCACATCGCGACGTTCATAAATACACTTGGACATCACCAGACGGAAAAACACATAATCAAATTGATCAAGTGTTAGTAGATAGAAGAAGGCAATCTAGCATAATTGATGTCCGGTCGTATAGAGGGGCTGATTGTGACACTGATCACTACCTGGTAGCAGCGATAATACGAGAGAGATTATCGTTGAATAAAGGTAATACTCATTGTCCGAAAACGGAGAGATTTAATTTAAAGAAATTGGAAGAAAGCTAGGTAAGAGAGGAATGCCAGATTGAAGTTTCGAATAGATTCTCGGCTTTAGAAGATTTGGAGTGCACTAGTGTTGAGGATATCTAGATTGAAATTAGAGATAGCATTAAAAGTTCAGCAAAAGAAAAATTGGGACACACGAAAATACGTAGGAACAAACCATGGTTCGACCAGGAATGCATAAAACTAGCAGAGAAGAGAAAACAGGAAAAATTACGCTGGCTACAAAATCCGAATGAAATAACTACACAAAATTTCGCAGATATCAGGCGGGAAACTTCCAAACCTTTTAGAGCAAAGAAACTCTATTTTCTGAAAGATAAAATTAAGGAACTTGAAGATAATAGTAAAAATAAAACATTTGGGACATGTATAAGGGGATCAGCGAACTTAAGAAAGGTTATCAACCTCGTGCTTGTATATTAAAGAAATCTGACGGTACAGTTCTCACTGATACGGATAGCATCTTAAGTAGATGGAAAGATTTCTTTGACGATTTACTTAACACGCAACAAAAAACTAGTTTGCGTGGAGAAAAAGAGATACACATAGCAGAACCGAATATTCCAGAAACCAACCGAATAGAAGTAGAAACCGCTATAAAGAAATTAAAGAAAAAATCTCCGGGTGTACATGAAATTCCGGCTAAGTTAATTTTAGCTGGAGGCGAAAAATTGGGGAACAAGATACACAAACTCATTCTCCTTATCTGGAACAAGGAAGAATTGCCACAAGAGTGGAAAGAATCAATCATTGTTCCAATTCACAAGAAAGTCGACAAAACTGACTGTAATAATTATCGAGGCATTTCTCTTCTGTCAACATCCTATAAAATCCTTTCAAACATTCTATTAGCAAGATTGACCCCATATGCAGATGAAATTATTGGAGATTATCAGTGCGTATATAAACGAAATCGATCAACTATCGACCAAATATTTACCATTCGCCAAATATCGAAAAAAAAAAAAAAAAGTGGGAATACAATACCCCGGTACATCAACTATTTATTGATTTTAGAAAGGCGTATGACTCGGTTATGAGAGAAACATTATACAACGTTCTTACAGAACTTCGAATACCGAGAAAGCTAATTAGATTAATTAAGATATGTTTAAATGAATCCCAAAGTAAAGTCCGGGAAGGAAAATTTTTGTCCACGAGCTTTCACGTCGAAAATGCCCTGAAACAAGGATTCGTTGTCGCCATTATTATTTAACTTTGTTCTGGAATACGCTATAAGGAAAATCAAAGATAGCAACCAGGGCCTAGAGTTGAACGGTATTCACCAGGTTATGGCATATGCTGATGATGTAAATTTAATAGGGGATGATAGGAGAACAATAGAAAGAAATGCAGAAATCTTATTAAACGCTTGCTGGGAATGGGTTTAGAAGTAAAGGCAGAGAAAACTAAATACATGGAAGTGCGTCGGGACCGTAATACAGCAAATTATGGATGCGTTAAAATATTAAGTGGATAGTTTTAAATATCTAGGACCAATATTAACAGACTAAAATCATATTCACGAAGAAATTTCATGTCGACTAAAAGCAGGGATTTTGTGTTATTATTCGGTTCAAAATCTCTTGTTGTCGCGAATTCTGTCGAGGAATTTGAAGCTTAAAAATATACAAAACGATAATCATGCCTGTTGTTCTGTATGGTTGCGAAACATGGTCACTTACTCTGAGGGAAGAACATAGACTGAAAGTATTTGAGAACAAGATCCAGAGACGAATATTCGGACCCAAGAGGAACGGGAATGGGGAATGGCGGAAACTTCATAACGAGGAACTACATAAGTTATATGATTTACCCAACATTGTTAGGGTCGTCAAGTCTAGGAGGCTTAGGTGGGCGGGACATGTAGCTAGAATGGAAGAAAGCAGAAACGCTTTCAAAGTCTTGACTGGAAGACCAATCGGAAAACGACCATTAGGAAGACCTAGGCGCAGATGGGAGGACAATATTAAGATGGATC